>NC_092518.1:61403248-62083664 GCF_047511675.1 Marmota flaviventris | reverse complement strand
GGCACTTCCCACTGATGGTTTTGTTTATTGTTTTTCATTTCTTCCTCGTGTAGTGTTTTGTTCAAGATGCTTTGCAATGCTGGTTTTCTGGCTGCAAATTCTTTTAGCTTTTGTTTATCATGAAAGATTTTTATTTCGTTTTCGTACCTGAAGCTTAATTTTGCTGGATACAGAATTCTTGGTTGGCATCCATTGTCTTTCAGTGTTTGAAATACGTTGTTCCAGGATCGTCTCGCTTTCAGCGTCTGTGATGAAAAATCCGTTGTTAACCTTATTGGTTTACCCCTGAATGTAATCTGCCTCCTTTCTCTTGTAGCTTTTAATATTTTCTCTTTGTTCTGTATATTGGATATCTTCATAACAATGTGTCTTGGCATTGGTCTACTGTGATTTTGTGTGCTCGGTGTCCCGTATGCATCTACAATTTGTATATCCATTTCCTTTTTTATTTTTGGAAAGTTTTCTGTAATTATTTCATTCAGGAGGTTACTCATTCTCTTGGTTTGAATCTCTGTACCTTCCTCTATCCCAATGACTTGTAAGTTTGTTTTTTTAATATTATCCCATATCTCCTGGATGTTTTTCTCGTGATTTTTTTACCAGCCTATCTGAGTTGGCTAGACTCTTTTCAAGATGATATATTTTGTCTTCATTATCTGATGTTCTGGCTTCTACTTGCTCCACTCTGTTAGTGATACTCTCAATTGAGTTTTTAATTTGGTTTATCGTTTCCTTCATTTCTAGAATTATTGTTTGATTTTTTTTATAATCTCTATCTCCTGATAAAGATGCTTAACTTCTTCTTTTATCTGTTTATGTAATTCATTTTCAATATGTTCTTTCACTGTTTGGATTTGCTGTCTCGTATCCTCTTTAAGGTTCCATTCCATCTGTCTAAGGTATTTCTTGAGTTCTTTATATGACCATTTTTCTGATGACTCTAGATCCTCCTGAATATGTAGGCTGTCCTTCATTGTTTGTACTCCTTTTCTTCCTTGCTTTTTTATGCTGCTCATGTTACTTCTTTTTCTGTTTGACTGCTGAGTTACTGTTTACTCTTATAAATTTATTTGATGCTTGGGAGGAAAGATATTAGAAGGGAAGGGAAGAAGTCACTAAAGAGAATGAGAGTAGGCAGGTAGAATTCAAGGAAGGGGGAATAAGAAAATTGAAAAGAAATGAAAAGACAAAAGAAAAAAATAGAAAATAAAGAAAGAAAGAAAAAAAATTTTAAAAATAATAATGATAATAAAAAAATGAAAATTAAAATTTAAAGAAATAATACTAATAATAATAAAATAAAAAAATTTTAAAAAGTTAAAGAACAACAACACCAACAAAAAAATGAAAATGAAAGAAAAATAGAATAATAATAATAATAATAAATGCAGTCATAGAGTTCGATTAACTTCTCTTCCAGTAGGTGGAGCTGTGCCCACTGGGCCAAGCTTCTCTTCTCAATAGGTGGGAACCATTCACTGTGCAGCAGCTCTTCGTCCCAGACTGGGTGGGCCTCCAATCCTGAGTGCCTAGGGCCTTCTCTTGTGTTTCCTCAAGCCAGGCCCCGCTCACCTGTGACGCTCACCACAATAGTGGCTACACGCCAGGTCTGCTGCTCCTGGGAGCCCTGTTTTCATGAATGCCTGGGCACACTCTCCCTGTTTGCCTCCCTTAGACCCTAAGTTTGTAGAGCTTGGGGCTGAGAATCCCCAGCGAATTTGCTTGCCCTCCGGTAGCCACGCCCGCGGTAGCTGGTGCAAGAGACCTCAGTTGTCAGCATTGGTGGGAGTGGTAGCCGGGAGTTCCGCACCGCGAGCCCTCGGTCTGGCTATCGCGCTCACAGGAGAGCTGGGAGGGGCCCTTAAGGTTTCCCCGCTGTGTGGAGAGAGATGGCTAGGGGATTACACACCTGTCGCGCTGGTTTCAATGAAGTTATCTCCTCCGCACGTGATGTCAGTTCTCTGCCATGGTGGTATCCCATGCAAATGGTGACCGTTCGTTCCCTTTGCCGGGTGACCAATGCAACGGGTGGGTCCTGACTGTCTTTCCCAAGCCCTGTTTCAATCCTGTGGCCACTGCCTATGAAGGCTCGGTTGGCTTTTACCTCTGTATGTTCAGACGGGCCGACCAGTTATTTCATCGGGATCCTTAATGCTGAGTCACGAGAAGCAGGTGAACTTTAATGCAGCCGATCCGGGCTCAGTGTGTGTGTTCTGAGGGGCCCAGACTGTTCGCCCCAGATCCATGTCAGCTCAGCATTGCCTAGTGATCCTCAGCAAACAGCATTTAGACAATTTACGACTCCCTATGCCCGCGCAGCTGGAGAGGTCAGAGACTTGATCTCTCCGCGCCCGCCGCCATGTTGGATCTGTACAAATAATCTTATGCTATAGATGAAGTATCAGGAACTACAAGAAGAATTAATAAAGTTCCTGTTTTTCCATTCCTGTTAACCAGATATGGGAAAGCTGAAGAATTACCTGAAATGTTTCTTAGAGGCCATATAGCTCATTCACTGAAACATGATGGAGCAATGAATGCTAGAATGCTGGTATAGTACCTTCATCTACCACAGCTTTGATCTATTCTGATTTCACAAAAGCAATGTTAGCAATTAGGCCTAAGTTTATTAAAATCAAATAGGAGTACTTTCAGAGAAATGCACACATTTTGGAATGAAACCAGCCTTGATTGTCTTCTTAATGGAGTGCTATTTTTCTATGGAAATAGTTTTCTAGCAACTTGAGTAACATGGAGTTGGCTTTCCAAATTATGCTATTTTTGTCTTTCACACTGTCATCAACAGATGTACAAAGCCATAGTTGCTTTTTTTCCTTTTGTGAAGAAGTATTAGCAGCAGGAACAGAGCTTACATTTTATTTGTTTGTTTGTTTGTTTATTTTGTTGGAACTGGAAATTAAACCCTGGGGCATTCTGCCACTAATCTATTTTGAGATAAGGTCTTGCTAAATTGCTGAGGGTAGTCTCACACTTGTTATTTTCCTATTTCAGCTTCCTGAGTAGCTGGAATTACAGGCATGCACCACCTTACATTTCTTCTTTTCAGCATCTGCTGATCTTTTTTACATTTCCTCAAATTCATATTAACATTAATATACTACAGTATCATCTTTCTCAGTTTTCTTCCTTTTCTTTGTTATTGAACCTGTTAAGATAGGAAGTTAGTGAATTAGCATTCTCATTGGTGAACATGTTGTTAGACAGTGTGAGAAAAATTAGAAGATAATTATTGATCTTGCACATAGGTAAAAATATCAGGGTTCACAGGCTTAAGGTCATCACTCTCTAGATGACTGAAAAAAATGTTATGCTTTTAGTGTTTAAACTGTAAAGTCTTTCAGAGATTGTCTTTTAGTTTTTTAATGATGTTTGAAACAGATTCTTCCCATAACCTGAGCTCTGACAAATTGACAAATGCCTGTAATCCCAGCTACTTGGGAGACTGCATCAGGAGGATCACAAGGGCCAGCCTAGGCAATTTAGCAAGATTCTGCCTCGAAATTTTAAAATAAATAAAGAAAGAAAGAAAAGAAAAAAGAAAAAAAATGACTAGGGATGTAACTCAGTGAAATAGCACCCCTGGGTTGAATACCCAGTACCTAATAATAATAATAATAATAATAATAATAATACTCTTCCTATGTCAAGTGGAAAAATACCACATTTCAATTTAAAGAAGAGATTACCAAAAGGATGGTAATATCCATTAAATAGTGGGGAAAGTTATTTGGACAATATTCTGTAGTCAAGTCTATGGTAGGCTGATTTTATAATGATTTTAATTTTAAATGTGTAAATTGGAGATTTGAGGAGAGATTCTGATTAAACTAGAATTATATGCTTCATTTTCTTTTCTTTTTATTATGCCTGTCCTTTTTCAAATCATGGTAATAACAATGATTAGTATTATAAGATGATCATTATTATTGACAGATAAAATTACATTTCCATTTTCTTCAAACTTCATCTTTAAAAGACCTGTAAAGATAGAGTACAAACTCATATAAACAAGATGTGATTTTATTATCCCTGGCTCATAAACAAAGTGAAATTTAAAATGGATTGGCAACATATAATTAAGATTTATCTTACCAAATGGCAACCTTACCTTTTAAGAGATTCTTTTCTGGATATTTTAAATAAAAATAACTTAGCTTCTAAACTGAAGATACAAAATCACTGTTTAATAAAAGTAACCTTAAAAACCTACATATTTTTGGAAATAGGTGTTTATCTTCTGAATGTCATAGTTATGTTGATAAGATTGTCCTTATATTAGAATTTGTGGAATTGTCAGCATATTGTTCATTTACCACACTGGTATGCAGCTTCTATATGCAAATTTTGAAGAAAGTGAAAATTTTGCTTTATTTGTGTTTTTTCAAAAATTTATTTATTTTAATTAATTTATTTAATTTGTCATAGGTATATATGACAGCAGAATGCATTTTGATTCATTGTACACAATTGCAGCACAACTTTTCATTTCTCTGATTGTACACAATGTAGCGTTGCATCATATGTGCAGTCATAGATGTACCTAGGGTAATAATGTCCATCTCATTCCACCTTCTTTCCTGCTCTCATGCCCTCTCCGTTCCCCTCCCTCCCCTTTGCAATATGCAAAATTCCTCCATTCCTCCCATGCCACTGCCATTATGGATCAGCATCCACTTATGAAAGAAAACATTTGGCCTTTGGTTTTTGGGGATTGGTTTACTTTGCTTAGCTGATATTCTCTAACTCCATTCACTTACCTGGAAATGCCATAATTTTCCTCTCTTTTATTGCTGAGTAATATTCCATTGTATATATGTACCATAGTTTCTGGGTATTTTTTATTGATTCTAATTAGTTATAGTTATACATAACAACAGAATGCATTTTGACACATCATTCACAGGTGGAGTATAACTTCTCAAACTTCTGGTTGTACATGATGTAGAGTTACACAGATTGTAATCATATATGCACATAGGGTAATAATGTCCCATTCATTCTACTATTATTTCTACCCCCATTGCCCTTCCCTTTCTTCACTCTCCTCTGTCTAACCCAAAGTTAATCTCTCCTCCCCACCCCCTTATTGTGAATTAACATCCTCATATCAGAGAAAACATTCAGCCTTTGGTTCTTTCGAATTGGCTTATTTCCCTTAGCATAATATTCTCCAGTTTCATGCATTTACTGGAAATGCCATAATTTCATTCTTCTTTAAGGCTGAGTAATATTCCATTATGTGTATATAACACACTTTCTTTATCCATTAATCTGTTGAAGAAAACCTAAGTTGGTTCGATACTTTAGTTATTGTGAGTTGAGCTACTATAAACATTGATGTGGTGTTTTTTGGGCATAAACTTAGGCATGTGATTACTGGGTATATCATGGTAGATCATCTATAAATATTTTATTTTATTTATTTTTTTATTTTTTTTTGTATTTATTTTTTAGTTATCGGCGGATACAACATCTTTTTTTTGTATGTGGTGCTAATGAGGATCGAACCCGGGCCGCATGCATGCCAGGCGAGCGCGCTACCGCTTGAGCCACATCCCCAGCCCCCTTTTTTTTTATATATATATTTATTTTTTAGTTATCGGCAGATACAACATCTTTTTTTTGTATGTGGTGCTAATGAGGATCGAACCCGGGCCGCACGCATGCCAGGCGAGTGCGCTACCGCTTGAGCCACATCCCCAGCCCTATAAATATTTTATTAATTAAGGAATGACAACATAATCCAACCAGGATGTTGAATTAATCGCACTTAATTCATGGAATATTATCATCATTTGTCTGTGTAAAGGCCATCACTTGTGGGCTTTCTTTGTTGTTGTCTAATTTTACTTATTTCCTTCTATATTTGTTCCCTATTGTCTTTCCCAGCTCTCATTTTCTTTCCTTTTTATTGGTGTATGTTATATATTAATTATATGAAATGGTGCATTTCATGATGGTGTATTCTCACATACATAAAAATATAATTTGAACAGTTTCACTCCTCAATACCTCTTTTATCTTCTCCTCTTCTCTCCATCTGCTCCCTTTCCTATATCCTAATGGTTACCTTTCTACTTTCATGGTGTTCCTTTTTTTCCAGTTTTTTTTTTCCCTCTAGTTTCCACATATCCGAGTCTAACTTATTCCTCTTAAAATTGTGATCTCCATTTCCATCTGTTTTCCTGTAAATGATATAATTTCATTCTTCTTTATGCTGAATAAAAATCGACCGTGTATTTATACCACATATATATCTTTTATCCATTTATCTCCAGAGGGCACCTAGGCAGATTCCTTAACTTGCCTATTGTGAATTGTGCTGAAGTTAACATGGGTATGCTGTGTCTCTAAAGTATGCTGAATTTAATACTTTTGAAAAAATACCAAGGAGTGGTATGGCTGCATCATATGGTAGTCCTATTTTTAGATATTTGAGGAATCTTCATACTGATTTTCATAGCGGCTATAGTAATTTGCATTCCCACCAAGTGTATATAAGAGTTCCTTTTCCCCTGCATTCTTGACAGTATTTAATGTTATTTGTATTCTTGTTAATTGTTATTTTAACTGAAGTAACATATAATCTCAAGGGTACTTTTATTTTTACATATTTATTTTTTAGTTTCAGTTGGACACAATATCTTCATTTTACATTTATGTGGTGCTGAGGATTGAACCCAGAGCCTTGTGCATGCGAGGCGAGCACTCTAACACTGAGCCACAGCCCCTGAAGTATACTTTTGATTTGCATTTCCCTGATAGCTGAAGGTAGTGAATATTTTTTCATAAAATTGTTGGCCATTTGTACTTCTTTGTTTAGAAGTATCTGGTTATTTCATTTTCTCATTTTTTGATTACCCATTTCCCATTTTAATGGTATGTTCTATTTTGTGTATGAATTCTTGTAAATTGTTAATTTTATCTGTGCACATATTTTTAAATGTATATGAATGATATTATACTATATATTTCATTGTATTTATTGTTTTATTTATTCAGCATTTCTTAAAATATCTACCCATGTTTCCCGAGGTATACCTAGTTGATTTTTTTAATCTGATGCCTAATACAGTAGTCTTTCCTTACATTAGTTTCCCTTTTTCTTGGTTGCAGTTACCATTGTCAGCCATAGTCCAAAACTATTAAGTAGGAAATTCCATAAACAATTTGTAATTTTAAAATTACATTATGCTTTTGTGAGTAGTGTGATGAAATTTCATGGCATTCTCTTCTGTTCCATTGAGGACTAAATCATCATTTTGTCTTGCATATATACATTGTATTTGTTTATCACCTGTTAGCCACTTAGGAGCAGCATGTGTTTTCAGATCGACTATGATGATTTTGCAGTTCTTATGTTCAAGTAACTAGTATTTTACTTAATAATGACTCCATTGTGCAAGGGTAACATGTTAGCACTTCAGATATACCAAATAGAAGCAATAAGGCACTTCCTTTAAGGAAAGAAAGAAAATTGTATGTTGAAGATGCTAAGATCTCAGGCAAGATTAATCCTGTATGATATTGTGAGGGTGGAAAAAGAAACTCATACATATTTTTTGCGTGCACCTCAAGTGAGGAAAATTATGTCCACAGTGCATGAAACTTGCTTAGTTGAGATGCAGTAAGTGTTAAATTATAGGATTGAATATCACCATCCATGGTTTTAGGCATCCACTGAGTATCTAAATACATATCTCTTGTGGATCCTGGGGTATACTATTGTCCGTACTCTGCATTTGCCACGTTTTATTTTTTTGCTCCGTCAGTGATGGGCACCTAGTTTGTTTCTAACACCACAAACACTACTGCAATTAAAATACTTACACATGTCCTACTACTGTGTGAGACTTTTGCTGAGATAGGTATCTCATTGAGATCACTAGTCTATAGGGTATATATTAATTTGAGTAATTGGTGCCAGATTTCTCTCAAGGGTGGCTTCATCAGCAATGCTTGAAGGCACCTATCTTCCCAAGTTCCCTTCATTGCATGTCACTATCCATTTTACTAAATTTTGCCAGTAAAATGACTAACTATAACACAGTGTTTTATTGTTATAATATATGTTTCTCAAGTATGCTAATGAGTTTGCATATGTTTCATATGATTTTATTTTTAGTGATTCCTTCTCTGTAAAATACCTATTTATATTAGCCAATAATTCTACTGGAATTTCTCATCTTTTTTGCTGATTTGTAGGATTTCCTCAAATATATTCTAGATTTATTTCCTATAATTGTCACAAATATTTGATTAATAAATGACAAAATAGTCCAAGCTTTGCACTATTGTACTATATTAATTTTGTTACAAAGCTGGGTCTTTAGGATAGCTATCTCAGGGTTTTAGTTAGAAGTGTTTTCTCTTCATACTGTTAATTATCATTACCTGAAATCTGATCTTCAATTAGTTATAATTTATAGTATACTTTTATTTTAATCTGTTATGAAATTTCTAACATTACTTAACAACTTATACAGAAAGATGTTTAAAAATATTTCTGAAATTTGACAAGATTGTTCTAAAAGATATTCAAAAAATAAACAGGATTAACCAATAACATTTTAAAGTGAAAAGTACTAAGGGGAAATTTCTTTATTAGGTATTAAAATGAAACTTAAAAGCTAGATTATTCAAAAGACTGTAGTCCTGGAGTAAGAAAGTACTGGCTGATCAATGCATAGGATATTTAGCCAAAAAAGAAATCCTAGTATATTAACTCACCAAATATTAATTCAATGCTTATGATACAGGCACTATTTAAGGTAACCATGGCCACATTAAGTGACCAAAACAAAATCTCTGCTCTCATGAAGTCTCCATTCTAGTGGTGTATTAGTGCGTATAGTTTTACATAATTGTTGGATTCATTTTGACATATTTATATCCATATCCACTTACTATAGGTAAGTGCATAGTTTTCTTCACTATGTAAAATAGAGTTATATTTACTATATGACTTAGGTAAGTATGTATGTATCTAATTTGTAATAAATATTTTGGTTACTTGCTATATACATCATTGGAGAAACAGTATTTTTTCATTAATTTGTATTAGTTAAAACTATTAACAACTATTTAGTGGGAAATGTTAAATCCTCACTTTAAAAAATAAATTTCATTGTATATATTTAGGGCATACAACATGATGTTATGGGAAACATAGATAGCAAAATGGTTATTACTGTGGAGCAGATTAGCATATTAATCATCTTGCATAGTTACCCCCTTTTAATTTGAATTCAATAACAGCTAAAGTCTATTCATTAAGCAAAAATCCAGAGTGCAGTACAATATTTTTAGCTATGGTCTTCCTTTTCTACATTAGAACTCTAGATTTATTAATCTTGCACATATGATACTTTGTATCCTTTGACCTACATTTCCCCATTTTTTTTCAACCCACACTCCTGGTAACTCCTATTTTATTTTTATATATTTGAATTTTAAAAACATTTTTTAAGATTCCATATATAAGTGAGATCACACAATACTTTTTCTGTCTCTGACTTATTTCATTTAGCAAAATGTATACCAAATTCATACCTGTTGTGCCAAATAAAAAGATTTCTTTAAATAGGCTGAATAATACTCCAGTATATGTGTGCAGATGTGCATGTGTGTACCACAGTTTTTTATCCATTTGTTCACTGACACTTAATTTTTTTCCATATCACAGTGCAATAAAAAATTCTGCAATGAATGTGGGAGTGTAAGTATCTTTTGAAGTTGTAATTTCATTTCCTTTGGGTATATACATCCAGGGTCATATGGTAGTTACATTTTTATTTATTTAAAAATCCTCATACTGTTTCATAATGACTATCAATTTACATTCTTACTGACAATATAATGTTTCCCTTTTCTACACACCCTCACAAATACTAGGTATCTCTTCATTTTGACAATAGCCATTTTAACAGTTGTGAAGTGATATCTTATTTATGGTTTTGATTTGTATTTTTTTGATGATTAGTGATATGGACCTTTTCATATACCTATTGGCCATTTTTATGTATTTTTTGGACAACTATTGCCACAGTCTGGCTGGGCACAAGTCAGGAGCCACTTGTCAAAAGAAACGAACTTTATTTTTAGAACCACACACGCAAACAAAATAGCTCCTCAGGAAAAACCTTCAGAGCCCAACTGCTACCACCGGCTTCCCACAAGCCTCTCCACCTACCCCACTCCTCCTGCTCTTGAGGCCGATTGGCTGGGTCACGTGGGCAGAGCCAAAAAAGTCCCCCAATGAGCAGCTCCATGGTCTGAAAGGGCAGGGAAACAGCCCAATGAGCATCACCACAGAGGAGCCAATCAGTTGGCAGATAGAAGTTGCTGGGGCCGCTGTGAGCCAATCATCAGCTGGCAGCTGGAAGTTTGCTGGCAGCTGGAAGTTTGCTGGCAACTGGAAGTTTGCTGGGGCCCCTTCGGCTGTGGCTCTCAACATCTCCCCCTCTCTGTTTAAACAACAAGCATGTGGCTTAGGGACCGTGCCTGCCTTAGGTTGTCCAATAGTACATATGGTCCTTACCTGTTATCGGATGAGCTGACCTCAAGGCGTCAGCCTCCTGTCTTATGTTGGTACCATTGCAATTGGATCTTACCCGTCACTGACTACCAGTCCAGTATACAGCCACACCGGTGGATAGGTCTTTGTATCAGTGGGGGGGTGAGGTTCTTTGCCTCACCTCTGTTGGCCCCCAAATTTTAGCTGAACCACCATGAGAAGCAGAAGGGAGGAAGATACACCAAGCCAATTGACGGCTCCTTTTGGAAAAATTGTACCACCAATGACATCATCAGCAAAAACACCCCAATACTACCACACGTTGCTGCACCAACAGATAGTTCACAATGCATACAGGTGAGTTCACAATGCATACAAGTGATTCATAGTCCAGGCAAGTTCTGCAAGCTGTTCAGTGATGGCTATTGCAGAAGCTGTAGATTGGTTTTATTTTTGTCTTCACCGGCACTGGGATGAAGATAGAAATTCTAGCAATAATGGCTAAAGAAAAAATTATATAACATTCCAGAAGGCACTAAAAGAAAACAATTTTCTTTTTTCTTTTAGAAAACAATTTTCTTAACAATGTACCTTATCTTCAACAGAATTATTAAATATAACGAAAAGGAAAGGTGAAAGTAAACAAACAGATCTGTTAACCTCCTTTTTTGTTCATATATTAAAATAATCCTCAACAGCTGTTTACGTATTTTAAATTAAACCATTTAAATCACGTGAAAAAAAAAATATTTGGATCCATTTTTTCATGAGCGCTCATCATATATGATATATGGACATACGTACATTCAAACATATAACACAAAACACAAGTGTGCACACATAATATAATACATACAACACATAACATAATAGTAAAGGCCTTATAACTTTTTACAGGTGAAATCTCCATTGCAATGTTTAAAAACTCTGTAGTCAAAAAAATAGAACTGATCAGCAAAATATTAACCTAGGTCTGTATGAGCTCAAAAAACAAAATAAAACTTCCATTGTCCTGTTAGAATATCCTTCCAAAGTACCTTGGGCTTATGTATATTTTTTGGACACATATGCCTTTCCGCAGCACTAAGTCCTGATGAATCCAAATTTTAAAAGTTTAGAGTAAAAAGGGTTATTTTAAGTTTATCTTTGGGGAATATATACCCCTTCCCAATTCCCGCTTTTTGCTTTAATAAGTACATTTTAATAGTTTGATGAGCTCTTTCAACTATGCCTTGTCCCTGTGGATTGTATGGGATTCCTGTTATATGAGTAATGCCAAATGATGAGCAAAATTGTTTGAAAGAGGTAGAAGTATAACCAGGGGCATTATCTGTTTTTAACTGTTTTGGAACGCCCACAGTGGCAAATTTTGTAAGCAATGAGCTATAATATCTTTAGTTTTTTCTCTGGCATGAAGGGAGCCCATCAAAAATCCAGAAGAAGTATCAACTGTAACATGCAAATATTTTAATTTTCCAAATTCTGGCAAGTGTGTGATGTCCATCTGCCAAATATGGTTAGGTATCCGTCCTCTAGGATTGACTCCAAGATTAACTTGTGGTAAAAAGGTCACACAATTTTGACATTGTTTTATTATTTGTCTAGCTTGTTCCTTAGTTATTTTAAAACGCTTTTGTAAAGTATTAGCATGACATGGAACTTTTTATGAAAAATTGTAGCTTCTTCTAGTGTAGAGAAAATATGTATGTCACGTGTAGTTTTATCTGCTAAATCATTGCCCAAACTAAGGGCTCCAGGCAATCCTGTATGTGCCCTGATATGTCCTATAAAGAATGGATCTTTTCTGTCCCAGATTAGACTTTGTAGAGTGGAAAGCAAAGAGAAAACAGTAGAGGAAGGGGAAATCCTACCAGCATCTTCAAGGGATACAATAGCATTAACAATATACTGACTATCGGAAAATAAATTAAATACAGAAATTTTAAACATCACAAAAGCTTGTAATACTGCATTAAGCTCTACCTTTTGAGCTGATTGTTTGGGTACTAAAGATGTAAAAGTTTGATCAGGTGTAACTATTGCTGCTGTACCATTATTTGACCCATCAGTGAATATATTTGGAGCATTCATGATAGGTGTTTTTCTTGTCATTTTTGGAAAAATTACAGGATGCAATGACCAAAAAGACAATAAAGGATTAGATGGTAAGTGGTTATCAAATGAAACATTAGATTTGCACATGATTATTGCCCAAGTATTTAACTCATTAGCTAACTCATCAATTTGATTCATAGTATATGGAGTAATAATTTTATTGGGAGAAATTCCAAACACTCCCTTTGCTGCTTTTATTCCTTTGAGTATTAATTGTCCTACAGCCTCAGGATACCTAATAAGAATAGTGTTAGGAGAATAAGATAAATGCACCCATAATAATGGACCTTCTTGCCAAAATACTCCTGTAGGAATATTTTTTGTTGGTAGTACAATAAATAATAAAGGCAAACTTATATCAATTCTATCCAAATGCATATTTTCCATATATGTTTCAATGATTTTTAATGCCTTTCTTGCTTCAGGCGTTAACATGTGGGGTGAATTTGGTCTGATGGACCTTTTAGGATATCAAATAAAGGTCGCAACTCTCCTGTAGGTATACCTAGATAAGGCCTTATCCAATTTATGTCTCCTAATAACTTTTGAAAGTCGTTAAGTGATTTGAGTTGATCTACTCGTATTTGAATTTTTGGTGGACGGACCATGATTGAGGATAATAGAACTCCTAAATAATTAATTGGAAAATTTAATTGTACTTTATCTATTGCTATCTCTAGATTATAATTTTTTAATAAGTTTGTAAGTGTGGCATAACATTCTAGCAATGTGTTTTTATCTTTGTGTGCTAATAATACATCATACATATAGTGAAATATTTGTAGTTCAGGATTTTGATTTCTAAGTGGCTGGATTACTTTGTTAACATAAATTTGACACATAGTTGGGCTGTTAGCCATTCCTTGAGGGAGTACCTTCCATTCATATCTCTGATCAGGACCTTCATGATTCAGTGCAGGGATAGTAAATGCAAAATGTGGACTATCTTTAGGATGAATTGGAATTGAAAAAAAACAATCTTTAATATCTATAACTAAAACATACCAGGTTTTTGGCAAAGCAGACAGTTGAGGAATCCCTGATTGAGCAGGTCCCATAATAACCATCTCATTATTAATGGCTCTTAAATCTTGCAATAATCTCCATTTACCAGATTTCTTTTTAATGACAAAAATGGGAGTATTATGGGGAGATACAGAATGTTGTATATGTCCTTCCGCTAATTGTTGTTTGACCAGGTCATGGGCTGCTTGTATCTTTTCTTTAGTCAGGGGCCACTGAGGAACCCATACTGGTCTTTCTGATTTCCAAGTAATTTTTATTGTCTCAGTGACCCTTTCTGAAAATCCAACCCATGTCTGTCCGTTCCTTGATCTATTTGTATTGGTGCTGCTATACCTTGTTCTTGTTTTTCTAATCTTTTTCCTTTCCTAAAACCTTGTCTAGTCATAATAGTGGGTGCATTTTGGTTGATGTTATTTGTTAATGTCAAACCTAATTGATCTAGGACATCTCGTCCCCATAAATTTACGGGAAGATGATCCAATACATATGGCTGTATAGTTCCTTCACATCCTTCAGGATCCTTCCAATCTAATACCATTGCACTTCTATGGGGATTAGTCACCACTCCTAGGCCTCGAAGTGTTTGAGTGGCTTGTTGTAATGGCCAATGTTTTGGCCATTCTTGATGACAGGTGATGCTAAGGTCTGCACCTGTGTCCAGTAGCCCATTAAATTCATGTCCTTGAATATTTAGTTTTAGCATGGGGCGAGAATCTAAATTTAAAGAAAGCATAGCCCAATCTACACCTGTGGAGCCTAATCCCTTGGAACCTCTTTCTACAGCACGACTGGAAAATTTATCATGTAGGCTAGGTATTATTAGTAACTGTGCTATTCTATCTCCTGGTGAAATTACTGATATACCCTTTGGAGAACTGGCTATAATTTTTATTTCACCTTCATAATCGGGATCAATTACCCCAGGACTTATCATAAGTCCTTTTATTTATTTTTTTTATTTTTATTTTTTTTTAATTTTTTATTGTTGGCTGTTCAAAACATTACATAGTTCTTGATATATCATATTTCACAATTTGATTCAAGTGGGTTATGTGCTCCCATTTTTACCCCATATACAGATTGCAGAATCACATCAGTTACACATCCATTGATTTACATATTGCCATACTAGTGTCTGTTGTATTCTGCTGCCTTTCCTATCCTCTACTATCCCCCCTCCCCTCCCCTCCCCTCCCCTCTTCTCTCTCTGCCCCCTCTACTGACATTCGTTTGTCCCCCTTGTATTATTTTTCCCCTTCCCCTCACTTCCTCTTGTATGTACTTTTGTATAACTCTGAGGGTCTCCTTCCATTTCCATGCATTTTCCCTTCTCTCTCCCTTTCCCTCCCACCTCTCATCCCTGTTTAATGTTAATCTTCTTCTCATGCTCTTCGACCCTACTCTGTTCTTAGTTACTCTCCTTATATCAAAGAAGACATTTGGCATTTGTTTTTTAGGGATTGGCTAGCTTCACTTAGCATAATCTGCTCTAATGCCATCCATTTCCCTGTAAATTCTATGATTTTGTCATTTTTTAATGCAGAGTAATACTCCATTGTGTATAAATGCCACATTTTTTTTATCCATTCATCCATTGAAGGGCATCTAGGTTGGTTCCACAGTCTAGCTATTGTGAATTGTGCTGCTATGAACATCGATGTAGCAGTGTCCCTGTAGCATGCTCTTTTTAGGTCTTTAGGGAATAGACCAAGAAGGGGAATAGCTGGGTCAAATGGTGGCTCCATTCCCAGCTTTCCAAGAAATCTCCATACTGCTTTCCAAATTGGCTGCACCAATCTGCAGTCCCACCAGCAATGTACAAGTGTACCCTTTTCCCCACATCCTCGCCAGCACTTG
This sequence comes from Marmota flaviventris, assembly GCF_047511675.1. NCBI lineage: Eukaryota > Metazoa > Chordata > Mammalia > Rodentia > Sciuridae > Marmota > Marmota flaviventris. The sequence continues at coordinate 62,068,129 of NC_092518.1, read as the reverse complement.
TTGTTGTTTGACTTCATAATGGCTGCCAATCTTACTGGAGTGAGATGGTATCTTAGGGTGGTTTTGATTTGCATTTCTCTGACAGCTAGAGATGGTGAGCATTTTTTCATGTACTTGTTGATTGACTGTATGTCCTCCTCTGAGAAGTGTCTGTTCAGGTCCTTGGCCCATTTATTGATTGGGTTGTTTGTTCTCTTATTGTCTAATTTTTTGAGTTCTTTGTATACTCTGGATATTAGGGCTCTATCTGAAGTGTGAGGAGTAAAGATTTGTTCCCAGGGTGTAGGCTCTCTATTTACCTCTCTTATTGTATCTTTTACTGAGAAAAAACTTTTTAGTTTGAGTAAGTCCCATTTGTTGATTCTAGTTATTAACTTTTGTGCTATTGGTGTCCTATTGAGGAATTTGGAGCCCGACCCCACAGTTTGTAGATCGTAGCCAACTTTTTCTTCTATCAGACGGCGTGTCTCTGATTTGATATCAAGCTCCTTGATCCATTTTGAATTAACTTTTGTACATGGCGAGAGAAAGGGATTCAGTTTCATTTTGTTGCATATGGATTTCCAGTTTTCCCAGCACCATTTGTTGAAGATGTTATCCTTCCTCCATTGCATGCTTTTAGCCCCTTTATCAAATATAAGGTAGTTGTAGTTTTGTGGATTGGTTTCTGTGTCCTCTATTCTGTACCATTGGTCCACCCGCCTGTTTTGGTACCAGTACCATGCTGTTTTTGTTACTATTGCTCTGTAGTATAGTTTGAAGTCTGGTATCGCTATACCGCCTGATTCACACTTCCTGCTTAGCATTGTTTTTGCTATTCTGGGTCTTTTATTTTTCCATATGAATTTCATGATTGCTTTCTCTATTTCTACAAGAAATGCCGTTGGGATTTTGATTGGCATTGCATTAAACCTATAGAGAACTTTTGGTAATATCGCCATTTTGATGATGTTAGTTCTGCCTATCCATGAACAGGGTATATTTTTCCATCTTCTAAGATCTTCTATTTCTCTCTTTAGGGTTCTGTAGTTTTCATTGTATAAGTCTTTCACCTCTTTTGTTAGGTTGATTCCCAAGTATTTTATTTTTTTTGAAGATATTGTGAATGGAGTGGTTGTCCTCATTTCCATTTCAGAGGATTTGTCGCTGATATACAGGAATGCCTTTGATTTATGCGTGTTGATTTTATATCCTGCCACTTTGCTGAATTCATTTATTAGCTCTAATAGTTTCTTTGTAGACCCTTTTGGGTCTGCTAGGTATAGAATCATGTCATCTGCAAATAGTGATAATTTAAGTTCTTCTTTTCCTATTTTGATGCCTTTAATTTCTTTCGTCTGTCTAATTGCTCTGGCCAGTGTTTCGAGAACTATGTTGAACAGAAGTGGTGAGAGAGGGCATCCCTGTCTTGTTCCAGATTTTAGAGGGAATGCCTTCAATTTTTCTCCATTCAGAATGATGCTAGCCTGAGGCTTAGCATAGATTGCTTTTACAATATTGAGGTATGTTCCTGTTATCCCTAGTTTTTCTAGAGTTTTGAACATAAAGGGATGCTGTACTTTGTCGAATGCTTTTTCCGCATCTATTGAGATGATCATATGGTTCTTATTTTTAAGTCTATTGATGTGGTGAATAATATTTATTGATTTCCGTATATTGAACCAGCCTTGCATCCCAGGGATGAATCCTACTTGATCATGGTGCACAATTTTTTTGATATGTTTTTGTATCCGAGTGGCCAGAATTTTATTGAGGATTTTTGCATCTAGGTTCATTAGAGATATTGGTCTGTAGTTTTCTTTCTTTGAAGTGTCTTTGTCTGGTTTAGGTATCAGGGTGATGTTGGCCTCGTAGAATGAATTTGGAAGTTCTCCCTCTTTTTCTATTTCCTGAAGTAGCTTGAAAAGTATTGGTATTAGTTCCTCTTTAAAGGTTTTGTAAAACTCTGCTGTATACCCATACGGTCCTGGGCTTTTCTTAGTTGGTAGTCTTGTGATGGTTTCTTCTATTTCCTCAATTGATATTGGTCTGTTTAGGTTGTCTATATCCTCCTGACTCAATCTGGGCAGATCATATGACTTAAGAAATTTATCTATGCCTTCACTATCTTCTAATTTATTGGAGCATAAGGATTCAAAATAATTTTTTATTATCTTCTGTATTTCTGAAGTGTCTGTTGTGATATTGCCTCTTTCATCCCGTATGTTAGTGATTTGAGTTCTCTCTCTTCTTCTCTTCGCTAGCATGGCTAAGGGTCTGTCGATTTTGTTTATTTTTTCAAAGAACCAACTTTTAGTTTTGTCAATTTTTTCAATTGTTTCTTTTGTTTCGATTTCATTAATTTCAGCTCTGATTTTAATTATTTCTTGCCTTCTACTTCTTTTGCTGTTGTTTTGCTCTTCTTTTTCTAGGATTTTGAGATGAAGTATGAGATCATTTATTTGTTGGTTTTTTCTTTTTTTAAGGAATGAACTCCAAGCAATGAATTTTCCTCTTAGAACTGCTTTCAATGTGTCCCATAGATTCCGATATGTTGTGTCTGTGTTTTCATTAATCTCTAAGAATTTTTTAATTTCCTCCTTGATGTCTTCTATAACCCATTGATCATTCAGTAACCTGTTGTTCATTCTCCAACTGATGTATTCTTTTTCCTTCCTTCTTTTATCGTTGATTTTCAGTTCCATTCCATTATGATCAGATAGGATGCATGGTATTATCTCTACTCCTTTATATTGTCTAAGAGTTTCCCTGTGACATAATATATGATCTATTTTTGAGAAGGATCCATGTGCTGCTGAGAAAAAAGTGTAACTGCTTGATGTTGGGTGGTATATTCTATGTATGTCAATTAAGTCTAGGTTATTAATTGTGTTATTGTGTTCTATAGTTTCCTTATTCAACTTTTGTTTGGAAGATCTGTCCAGTGGTGATAGAGGTGTGTTGAAGTCTCCCATGATTATTGTATGGTGGTCTATTAGACTCTTGAACTTGAGAAGATTTTGTTTGATGAACATAGCTGCACCATTGTTTGGGGCATATATATTTATGATTGTTATTTCTTGTTGGTGTATGGTTCCCTTGAGCAGTATGTTGTGTCCCTCTTTATCCCTTTTGATTAACTTTGGCTTGAAATCTATTTTATTTGATATGAGTATGGATACTCCTGCTTGTTTCCGAAGTCCATATGAGTGATATGATTTTTCCCAACCTTTCACCTTCAGCCTATGTATGTCTTTTCCTATCAAATGCGTCTCCTGTAGGCAGCATATTGTTGGGTCTTGTTTTGTGATCCATTCTACTAGCCTGTGTCTCTTGATTGGTGAGTTTAAGCCATTAACATTTAGGGTTATTATTGAGATATGGGTTGTTCTTCCAGCCATATTTGTTTATTTATGTTACTAAACATGGTTTGTTTTCCACTTTGATTATTTTCCCCCCTTTAGTGTCCTACCTCCCACTGTTGGTTTTCATTGTTATTTTCCATTTCCTCTTCCTGTAATGTTTTGCCAAGGATGTTTTGAAGAGATGGTTTTCTAGCTGCAAATTCTTTTAACTTTTGTTTATCGTGGAAGGTTTTAATTTCATCTTCCATCCTGAAGCTTAATTTCGCTGGAAACACAATTCTTGGTTGGAACCCATTTTCTTTCAGTGTTTGAAATATGTTATTCCAGGATCTTCTAGCTTTCAGAGTCTGTGTTGAAAGATCAGCTGTTATCCTGATTGGCTTACCCCTAAATGTGATCTGCTTCCTTTCTCTTGTAGCTTTTAAAATTCTCTCCTTATTCTGTATGTTGGGCATCTTCATTATAATGTGTCTAGGTGTGGGTCTCTTATGATTTTGCACATTCGGCGTCCTGTAGGCTTCTAGGATTTGGGGTTCTGTCTCATTCTTCAAGTCTGGGAAGTTTTCTCGTATTATTTCATTGAATAGATTGCTCATTCCTTTGGTTTGAAACTCTGTCCCTTCCTGTATCCCAATGACTCTTAAATTTGGTCTCTTGATGTTATCCCATATTTCTTGGATGTTCTGCTCATGGTTTCTTAACAGTCTTGCTGAGCTGTCTATGTTCTTTTCAAGTTGAAATACTTTATCTTCATTGTCTGATGTTCTGTCTTCTAAGTGTTCTACTCTGCTGGTAGTATTCTCAATTGAGTTTTTAAGTTGGCTTATTGCTTCCTGCATTTCTAGGATTTCTGTTTGTTTGTTTTTTATAACCTCTATTTCCCTGTATAGTTGATCTTTTGCTTCTTGGATTTGTTTATGTAATTCATTGGTGAAGTGATCTTTCATTGTCTGATTTTGCTGTCTGGTGTCTTCCTTGAGACTCCAGATCATCTGAAGCATGTATATCCTGAATTCTTTATCTGACATTCCATCTGCTGCAGCTATTACCTCTTCTAACGTTGAGTTGACCTGCAATGCTTGTGGTCCTTTCTTTCCTTGTCTCTTCATACTGTTCGCATTCCTTTCTACTTGGTGAAACTGTTGTGCTATTGAATTTTCCCCCTATATATTTATATTGGTCTTGTATAGTTGCAAAGTCTCCCTCGCAGGCGCGGGCGGCGGCTCTGCCCCTCCTCCAATTGGGGCAATGTGCCTACCACGCCGGCAGGCTGCTGGGCCTGCTCTGCTGGTCGGTAGCAGGTCCGCCGAACTTGCAGGCGCGGGCGGCGTCTCTGTCCCTCTGCGGGCCGCTAGGCTTGTTCTGTCGGTGGTCGCAGTTCTGCCTACTTTGCAGGCGCAGGCAGCGGCACTGCCCCTCTGCAGGCCTCTGGGGCTGTACTGCCAGTGGGTCGCAGGTCCACCTACCTTGCAGGCGCAGGGGGGGGGCGGCTCTACCCTTCCTCAGGACACTGGGCCTGTTCTGTCTCTCGGTTGCAGGTCTGACCTGTTCTGATGCTGGTCACAGTTCCATCTACCTTGCAGGCGCGGGGGGGAGGGGGCGGCTCTGCCTCTCAGCAGGCCGCTGCTCCTCTTCTGCCGGTGGGTCGCAGGCCCGCCTACCTTGCAGGAGTGACTGGAAGCTCTGCCCCTCCGCGGGCCACTGGGCCTTTTCTGTCGGTGGTCACAGTTCCGCCTACCTGGCAGGCGCGGGGGGTGGGGGGCGGCTCTGCCCCTCAGCAGGCCGCTGGGCCTGTTCTGTGGGTGGTCACAGTTCCCTCTCCCTTGCCGGCGCAGGGGGAGGGAGCGGCTCTGCCTCTCAGCAGGCCGCTGCTCCTCTTCTGCCGGTGGGTCGCAGGCCCGCCTACCTTGCAGGAGTGATTGGAAGCTCTGTCCCGCCGCGGGCCACTGGGCCTTTTCTGTCAGTGGTCACAGTTCCACCTTCCTGGCAGGCGCGGGGGGTGGGGGGCGGCTCTGCCCCTCAGCGGGCCGCTGGGCCTGCTCTGTGCGTGGTCACAGTTCCCTCTACTTTGCCGGCGCAGGGGGAGGGGGCGGCTCAGCCTCTCAGCAGGCCGCTGCTCCTCTTCTGCTGGTGGGTCGCAGGCCCGCCTACCTTGCAGGAGTGATTGGAAGCTCTGTCCCGCCGCGGGCCACTGGGCCTTTTCTGTCGGTGGTCACAGTTCCCCTACCTGGCAGGCGCGGGGGGGGGGGTGGGGCGGCTCTGCCCCTCAGCAGGCCGCTGGGCCTGCTCTGTGCGTGGTCACAGTTCCCTCTACCTTGCCGGTGCAGGGGGAGGGGGCGGCTCTGCCTCTCATCAGGCCGCTGCTCCTCTTCTGCTGGTGGGTCGCAGGCCCGCCTACCTTGCAGGAGTGATCATCATAAGTCCTTTTAGAGTAGAAGAGCTGCGTCCCAATAATACGTCTACTGTTCCTTTGGGAAGAGGTCCTTTTACCCCTGTGGGAATGATTTGAACTCCCATCTCTGGAGTTAGTACTGCTCTCTCGGAGGCGCAGATGTCCAACCCTGCACTCCCTCTAGTTTGTCTGATGAGGGATCTGATGGACAATGTGTCCTGGGCACTACCCTGATGGGATTGCTGGGTTCCTCCAGTGCTCCGTATATTTGTGGTCTTCGGCCCCGGAGCATTGGCCCCCCCATCCATTTTTTGGCAATGGAGCCCGATGCCTTTCTCCATGATATCGTGGATAAACACCTAGTCCTTGTTCATTTTTTGATAATGGAGTACCCTCTGTGGTGGTTTGAGAATGGCATTCATTAGCCCAATGTCTCCCTCTATGGCATCGTGGGCAAATACCCGGTATTCTACTCCTTTGATACTTAGTTTTGTTAAACCTTCCTCCTATGGGGCAATTCCTTTTAAAATGTCCTGTTTGTTCACAATTGTAGCTTGTTCTTGGCCTGGCATCTAAAGCCTGTTTTACTGCAGCTGCCACGACTTGCCCTTGTTCATTAATGTCTCTGGCATCTAAAGCCTGTTTTCCTGTAGCTGCCACGACTTGCTCTTGTTCATTAAGGTCTCTTCATAATTTAATGTATGTGTTTAAATCTTCATGTTTCCATGGTCTAATGACTTCTCTGCACCAACGATTCGGTTGCTCATAAGCCAGTTGTTTTATTAATGGCATTGCTTGTTCTGGGTTCCCAAAAACTCTGGTAGCTGTTTGAATAAGCCTATCTACAAATTCAGCGTAAGATTCACTAGCTCCTTGTATTACCTTAGATAATTGACCTTGTAAACCTCCATGTCCTTGTAAAGTCTTCCATGCCCTAACCGCCTCTGCAACTATTTGTGCATATACGCCAGGATCATATGCAATTTGTTGCTGCTGATCCTCATAAGGTCCCTTTCCTAACAACATATCTAGATTTCTCTGAGGATAACCAGCTGCTGCATTTCGCCTAGCCGTCTCCTTGCAAAATTCCTCATTGGCAACCTTCCATAACAGGTATTGACCTCCATTTAGCACAGCTTTACACATATTAGCCCAATCTGATGGCGTCATGTCCAAGTTGTTAATGGATTCGACCATGCTTACAGTGAAGGGTGCTTGAGGACCATAGGTTGTTACAGCCTCTTTTAGCTGCTTCACTGTTTTGAAATTTAAAGCATGGTGAATTCACTGCCCTCCTGCCTCAAATACAGGGCATGTTAATATTTGAGATCCTATCTCAGGATCCTAACTATCAACTGCAGGGGTTGCGGGCCTCCCAGCATATGGAGGTGGCGCTGTTCGTTGGACCCTTACGCCCTCTGGTGATAGAAAGGTGTTAGTAGCAGTCTCCTGTAGAGGTGGCGCTGTTGTTTGGACATTTACACCCTCTGGTGATAAAAAGGTGTTAGTAGCAGTCTCCTGTTGTAATTTTTCCCCTGATGCCTTTTTCTGCTCTAAGCTTTCTTCCTCTATTTGACTAGCTCGAAAGACCTTCTCTTTTACTTGAATCTTTTCCTCTTTCTGACTAACTTGAGAGACCTTCTCTTTTACTTGAATCAATATGTCTTCTCCTTCCTCTATCTTTGTCGGAACTGAAGGCTTTGGACTAAGCAAACAAGATATGAACGTCCACAATGGCAATGTGCCAACTGGCAGAGTTCCTGGGCTTTTCTTTTCTATTCTTTTTAAATCTTCACCATGATGGTTCCATTGTGATATATTTAACAACTCCTCCTTAAAAAGCCATGGGCTACATTTTTGTATTGTATGAACGTATGTCCTGACTGCTCTTGATTTTACTGGGATGCCTCCTTCCTCTAACAATTTACTTAACACTCTTTCGGTTTGTTTTTTACTAATTTCTGATCCCATACTTCTACTATAATACAACCCAACAAGATAACACCAAACAAAACTGAGACAGAATGAAATAAAAATGGAACCACACAAAATCATTATATCAGCCTTTCTATCCTCCTGAAATGTCCATCCGTCCTTTCTCCCTATCTGTTCCTCAGACGCAAATAGTTTTTCCTCAGATGTAAGCGGTTTTTCTTCCATCTCACTCATCTCCAGGGACAGGCAACTTAAAACAAAAGTGAAACTAAACAAAAGAAGAATCTTAAAATGGCTACCCATCCTCTCGCCCTGCCCTCAGGGTTGAGTAATTTACCTTATCACTTACCCTCATTCATTCCCCGTGCGTCCCACCAAATGCCGCAGTCTGGCTGGGCACAATTCAGGAGCCACTTGTCAAAAGAAGCGAACTTTATTTTTAGAACCACACACGTCAAACAAAACAGCCCCTCAGGAAAAACCTTCAGAGCCCAACTGCCACCACCGGCTTCCCACAAGCCTCTCCACCTCCCCCACTCCTCCTGCTCTTGAGGCGGATTGGCTGGGTCGCTTGGGCGGAGCCAAAAGAAAGTCCCCCAATGAGCAGCTCCATGGTCTGAAAGGGCGGGGAAACAGCCCAATGAGCATCACCGTAGAGGAGCCAATCAGTTGGCAGCTAGAAGTTTGCTGGGGCCACTGTGAGCCAATCATCAGCTGGCAGCTGGAAGTTTGCTGGGGCCCCTTCGGCTGTGGCTCTCAACAAACTATGTATTTAGGATTTAATTGGGTTATTTACTTTCCTTCTAAGGAGTAGTATGAGTTTTTTTTAATAAATGTGGAGTATTAACTCCTTATCAGATATATGGTTTGCAAATATTTTCCCAATCCATGGATTTCATTTTTTTTTTTTTTTTGGTTATTTAGTTTGCTGTTCAGGAGCTTTTTAGTTTGATGTTTACCCTCGTATTCATTTTTGTATGAAAAATTTGAACTTGTGGTGTTACATTCTAAAACAGTTTGCCAAGGCTAATGTCAAGGTAATTGTGTTTTGTTTTCTAGCCGTTTTATGATTTTAGGTCTTATGTTCAATTCTAACTTTTAATTTTTGTTTATGTTTTATTCGTGCACATAGTTGTACATAATTGTGGGATTCATTTTGACATATACATAAGTGTAGAGAACACAGTGTGTTTCATTTTAATCCCTCATATTACCCCTTTTGCTCCTTTGCTTTCTCCCCTGATCACCTTCCTCTACTCTATTAGTCTTCCTTCTATTATTTTGTACTTTAATTGGTGCATTATAGTTATATATGAAAATGGATTTCATTGTGATGTATTCATACATACATAGTATAATTTGGTCAACTTCATTTTGCATTTCCTCCCCTTTTCCACCCTCCTCCCTCCCCCTTAATCCCCTTCTTCTACTTTCCTTTTCTCCCTTCTTTTAGTGAGATTGCTTTTAAAAAAAAATTTACTCTCTCTAGCTTCCACATGTAAGAGAAAGCATTCAACCCTTAAATTTCTGAGTCTATCTTCTTTCACTTAGCATGATGTTCTCCAGTTCCACCCATTTACCATCTGATGACATAATTTCATTCTTCTTTATGGATAAATAAAACTCCCATTATGCATATATAGTTGTTTATTTTTGTCCATTAATTGATTTTTGTATATAATGTAAGATAATAATCTCGTTTCATTTTTTTGTATATGCATATATAGTTAGCCATCCACCATTTACTGAAGAGACTATCCTAACCTCATTGTTTCCTCTTAGTGCCCTTGTCAAAAATTAGTTGAGTGCATATTTAGGGACTCATTTTAAGACTCCCTATTGAAACTATATGGGAAAAATTATACACACACACATACCCACACACACACACATATATACACACACACATATGTATATATATACATACACACATGGATCAATATATCCCTCTCTATATATCTACATATCCATATCTATATATCTATAGCTATATGTATGATTAAATCCAGGGGCACTTTAACACTGAGATACACCTCCAGCCCCAGCCCTTTTTTGAGAAACAGTCTCAATAATTTGATTAGGCCTCATTAATTTGCCAAGACTATCCTCAAAAATATGACCCTCCTGCCTCAGCCTCCAGCGTCTCTGGGATTACAGGTATGTACCAACATGCCTGGCTCAAAATTATATTTTAAAAGTGGTAGATAAGCAGCATCAGTGGGACCTAGTGAGAAACTGAACCTCTCCCCCTACCTGGCACCAGTGAGGTAGAATGAAATGGAATGAGTAAAGTTTGTTAGCATTATGATTTCTCTCCTTTCCTTACTTCTGGTGTCAGTGGAGTTCAACAGGAATCAGAGTCTCCATCAGTACTCAACATCAGCAAGGAGGGAAAAGGACACAGGAAATAGGAGCTCATTGATATTACACTTCCATTCCCTCCCCGAAAGTCTGTGGAATCCAGTGGGAAGGTGAGCTTTCAACTCCAAACTTTTAGTTAGTTACTGTGAGCTTATATTCCCATTTAAAGATAATGAAGTATCAAATGTCAGGAAGGTTTTCCTACTTTCCTGGAAAAGTGTGAGCAAAGACAAGAGGATTGCTGAATTTTTGTTCCACCTTCTGTAGTTAGGCAATATGAATTAGCCTTACATTTTTGCTAGAGTGGTGTTGGTGGGTCCCAATAAGAAGTTCAAGAGAATATATTTATGGGTGTGTCCTAAGGATATTTTATAGTGCTTGGAATATAAGAAGGTTCCTGAATAGATGTCAGTTCAGAGAATATGAGAATGTCAGGTGAATATAGAATTGCTAGCAGTCAATATTATGTCTGTACCAGGATACTTAGCCATTTTTTTCTTGACTGTATTGACTTTTTTTTTTTTTTTTATAAAATTCTTTTTTTTTATTTTCTTTTTTTTGAGAGAGAGAGAGAGAATTTTTTAATATTTATTTTTCAGTTTTTGGCGGACACAACATCCTTGTTTGTATGTGGTGCTGAGGATCGAACCCGGGCCGCACGCATGCCAGGCGAGCGCGCTACCACTTGAGCCACATCCCCAGCCCGACTGTATTGACTTTTAAACATTTCCCTTATAACAAAAAATATTTCAATGTTATAAGAAAAATGGGGAGAAATAATTGTAACATAAAATGTCCTATGTTCATGAAAAATAGCTTTCTTTTTATGTCTTTGACTTTGATATCAGGTTGATGCTGGCCTGGTAGAACTTCAAAATTATACCCTTCTCTTGAGTTGTAGAAGAATGTGTATAGATTTTGGTAATATTTGTTAAAGATGTAACAAATATTTACATCTTTGGTATAATTTACCAGTAAAGCCATCTGGGCCTGTGGGTTTTTAAAAAATATTTATTTGTTATTTGTAGTTGGACACAGTATCTTTATTTTTATGTGGTGATGAGGATCGAACCTAGGACCTCATACATGCTAGACGAACGCTGTACTGCTGAGCCACAATCCCAGCCCCTGGGCCTGTGGTTTTATTTTGTATTCCTAAATGACTGATGACTTTGAATATCTTTTCTTTTGCTTATTTACTGTCATTCATCTTCTTTGGTGAAATGTATGTTCAAATATTTCACTCATTTTGTGAAAGGTTGGGTGTTTAAATATCAGTGAGTTTTTATAAATGCTTTATATATTATAAAAGAAGACCTGATACTGCTATGCTTAAAAACTTACTAGTGAGTGATGTTTGCAACATGGCCAACTAGAAGCTTCCGGCACTCTCCTGCCTATAGAAACACCCCAGCAATTAATAACTACCTTTGATTAAAATAGTTAAATTTAGAACACTGGAGAAAGCAAATCAACTGCAAAAATCTTGTGAACCATATAAACCTGGGATGGCCATAAGAAGAGGAAAAACAATACCTTGACTCAGCCATCTCATCCCCCCAGTTGGGATCAGCTCGTAACTAGAAGAGAGGACTTATTGGGAAAAGGTAAGCAAGAGGGCACTTATCTCCTGACACAACCATGGACACCTGCCATCTTCTCTACTGAAGATTCCTACAGTCCTCATGGGCTCTCAGCTCTGCCAAATCAGTTCCCCAGAGTCAAAATGTTGAGCTACTTACAAAGAGGGATCCTACACTAATGCGGTATTCCACCCCATCCACCATGGTCCATGTTTCTACTGCTGCACACCTTCTTGGAACTGGAGCTACTGCTAGATTGTGTCTTTGTTCTGAAACTGTTACCATTGCATACCCATATCTCTGAGGCTCAGCTGACTGCGCCTTGCACACTTAGTAGTGTGCTATCCTTGAGCAGAGCACCTGCTATGCTCTACCACCTAAGTGCAAGCTACCATATCTCCAGTTACTGGACCAACATTCCCTTAGGGCCAAGCTAAAGTGTGTCCCATTCCTGAGGTCTTAAAGCCTTGAATTACTGTAACACTCATGCCCCAGCACTACTGATGGGTCAGCACCCAACTCTCCATGAATTTCAGGCAACCAGCACACCAGAGCAGCTCCTTACTTCTACCAGAGATAAGGTAACATTCTTCCCACAGGAGCCTCCAAACCAGTAGCATGCCTGAGATGTGAGATGTTGCATCTCCACCATTAAACTTGACATTGTGCTCCACCAAAAGGGATCCAGAGGCTTCACTAACCCATGTCACTGTGCATTCTGAGACTTAATAGACAGACTACCTCATGTACTAGTGAATCAGAGCATTAGGTGAGCTATGCCACCTACTCTCAAGGCAAATAACTACATCTGTATCATCCCTTCTGCCTGAACCTGGGGAGTAGAATCTTCACTGCATTGCATCCAGCTCCTCAAAGCACAAGTCTCAACAGCATCTTGCCATCCCTGGATCCTTGCTCCTGCTGCACCTGGCCTCACAGGGCCTGGATTGCTGCTGTTTTCCCCCATTTCCCAGAGCCTATACTACCACTATACTGTATTGGTTATGGATCCTGATTTGAAATTATGACTTGCTGCCCAGTTTCTTTTTAAAAAAATATTTATTTTTTAGTTGTAGTTGGATACAATACCTTTATTTTATTTATTTATTCTTATGTGGTGCTGAGGATTGAACTCAGGGTCTCGCATGGGCTAGGCGAGCATTCTACCATAACCCCAGTCCCTGCTGCCCAGTTTCTGAGTCCCCAGAGTACCCCATCTTCCCTAGAGTCATGCCATTGCTGTGCTGTGTACTCTGGGGTCACAGCATAAGCTATACCCCAGCCGCTTGGGCCCAAGGTGACTGGGTGTGCCTTAGAGCAACAGATTCTGACTTAATAGGAGAGATACATCTATTCATGCCTTGGAGGAAAAAAAAACCTATACCTAAAATGTCAGATTGTAAAGTAGTTTTGCAAGACATTGATCCCAGGAACCTGGATTCATAGCTTTTCTGAGCACTATTACCTGGATCCCAGTATCACTGTGGCTGATTTTGATCTGTGTCAAACTCAGTGGCAAGAGAGATCTCCTCAGCTAAGATGCCCCATTGTGAGGAAGGGAAAAATAGAAGGATCTCTAAATTCTTGCCTTAATAATATATGTAACCACTACCACTGAAATAATTTCCTGCTACCTAGGACATTGAGGCACTACACCAAGAACTGATGGTGACGAATTTAGAAGCTGCACATATCTACCAACCAACCAATACAGAGCCAGAGCCACCAGATCCTGCCCAACAAGCACTCTTTGGCCCATTTACAGGTTAATGTTTTCCCTTACAAAAGCTACTCTACTCTGTAAAGTCTGGAAAAGGTAACACCACCACCAGATTCACAGATATCAAAAGAAACATGAGAAAACAAAGGAATTTGGCACACTTAAAGGGACAGCATATTTCTCTAATAACTGACCCCAATGAAACAGAAATTAATGAATTGACTGAAAACAAATTTGAAATAATTATATAAGGAAACTCAGCAAAACACACAAGTATAAAATACTGAAATCAAGAAAATAATTCATTGTATGAATGAGAAATTCAAGAAAAAGATAACATCATAAAAAGCATTTTAGAACTGAAAATGTAACCAGTAAAATGAACAACATAGCTAAGAACTTCAAAAGCAGACTAGATCAAGCAAAAGAAGAGGCTCTGAACTTGAAGATACTTCCTTTGAAATGATTTGGTCCATGGGGAAAAAAGAGAAAAAGAATGAGGAAGAGACAAGACAGTCTATGGGACTTCTGGGAATACCAGTAAGCAAACACATTTTCATATTATGGGAGTTTCAGAAGGAAAAGAGACAAAGATAGGAACATAAAGCTTATTATTGAAGTAATATCTGAAAACTTCTTTGTAGAATATGGACATCAGATCCTTGAAGCTGAAAAGTGCCCAAATAAATTCAACTCCACTTTTTTTCTTCAAAGCACATTTTAATCAAACTGTCAAAAGTCAAAAAAGTCTCCTGCTGCAAATTTTTAAAGCAGCAGGAGAAAATTATCAATTCACATAGTCTCTACTTAGAATATCAGCAGGTTTTTCAGCAGAAGCTTTGCAGACCATGAGAAAATGGGATGATCTATTCAAAGTGTTGAACAACAACAACAAAAAAGTCCTCAACCAAACACTATACAAAAGAAAGCTGTCCTCAGAAAGAGAAATAAATCTTCAGAAGACAAGCGAAAGCTGAGTGATTCATCACAGTAAGACTTGCCTTCCAAGAAATGCTTTTGTGGGAATTCTTCAAGCAGAAAGGAAAGATAATAATTACTATCCTGAATGCATATAAGAGTATGAAACTCACTTTTAGAGGTCCATAGACAAATACAGAATATTCCAATGAATTTAATGATAGTGCGCAACCCATACATTTCTCTGATATGAAGGTTAAATATTAAAATGCTCAAAAGTCAATAAAACTACAATAAGTTAAGGAATACAAAATATAAAAAGATGTAGCATGAGTAGATGTAAAATTTTTGAGGGTGGTAAATGTCTAGAGTTTTTGTATGTGACATTTTATCAACTTAAAATAGTAGGCTATAACTATAAAGTGTTTTATGTCAGACTTATGGTAAATAGAATAAAATACTATAGCAGATATACAAATGAATAGAAAAAGCATAGCAAGCACTACAGAAAATTATCTTAATCATAATGGTAGACAGCAAGAGGTGAAGAGAGTGGCAAAAGACACACAAAATAACAAGAGAAATTTTATTTTAGGTTTTATTGGCACATTATAATTTTACATAATAATGGGATTCATTGTTACATATTCATATGCACATAATATAGTTTGATCAATCTCATTCCCAAGTACCTCCCCCTCCCTTCCTCCCTCGCTGTGAGTTCCTCCCTCATCTCTTCTGGTTTCTCTTTTATTATGTTTTGAATTAGTGCATTGTAATTATATGTAAAAGTGGAATTCATTGTAATATATTCATATGCAGATGTAGCATAATTTGGTTGATTTTGTTTCCCAGTACTTTCCCATTCCCTCTCCTTCTTCTTCCTTCTCATCCCCTTTCTCTACTCTAAATGTCTCCCTTCTCTTTATGTAAGATCCATTTTTTACTTTTATTTTTCCTCTAACCTCCACGTATGAGAGAAAACATTCAACCCTTGACTTTTTGAGTCTGGAATATTTTATTTAGCATTAAATCCTCTTGTTCATCCATTTGACATAATTTCATTCCAGAAGATAAATGTATTGCATTTTCTAATCAAAACACACAGAATTGTGTCATGCATTTAACATATGACTATCTAAATGTGCCTGCCTACAGGAAGCCCATATACTACACACTACAGACTGAAAGTGAAATAAGAGATGAAGATATTCTTTATAAATGGTAAACAAAAGATGTCAGTCATAGTTAAAATTATATTTGATAAAATAGATTTCAAATTAAAATCTGTCACAAGAAAAAAAGAAAGTCATTATTTAATAACATGGTTAATTCATCAAGAGCACAAAACTTTAAATATATATATACACCCAGCAAATATTAATGAAAATCAAAGGACAAATACTGCATTCAGTACCCTATTTTCAACAGTGATTAACTATATTGAAAATTAAGATGGAAATACTAAACTCAAGTTGCACTTTTTAACCATTGGACCTTATATACATATACATAATTTTCCATACAACAACCATGTCATACAAATATTTCTCTAGCACACAGAGAATTTTATTCAGGATACACTGTATTTTAGAGCACAAAACCTGTCTTAACACATTTGAGAAGATTGAAATCATATCTAGTGTAACTTCAGACCACAATATGAAACTAATAATCAATAATGGGATGAATGTTGGGAAATTCACAAATAAGTGGAAATTGAAGAATACACTCCTAAACCGCCAATATGTCAAAAAGGAAAAATGAAATTTTTTAAAAAGTATACATTAATAAATAATGGAAACAATATAGCAAAAAAGCACTATAATATGCAGAAAAAAATCTAAGACAGGAGTTTATACTGATAAATGCCTACATTAAAAAATGAAGAAAGATTGGGATTGGGTATGAAGCTCAGATGTAGAGTGATTGCCTAACATGCGTAAGGACTTTAGTTCTATCCCCTGTACACCAAACACACACACACACACACGGCCTAAAATCAGTAAAAGGGAATAATATAAGTTGGAATAGAAATAACTGAAATGGGGAACAGAAAAATCAAAAAGAGTTAATGAAACTAGGTTGATCTCTTTTTTTATCTTTTATTGATTTTATTTTTTTAAATACACGACAGCAGTGGAAAGCATTATAATTCTTATCACACATATAGAGCACAATTTTTCATATTTCTGTATATAAAGTATGTTCACGCCAATTTATGCCTTTATACATTTACTTTGTTTTTTTGCATTACCATTCTTAATACACATATATACCATAATTTTTCTTATCTCTGTTTATATATAAAGTATGATCTCTTGAAAAAAAAGGAACTTAGATAGTATAACTTAGCTAGTATAACAAAGAAAAAAGGGAAAAGACTCAAGTATATAACAAATGAAAATAGAAAAACTACAAATATACCTCAGAAATAAAAAGAACCATAGTAGACTATTATAAAATAGTTACATGCCAACAAGTTGGATAATCTAGAGGAAATTGGACCCACTCCAGCACAAATACAGCAAAACAAGATAGAGTTAAGGAGAAACAGCGTTGACAGATCATTAAAAGATAAACATATTTACAAAGTAATCAAAACTTCAAAACAAAGAAAAGCCCAGGGCCAGATGGTATACAGCAGATTTCTACCAAACATTGACAGAATTAATACCAATACTTATTAAACTTTTCTGAAAAATAGAGCCTGAGGGAATACATACAAAAATATTTTGATACCAGCCTCACTTAGATACCTAAGCCCAACAAAAACATCAGAAGAAAAAAATAGGTCAATTTCTCTGATGCATATCAATTATAGAGTATTGTTAGAAAGAGGGGTTATATAATAGAATATTATTTAGGCCCCAGACAAATGAGATATTGTCATTTGGCACAACATGGATGAGGCTGGAATAAGCCAGACACAGAAATAAAAATATTTCCTGATGTTACTTATATGCTGAATCTAAAAAACAAAATAGAATACACAAGAAGAAACAAACCAGTGGTTACCAGGGGTGGGAATGGAGGAAATGGTGTGCTGTAGGTCAGAATATACGTAGTAGCAAATACATAGAATGAAAAAGTCTAGTGCTCTGTTTACAGCAGAAGGAAATTATTAACAATATTGTATTTTTAATTTTAGCTAAATGAGTAGATTTCAGCTTATGTTGCCACAAAAATGGTACCTATATAAGAGGATGTATATATTAATTTGCTTCCTTACAGTAGCTATATGTGTGTGTATTATAAGATCATGTTATATACCTTAAATATACATAGTAAAATTTGTTTTTCAAGACCTTAAAAAAATATCTACCAACCCAAAATACTATAATATCCAGTAAAACTTTTCTTAGAATCAAAGGAGAAATAAAATATTTCTAGTAGCAACCTGAAATAATGGAATTAATAATCATTTAGCCAGGATTATAGAAGATACTTAAATGAATCCTAAAAACAAAAGAAAATAAAATTAATGGAGAGAGCACAAGAAAGAATGAATCTCAGAAAAAGGAGATAAGTAAATGAAAAATTGGAATGAATCAAACATTAGAAATAAAAGAAAGTGACACAAAGTAAAATATATCTCTTTCAAATAACAGTGATTGTAAACAGTCTTAATACTTCAATTAAAATATATAGATTGATAGTTCGGGTTATTATAAAAAGGTGCAATTGTATGTTGTCTGGAAAAAACACACCTCAGAGGCTAAGACATTCACAGATTGAATGTGAAAGGATAAAAAATGAAAATCCATGTAAATGGAATCTGAAATTAAACGAGTAGCTATTCGGATACTTCCTCATACAGTTATCAAGCCAAAACTACTCACAAGAGAAAAGGGTCACTATGTATTGGTAAAGAAAACAATCCAACAGGAAGATTGTAATGATTGTAATTATTTATGCTTCAATCATATAGTGTACCTTATTATATGAAACAAACAATACTTATATATAGACCACGGTACAACATTAGGGGATGACTTCAATATACCACTCTTATTAATAGGTCAGACAGACAAGAACAAACAACAAAAAGATATTACAGTTAAATGATGCATTATATCAAATGGACTTAACAAACATGTATGAAATATTTCTTCCAACAATTCCTGAATACACTTTCTTTTCATCTACTCATGGAACTTACTGCAAAATAGATCATATATTAGACCATAAAGCAAGTCAAGTCAGGAAGGAAGGAAGGAAGGGAGGGAGGGAGGGAGGAAGAAAAGGAAGGAAGGAAGGCCTTCAATATTCTCAGATCATAGTGGAATGAATTTAGTAATCAAAACCAAGAAAAAATAAGGAGCTATAAAAATGCATAGAGATTAACCAATACATGTTTGTATGATGAGTAGGTCATAGAAGAAATCAGAGAAGAAATTTTAAAATTATTGGATTCAAACAAATATAAACACAGCATACAAGAATTTGTGGGATACATCTTAAAAAGTTCAAGGAGAAAGGTTTATAGCTATGATTACCTACCTAAAATAATTAGAAAGATCTCAAATATGTAACTTAATGGTCTTATAAAAACAAGAATAAAACAATTCCAAAACCAGTAGAATGAAAGAATTAAGGTCAGAGGAAAAATTAATGAAATAGAGAAAAAAGAACAAATCAAAGGACCAATAAAACACAGTTGGTTCTTTAATTGAAAAGAGATAGATAAACACTTAGATAAACCAAACCAAAGAAAGATGGAGAAGTGCCAAATTAATTAGAGACAAAAGGAGGTATTAAAACAGATGCTACTGAAATCCTGAGGATCATTAGGGATTAAATTAAAAACTAATGTTCCAATAAATTGAAAAATCTAGAAGAAATGGATAAATTCTAGACCTATATCACCTACTAGAATTATATCAAGAGATTATAGAAAACCTAGAGAGACAAATAGAAAGCAATGAGATGGAAGCAGTAATAAAAATCTTGCTCACAAGAAGCAGGCAGATTCAGAGCTTAATTTTATAAGACTTTTAAAGAAGAACTAACACCAGTTCTACTTAAATTATTCCATGAAAGAGAAAGGAAAGTAATCCTTCCAAATTCATTCTACAAAGCTAGTGTCATCCTGATTCCAAAACCAGTTTAAGACACATCAAGGAAAGAAAATTACATTATCCTTGATGAACACAGATACAAAAATTATTAATAAAATACTTGCAAAATAAATTCAACAGTGCATTAAAATGATCATATACCAAGATAAAGTTTGTTTCATTGCAGGTATGCAAGTTTGGTTCAACATATGGAAATTAATAACATTATATATGCCACAAAATAGAATCAAGAGCCAAAATCACATGAACATCCAGATGCAGAAAAAACCCTTGAAAATATTCAGTACCCTTTATTAAAAAAAAAAAAAACAACCCTAAAATTATTGGAGATAGTAGGCACTTACTTTAACATAATAAGAACTATATGGCAAATTTGAAACCAGACCTTCTGAGTGGGGCAAAATTGAAAGTATTGCTTCTAAATTTAGGAACAAGACAAGGATACACACTCTTGCCACTCCTATTCAATAAATTAACTGAAATTTTCACTAGAACAATTAGGCGGGGGAACTAAATAAAAGAATACAAATAGGAAAGGAAGAACTCAAATTATCATTATTGGTTGGTGATGATCCTATACTTAGACAACCACAAAGGCCCCAACAGAAGACTTCTAGAGCTGATAGACAATTTCATCAGAGTAACGGGACACAAAATCAACATACAAAAGTAAATAGTTTTTCGGTGCACCAATAATGAAACCTGAGATAGAAATCAGAAAATCAATTCTGTTCCCAGTAGTTTCAAAGGTATATATCTAGAAATAAACTTTAACCAGGAGATGAAGGACTTCCACAAGCAAAATGATAGAATGCTGAAAAAAATTAATGGAATAAGATACTAGAAGATCAAAGGACCCATGTTTGTGGATAGGGAGAATTAATATTGTTAATGTGGCCATAATACCAAAAGCAATATACAAATTCTGTGAACCTCCTCTAGAATACCAGTGACAGTTTTTATTGAAGTAGGAGAAAAATTATAAAATTCATATGAAAGACCTGGTATAGCCAAAGCATTTCTGAACAAAAAGAGAAATATTGAAGGACTAACAATACCCAATTTTAAATTATACTTCAGAGCCTTATTATCAAAAACTGCATGGTATTTTCCTAAAAGTAGACATGTAGATCACTGGAGTAAAATATTAGACCCCAGGAGAAACCCATATAGATACAATATTTTAATTCTTGACAAATGCACCAAAAACATACATTGAAGAAAGGATAGTTGTTTTTTTTTTTTTTAAAGGGTTCTGGGGAAATGGGACATCCATATGTACAAGAATGAAACTATATCTCTGTGCCACCCTGCAAAAAATTTACCACATGTGTCAAAGACCTAGAAAACAGACCAGAATCTTTGAAAAATCTTTGAAAAATCAGGGTCAACAATCCTACATATAGGTTCAGGCATTGACTTACCTAATATGACTGCTATAGCTCAGGAATTAGCACCAAGAATTAATAATTGGAATGGCATAAAATTAAAAAGCTCTGTATAGTAACGAAAAAAGCATGAAGACAGAGCCTACAGAATAGGAGAAAATCTTTCTTATAGGGGATTAATAGATATAATATATAAAAAACTAAAAACTCATAATCCTATACAAATACCCAATCTATAAATGGACAAATGAACTAATCAGACATTTCTCAAAAGAAGAAATACAAATAGCCAACAAATATCTTGAAAATCATTTTAACATCTTTATCAGGGTAATGTAAATCAAAACTGCACTGATATTTCATCTCACTCCAGTTAACAGCAGTCGTCAAGAAAACAAATAACAAGTTCAATGCCAGCTTTAGCAAAAGTGAGGTACTAAGCAACTCTGTGAGACCTTGTCTCTAAATAAAATACAAAATGGGGCTGGGCATGTTGCTCAGTGGCTGAATACCCGTAGTTCAATCCCTAGTATCCCCACTCAAAAAAAAAAAAAATACAAATAACAAATACTAGTAAGGATGTGGGGGAAATGGAACACTTATACACTGTTGGTGGGATTGTAAACTAGTACATCCACTATAAAAATTAGTATAGAAGTTTCTTGAGAGACTTGGAATGGAACCATATGACCCAGCTATGCCACTCCTTGGTATTTATCCAAATGAATTAAAGTAAGAATACTATTGCAATACATGCATACCCACATTTACAGTAGCATAATTCACAATGGCTTAGTTATGGACCAGTGCAGTTGTCTATCAGTAGATAATTGGCCAAGAAAATATGGTTTTTATACACAAAATGAATTTACTTTATTTGTAGGAAAATGGATGTTAAGTAAAATAAGCCAGACTCAAAAAGATCCAAGGCCATGTGTTTTCTCTTATATGTGGATTCTAGGGAGAAAATGGGAAAGACAGGGCATTTCTAGAAAAATAAAAGAGAGTAGTAGAGTAAAGGTTGAAGAGAATTAGAGGGAGAAGAGGAGAGAAATGGGAGTCCTGGGGAATGAAATTGGCCAAATTATGTTATAACCATGTGCAGATTTGTCACAACGAATCTCACTATTGTATATAATTTATTATACACCAATAAAAAATTAAAAATTGAACTATTTAAAAAATTTTTAAAATAAATGAATTCATCCAAGTGCACAATACAATATCATATAAATTCCAGTAGAATTGCTGTGTACAAATAACAATCTTGTTGAAAATAAACAAAATCCTATTTATGGTACCATAAAAAATGCTTGAGAATAAATTAAAACAAGAAAATGATAGAGTGAATTGATGAATGAAATTGAAGAATATGCAAATAGAAAGATACCCATGTTCATGCATTGGAAGAATTAATGTCCATACAACCCCAAACTATATAAACATTTAGTGCAATACCTACTAAAATCCCAGTGGCATTCTTCACGAGAATATATAATACAATCCTAAAATTTCTTTGGAAACATTAAAGATTGCTAATGACCAAAATAGTCCTGAGAAAGATGACTGAAATTGCAGGTGGTTATTCTTCCTTGATTTCCAATTGTATTTTGAAGCTATAGTAATCAGTACTGTACAATACTGGCATAAGACATAGGCCAACGTAACAGAATAGGGGACACAGAAATAAACCCAAACACATATGGTTAGAAAAAATTCAACAAGGACTTCAAGAGGACATTTTGCAGTAATCCTGAATAAGATCTTCCTTGCTGTTTTTAACAAATATAAGAATAATTGTATTGTCTAATAAACCTTTGCCTAAACCAAGGTTAAAAAGATTTATAGATATTTTATGGTTTTTCTTTTTTTACAATTAAGTCAATGATTCATTTTATGTCACTGTTTCCATGTAATGTATGAACCCAAGTTAATTTATTTGCATTTAAATATCCAATTGTTTCAGTATCACTTGTTGAAAGGGCTCTCCTTTTTCTATTATATTGTCTAAACACTTTTGTTAATAGAGCACTTGTGTAGCATGTGCAAGGGGGAGGGCATGATCACCAGCAACACACACTTTTTTATCAATATGAGTTTACTTCTGTATTCTTAATTTATTTTTGCCACTTACAATATATGTGGTTATTTATATGTCCTTTGAAATATTTTAGTAGTTGCTCTAGCGTTTATTATATACATCCTTAATCGCGGTGTACCCCAAATAATATACTACTTCAAATATAGTATAAGAACCAAACAATAGAATACTTTTAGTTCTTACCTTCCATTATTTGTGCAATTGTTATCATATAATTTACTTTCATAGATATTATAGACCCATGATATATTTCTACTATATTTGCTTTATATAATCGATTTTATAAATGGATAATTAAAAAAATTTTAATTTTTTTGTATTTATCTGCATTTAATAATTTCTGAAGATTTCTACTTCTTTGTTTATGTATTGGTTTCTCTCTGTATTATGTTCCATTTAATTGAAGAAATGCTTTATATTTCATTGTATCGGCATTAGTACAGGTCTACTAGTGATAAATTATTTAAATTTGGTTGTGTGGAAGTGTTATTGTTGGCCCACTTTTGAAATATATTTTTGCTGGGTGTGAAATTCTGGGTTGAGTTTTTTTTTTCTTTCCAATGTTTTCTTTTACTCATTTATTTTTTTTTGAAATGTAAAATAATCTCACTTTTTTTGAGAGTTACCATTCTTGAAATGTATAGTTCAATTATTTTAGCATATTCACAGAGTTGTGCAACAATCACCATCAGAATATTTTCACCACCCCCAAAGAAATCCTATATCCATTAGTACTCACTCCCCACTTCCCCCTTATCCACCTCCTTTCAGTCACTAATCTACATTCTGTTTCCATAGATTTCCCTATCTGGACATTTCATATAAATTAAAGCATAATATATGACCTTTCTCACTGACTTCTTTAATTTAGCTAATTTCAAGATTAATCCATGTTGTATCATGTGTCAGTACTTATTCATCATTGTGGTCACTCTATGGATATACCACATTTATGTATTTGTTCCTTAGTTGAAAGACATTAGTGTTATTTCCAATTTATGGTTAATATTGTAATGGTTTGAAGATTTGGGTATAAATTTTTATATGAATGTGTTTTCAGTTCTTTCAGGTATACATTTAGGAGTGAAATTACTGAGTCATATAGTAAATTTTATGTTTAATTACTGAAGTTCTGACAAAATGTTTTCTGTTATAATTCAACTATCTTACATCCCTACCAGCAATGTATGATATTTGCAATTTCTCCACATTCTCACCAACACTCTTTCCTTTTTCTTATTATAACCATTCTCATGGGTGTGAATTGTCAACACATTGTGTGCTTTTTAAATTGAAGTTAAATTCATATAACAAAACTAACCACTGTAAACAATTCTATTAGATGTATATGCTACAAGTTGCTCATCCACTCACCCACTGATGAACATTTGGGTTGTTTCCACCCTCTAGTTATTTTGAATATTGCTGCTATGAACATGCATGCAAATGTATTTGTTTGAGTACCAATTTATACTTCTTTGTGTATATACTTAGAAGTGGAATTTCTATTTCATATGGTAATTTTATATTTAACTTTTTGTGGAACCACCAAATTGTTTTCTTTTTTATTTGTTCTTTTTAGTTATACATGACAGTAGAGTCTATTTTGACATATTTATGCCAACATGGAGTAATCTTATTCAAATTAGGATCCCAGTCTTGTGGATGTACACAATGTTGAGAATCACTGGGGTGTACCAAATTATTTTCTTTGGTAGCTGAAACATTTTATATTCCCATCAGCAATGTATGAGGGCTTCTGTTTCTCCACATTTATACTCAAATAGAATTGACTTATTAAAGTGACAACCACTATCCAAAATAGAAGTAACATCTAAATTAGTGTGAGAGAAGGAGAATATTTTTTTCCATAAAGAAGCACTTTTTGTTAAAACCATTTTTCTAAAGTATCCAAATCATTATTACAACCCTTTCTTCAGGTAGTTTTGAACATTTTGCCCATCAAAAATGTTTATTTTTGTTGTTAGTCACCTTTGAATTCTGCCTGATTTTCCCAGTTATTTTTTTGGAATTCAATTGTGGAAGATATCGTAATGTTATCATGTGTTAACACACCAAGAAGTAAGTATATGTTTTTCTCTTTTTTTCAAAATATGCATTAATATGATTACAATTAGTGTGATTAATCCAATATTTTACTGAAAATAAATGATTAATTTTGAAATAAATTTATGAATATTATTTTTAAGTTAGTGATGACCTATACTTAAAATATGCATGTATTCTCCTCACTTTCATTTTGTATTTCTGTTTGCAAATCTTGCTCCCACTGAAATTTCTGTCAGCCAAGCATCTGTACTGCCATCAATTTGCCTTCCCTAGGCTATCCTGCCATATACTCTCTCTTTATTTATTCCAAAGCTCCTGAAATCTGACCTTCTTGAAAGAATTTTGTCCTTTGATTGTTTATTAGAATGTGAACTATGACATATGTAAAAACTACAAAAGTATATATGTACATTTTAAGAACAATAAAATGAACACCTGTATACACTCTACCCAAGCCAGAAAACATAAAGACCTCTTTTTTATTTGTGCATTGTAATTATGCATAATAGTGGGATTCATTATAGCATATTTATACATACACATAATGTAATTTCATCATTATCATTCCCGATTTCCTTTCTTTTTCCCTCCACCTAATCCCCTTACTTGACTCTACTGGTAAAGACATCTTTCATAGATGCTAAATAGGTAATGCATTTATCTAGGTCTCCTTCTGTCTGAGCATACAAGCACTTCTATCATAACCAGTATTCACATACACTGCTATTTTTCCACTAACATAATGTTAAAATATTGTTTAGTCACTTGATACATACCTTGTGAAACTTTTGTGTTTGTCTACCTGCACTGGACTGTTAGCAAAGAATACTTGTTGTTCCAAATTGTGGGAGTTCTGGTGCTGAAAATTCACAGTGGAAAGTGAATATAGGATTATGGAAATAGAAGCTGCAGAGTTGGAATCCTGGAACAGCAGTACCTTTGTGAGCATATTTAGAGATGCAATAACGGGATGTGGAAGCAGTAGTCACTGTTGATGGAAAAAATGAAATAAAGATCTAAATGTCCAATCTATAAATATAGAATTAAATTTATATCATTAAGATAAAATACATTATATACACACAGGTACCAGTAGGTGTATACAAATCTGTAGTAGTCTACAAATTACACCTAATTTTTGAATCAAATTATATGGAATTGTAGTTGTCATACATCGTCCTACTTTTGGTGAATGGCCAAGTGTTCAACACACATCAGGGTTGCATTGGCTTAATCTAATGTCTAATAATTTTTTATCAGCCTTTCTCTGGCATTTTAGTCTTTATAATTATCTTTCAGTGCCAACTGTAGTTGCCCTAGACTTGTATTTTAGCCCCTATGATTAGTCACATCTTTTAAATTGCCATAGTAATATCAGATTAAGTACAGTTTCCCATACCACTCATAATATCATACTCATTTAATCCAGGTATTTGAATGAAAGGATACTCTATGTTCAATTGTGTCCTGGTGAAAAAGTAAAGCAAGAGGTAAAAATATTAAAGAGACATAAAAGGCATCTGGAAAGCTATTGAAGAGTTTAAGCAAGGGAGTAACACCCTCAGGATTATTTTAGCAGGACCATTCAGCAGAAATGAGATTGAATGGAAAGGAGAAAAGATTATAGACCAGAAGACCAGCTGAGCATTTAATTCTATTAAAAGTAAATATTCCTTAGGGAAATTATATCAGACATACCACAGAACAACTTGGGGGTCAACTTTTTATACATTTTTTAACATATATGTAGATATTACAACAACAAAATAAGATTAACACTATTGGAAATATTATTATGGGGTTAAACAAAGTGTAAAATTATTGTTGTGCAGTTGGAGATTGAAACAAAAAAATGTACCATTGGTGAATAGTATCAGTAGTTAGTAATGTGAAACATCTATTAGCCTACTGGCTGCAATTTGGGTATGTTTAATTGATACTATGTACTAACAAATTGATATTATGTACTAACAAATTTTTATAGTACTTTGATTATGAATATCTATGTTTGTAAAAGTTATGCACATGTGGGGTACGGGTAATGGTTTAGGCTTCCAAGTCAAAGTAGTATCATCCACTTGGTCAGGGGAAATTTAAAAGATATCAATCAACCTGCCAATACAGAACCTCTAGGTATTCAACACACCCAGCAAAAGGAACAACTTGATTAAGAAAGTATAAATCAGTTGATTATTAGTAGCTTAACATTGAGCAATTACTTCATAGAGCATAGAAAAGTTACATAAAGGATACAAAGTGAGGAGACATAAGTTAGAGGTATGGTTAAGTAGTCAGGGTTCCATTTGCCTATTCAGCCATCCACATGAACATCCCTGATCACAAATAATGCATTCAGATAGAGAATAATTCACATTGGTTTCATCTATATGAGTACCAATTAAATAAGGCAAAACAAATTAAGAATGTAAAATGAGTACTGGGGTTATAGCTCAGTGGTAAAGTGATTGCCTAGCATAAGTGAAGCCCTAGGTTCAATTCTGAGCACCACATAAAAACAAATAAATAAATGTTAAATTCTTTAAAAATATAATGTGAAATAGAAGGTATAACATGAAAATTACATAAACATGTGTTGATCAGATTTCATAATGCTGTGTAGTCCCAATACAGAATAAATCAGAACATCGCGTATCAAGTGGCTATAAAGGTATCCAATGGGATATAAGAAAATGTGGCCAATAATTCACTAAAAGTGACATTGTTTCCAGCAGTTAAAAATTGTTCACATCTTCTTTCTGTATTAAAGTATACATATTTTCCAGAGAACAAACAGTTCAGGTAAACAACATCCTAAAATTAGTATCTGTATTCAAATTAGAAAAAGTAGATTTATTGAACAAGGTTAGGAATTGCTTATCAGAACCAAGAGCATTTTGATGAGGGAGAATCATCATGGGGCAGCATCCAGCAATGTTTTTTTTTTTTTTTTAAACATGTAAAGTTTCAGTTTTATTTATCATTGCCAGCAATTACATTCCTGATCATCTTCTGTCTTTGTCTATTTGTTATAATTATTTATAAGAGCATAATGCATTTTCACATATTATACATAAATGGATTATGTCTTCTCATTCTTCTGGTTGTACATGATGTAGAAATTATTAAATCTTGAGTTATATTTTGCTCAGCACGGTGGTCTATTGAATTTCCTATGCTCAAACCAATTCCAGCTCTACCAAGTAAAGTGTCATATCAAGCTTTTTTCATAATTACATTATTTTTTTTCTTTTTTTAATTTTTATTGTTGGTTGTTCAAAACATTACATAGTTCTTGATATATCATATTTCACACTTTGATTCAAGTGGGTTATGAACTCCCATTTTTACCCCGTATACAGATTTCAGAATCACATCAGTTACACATCCATTGATTTACATATTGCCATACTAGTGTCTGTTGTGTTCTGCTGCCTTTCCTATCCTCTACTATCCCCCCTCCCCTCCCCTCCCCTCTTCTCTCTCTGCCCCCTCTACTGTCATTCATTTCTCCCCCTTGTATTATTTTTCCCTTTCCCCTCACTTCCTCTTGTATGTAATTTTGTAGAACCCTGAGGGTCTCCTTCCATTTCCATGCAATTTCCCTTCTCTCTCCCTTTCCCTCCCACCTCTCATCCCTGTTTAATGTTAATCTTCTTCTACTGCTCTTCGTCCCTACTCTGTTCTTAGTTACTCTCCTTATATCAAAGAAGACATTTGGCATTTGTTTTTTAGGGATTGGCTAGCTTCACTTAGCATAATCTGCTCTAATGCCATCCATTTCCCTGCAAATTCTATGATTTTGTCATTTTTTAATGCAGAGTAATACTCCATTGTGTATAAATGCCACATTTTTTTTATCCATTCGTCTATTGAAGGGCATCTAGGTTGGTTCCACAGTCTTGCTATTGTGAATTGTGCTGCTATGAACATCGAAGTAGCAGTGTCCCTGTAGCATGCTCTTTTTAGGTCTTTAGGGAATAGACCGAGAAGGGGAATAGCTGGGTCAAATGGTGGTTCCATTCCCAGCTTTCCAAGAAATCTCCATACTGCTTTCCAAATTGGCTGCACCAATTTGCAGTCCCACCAGCAATGTACAAGTGTACCCTTTTCCCCACATCCTCGCCAGCACTTGTTGTTTGACTTCATAATGGCTGCCAATCTTACTGGAGTGAGATGGTATCTTAGGGTGGTTTTGATTTGCATTTCTCTGACTGCTAGAGATGGTGAGCATTTTTTCATGTACTTGTTGATTGATTGTATGTCCTCCTCTGAGAAGTGTCTGTTCAGGTCCTTGGCCCATTTGTTGATTGTGTTATTTGTTCTCTTATTGTCTAATTTTTTGAGGTCTTTGTATACTCTGGATATTAGGGCTCTATCTGAAGTGTGAGGAGTAAAGATTTGTTCCCAGGGTGTAGGTTCCCTATTTATCTCTCTTATTGTTTCTTTTGCTGAGAAAAAACTTTTTAGTTTGAGTAAGTCCCATTTGTTTATTCTTGTTATTAACTCTTGTGCTATGGGTGTCCTATTGAGGAATTTGGAGCCCGACCCCACAGTATGTAGATCGGAGCCAACTTTTTCTTGTATCAGACGGCGTGTCTCTGATTTGATATCAAGCTCCTTGATCCATTTTGAGTTAACTTTTGTGCATGGCGAGAGAAAGGGATTCAGTTTCATTTTGTTGCATATGGATTTCCAGTTTTCCCAGCACCATTTGTTGAAGATGCTATCCTTCCTCCATTGCATGCTTTTAGCCCCTTTATCAAATATAAGATAGTTGTAGTTTTGTGGATTGGTTTCTGTGTCCTCTATTCTGTACCATTGGTCCACCCGCCTGTTTTGGTACCAGTACCATGCTGTTTTTGTTACTATTGCTCTGTAGTATAGTTTGAAGGCTGGTATCGCTATACCGCCTGATTCACACTTCCTGCTTAGCATTGTTTTTGCTATTCTGGGTCTTTTATTTTTCCATATGAATTTCATGATTGCTTTCTCTATTTCTACAAGAAATGCCGTTGGGATTTTGATTGGCATTGCATTAAACCTATAGAGAACTTTTGGTAATATCGCCATTTTGATGATGTTAGTTCTGCCTATCCATGAACAGGGTATATTTTTCCATCTTCTAAGATCTTCTATTTCTCTCTTTAGGGTTCTGTAGTTTTCATTGTATAAGTCTTTCACCTCTTTTGTTAGGTTGATTCCCAAGTATTTTATTTTATTTTTTTGAGGATATTGTGAATGGAGTGGTTGTCCTCATTTGCATTTCAGAGGATTTGTCGCTGATATACAGGAATGCCTTTGATTTATGCGTGTAGATTTTATATCCTGCCACTTTGCTAAATTCATTTATTAGCTCTAATAGTTTCTTTGTAGACCCTTTTGGGTCTGCTAGGTATAGAATCATGTCATCTAAAAATAGTGATAATTTAAGTTCTTCTTTTCCTATTTTTATGCCTTTAATTTCTTTCATCTGTCTAATTGCTCTGGCCAGTGTTTCGAGAACTATGTTGAACAGAAGTGGTGAGAGAGGGCATCCCTGTCTTTTCCAGATTTTAGAGGGAATGCCTTCAATTTTTCTCCATTCAGAATGATGCTAGCCTGAGGCTTAGCATAGATTGCTTTTACAATATTGAGGTATGTTCCTGTTATCCCTAGTTTTTCTAGAGTTTTGAACATAAAGGGATGCTGTACTTTGTCGAATGCTTTTTCCGCATCTATCGAGATAATCATATGGTTCTTATTTTTAAGTCTATTGATGTGGTGAATAACATTTATTGATTTCCGTATATTGAACCAGCCTTGCATCCCAGGGATGAATCCTACTTGATCATGATGCACAATTTTTTTGATATGTTTTTGTATCCGAGTGGCCAGAATTTTATTGAGGATTTTTGCATCTAGGTTCATTAGAGATATTGGTCTGTAGTTTTCTTTCTTTGAAGTGTCTTTGTCTGGTTTAGGCATCAGGGTGATGTTGGCCTCGTAGAATGAATTTGGAAGTTCTCCCTCTTTTTCTATTTCCTGAAGTAGCTTGAAAAGTATTGGTATTAGTTCCTCTTTAAAGGTTTTGTAAAACTCTGCTGTATACCCATCCGGTCCTGGGCTTTTCTTAGTTGGTAGTCTTTTGATGGTTTCTTCTATTTCCTCAATTGATATTGGTCTGTTTAGGTTGTCTATATCGTCCTGACTCAATCTGGGCAGATCATATGACTTAAGAAATTTATCGATGCCTTCACTATCTTCTATTTTATTGGAGTATAAGGATTCAAAATAATTTCTGATTATCTTCTGTATTTCTGAAGTGTCTGTTGTGATATTGCCTTTTTCATCCCGTATGCTAGTAATTTGAGTTCTCTCTCTTCTTCTCTTCGTTAGCATGGCTAAGGGTCTGTCGATTTTATTTATTTTTTCAAAGAACCAACTTTTAGTTTTTTCAATTATTTCAATTGTTTCTTTTGTTTCGATTTCATTAATTTCAGCTCTGATTTTAATTATTTCTTGCCTTCTACTTCTTTTGCTGTTGTTTTGCTCTTCTTTTTCAAGGATTTTGAGATGAAGTATGAGATCATTTATTTGTTGTTTTTTTCTTTTTTTAAGGAATGAACTCCAAGCAATGAATTTTCCTCTTAGAAGTGCTTTCAATGTGTCCCATAGATTCCAATATGTTGTGTCTGTGTTTTCATTTATCTCTAAGAATTTTTTAATTTCCTCCTTGATGTCTTCTATAACCCATTGATCATTCAGTAACCTATTGTTCATTCTCCAAGTGATGCATGATTTTTCCTTCCTTCTTTTATCGTTGATTTTGAGTTTCATTCCATTATGATCATATAAGATGCATGGTATTATCTCTACTCCTTTATATTGTCTAAGAGTTGCCCTGTGACATAATATATGATCTATTTTTGAGAAGGATCCATGTGCTGCTGAGAAAAAAGTGTAACTCCTTGATGTTGGGTGGTATATTCTATATATGTCAATTAAGTCTAGGTTATTAATTGTGTTATAGAGTTCTATAGTTTCCTTATTCAACTTTTGTTTGGAAGATCTGTCCAGTGGTGAGAGAGGTGTGTTGAAGTCTCCCATGATTATTGTATGGTGGTCCATTAGACTCTTGAACTTGAGAAGAGTTTGTTTGATGAACATAGCTGCACCATTGTTTGGGGCATATATATTTATGATTGTTATGTCTTGTTGGTGTATGGTTCCCTTGAGCAGTATGTAGTGTCCCTCTTTACCCCTTTTGATTAACTTTGGCTTGAAATCTATTTTATTTGATATGAGTATGGACACTCCTGCTTGTTTCCGAAGCCCATATGAGTGATATGATTTTTCCCAACCTTTCACCTTCAGCCTATGTATGTCTTTTCCTATCAAATGAGTCTCCTGTAGGCAGCATATTGTTGGGTCTTGTTTTGTGATCCATTCTACTAGCCTGTGTCTCTTAATTGGTGAGTTTAAGCCATTAACATTTAGGGTTATTATTGAGATATGGGTTGTTCTTCCAGCCATATTTGTTTATTTATGTCACTAAACATGGTTTGTTTTCCTCTTTGATTATTTCCCCCCCCCTTTACTGTCCTACCTCCCACTGTTGGTTTTCATTGTTATTTTCCATTTCCTCTCCCTGTAATGTTGCCAAGGATGTTTTGAAGAGATGGTTTTCTAGCTGCAAATTCTTTTAACTTTTGTTTATCGTGGAAGGTTTTAATTTCATCTTCCATCCTGAAGCTTAATTTCGCTGGATACACAATTCTTGTTTGGAACTCATTTTCTTACAGTGTTTGAAATATGTTATTCCAGGATCTTCTAGCTTTCAGAGTCTGTGTTGAAAGATCAGCTGTTATCCTGATTGGTTTACCCCTAAATGTAATCTGCTTCCTTTCTCTTGTAGCTTTTAAAATTCTCTCCTTATTCTGTATGTTGGGCATCTTCATTATAATGTGTCTAGGTGTGGATCTCTTATGATTTTGCACATTCGGCGTCCTGTAGGCTTCTAGGATTTGGGATTCTGTCTCATTCTTCAAGTCTGGGAATTTTTCTTGTATTATTTCATTGAATAGATTGCTCATTCCTTTGGTTTGGAGCTCTATACCTTCCTGTATCCCAATGACTCTTAAGTTTGGTCTCTTTATGTTATCCCATATTTCTTGGATCTTCTGCTCATGGTTTCTTAACAGTCTTGCTGAGCTGTCTATGTTCTTTTCCAGTTGAAATACTTTGTCTTCATTGTCTGATGTTCTATCTTCTAAGTGTTCTACTCTGCTGGTAGTATTCTCAATTGAGTTTTTAAGTTGGTTTATTGCTTCCTGCATTTCTAGGATTTCTGTTTGTTTGTTTTTTATAACC
Organism: Marmota flaviventris; assembly: GCF_047511675.1. NCBI lineage: Eukaryota > Metazoa > Chordata > Mammalia > Rodentia > Sciuridae > Marmota > Marmota flaviventris. The sequence continues at coordinate 62,034,887 of NC_092518.1, read as the reverse complement.
TCTATCTCCCTGTGTAGTTGATCTTTTGCTTCCTAGATTTGTTTATGTAATTCATTGTTGAAGTTATCTTTCATTGTCTGATTTTGCTGTCTAATGTCTTCCTTGAGACTCTAGATCATCTGAAGCATGTATATCCTGAATTCTTTATCTGACATTCCATCTGCTGCAGCTATTACCTCTTCTAAAGTTGAGTTGACCTGCATTGCTTGTGGTCCTTTCTTTCCTTGTCTTTTCATACTGCTCGCATTTCTTTCTGCTTGGTGAAACTGCTGTGTTTTTGAAATTTTCCCCCTATATATTTATATTGCTCTTGTATAGTTGAAAAGTCTCCCTTGCAGGGGCGGGCGGCGGCTGTGCTCCTCCTCCAATTGGGGTGATCTGTCTACCACGCTGACGGGCCGTTGGGACTGTTCTGCCAGTCAGTCATAGGTCTGCCTACTTTGCAGGCGCGGGCGGCGGCTCTGCTCTGCCCCTCCTCCAATTGGTGTGACGTGTCTACCACGCCCGCGGTCCCCTGGGCCTGTTCTTCCCTTTCGGTCGCAGGTCTGCCTACCTTGCAGGCGCAGGCGGCGGCTCTGCTCTGCCCTTACTCCAATTGGGGTGACGTGTCTACCACGTCGGCGGGTCGCTGGGCCTGTTCCGGGCGCGGGAGGCGGCTCTGCTCTGCCCCTACTCCAATTGGGGTGACGTGACTACCATGCCGGTGGGCTGCTGGGCCTGTTCTGGGCGCGGGCGGCAGCTCTGCTCTGCCCCTACTCCAGTTGGGGTGACGTGTCTACCATGCCGGCAGGCAGCTGGGCCTGTTCCGCCGGTCGGTCACAGGTCTGCCTACCTTGCGGGTGTGGGTGGCGGCTCTGCTCTGCCCCTACTCCAATTGGGGTGTCATGACTACCATGCCAGCAGGTCGCTGGGCCTGTTCCGGGCACGGGCGGTGGCTCTGCTCTGCTCCTACTCCAATTGGGGTAACGTGACTACCGCGCCGGCGAGCCGCTGGGCCTGTTCCGGGCTCGAGCGAAGGCTCTGCTCTGCCCCTACTCCAATTGGGGTGACGTGTGTACCACGCCGGCAGGCCGCTGGGCCCATTCCACCGATCGGTCGCAGGTCTGCCTACCTTGCGGGCACGGGTGGCGGCTCTGCTCTGCCCCTACTCCAAATGGGGTGACGTGTCTGCCGCGCCGGCAGGTCGCTGGGCCTGTTCCGGGCGTGGGCGGCGGCTCTGCTCTGCCCCTCTGGCTTGATGACAAAGTGAGAGAGACTCGGGTGTTTGTGACTCACTTTCTTTACCAGGAGACCAACTGTTTCTGTCGCCGCTGGTATCGATGAAGTTCTCTCCTCCGCCGCTTTCTGATGACATCAGATCTCTGCCATGTTGGCATCCCATGAGAATGGCAGCATTTCATTCCCTTTGCCGGGTGACCAAAGCAACGGGTGAGTCCTGACCGGCCCTCACAAGCCCCGTCTCAATCCTGTTGCCACTGCCTATGAAGGCTCGGTTGGTATTTACCTCCACAGTATTCAGCAGGACCCGGACCGAGAAGCAGTTTCCACAGAGCCAGAGTTTGGCCGCTCCGGGCTCGGTGTATGTTCTGATAGGAGCAGGCTCCAAGAAGCAGTTTCCGCAGGTTCTTTAGTACTGAGCCTGAGTAATTTGTCTGCGAGCCGCAGGCGAATGGCAGCCTGAAATTACCTGTTCTATGGCTGAATGAGTTGCGATCAGTTGAAAACAGGGATGGTGACGTCAGCTCTCCAAGATGGTGGCCGCTGGCTTCCTCTGTGGTCTGACCAGTGTGGAGAACTGAATTGGACCGCTTCCTTCTCCTGTCTCAAACCCAGAATTCAGCCCTGAGCACGGTGATTGCACAGCTGCCATAAGCCCGCAGAATCCGCAGCACTGTATCTTTGCGTTGCTATCTCGTTGTTTCCCAGCACGCGCCGCAGACTCTAGCCACGGGGTGATTTGCTGAATAAGCACCGTGACCCTCCGTCCGGACAAATCTCTCGCGTTTGAGCCCCCATAGCTGATCCTTGTGCGATGGAAATCCTTCCTCTAGGTTTTGGAGCACCCCAATTTTGCTGGAAATTCCTAACAAGATAGCTTTTAGCCGTTCTAACTCGTCATTCTCCCGCACACTGACGCGGTACACTGGGCTGATGCACTCCCTTCGCCGCCATCTTCCCCCTCCATAATTACATTATTTTACAATAAGGAAAATCAAATTAAAATGCAATAGGTGTTTTTGATAATTTTGAGTTTCATTACACAGGATTTTGGAACTCTATTTGAAGAGGTTTGACATCAGATTGGGCTTGTAATTCTATAATAGTCTCCCTACCATGTTTGATTATCAAGTCAGGTTGTATTGGAACAAAATAATACTTCAGAGGTATTAAATACATTACTGACATTATATCCTTGGTTAGTATAATTTCATGTTAATTCTCTTCTTAAAGTCAATATTTATTTCTGGGAATTACTGTGTGGGACTAATGCAGATACATTGTATTTGCGACAAGATTGACAGAGGCAGAAACCTGGAGTGATATATTCATCCTAGTAATAAAGTATCTGCCATATATCTTTGAGAAGCTTATCCAATATTTCATATTACGTCCAGTGAAAATAAAGAATGAATTTCTTTTCTTGCTAAGCTTGATCTGAGTAATAGGTGACTAAAATCATTTTTGGCATTTGAACACCTGACTTATGTATTTAGCAGTTCCATCAGTGAACCAGGTGTGCTTTTTTATGTTCAGTAATTAACGTAGAATATCCATGATTCCAACATATTTTAGATACAGTTTTTTTTGGGTTGGCTTATTTCACTTAGCATAATAGTCTCCAGGTCCACCCATTTCCTGGAAGATGCCATTATTTCATTTCTCTTTGTGGTTGGGTAGTATTCCATTGTGTATGGAATACTCTCCCCCCACAAGCTTCTCTCCACCTCCCACAATCCTCCTGCTCTTGAGGCCGATTGGCTGGGTCACGTGGGCAGAGCCAAAAAGTCCCCCAATGAGCAGCTCCGTGGTCTGAAAGGGCAGGGAAACAGTCCAATGAGCATCACCGCAGAGGAGCCAATCAGCTAGATGTTGCTGGGGCCAAGGAGCCAATCAGCTAGATGTTGCTGGGGCCGCTGTGAGCCAATCATCAGCCGGCAGCTGGATTGCTGGCAGCTGGAAGTTTGCTGGGGCCCCTTCGGCTGTGGCTCTCAACATCTCCCCCTCTCTGTTTAAACAACAAGCATGTGGCTTAGGGACCGTGCCTGTTAGGCAGTCCAATTCAACATATGGTCCTTACCCGTCATCGGATGAACTGACCTCTAGGCGTCAGCCTCCTGTCTTAGGTTGGTACCACTGCAATTGGATCATACCCGTCACTGACTACCGGTCCAGCATACAGCCATACTTGTGGATAGGCCTTTGCACCAGTGGGGGGGTGAGGTTCTTTGCCTCACCTCTGTTGGCCCCCAAATTTTAGACCATCACTAGTAGAGGAGGATGCAAAATGTCATGACATTAAGCCAATTGAGGGCTCCTTTGAAAAATTGTACCACCGGTGACATCATCAGCAAAAATACCCCAACACTACCACAAGTCGCTGCACCAACAGATAGTTCAAAATGCATACAGGTGAGCTCACAATGTGTCCAGGCAAGTTCTGCAAGCAGTTCAGTGATGGCTATTGTAGAAGGTGTAGATTGGTTTTATCTTTGACTTCACCAGCACTGGGATGAAGATAGGAATTCTGGCAATAATGGCTAAAGAAAAAATTATGTAACATTACAGAAGGCACTAAAAGAAAACAATTTTCTTAACAATTTACATTATCTTTAAGAGAATTATTAAATATAATGAAAAGGAAAGGTGAAAGTAAACAAACAGATCTGTTAACCTTCTTTTTTGTTTACATATTAAAACAATCCTCAACAGTTGTTTACCCAATATAAATTAAACCATATAAATCACGTGAAAAAAAAATATTTGGATCCATTTTATCATGAGCGCTCATCATATATGATATATGGACATTCAAACATATAACACAAAACACAAGTGTGCACACATAACATAATACATACAACACATAACATTATAGTAAAGGCCTTATAACTTTTTACAGGTGAAATCTCCATTGCAATGTTTAAAAACTCTATAGTCAAAAAATAGAACTGATCAGCAAAACATTAACCTAGGTCTGTATGAGCTCAAAAAACAAAATAGAACTTCATGATATGGCAAAGGGCAATAATAAAATAGATATTGAAAAAAGCATCCTGGTTCTGTTGCAGATGTAAGAATAGCCAAACTGGAGTTTTGGATATCAGTTGTTATGGATTTGAGCCAAATCATCTTCTTTTTGGTCTGTAGAAATCGCTTTAGTTAATCTTTCTGGAATCCAAATCGGCTGCTGTTCTCCCTGTGGAAACACATAAACAGACCCCCGACTCCAGACAATCACTGGGTCAGGACCTTGGTTAATCTCTCTGGAATCCAAATCGGCTGCTGTTCTCCCTGTGGAAACACACAAACAGACCCCCGACTCCAGACAATTACTGGGTCAGGACCTTTCCATTGTCCTGTTAGAATATCCTTCCAAAGTACCTTGGGCTTATGTACATTTTTTGGACACATATGCCTTTCCGCAGCACTAAGTCCTGATGAATCCAAATTTAAAAAGTTTAGAGTAAAAAGGGTTATTTTAAGTTTATCTTTGGGGAATATATACCCCTTCCCAATTCCTTCTTTTTGCTTTAATAAGTACATTTTAATAGTTTGATGAGCTCTTTCAACTATGCCTTGTCCCTGTGGATTGTATGGGATTCCTGTTATATGAGTAATGCCAAATGTTGAGCAAAATTGTTTAAAAGAGGTAGAAGTATAACCAGGGGCATTATCTGTTTTTAACTGTTTTGGAACACCCACAGTGGCAAAATTTTGTAAGCAATGAGCTATAACATCTTTAGTTTTTTCTCCAGCATGAAGGGAGCCCATCAAAAATCCAGAAGAAGTATCAACTGTAACATGCAAATATTTTAATTTTCCAAATTCTGGCAAGTGTGTGACGTCCATCTGCCAAATATGGTTAGGTATCAATCCTCTAGGATTGACTCCAAGATTAACTTGTGGTAAAAAGGTCACACAATTTTGACATTGTTTTATTATTTGTCTAGCTTGTTCCTTAGTTATTTTAAAACGCTTTTGTAAAGCATTAGCATTGACATGGAACTTTTTATGAAAATTTATAGCTTCTTCTAGTGTAGAGAAAATATGTATGTCATGTGTAGTTTTATCTGCTAAATCATTGCCCAAACTAAGGGCTCCAGGCAATCCTGTATGTGCCCTGATATGTCCTATAAAGAATGGATCTTTTCTGTCCCAGATTAGACTTTGTATAGTGGAAAGCAAAGAGAAAACAGTAGAAGAAGGGGAAATCCTACCAGCATCTTCAAGAGATACTATAGCATTAACTACATACTGACTATCAGAAAATAAATTAAATACAGAATCTTTAAACATCACAAAAGCTTGTAAAACTGCATTAAGCTCTACCTTTTGAGCTGATTGTTTGGGTACTAAAAATGTAAAAGTTTGATCAGGGGTAACTACTGCTGCTGTACCATTATTTGACCCATCAGTGAATATATTTGGAGCATTCATGATAGGTGTTTTTCTTGTCATTTTTGGAAAAATTACAGGATGCAATGCCCAAAAAGACAATAAAGGATTAGATGGTAAGTGGTTATCAAATGAAACATTAGATTTGCACATGATTATTGCCCAAGTATTTAACTCATTAGCTAACTCATCAATTTGATTCATAGTATATGGAGTAATAATTTTATTGGGAGAAATTCCAAACACTCCCTTTGCTGCTTTTATTCCTTTGAGTATTAATTGTCCTACAGCCTCAGGATACCTAGTAAGAATAGTGTTAGGAGAATAAGATAAATGTATCCATAATAATGGACCTTCTTGCCAAAATACTCCTGTAGGAATATTTTTTGTTGGTAGTACAATAAATAATAAAGGCAAACTTATATCAATTCTATCCAAATGCATATTTTCCATATATGTTTCAATGATTTTTAATGCCTTTCTTGCTTCAGGCGTTAACATTCGGGGTGAGTTTGGATCTGATGGACCTTTTAGGATATCAAATAAAGGTCCCAACTCTCCTGTTGGTATACCTAAATAAGGCCTTATCCAATTTATGTCTCCTAATAACTTTTGAAAGTCATTAAGTGATTTGAGTTGATCTACTCGTATTTGAATTTTTGGTGGACGGACCATGGTTGAGGATAATAGAACTCCTAAATAATTAATTGGAAAATTTAATTGTACTTTATCTATTGCTATCTCTAGATTATAATTTTTTAATAAGTTTGTAAGTGTGGCATAACATTCTAGCAATGTGTTTTTATCTTTGTGTGCTAATAATACATCATCCATATAGTGAAATATTTGTAGTTCAGAATTTTGATTTCTAAGTGGCTGGATTGCTTTGTTAACATAAATTTGACACATAGTTGGGCTGTTAGCCATCCCTTGAGGGAGTACTTTCCATTCATATCTCTGATCAGGACCTTCATGATTCAGTGCAGGGATAGTAAATGCAAAACGTGGACTATCCTCAGGATGAATTGGAATTGAAAAAAAACAATCTTTAATATCTATAACTAAAACATACCAGGTTTTTGGCAAAGCAGACAACTGAGGAATCCCTGATTGAGCAGGTCCCATAATAACCATCTCATTATTAATGGCTCTTAAATCTTGCAATAATCTCCATTTACCAGATTTCTTTTTGATGACAAAAATGGGAGTATTATGGGGAGATACAGAAGGTTGTATATGTCCTTCTGCTAATTGTTGTTTGACCAGGTCATGGGCTGCTTGTATCTTTTCTTTAGTCAGGGGCCACTGAGGAACCCATACTGGTCTTTCTGATTTCCAAGTAATTTTTATTGTCTCAGTGGCCCTTTCTGAAAATCCAACCCATGTCTGTCTGTTCCTTGATCTATTTGTATTGGTGCTGCTATACCTTGTTCTTGTTTTTCTAATCTTTTTCCTTTCCTAAAACCTTGTCTAGTCATAATAGTGGGTGCATTTTGGTTGATGTTATTTGTTAATGTCAAACCTAATTGATCTAGGACATCTCGTCCCCATAAATTTACGGGAAGATGATCCAATACATATGGCTGTATAGTTCCTTCACATCCTTCAGGATCCTTCCAATCTAATACCATTGCACTTCTATGGGGATTAGTCGCCACTCCTAGGCCTCGAAGCGTTTGAGTGGCTTGTTGTAATGGCCAATGTTTTGGCCATTCTTGACGAGAGATGATGCTAAGGTCTGCACCTGTATCCAGTAGCCCATTGAATTCATGTCCTTGAATATTTAGTTTTAGCATGGGGCGAGAATCTAAATTTAAAGAAAGCATAGCCCAATCTACACCTGTGGAACCTAATCCCTTGGAACCTCTTTCTACAGTACGACTGGAAAATTTATCATGTAGGCTGGGTATTATTAGTAACTGTGCTATTCTATCTCCTGGTGAAATTACTGATATACCCTTTGGAGAACTGGCTATAATTTTTATTTCACCTTCATAATTGGGATCAATTACCCCAGGACTTATCATAAGTCCTTTTAGAGTAGAAGAGCTGCGTCCCAATAATAAGCCTACTGTTCCTTTGGGAAGAGGTCCTTTCACCCCTGTGGGAATGATTTGAACTCCCATCTCTGGAGTTAGTACTGCTCTGGCGGAAGCGCAGATGTCCAACCCTGCGCTCCCTCTGGTTTGTCTGATGAGGGATCTGATGGACAATGTGTCCTGGGCACTACCCTGATGGGGTTGCTGGGTTCCTCCAGTGCTCCGTATATTTGTGGTTTTGGGCCCCGGAGCATTGGGCCCCCTTGTCCATTTTTTGGCAATGGAGCCTGATGCCTTTCTCCACGATATCGTGGATAAACACCTGGTCCTTGTTCGTTTTTTGATAATGGAGTACCCTCTATGGTGGTTTGAGAACGGCATTCATTAGCCCAATGTCTCCCTCTACGGCATCGTGGGCAAATACCTGGTATTCTACTCCTTGGATACCTAGTTTTGTTAAACCCTCCTCCAATGGGGCAATTCCTTTTAAAATGTCCTGTTTGTTCACAATTGTAGCATGTTCTTGGCCTGGCATCTAAAGCCTGTTTTACTGCAGCTGCCACAATTTGCCCTTGTTCATTAATGTCTCTGGCATCTAAAGCCTGTTTTACTGCAGCTGCCACGACTTGCTCTTGTTCATTAATGTCTCTACATAATTTAATATATGTGTTTAAATCTTCATGTTTCCATGGTCTAATGATATCTCTGCACCAACGATTCGCTTGCTCATAAGCCAGGTGTTTTAGTAATGGCATTGCTTGTTCTGTATTCCCAAAAACTCTGGTAGCTGTTTGAATAAGCCTATCTACAAATTCAGCATAAGGTTCATTAGCTCCTTGTATTACCTTAGATAATTGACCTTGTAAACCTCCATGTCCTTGTAAAGTCTTCCATGCCTTAATTGCATCTGCAGCAATTTGTGCGTATACGCCAGGATCATATGCCATTTGTTGCTGCTGATCCTCATAAGGTCCCTTTCCTAACAACATATCTAGATTTCTCTGAGGATAACCAGCTGCTGCATTTCGCCTAGCCGTCTCCTTGCAAAATTCCTCATTGGCAACCTTCCATAACAGGTATTGTCCTCCATTTAGCACAGCTTTACACATATTAGCCCAATCTGCTGGCGTCATGTTCAAGTTGTTAATGGATTCGACCAAGCTTACAGTGAAGGGTGCTTGAGGACCATAGGTTGTTACAGCCTCTTTTAGCTGCTTCACTGTTTTGAAATTTAAAACTTGGTAAAATCGCTGCCCTCCTGCCTCAAATACAGGGCATGTTAATATTTGAGATCTTGTCTCAGGATCCCAACTATCAACTGCGGGGGTTGGGGACCTCCCAGCATATGGAGGTGGCCTTGTTAGTTGGACACTTACGTCCTCTGGTGATAGAAAGGTGTTAGTAGCAGTCTCCTGTAGAGGTGGTGCTGTTGGTTGGACACTTACACCCTCTGGTGATAGAAAGGTGTTAGTAGCAATCTCCTGTTGTAACTTTCCCCCTGATGGCTTTTTCTGTTTTACACTTTCTTTCTCTGTCTGACTAACTTGAGAGGCCTTCTCTTTTACTTGAATCTTTTCCTCTGTCTGACTAACTTGAGAGACCTTCTTTTTTACTTGAATCTTTTCCTCTGTCTGACTAACTTGAGAGACCTTCTCTTTTACTTGAATCATTATGTCTTCTCCTTCCTCTACCATTGTCTGAACTGAAGGCTTTGGACTAAGCAAACAAGATACGAACGTCCACAATGGCAATGTGCCAACTGGCAGAGTCCCTGGGCTTTTCTTTTCTATTCTTTTTAAATCTTCACCATGATGGTTCCATTGTGATATATTTAACAACTCCTCCTTAAAAAGCCATGGGCTACATTTTTGTATTGTATCAACGTATGCCCTGACTGCTATTGATTTTACTGGGATGCCTCCTTCCTCTAACAATTTACTTAACACTCTTTCAGTTTGTTTTTTACTAATTTCTGATCCCGTATTTCTACTATAATACAACCCAACAAGATGACGCCAAACAAAACCGAGACAGAATGAAATAAAAAGGGAACAACAAAAAGTCATTATAGCCTTTCTATCCTCCTGACATGTGCATCCGTCCTTTCTCCCTATCTGTTCCTCAGACGTAAATAGTTTTTCCTCAGATGTGAGCGGTTTTTCTTCCGTCTCACTCATCTCCAGGGACAGGCAACTTAAAACAAAAGTGAAACAAAATAACAAAAGAAGAATCTTAAAATGGCTACCCATCCTCTCGCCCTGCCCTCAGGGGCGAGCAGTTCACTTACCCTCAGTCGCTCCCCGTGCGAGCCACCAGATGCCGCAGTCTGGCTGGGCACAATCAGAAGCCACTTGTCAAAAGAAACTAACTTTATTTTTAGAACACACACACACTGCACCACACAGCTCTTCAGGAAAAACCCCTCAGAGCCCAACTGCCACCATCGGCTTTTCACAAGCCTCTCTCTCCCCCCACAAGCTTCTCTCCACCTCCCACAATCCTCCTGCTCTTGAGGCCGATTGGCTGGGTCACGTGGGCAGAGCCAAAAAGTCCCCCAATGAGCAGCTCCGTGGTCTGAAAGGGCAGGGAAACAGTCCAATGAGCATCACCGCAGAGGAGCCAATCAGCTAGATGTTGCTGGGGCCAAGGAGCCAATCAGCTAGATGTTGCTGGGGCCGCTGTGAGCCAATCATCAGCCGGCAGCTGGATTGCTGGCAGCTGGAAGTTTGCTGGGGCCCCTTCGGCTGTGGCTCTCAACATATACCACATTTTAAAATGTATTCTAACTTATTATATATGACAGCAGAATGCATTTCCATTCATATTAAACATGTAGAGCACAATCTTTCATATCTCTGGTTGTACACAAAGTAGAGTCACACCATTCCTGCCTTCATTACATGTACTTAGGGTAATCATAACCATCTCATTCCACCATCCTCCCTACCCCCATGCCCAATTCCTTCCCCTCACTCCCCTTTGCCCTATCTAAAGTTCATCCATTCCTCCCATGCTTCCCCCCATCCTCAATATGGATCAGCATCCTCATATCAGAGAAAACATTCAGCATTTGGTGTTTTGGTATTGGCTTACTTCACTTAGCATAATATTTTCCAACTCCATCCATTTACCTGCAAATTCCATGATTTAATTCTCTTTAAATTCTAAGTAATATTCCAGTGTGTGTGTGTGTGTGTGTGTGTGTGTGTGTGTGTGTGTGTGTAATCTCAGTTTCTTTATCCATTCATCTACTGAAGGGCATCTAGGTTGGTTCCACAATTTATCTATTATAAATTGTGCTGCTATAAACATTGATGTTGCTGCATCACTATAAACTGAGAGTGGGATAGCTGGGTCAAATGGTAATTCTATTCCAAGTTTGCTAAGGAATCTCCATACTGCTTTCCATATTGGCTGCACCAATTTGCAGTCCCACCAGCAATGTATGAGTGTGCCTTTTCCCCCACATCCTCACCAACACTTACTGTTGTCTGTATGTACAACCTCTATTCTGACTGGCATGAGAAAAAATCTTTAGTTTTGATTTGCATTTCTCTAATTGATAGAGATATTGAATATTTTTTCATATATTTGTTGACTGATTGTATATCATCTTCTGAGAAGTGTCTCTTCAGTTTCTTGGCCCATTTACTAATTGGGTTAACTGCTTTTTGGTGTTAAGATTTTTGAGTTCTTGGGCTGGGATTGTGGCTCAGTGGTGGAGTGCTCACCTTGAATGCTTGAGGCACTAGGTTTGACCCTCAGCACCACATAAATGTAAAATAAAGATATTGTGTCCACTTAAATATAAAAAAAATAAATATTAAAAAAGATTTTCAGTTCTTTATATATCCTAGAGATTAGTGATCTATCTGATGTACCTGTGATAAAAATTTTCTCCCATTCTGTAGACTCTCTATTCATATCACTGATTATTTCTTATGCTGAGATGAAGCTTTTTAGTTTGAATCCATCCCATATATTGATTCTTGATTTTAATTCTTATAGGAGTCTTATTAAGGAACTTGGGGCCTGATTCAACATGATGGAGATTTTAGCCTACTTTTTCTCTATCAGGCACAGGGTCTCTTGTTTAATTCCTAGGTTCTTGATCCACTTTGAGTTTGGGGCATGTTGAGAGATAGCAGTTTAATTTAATTTTGTTGCATTTGGATTTCCAGTTTTCCCAGCACCATTTGTTGAAGAGGCTAGCTCTTCTCCAATATATGTTTTTGGCACCTTTGTCTAATTAAGATAACTGTAATTATGTGGAGTTGTCTCTTTGTTCTCTATTCTGTACCATTGGTCTACAAGTCTATTTTGGTGCCAATACCATGCTGGTTTTGTTACTATTGCTCTGTAGTATAGTTTAAGGTCTGGTATAGTGATGCCACCTGCTTCATTCTCCTTGCTAAGGATTGCTTTAGCTATTCTGGATCTCTTATTTTTCCAGATGAATTTCATGACTGCTTTTTCTATTTCTATGAGGAATGTCATTGGGATTTTGATTGGAATTGCATTAAATCTGTATAGTGCTTTTGGTAGCATGGCCATTTTGACAATATTAATTCTGCCTATCAAAGAACATGGGAGATCTTTCCATCTTCTAACATCTTCTTTAATTTCTTTCTTTAGTGTACTGTAGTTTTCATTGTAGAGGTCTTTTACCTCTTTTGTTAAGTTGATTTCCAAGTATTTTATTTTTCTGAGGCTATTGTAATGGGGGTAGTTTTCTTTTCAGAGGATTTATCACTGATATACAGAAATGCCTTTGATTTATGGGTTTAATTTTATAACCTGCTACTTTGCTGAATTCATTTATTAGTTCCAGAAGTTTTCTGGTGGAATTTTTTGGGTCTTCTAGGTATAGAATCATGTTGTCAGCAAATAGTGCTAATTTGAGTTCTTCTTTTCCTATCCATATCCTTTTAATTTATTTCATCTGTCTAATTGCTGTTGCTAGAGTTTCAAAACTATGTTACATAGAAGTGGTGAAAGAGAGCATCCCTGTCTTGTTCCCATTTTAAAGGGAATGATTTTAGTTTTTCTCCACTTAGAATAATGTTGGCCTGAGGCTTAGCATAGACAGATTTTACAATGTTGAGATATTTTCTTGTTATCCCTAGTTTTTCTAGTGTTTTGTACATGAAGAGGTGCTGTATTTTGTCAAATACTTTTTCTGCATCTATTGAGATTGATCATATGATTCTTATCTTTAAGTCTATTGATATGATGAATTACACTTATTGAACTAATCTTTCATCCTTGAGATGAACCCCACTTGATTATGGTGCACTATCTTTGTGATATGTTTTTGTACTCGGTTTGCCAGAATTTTATTCAAAATTTTTGCATCTATATTCATTAGAGATATTGGTCTTATGTTTTCTTTCTTTGATGGGTATTTGTCTGGTTTTGGAATCAGGGTTATATTGGCCTCATAGAATGAGTTTGGAAGTCTTCCCTCTTTTTCTATTTCATGGAATAATTTGAGTATTGGTATTAGTTCTTCTTTAAGATCTTATAGACCTCAGCTATGTATCTATCCAGTCCTGGGCTTTTCTTGGTTGGAGGGCTTTTTATGGCATCTTCTATTTCATTGCTTGAAATTGATCTGTTTAAATTGTGTATATAATCTTGATTCAGCTTGGCAAATCATAGGAATCTAGAAATTTGTGGATGCCTTCAATATTTTCTATTTTACTGGAGTACAAATTTTCAAAATAATTTCTAATTATCTTCTGTATTTTTATAGTGTCCATCATATTTCCTTTTTCATCATGGATGTTAGTAATTTGGCCTGGGTTGTAGCTCAGTGGTAGAGTGCTTGCCAGCATGTGTGAGGCACTGGATTCAATTCTCAGCATCACATAAAAATAAATAAAAATAAAGTTCATTGACAACTAAAACAAATTTTTAAAAGTCACAAAACAACCACTGTCTACAATAAACAGCCAAAATAAACTGTGGGAGTTTTATAGTATTTACTGTGAAGCTGAATTATAATATTCCAAATGTCTAGTGTCAAAAAACAGTTATAAGGAATGTAAATAAAAATCAAGTATGGCAAATTCATGGGAGGAAAAATTCATAAGGAACCATCATTGCAGAAACCAAAGCATTGGACAAAGACTTTAAATCAGATACACCATATAATTCAGACAACTAAAGAATATATGAGAAAAAGTTAAAGGAAACCAACCATGTAATATATTTAAAAAATGAGAATATTAATTATTAAATAATTATCATAAAAAGAACCAAATATAAATTCTGGAATGAAGAATAATAATTGAAAAGTAAACAACCTTTAGAGAGGTTCAGCAGGTTTGAGCATAAAAAGAAGCACTGAATTAGAGGTTAGGTCAATTGAAGTCATTCATTCTGAGGTACAGAAATAAGCTAAACATGTCTAAAAGATGTGCACGACATCAAGTGTATGAACATACATATAATTATAGTCTCAGATGGATAGAAGGGTAAAACAGCAGAAAGAATTTTGAATAAGTAATGGCCCAAAGCATCTAAAGTTCAATGAAAGAAATTAATCTATACATTAAGTACACTTATAAAACTCCAAGCAGGATGAACTCAAAAAGATCTGCACCTAGATATATTGGAGTCAAATTGTCAGAAAATCTTGAAAGAAGAAATACACACATGCACACACGCACAAACACATGTACATCAGGAGACTGCTGATCTCAAGTTCAAAACCAGCCTCAGCAATTGAAAAAGAAAACAATCAATCAAGAATTTTATATAAGGTAAAACTCATTTCCACTATAATTCCAGTGGCTCAAGAGGCTGGCACAGGAGGATTGTGACTTCAAAGCCAACTTAGTAAGACCCTAAGCTTCACAGCAAGAACCTGTCTCTAAATAAAATATTTTTAATAAGGGGACTTGGAGTGTTTCTCAGTGGTTAAGCTCCCCTGGGCTCAATCACCACTACCAAAAACAAAACAAAACAAAAAAACTCATTTCCAAAATGAAGGAGGAATTAAAACACTTGGAGATAAACAAAAAATATTTGAGTTTTGAGTTTGTCATTAATAGACTTGCCTTGTGAGAAATTTTGAAAGGTAAAAGTAAAGCTAAAATGAAAGGATTAGACAATATTTTTAAGTTATATGAAGAAATGAAGAAAAACCATAAACATAGCTACATAGGTAAATATAAAAACACTTTTGTTTGTAATTTCTTTTTCACCTCATATGACAAAATATAAAAGTGTATAAAACTATTTTAAATCTATATTTATGAGCACAATGTATAAGGATATGATTTGGGATAAAGGCAACATAAAGGAGGACATAGTTGTTTTTAAAAGTAGGTATTTCTATACTATTAATGCATTTGCATTAATTCAGACTTGTTATGAAGTTGAGAGTTGTATTCTTAACTTTGTAACCAAAAAAAGGAAACGAACCTTTGAAATATTAGCAAATGAGTCAAAGATTATACAGGAAAAAGAAAATATTTTGTGATGAATGAAAATTAAAACACAACCTAAACCTTAAGGAATATAAGTGAAATTAGTACTCATGAAAACATAAAACCGTTTAAACTCAAAGAATAATCCAAAGGAACATTAAACCTTAAACATTAAGGAAGTAGAAATGGAAATGCAAGCTAAACTCAAAACTTGGGAAAAGAAGTAAATAATAAGCATTAGAACAGAAGTAAGTAAAATTGAAAAAGCAAAAACTAAAGGGCACCAAGGAAAATAAAATTTAGTTGATTGAAAAGATCAGAAATTTTGACAAAATTTTTGTGGTGCTGGTAAAGGAAAAAATAGAATAGATACAAGAAATGAAAATCTAAAATAAAAGTTGAGCTTTTACTACAAATGTTACAGATATCAGAACGATCAAAATAGAATGTTATATATCAATGGATTTGATAACATAGATGGCTTGCACATATTAGAAACTCAAAGCACCAAAACCTGTTGAAAAGGAAATAGGAAATCAGAATAGTATGGATATAGGAAATCAGAATGACAAGTAATAACACTGAATAATCAAAAACATCTCCACAAGATAATGATCAGGAATAAATTCCACAGTCATCTTTAACAAACTCGTTTTTTAATTTTTGGTACTAGGGATTGAACTCAGGAGCACTCATCCACTGAGCCATATCCCCAGCCCTATTTTGTATTTTATTTAGAAACAGGGTTGCTTAGCACATGGATTTTGCTGAGGCTGGCTTTGAACTCATGATCCTACTGCCTCAGCCTCCTGAGCCGCTGGGATTACAGGTGGGAGCCACCATGCTCAGCTTCCAAACTCTTTAAAAAACAAGGAGGAAACACTTTCTAACTCATTTTATAGACCAGAATTGTCCTGATAAGAAAGTAAGAAAAAGAAATCACAAGAAAAGAAAGCTTTAAAAAATTGCTTATGAATATAAATTAAAAAGCCCTCAACAAATGCCAGCATACTGAATTAAGCAGCATATGATATTATATGATCATATTTAATGGGAAAGCAGGATTTATCTTGGGAATACCAAATACCAGTGTGATTCAGCATATAAAAATCAATGAAATACATGAATATGCAAAGTACTCTTACTCAAAAAACAAAAATAACAATTAAAAGTGAGCAAAAGAGTTAAATAGATATTTGCTAAAAGATTGCATGTGAATGATGAACAACACTTTCAAAAATGGTCAACATCACTGGTCAGTAGGTAAATGCAAATTAAGACCACAATGAGATACCACTTCACACCCACTCATATCACTATAATAAGCCAAAATAATATAATGAAACAAAAAAAGTGTGTTGGTGAAGATGTGGATTAATTAGAACCCTCACACATTTGCTGCTGGAAATGTAAAATGTTTCAGGTCTTGTGAAAACCAGTTTTGCAGTTCCTTAGAAAGTTAAACAACAAGTTTCCATATGACCCAACAATTCAATTCCTAGGTGTGGAGTCTTAAAAGAATTGAAAACATGTATTCAAAAATATTTGTTTAATCATGTACAATCACAAGAATGGGAAGTTATAATTCATGTATATCTATACTACTTTCCATAGTGGTTGTACCAATTTGCAGTCCCACCAACAATGTGTGAGTGTACCTTTTCCCTCACATCCTTGCCAACATTTATTGTTGCTTGTATTCTTTTTAAAAAATATTTTTAGTTGTTTATGGACCTTTATTTTAATTTCAATCATTTATTTATATACAGTGCTAAGAATCAAACCCAATTCCTCACACATGTGAGACAAGCACTCTACCACTGAGCCACAACCCCAGCCCTGTTGCTTGTATTCTTGATAATTGCCATTCTGACTAGAGTGAGATGAAATCTTAGAGCAATTTTGATTTGCATTTCTCCAATTGCTAGAGATGTTGAAAACTTTTTTCATATATTTGTTGCTCAACTGTGTTTCTTCTGTATAGTGTCTGTTCAGTTCCTTAGCCCATTTATAGGTTGGGTTATTTGTTTTTTTTCTTGTTAAGGTTTTTAAGTTCTTTTTTTAAATGATAAATTATTCTTTTTATATTTAATTTTTAGTTGTAGTTAGACACAATACCTTAATTTTATTTATTTATGTCTATGTGGTGCTGAGGATTGAACCCAGGGCCTCACACATGCTAGGTGAGTGCTCTGCCACTGAGCCAAAACCTCAGCCCAGCTTTTGAGTTCTTTATATATCCCAGAGATGAATGTTTAACTGAGGTGCATGTCATAAATATTTTCTCCCATTCTGTAGACTCTCACATTATTGATTGTTTCCTTTGCTGATAATAAACTTTTTAGTTTGATTCCATCCCATTTATTGATTCTTGATTTTATTTCTTGCACTTTATGAGTCTTGTTAAGAAAATCAAATCCTAGGCCAACATGGTGAAGATTTGGGCCTACTTTTTCTTTTATTAGTCACAGGATTTCTGTTCTAGTACCTATGTCTCTTGATTCACTTTAAGTTGATATTTGTGCGGGGTGAGTGATAGGGGTTTAATTTCATTTTGTTACATGTGGATTTCCAATTTTCCCAGCACCATTTGTTGAACAGGCTCTCTTTTCTCCAGTGAATGTTTTTGACATCTTTGTCTAGTATGAGATAACTGTATTTATGTGGGTTTGTTTCTGTTTCTTCTATTCTGTATCATTGGTCTATGTGTCTGTTTTTGGTGCTGATACCATGCTGGTTTTGTTACTGTGACTCTGTGGTGTAGTTTAAGGTCTAGTATTGTGATGCCTCCTGCTTCACTCTTCTTCCTAAGGATTGCTTTGTCTATTCTGGGTCTCTTATTTCCAAATGAATTTCATGATTGCTTTTCCTAGTTCTATGATAAATGTCATTGGGATTTTAGTAAGAATTGTTTTCAATATACGGAAATCAATAAACCTAATTCATCACACCAATAGACTTAAAAACAAGAATCATATGATCATTTCAATAGATGCAGAAAAAGCATTTAACAAAATATATCACCCCTTCATGTTCAAACTCTAGAAAAACTAGGGGTAGTAGGAACATACCTCAACATTGTAAAAGCTATACAGGCTCAACCCAAGTACAATATCATTCTAAATGCAGAAAAAATGAAAGCATTCCTTCTAAAAACTAGAACAAAAAACAAGGATGCCTTCTTTTACTACTTCAAATCAACATCATCCTTGAAAATCTAGCTATGGCAATTAGACAAAAGGAATTAAAGAGATATAAATAGGAAAAGAAAAATTAAAGTTATCACTATTAGCTAATGACATGATTATATATTTAGAAGACCCAAAAAATTCTACCAGAAAACTTCTAGAGTAAATGAGTTCAGCAAAGTAGCATTTACATTTACAATGACAACTACTGAACACTAAAGAAAGAAATTGAATAAGAATTTAGAAGATGGAAAGACCTCCCATACTTCTCTTGGATTATCAGAATCAATATTGTCAAAATGCCCATACTACCAAAAGTGTTATACAGATTTAATACAATTTCTATTAACATCTTGAGGTTAATTTCTAAAAGGTAAATAGGTAAACTGGTAGGGCAGAAGTAAGGAAAAATTGGGAGGATCATTACAAAAAGATATTATGCAAAAATAAGAAGTCACAATATTTAACAGCACTTTTGAAGAACTCCAAAAGTATCTAGTGTGGCATGTCTGAAGCACACAGTAGAAGTGCATTCACAGGAGATGATACCCACTTGTAGGTAGAAGGACAGCCAAAGAAAAGTTGGCCAAGGCATAGCTATTATGAGTAGATTGGAAAGAAGAGTTTAAGGATAATTATGGACATAAATGTGGCAACAATAGTGGATGTTCCAGAAATATATTTTTTTAAAAAAAATTAGGAAAAACTACCAGTTTGAAGGAAGAAGATGAAATAAATTGAGTCATGTTGCATTTGCTGTGTTTGTGTCACTTGCTGGTTGGCATACCTAAGGATTTGTCAATTTCAGTGCTATTGATTTGTTTTTTTTTTTTTTTTTTTTTTTTGGCTGAGTAATTCTTCGTTGTGTAGAACTGTCATGTCCATTGGGAAATGTTTAGCAACATCTTTAGTCTCTACTCATTAGATGTCAATAACACGATTCTCCCAATAGTGACAGTTGAAAATATCCCCAAATATTTTCAGCATCCTCTGAGGTGGAGTGAGGATAATTTCATCAGAGTGAGAACCCCTGGTGTATATATATACACATACATACATTAAATGATTGATTATCCCAGAATACTTGTCAGAATAATTAGAATTAATTGACTTACATTTAGTACCTAAGACTATGAGTACGTATTAGTGTGCATTGAGGACAAAAAAACAGAAGAAATGAGTCTTTAGAATATAGAGAATTATCCTAATAACTTTATTCTTATGTATTGCTCATTCTCTAACAACTTTTTACTTTATTCTCAGTTATTACTCCTTGATGGTTGGTATGGGAGACACAGTGGGGTATATTATTTCCCTTTGTTATCCTTTGCCCAACTTTTCATTTATCTTTTCTTTCCCCCACAAACCACAATATCTTGCTCTTTTTTTTATCAGTTATCATATATCCCTTCCAATTAGATTTTCCTTAAAATTTATCTCTAGACCAACATCATGCATTTCAATCACTCCTTCTTTTCAAGTACTTTGCCGATTGTAAAGTATTTGATATTTCTTTGTGACAATTAACATAGTGTACCTAAATTCTTAATAATTCTCAATAGATAATTCTTTGCCTATCTAACATTCTATATTACACGTCTGAAGTTCTGTGCCTCTGTATTAGTTTTCTCTTGCTGTAGCATAATACCTGAAACTGAATGATTTACAAAGAAAAGAGGTTAATTTAGCTTATAGTTTGGGAGGCTATGATTGCAATATTGAGTAACCCCATCCGTTTGGCCTTTTGTGAGGCTGTGTCAACATGGAAGAGAAGTCGGAAGGTGAATGGCTATGTGCAGAAGACATCTAATTCATGGAGTGGCTTGACCTTTTAACAAGCTATTCTTCTGAGAGCTAATAAATCTGAGAGACCAGCCTTAATGCCTTCTGAAGGCAATGTCCCCAAGATCCTAATTACCTTCCACTAGGCCACACCTTCTAAATGGTCCACCACATTTCAGTGCTACTATATTAGGGACTAAGCTTACAGCACACTAACCTTTGAGGAGCACACTCAAATCATACCTAAAGCATAGTAACTTTCCTCTTCAAATATTCTTGCTAATTTGTTCAAACTCTGGAATGTTATGAGATTTCTGGAATTTCCTTATTATAATTATTTAAGTAATCTAAGCCCTGTCTTTAAAAAGTAGTTTTGTCAGCTACTGAGTTATGTTAAATAATAGACATGGTACAACATAACTGTTCATTGGATTACTTCCAATGAAATAAGAATTAATTGTTTTATTTTACTATGTATGCAAGATATATGAACTATTTATCCACCTGACTTTCATTTAGAATATCAGGGAATTAAATGAGTATAGATTAAAAGAACAATAACAGAATTATCTTCCAAACATATAAACTAGGGCATAAGAAACAATTTTATCAATATGATCCTGAATAAATTATGTATCTTCACTGAGCCTCAATTTCCTCAGTTTCAACATAAAATGAAGCATTTATGTGAAGCCTGGGTCCACATTAGAATCATTTGAGAAATGTTTGCAAAAATCGACCTTTTCTCTAGACCAATTGAATTAATATGTCTGGAGAATATACCTGTATACACAACAAAGATTCAGCTCCACTACACTTTACAATTTCTAACTCTCCTGATTTGTCTCTGTGTGTGTGTGTGTGTGTGTGTGTGTACGCGCCAATGTTTTTTGTGTGAGCATACATTTCTGATGTTGTAATAGAAGTTCATTTACAGTATGACTCAACATGCAAATATTTTTTTTTCTTTTCCTGTTTTCTTCTCAATTAGTAGTGGTTCTTTTAGTTATGTTTAACATTAATATTCATATTGACATAATTATATATAATTTGCTCTAATTCAGTCCTTAGAATTTTACCTTTCCCTCCCATCCTCCCCTCTCCTGTTCCCTTCCCTCCACTTTTCTGATCTTTTTGCTATCTACCTATATATTTTTTTTAATTAGTGTTTTGTGACTATACATGATGGTGAAAGTTCCTGTGGTATATTTATAGACGTACATAGGAAAGTTAGGTCTGATTCATTCCACTGTTTTTCCCTTATCCTGTCCCTTCCCTGACCCCCCTAAATCCCCTGTGTCTACTCTACTGCTCTTTCTTCTATTTTTCTATTCTGATGGAATTCTATCCCCTGCCTTCCTCCCTCTCCCTCACACTCCCC
This sequence comes from Marmota flaviventris, assembly GCF_047511675.1. Classification (NCBI taxonomy): domain Eukaryota; kingdom Metazoa; phylum Chordata; class Mammalia; order Rodentia; family Sciuridae; genus Marmota; species Marmota flaviventris. The sequence goes on along the minus strand of NC_092518.1, from coordinate 62,013,445 downwards.
TTCCTTATTTTGGACTAGCCTCTGCATATCATATAAAACATTCAATCATTGACTTTTGGGGTCTGGCTTATTTCACTTGACATGATAGTCTCCAGTGCCATCCGTATACCAGTGAATACCATAATTTCATTCTTTTTTTTTTTATTTTTTTTTTAAATTTTTTTTTATTGGTTGTTGAAAACATTATAAAGCTCTTGACATATCATATTTCATACATTAGATTCAAGTTGGTTATGAACTCCCAATTTTACCCCAAATACAGATTGCAGAATCACATCGGTTACACATCCACATTTTTACATAATGCCCTATTAGTAACTGTTGTATTCTGCTACCTTTCCTATCCTCTACCATCCCCCCTCCCTCCCCTCCCATCTTCTCTCTCTACCCCATCCACTGTAATTCATATCTCTCCTTGTTTATTTTCCCATTCCCCTCACAACCTCTTATATGTAATTTTGTATAACAATGAGGGTCTCCCTCCATTACCATGCAATTTCCCTTTTCTCTCCCTTTCCATCCCACCTCATCTATCTGTTTAATGTTAATCTTTTCTTCCTGCTCTTCCTCCCTGCTCTGTTCTTAGTTGCTCTCATTATATCAAAGAAGACATTTGGTATTTGTTTTTTAGGGATTGGCTAGCTTCACTAAGCATAATCTGCTCTAGTGCCATCCATTTCCCTGCAAATTCTATGATTTTGTCATTTTTTAGTGCTGCGTAATACTCCATGGTGTATAAATGCCACATTTTTTTTTATCCATTCATCTATTGAAGGGCATCTGGGTTGGTTCCACAGTCTAGCAATTGTGAATTGTGCTGCTATGAACATCGATGTAGCAGTATCCCTGTAGTACGCTCTTTTAAGGTCTTCAGGGAAAAGTCCAAGAAGGGCAATAGCTGGGTCAACTGGTGGTTCCATTCCCAGCTTTCCCAGGAATCTCCATACTGCTTTCCAGATTGGCCGCACCAGTTTGCAGTCCCACCAGCAATGTACAAGAGTACCCTTTTCCCCACATCCTCTCCAGCACTTGTTGTTGTTTGACTTCATAGTGGCTGCCAATCTTACTGGAGTGAGATGGTATCTTAGGGTGGTTTTGATTTGCATTTCTCTGACTGCTAGAGATGGTGAGCATTTTTTCATGTACTTGTTGATTGATTGTATGTCCTCCTCTGAGAAGTGTCTGTTCAGGTCTTTGGCCCATTTGTTGATTGGGTTATTTATTTTCTTATTGTTTAATTTTTTGAGTTCTTTATATACTCTGGATATTAGGGCTCTATCTGAGGTGTGAGGAGTAAAAATTTGTTCCCATGATGTAGGCTCCCTATTTACCTCTTTTATTGTTTCTCTTGCTGAGAGAAAACTTTTCAGTTTAAGTAAGTCCCATTTGTTGATTTTTGTTATCAACTTTTGTGCTATGGGTGTCCTATTAAGGAATTTGGAGCCCGACCCTACAATATGTAGATCGGAGCCAACTTTTTCTTCTATCAGACGCAGAGTCTCTGATTTGATATCTAGCTCCTTGATCCACTTCATTCTTCTTTATGGCTGAGTGATAAAAATCAATGTGGCTGTATTTCTATGATAGGCTGATATAGATCTTTTGGATATATACCAAGGAATAGGATAGCTGGGTCATATGGTGGTTCCATTTTAGTTCTTTGAGGAATCTCCATAATGCCTTCCAGAGTGGCTGCAATAATTTGCAGTCCCACCAACAATGTATGAGTGTAACTTTTCCCCCACATCCTCATGAATACTTATTATTATTTGCATTCTTAATAATTGCCATTAAGACTGGAATAAGACGAAGTATCAATGCAATTTTTATTTGTATTTCCCTTATTGATAGAGATGTTGAGCATTTTTCATATATTTGTTGACCATTTGTATTTCTTCTTAGAGAAATGTCTATTTAAGATTTTTTACACATTATTAATTAGGTGATTTGTTTTGTTTCTTTTGATTTTAAGTTTTTTAGTTCTTATATATTCTGGATATTAATGACTTATCTATGGAGCAGGTGGCAAAGATCTTCTTCTATTCTGTAGGCTCTCCCTTAATTCTCTTGTATCCTTTGCTGTGCAGAACCATTTTAATTTAATGCCATCCCACTCTTTGTACTTTAGGAATGTTGTTAAGGAAGTTGATTCTTGTGCTGACAAGGTGGAGTATTCTTCTGGTAGTTGCAGAGTTTCTGGTCTAATTCCTAGGTCTTTGATCCATTTCGAGTTGACTTTTGTGCAGAGTGAGAGATAGGGATCAAGTTTCATTCTTCTTCAATATGATTTTCCACTTTTCCCAGTACCATTTGTTGAAAGGCTATCTTTTCTCCAACATACGTTTCTTGGCATCTTTGTATAGTATCAGCAAACTGCATTTATATGGTTTTTGTCTCTGTGTCTTCTATTTTATTCAGTTGGTCTTCACTTTGTTTTGGTGCCAGTACTATGCTGTTTTTGTTACAGTATCTTTATAGTATGATTTTAGTTCCTGTATCTTGATGCCTCCAACTTTACTCTTCTTGCTAAGGATTGCTATGCTGGGTCTCTTATTTTTCCAAATGAATTTTAGAACTGCTTTTTCTAGTTCCTGTGAAGAATGTCATTGATATTGTTATGGGAATTTCATTGAACCTGTATAGCACTTTTGTTAGTATGGTCATTTTGTGAATATTAATTGTGCCTATCTAAGAACATGGGAGGTCATTCCATCTTTTTCGAATTTCTTCATTTTTTTTCTTCAGTGTTGTATAGTTTTCATTGTAGAGGTCCTTCACCTTCTTCATTATATTAATTCCCAAGTATTTTAATTTTTGAAGTTATTGTGAATTGGGATAGTTTTCTAATTTATTTTTTAGCAGGTTATTGAAGGGTAGGAAAGCATTTGATTTTTGTATGTTTATCTTGTATCCTGCTCTTTACTCAATTTGTTTATTAACTCTAGAAGTTTTTGGTGGAGTTTTGGGGTCTTCTAAATATAGTCATTCCATCAGCAAGCAGAGATAAGTTGAGCTTTTCTTTTCCTATTTGTATTTCTTTAATTTCCTTCTATTGCCTATGTGCTTTGGCTAGAATTTCAAGGACAATGTTGTATAGGAGTGATAAAAGTTGGCATCCTGGAGCTGGGGTTATGGCTCAGCAGTAGAGCACTCACCTCGCAAGTGCAAGGCCCTGGGTTCGATCCTTAGCACCATATAAAAATAAATAAATAAATAAATAAAGTTAAGGTATTGTGTCCAACTACAACTACAAAAAGTAAATATATATATATATAAAAAAACACCTAAATAAAAAGTTGGCATCCTTGTCTTGTTTCTATTTTGAGAGGAAATGCTTTCAGTGTTTCTCCAGTCAGAATAATGTTGGCCTTGTGTTTGTTGTATATAGCCTTTACAATGTTGAAGTAAGTTCCTTCTATCCCTATTTTCTCTAGTGTATTAAATGTGAATGGGTACAGGACTTTGTCAAATTCTTTCTCTGAATCTATTGAGATAATCATCAGATTATTTTCTTTAAGACTAATGTTGTATGGGCTGGGGTTGTAGCTCAGTGGTTTAGTGCTTGCCTTTGAGCCAATCTTGCATCCCTGGGATGAGACACACTTGATCATGGTGCACTATCTTTTAAATGTGTTTTTGTATGCAGTTTGCCAATTTTTTATTAATAATTTTTGAATCTTTGTTCATCAAGCATATTGGCCTCAAGTTTTCATTCTTGATGTGTCTTTGTATGGTTTTGGTATCAGGGTGATGATGGCTTCATTAAATGAATTTGTCAGATGTTCCCTCATTTTCTATTTTTGGAATAATTTGAGGAGCATTGGTATTAGTTCTTCTTTAAGGCCTGGTAGAAATTGGCTGAGAATCCATTTGGTTCTGACATTTTCTTTGTTTGAAACACAATTTGCCAAGAAGATAGCAAAAGATATAAAAATAGCAAAGATCTCTCTCTCTCTCTCTCTCTCTCTCTCTCTCTCTCTCTCTCCCTCTCCCTCTCTCCCTCCCTCCCTCCCTCCCTCCCTCTCTCTCTCTCTCTCTCTCCCCCCTCTCTCTCGCTCTCCATATGTACATACGCGCACACACACACACACATATATGTAAATGGTTTGAGTTATGTTTATGTACTTCATTCTACATATCATTCTTTATATTATATTTTTGTTATGGAAAGCATGTATTTTTCTCCTTCAGGTTAATTATAAGCTGATTGAAACCAGAACTTGTTTTTTTCTTATCCTCCATAGTGATTTTAGTAGTTCTCTGCATATAGTAAGTAAATCCTTTTTTTACTTCATTCCTCCATGGATGCTTTATTATTATGCATAGTAGGATTCATTGTGAAATATTCATTAATGCACATAACATTATTTGGTCAATTTCATTTTCCAGCACCACCTCTTCTTTCCTTCTGCCCTCCCCCAGTCCCCATCCTCTATTCCACTATTCTCCCTTCTATTTTTATGAGATCCTTTTTTCCATTTTTCTCTCTCTAACTTTCACTTATGGAAGCTTGCATATGACCCTTGACTTTCTGAGTCTGACTCACTTATCTTAACACGCTGCTCTCCAGTTTATAGATTTTCCAACAGATGACAGTTTCACTCTTTATGGCTAACTAAAACTCCACGGTGTATATCTCTCACATTTCTTTATACATTCATTTGTTAATAACACCCAGGCTGGTTCCATGATTTGACTATTATGAATTGTTCATAATAAATATGGCTATGCATATATTGCCATAGAATGCAGACTTTACTTCTTTTGGATAAATACTAAGGAGTGGTATAGCTGGGACATATGGTGGTTCTATTCCTGTTCTTTTAAGGAATCTCTATACTGAGGTCCATAGTAATTGCATATAGTAAATTCTAAATAGCTATTTCTTTGGTTTATAATATATATAATATATATATATATATATATATATATATATATATATATATATATAATGTATTTGTTCTAATTAGTTATACATGACAGCAGAATGCATTTCAATTCATAGTACACAAACGGAGCGTGATTTTTTATTTCTCTGATTGTACATGAAATAGAGTCACACAATTTGTGTCATCATACATGTACCTAGGGTAATAATGTCCATCTCATTACACCATCTTTCCTACTCCCATGTCCCCTCCATTCACCTCCTTCCCCTTTGCCCTATCCAAAGTTCCTCCATTCCTCCCATGCCACTGCCATTATGGATCAGCATCAACTTATCAGAGAAAACATTCAGACTTTGGTTTGGGGGGATTGGCTTACTTTACTTTGCACCATATTCTCCAGCTTCATACATTTATGTGTAAATTCCATGATTTTATTTTCTCTTAATGCTTAGTAATATTCCATTGTATATACATACCACAGTTTCTTTATCAACTCATCTATTGAAGGACACAGTTTAGCCTTTTTGAATTGTGGTGCTGTAACCATTGATAAGGCTGTGTCACTGTAGTATGCTGATTTTAAGTCCTTATGGTATAGACCAAATAATGGCATAACTGGGTCAATTGGTGGTTCCATGCTAAGTTTTCTAAGGAATCTCCATACTGCTTTCCAGATTGGTTGCACCAATTTGAGTCCTAGCAGCAATGTAAGAGTGTGCCTTTCCCCCCACATCCCCATCAACACTTATTGTTGCTTGTATTCTTGATAACTGCCATTCTGACTGGAGTGAGATGAAATCTTAATGTAGTTTTGGTTTACATTTCTCAAATAACAAGAGATTGTTGAGCATTTTTTCTTATATTTGTTGATCGGTTGTATATGTTCTTTTGAGAAGTGTCTATTCAGTTCCTTAGCCCATTTTTTGATTGGGTTATTTGGGGTTTTAAAAATATTTTTTAGTTGTAGGTAGACACAATATCTTTAATATTATTTATTTATTTTCATGTGGTGCTGAGGATCAAACCCAGGGCCTCATACATGTGAGGCAAATGGTCTACCACTGAATTACAACCCCAACCTCTTATTTGTTTTTTGGTGTTGAGTTTTTTGAATTCTTAATATATCCTGGAGATTAGTGCTCTATCTGATGTGTATGTGGTAAAAATTTGTTCCCATTCTGTAGGCTCTCTCTTCCCCTCGTTGTTTCTTTTGTTTAGAAGAAGCTTTTTAGTTGAATTCATTTCATTTATTAATTCTTGATTTTATTTCTTGCAGTTTAGGAGTCTTGTTAAAGAGGTCAGGTATTAATCTGACATGATGAAGATTTGGACCTACTTTTTCCTCTATTAGGTGCAGAGTTCCTGATCTAATTCCTAGGTTCTTGATACACCTTGAGTTGAGTTTAGTGCATGGTGAGAGATAGGGGCTTACTTTCATTTTACTGCATATGGCTTTCCAGTTTCTCATCACCACTTGTTGAAGTGGCTATCCTTTCTCCAATGTATGTTTTTGGCATACTTGCCTAGAATGAGATAACTGTATTTATGTGGATTTGTCTCTGTGTCCTCTATTCTGTACCACTGTTCTACAAGTCAATTTTTTTGCTAATACCATGCCATTTTTGTTACTATTTCTCTGTAGTATAGTTTAAGCTCTGGTATTGTGATGCCTCCTGCTTTACTCTTCTTGCCAAGGATTGCTTTAGCTATTCTGGGTCTCTTATTTTTCCAGATGAATTTTATGATTACTTTTTCTATTTATGTTGTGGGGAGACTGCTCAAAAAACAGACCAAGGCCAAATTTGAAACAAATTGAAGAATTTTTATTCACATGTTTTGCCAATTATACCTGGCCAGGGGCTGTGTGTGACAGAGTCCAAGTGGCTCTCTGAAAGAACAGCAGCCTCCCTCTGAGAGAAATTTGCTATTTAAGGAGGAAAACACATCCTATGGGATTTTTCAGTTAGCAATTAAGCAAATTATAGAAGGTAGAAAAAGCAGAATGTCTCAGTCAACTGCATCTTGGGTCCGAGTAGTTGCTAGACAACAGTCGAGCAGGTGGTCAGTGGGGATGAAAATCTACTTCAAAGTCATATAGGTCACCAAGACTACCATATCCTGGATTGAGTACATCTTGTGGCGGTAAAAAAACAGAAAACAATGTTGTTGTTTTTTTTTAATTTAGCAGAAAACAGCTTTCATTTTATTTTCTCGGAAATGGGTCCTGCAGCTGTTGCTTCACTGGAGCAATAACAGAAAAACTAAGGTGGAGTCTAGAATAGCTGAGATGGAGTCCCTACGGCCACATCTGTTTGCTCGTATAGCAACAGTGACTCCATTCTTGTTGCTCCAGCAAGGAAGGAACTATTACAAGTGATCAGGTAGGTTTACCACAGCAATTGTTTTACACAACCAGTATTAGTAATTTATTGGTTGTATTGATCAGTTCACACCACAACATTTCTATGAGGAAGGTTATTGGGATTTTGATTGGAATTGCATTAAGTCTGTATAGTGATTTTGGTAGTATGGTCATTTTGACAATAGAACTTTCCATTTTCTAAGATCTTCTTTAATTTCTTTCTTTAGTGTTCTGTAGGTTTTCACTGTAGAGGTCTTTCACATCTTTTGTTAGTTTGATTCTCAAATATTTTTTAAGCTATTGTAAATGGAGTAGTTTTCCCAATTTCTCTTTCAGAGGATTCTTTATTGATGTACAGAAATGCATTTGATTTATGGGTGTTGATTTTATATTTTGCTATTTTGCTGAATTCATTTGTTAGTTATAGAAGTTTTCTAGTGGATTTTTTGGGTCCTCTAAGTATAGAATCATGTTGTAAGCAAAGAGTGCTAATTTGATTTCTTCTTTTCCTATTCATATTCCCTTAATTTCTTTCATCTGTCTAATTGCTATGGCTAGAGTTTCAAGAACTATGTTAAATAGAAGGGTTGAGAGAGGGCATCCTTGTTCAGTTTTTAGAGGGAATGCTTTCAATTTTTCTCCATTTAGAATGATTCTGGCCTTAGGCTTAGCATAGATAGCTTTTACAATGTTGACATATGCTCCTAATATCCCTAGTTTTTCTAATGTTTTGAACATTAAGCTGTGCTATATTTTCTCAACTGCTTTTTCTGCATCTATTTGGATGAGCATTATCTGTAAGTCTATTGATGTAATGAATTACATTTATTGATTTCTGTATGTTGAACCAACCTTGCATCCCTGGTATGAACCCCAGTTGATTGTGGTGCACTTAATTTTTAATATGTGCTTGTATGCAATTTGCCAGAATTTTATTGAGAATTTTTGCATCTATGTTCATTAGGGATATTGGTCTGACATTTTCTTCCCTTGATGTGTCTTTGATTTTGGTAACAGGGTGATACTAGTTTCATAGAATGAGTTTGGAAGTGTTCTTTCCTTTTATATTTCATGGAATAATTTGAGAAATGTTGCTGTTAATTCTTCTTTGTAGGTCTTGTAAAACTTGGCTGAAAATCCATCTGGTCCTGGGCTTTAGTTTCTTGGTAGGCTTTTGATGGTGTCTTCTATTTCATTGGTTGAAATTGATGTGTTTAACTTGTGGATATCATTCTGATTCAGTTTGGGTAGATCATATGACTCTAGAAATTTTTTATGTCTTTATTACATATCTCAACGTTGTAAAAGCTATCTATGCTAAGCCCCAGAACAACATCATTCTAAATGGAGAAAAATTGAAAACATTCCCTCTAAAAGCTTAACAAGACAGGGGTGCCCTCTCTCACCCTTTCTATTTAACATAGCTCTTGAAACTTATGTCTTAATATTTTATATTTTATTGGAGTATAAATTTTCAAATTTGTTTATGATTATCTTCTGTATTTCAGTAGAGTCCATTGTGATATTTCATTTTTCATCATGGATTTTAGTAATTTGAGTTTTCTTTCTCCTTCTCTTCATTAGTGTGGATAGGGGTTTATCAATTTTATTTATGTTTTCAAAGAACCACATTTTGTTTTGTCAATTTTTTCTTTTCTTTTCTTTCTTTCTTTTTTTTTTTTACCAGGGAGTGAATTCAGGGGCATTCGACCACTGAGCCACATTCCCCAGCCCTTTTATTTATTTATTTATTTTAATATTTATTTTTTAGTTTTCAGGGGACACAACAGCTTTCTTTGTATGTGGTGCTGAGGGTCGAACCCGGACCACACGCATGCCAGGCGAGCGCGCTACTGCTTGAGCCACATCCCCAGCCCTGTCAATTTTTTCTTATGTTTCAATTTCATGGATTTCAGCTCTGATTTTAATTATTTCCTGTCTTCTACTACTTTTGGTGTTGATTTGTTCTCCTTTTTCCAGGGCTTTGAGATGTAATGTTAGGTCATTTATTTGTTGACTTTTCTTCTTTTAAAGAATGATCTCCATGCAATGAACTTTCTTTTCAGTACTTTGCCTTCAGAGTGTCTCAGAGATTTTGATACGTTGTATCAGTGTTCTCATTTACCTCTAAGAATTTTTTAATGTTCTATCTGATGTCTTCTGCTATCCATTATTCATTCAGTAGCCTATTATTTGGTCTCTAGGTGTTGGAGTAGGTTCTATTATTTATTTTATCATTGATTTATAATTTAATTCTTTTATGCTCTGATAGAATTCAGGGTAGTATCACTATTTTTTTGTTTGTTAAGAGTTGCTTTGAGGCATAATATGTGGACTATTTTAGAGAAGGACCCATGTATTGCTGAGAAGAAAGTGTTGAAATAACTTGTTGATGGCTGGTATATTCTATATATGTCTATTAAGTCTATATTTTTATTAGTTATTGATGAAAATTTATTTGTTTGTTTATATGTGGTGCTGAGAATTGAACCCAGTGCTTCATACATGCTAGGCAAGCACTCTACCACTGAGACACAACCCCAACCCACATCTAAATTTTCGATTGTATTATTGAGTTGTATAATTTATTTATTTAGTTTTTCTTTGCAAGTTCTATCCAGTGGTGAAAAAGGTGTGTTAAAGTCACCCATTAATTATTGTATTGTGTTTATTTGACTCTTGAAATTAAGAACAGTTTATTTGAATAATGTAAATGCTCCATTATTTCATTGAATAGATTGTTCATTCCTTTGATTTGTAACTTTATGCCTTCCTCTTTCCCAATAATTCTTAAATTTGATCTTTTGATGTTATCCGATAATTATTGGATGTTCTGCTCATGGTTTCTTACCATCTTCACTATATGATCAAGTTTATTTTCACGAGTATATATTTTGTCTTTATTGTCTGAAGTTCTATTTCCAAGTGATCTAGTCTGTTGTTGATGCTTTCTATTGAGTTTTTAATTTGATTTATTGTTTCCTTTGTTTTAAAGATTTCTGTTTGTTTGTTTTTTCAGAATTTCTAAATCCTTATTGAAGTAATATTTTTTATCCTGTATATGCTTATGTAGCTCTTTTTCAAAACGATCTTCTATTGCCTTGTTTGCTCTCACATATCAATCTTTAACTCACAGAACATTTTAATTACATACATCCTGAACTCCCTCTCTGACATTTCTTCTAATATGCTGGCCATGGTTTCTAATAATGTCATATCTTGGTATGTTTGGGGCACTTTCTTCCCTTATTTTTCATGTTGTTCATGTGTCTTCTCCTCTAGCAGTGCATATCCCAGGTATTACAGTTTTTATCCTATAGACTTATAATGTCCTTGCAGGATTTCAATACCTCTCATTTAAGGGGGAGATCAATATTAACAGATTCCAATACAAGCAATATTCAGCCTTAAATCACATAGCTCCTATTAAGACATTGACAGTTTTGTCACAATAGACAGAAATGGTGACTTTGATTAGAACCAGGGAGGTGTAGGAAGAGATATTAACAAGGTTGAGTGGATATAGAGTTATTAGATCTTAGGAAGCATGAAAGAGGAATTAAAAGAAGTTGTCTTGTAGCTGGAGAAAAGAGAGAAAGAGGCTTTGGGGAAACAGATAAGTTGAGATATATATATATATATATATATATATATATATATATATATAGAGAGAGAGAGAGAGAGAGAGAGAGAGAGAGAGAACAAAAAACAAACCAAAATATTAAGAGAAAGAAAAATGTGAAAATAAAAGATAAATGAATATACAACACAACTATAATATACTATTCAGACATCCCAGTCCTCAATAGCCTAATAGATGAAAAGAACTTGGTTCCATAAATGCTGGGGATTTGAGGGCGGGAAGAGAGAGAGAGAGAGAGAGAGAGAGAGAGAGAGAGAGAGAGAGAGAGGGAGGGAGGGAGGGAGGAAGAGGAGAGAGAGAGAAAAAGAAAAGAATGGGAAAAACATCTTGAAGGAAAATTAAAGATTGTTGAATCCAATGTCTTTCTTGCTTCCCTTCTCGTCCAGTAGGTAGGATTGTCTGTAATTTGCTGATATCTCCACCCCCGGCATGGTGAAGGCTGTCAGGGTGGGAGAGTTGATCTTTGTGGCAGATCTCCTGGAGGTGGGGTATAGCACTTGCCGGTCTCCTTTGGAAGACTACACCCCCAAGGATCTCCTTTGGGGCCTGCTCATATAATGTGGGAACTTGCTCTTATCCCCTTATATTGCCTGTAGACCCCACAATTCCTCATCTCTAATTTAGTCTCTAAACTGTATCTCACTCACCCCCTCCCTTTCTACTTTCCACTCAGGAACCTCTCTCTCCAGAGGTCCTGTGGGCTGCACTCTGGGGCCTGTGCAACTGTCATAGAACATTGTTTTGTATCGGGCAGATAAGGACAGGCTTTGCAAGCTATGGTCCAGCCAAGTAACCACAAGCACTGTGCCAGGTTAGTGGCTGTTGGGGGAAAAGGGAGAGTTGGAGAGTGTAGGTAACTTGATATTGCTTCTGGGCCCAAGCCAGTGTCCCAAGATGGGAGTTGCCCCAACTGAAGATGGCGACAAAGGTGTCCCAAATGGAGACAGCTGCTTTCAGAAATGGGGCATTGGAGCAGGCTGGGCAGTGGCGTTGGGCAGTGTGTTTAGAGATGCAGCTCTGTGGCATCCAGTACTGTGGTGGGTGGCTCTCTCAGACCCTGTCTGGTGAGCCCAGGTTCAGTCTACCATGTAGAGGAGACTATGGCAGCAGTTGCAGTGTCCCAAAATGGAGACGACCAGGGCAGCCCCATGTTGGTAGATGGGCATCCACATGGATGTGATGGCTGGGGTTCCTGCATGGGCATGTAGGCCAGGGGGTCTTGCATTGGCACTGAGTCTGGAGGTTCTGCACGGGCATGGTGGCTGGGGATCCTGTACTGGAGAGGCTGTTGGGGGTCCTCTAATAACTCACAGAGAAATAGTATTCCCAATGCTTGAATCCCAGGTCATGGAGTGACAAGGGATACAGCCTCCCTCTATCCCACTATCTTGGATACCTCTATTTTTTGAATGAATAATATAAATAGTGCAATATTTTTGTTTTCATTTGCACTATGCTTATGAATGGCTCTATAATATTCACTTCCTTAGTGATTACTGTGCTTTCAATAGCTAAATTAAGTCAATATTATTCATCATAACCATATTTTTTTTCCACTGGAACCTTGTGGGTTTTGTTGTCTAACCAAAATCATATCCCATAGAAAACTAAGACTTCTATGAGGGTTTGGTAGAGCTCATCTCACTTTCTTCTCCATATAAATAGTAGATATTTTATTCAAATGTCCTATCAGAATGCTCCATTCCAATATTCACAATGGTTGATTTAGTAGTAGGCATGTGACCTAGAATGGGTGGACCAAGTAGAAACATGGGCTGCGACCAGAAAATGTGAAAGAATGAACATATAGACCTGGGCTTTAGGGGGAAAAAAAGACTTTTTAAAAACTACTGCCTAACCCAAAATTCCATGAAGTGTCTGGGGAATTTCTTGAAATAGAGTCAGGCTCAAAAGGAAGGCCATCATGTTATATTGAACACCAACTAGAATATGCTGTAAAATAAGAATCTGCATTAGATTAACTTTTAACATTTCACAGTCTGTGGAAGAGTTAAATGAAATTGTTACAAACAGCAGCAAAAAATGCACTATGCTATTTGTTACTTTTATAAATAGAAATTATTCACAGCCATTTCACAGGAAAATTTTGAGCTCACAGATGATCCAAGTGTAGCTTTATTTTTAGGTTTGGGGAAAACATTAGCTAGTTTCCTAGTAACCTTATTTTATATGTTTAAAAAATTAAAGTTGCATTTATGTCTATTATCAATCCACGTGTTATTGTTTAGAGAAAATAATCTAAAAGAGAATGGGATTTCAAAGAAAAAAGATCTTCCTAGAAGAAAGTTATAGTGACAACTTATTTTTATAAACCCCTAACTTCCACTAAATGAAACTCAAATTCCTTTTTCCACTGTTAAAGACCCTGTTCTTTTTATGTCTTTGCACTTATTGGGTAGAAGAGATTCAGGTCAGAGCTAAGGGAAAACAAAGTCTACTTAGAAACAGGAATCACTGATGTTCTCAGTGCCATTGTAGAGAAGCCTCTGACCATGCAGTCATAGCCCCATTTTGAGACATTCTGTAGTCTCTCAATGTCATAAGCACATGAAATGTCAGAATGTGGAGTTTTTGAAACTATTCCTATTTTATTATTTTCTTTTTGATTAATGTGTATTAATTTCACATACTAATGGGGTCCATTATGTTTTTCCATATTTGCATACAACATTCACTGGTCAAATCCAAATCCTTCTTTTGTTAATTCCTCCAATACTTCCTTCCCAATCTGTATTAGTCAGTATTCTACATTCAAATCAACTGTTTTGTTTTTTAGCTTCTGCATATTCTGGCTTATTCCTCTTAACATAACATCCTCCTAATCCATCCATTTTGCTGTAATGCCAGGATCCCATTTTTCTTCATGGCTGAATAATATTCCATTTCATTATCCATTCATCTGTTGATGGGCACATAGGCTGATTCCACATTTTACCTATTACCATAATAAACAGGGGCATATAGGTTTCTTTTTGATGTGCTGATTTCATTTCCTTTGTATATAGACCTAGAAATAGAATAGTTGGACCATATGGTAGCTCCAGTTTTAGGTTTCTGAGAAATCTCCATACAGTTGATTCAGTTTAACTGTATCTTTTGGGGGAGGGTACCAGGGATTGATGTCAGGGGCACTCAACCACTGAGCCACATCCTCAGTCCTATTTTGTATTTTATTTAGAGAAGGGTCTCACTGAGTTGCGTAGTACCTCACATTTGCTGAGTCTGGTTTTGAACTCTCGATCCTCCTGTCTCAGCCTCCTGAACTGTTAGGATTATCGGCATGCACCACCATGTCCAGCAACAGTGTATTCACATTTTTGCCAGTGCTAGTTACTTTTTGTTTTCTTGATAATTGTCACTATAACTGGTGTGGAATGGTATCTTTGTGGTTTTGATTTGCGTTTTCCTAATGTCTAATGATATCGTATATATTTTATATTTTTGGCCATTTTTATTTTCTCTTCAGAGAATTGTACATTAGATAATTGGCCCCATTTTTAATTGGAGCATTTATTTTTATAGTAAAGTTTTTTTGTGTTATATATTCTAGATATTAATCCTGAGCCAGATGAATAGCTGGCAAAGGTTTTATCCCATTGGGTGGGTGTTCATTCCTTGGTGGATACTTAGGTTAATTCCACATCTTGGATATTATGAACAATGCTATTTTGAAAATGGGACTACAGACATCTTTTCTATGTACTAATTTCATTTATTTTTATACCTAGTAACAAGATTGGTGTATCATGATGTAGTGTTTTTCTAAAATTTTTAATGGACCTCAATACTGTTTTCCATTTGGCTGAACTAATTTAAATGTGTTGCTACAATGCATAAGGATACCGTGTTGATATTTCATTGGCAACACTTGTGATATTTTGTTTTGTTGGAATAATCATTCAAGCAGGTATGAACTCATTCTCATTATTGTTTGATTTGTATTCCCCTGATGATTAGTAAAGTTGACCATTTCTTCTAATACCCATTGGCTGTTTTGTCTTTTCAGAAAAATGTCTTTTAAGGTATTTTGCTTGTTTTTCAATCCAGTTTTTTTTGTGTGTGTATGTATGTGTGTGTGTGTATGTGCATGCACATGTGTGCTATTAAGTCATTTATTCCTTCCTTGTATTTTTTAATATTAACCTCTTATCAGATATAGGATTTTCAAATATTTTTCTCATCATATAGCTTGTCTCTTCATTCTGTTGATTATTTCCTTGGCTGTGCAGAATATTTTTAATTTGTTGTAATATCATTTGTCTTTTTTCCCATTTGTTACCTATGCTTTCAGAGTCAAATTCCCCTCAAAGATTATTGCAAAATCATTTTCAGTGGGATTTATCCTATGTTCTCTTCTGGCAGTTTTAAAGTTTCAAGGGTTATGTTTAAGTTGTTAATCCATTTTAGTTGTTTTTATATAGTGTGAGATCAGAATCTTATTCCATTCTTCTGTGTATGGAATCCAGTTTTTCCCTCACCATTTATTAAAGGGTGGCTTTATCCATTATGTGTTCATAGCACCTTTGTGGAAAAAAAATCAATTAACTGTAAATATATGGATTTATTTATTTGCACTCTTGAGTTTCATTGGTTTATGTGTCTCTTTTAAGGCAGTACTGACCTATATTGATTACTATAGCTTTGTGCTTCGCAGTTTTAGGAATAAGGTAGAATAATGAACCTTTCTTTGTTCACTTTGCTCAATATTATTGTTACCATTTGGGTAATTTTGTGGTTCCATATTACTTTTAGGATAGTTTCTCTATTTTTGTGAAATTTGACTTTAGAATTTTGAGAGAGTTTCATTGAATCTTGGTTATTTGGGGTAATATGTACATTTTGACATTATGGTTTCTTCCAATCCATGAAAATTTAATATTTTAATTAGTTCCATCAGTGTTTCTGTTTTTTAGTGTAGAGGCTTTCACCTCCTTGGTTAAATTTATTTCTAAGTATTTTATAATTTTGTAACTGTTCTAACTGGAATTATTTTCTTAGTTTTTTGAATACTTTCTTGTTAGAATATGGAAGTGCTACTTTTTTATTGATTGCATATCCTGAAACTTTCTTTTTTCTTTTTTTTTAAGAGAGAGAGAGAGAATTTTTAAATATTTATTTTTTAGTTTTCGGTGGACACAACATCGTTATTTTATTTTTATGTGGTGCTGAGGATCGAACCCAGCACCCCGTGCATGCCAGGTGAGCGTGCTACCGCTTGAGCCACATCCCCAGCCCATCCTGAAGCTTTCTTTATTAGTTCTAATTTTTTTTTGCCTTTTACACTTTTTATCTAATTATTTTTACAAATTTTTGCTATTGTTCACAAACTTTCTTTTTTCATCTGTAATGTTTTCTCTTTTGTCTGAAGTACATCCACTAGAATTTCTATTAGTGAGGGTTCATTGGTGGCAAATATAGACTCTTTGTGGTGGGGGTCTACTTAATTGTACATGACAGCAGAATGCATTGCATTCAATGTATACAAATAGAGCAATAAAATAAAAAGAATTGTAACTTTTTTGTTAAGCCTTCAGGGTTTTCTGTATAAGATCAAACAGAGATATTTTAATACTTTTCTTACAAGTTTTACACTTTTTTTACTACCTAATTTCTCTGACTAGGACATCTAATACTATGTTTTATAGAAATTTTGAGAGTAGACATCCTTGTACTCTTATTGATCTTAGAGGAAAAGCTTTCAACTTTTCACCATTTAACATAACAGCTGTGGGCCTTTTGTGTATGACCTTGATTGTATTGAGGCAATCCCTTCTGTATTTAATTGTTGAGACATTTTATCATGAAAATATGTTGAATTTTGCTAAATATTTTTCCTTCTTCTATTGAGTTAATCACTTTTTTTCCTTTTTCTAATAAGATGTGTTACATATATTGATTTTTATATGTTGAACCATTCTGACACCCCAGGCATAAATCCTAGTTGGTCATATTGTGTGATTCCTTTACTATGCTGTTGTATTTGGTTAGTTGGTATATTGGTGAGAACTTTTACATCTGTGTTTATTAGGGATACTCGCCTGTAGTTTTTCCTTCTTTGTAACAGTCTTGCCTACATTTGGTGTCAGAGTTAATGACAAATTGTAAAGTGAGTTTGGAAGTCTATCCTCTTCAAATTTTTGAAGAAATCCTTTAAGAAAAATAGCATTAATTGTTTTTAAATGTTTGGGACAACTCATTAAAGAAGCTATCTGGTTTTGACTTCATCTTTCTTAGCAAGTTTTTAATAAATGACTACATGTCATTTTTATTCTGTTTGGATTTTATGTTTCTTCATCATTCAATCATGGTAGCTGTTGTATTTCTAGGTTATACTATTTCTTGGCACATAATTGTCTGTATTAGTCTCCTATGATACTTTGTATTTCTGTGGTATAATAATTTCTTCTTGTGGGGGCTGGGGTTGTGGCTCAGTGGTAGAGTGCTTGCCTAGTACCTAGGAGGCCCTGGGTTCATCCTCAGCACCACATAAAAATAAATAAAATACAGGTATTGTGTCCATCTTCAACTAAAAAAAATAAGAAAAATTCTTAATTTTGTTGATTTTTCTTAGTGTTTATTAGTGTATTTTTCATTTAGTGGTACTTAATCTTATTTCCTTTTTTCTGCTAATTTTGGCCTTATTTTTTCTAATTATTACTTTAGGTATAAAATTATGTTGTACTTGTAAGGTTTTTATTCAAAATTAATCACAGAGTGTAAAAGAACTGAAGAGAAAAATGTCTCAGTGAGCCATGAAATAAATTCAGGGAGCCTAATGAACTGGGACCCTAGAAGAAATGGAAATTTGAAGGAGGTGAAAATAGAACAACATATTTGAAGAAATAATTGTCAAAATTTTCTAAATTTTCTGAAAACAATGAATCTGTAAATCCAAGAAGCTTAGTGAATCTCATCTACAAGAAACATGAAGAAAGTTATAGTTAAGTTCATAAAGATAAAATTTCCTTAAAGCTGGTAATAGAGATTCATAAATGAAGGAAATATAAATGGGTAATTTAATAGAAAAAGTAAAAAGAATGATAACACACATATGAATCAATATGACTCAGAAAACTATGGACATCACTGAAGTACTAAAAGAACTAAACTACCCATTTATAATTATATACCCAGAAAAAATATTTCAAATATAAAAGTCAGTACAAATTCAGGCATGCATAAACTGAATTTATTCATAAATACCAAACCTGCAGTGCAAGAAATATTGAAGAAATTCCTTAAGTTGTATGTAAAATGATATCATATTGATATAGTCACATACACAAAAATGAAGACAACAGATAATTATAATTATGTCCATAAATATGATTTGTTTTATTATTAAATATTTCTCTAAAGTCCTTTAAGAAAAATTATAGCAATACATTTTGGAGTTTATAACTAGAACTAAGTATGATAAGAATAGAAGAAAGAAGAAATGGATGTGTAGTTTAGATTCTAAAGTTCTCAAAGTGTATGTGAAGTGATATAACATCACTTTAAATAGACTGTGTGTGATTATTTAAAAACATATTCTATAAACCATAACTCAAACATTAAACATACACACAAAACCAAAGCTTCAGTCAATAAACACCCAAAAGAAATAAGAGAAAAATCATCAATAAAATATTAATCTAACCAGAAAAAATGCACAAATAAGAAGAAAAGGGGGAAATCACAGACAGAAAACTAATAAGACAGAAGAAGAAACAAACTACAAGCATATAATTAATCACATTACATGTGAGAATTATAAATAACCATTAGACTTAATAATCATTAATTATTAAGAATTATAAATAATCATTAGACTTAATTATAGTCAAAATATTCTACATGTTGCTTATGAGTGCTATTTTAAACCTGGGGACAGGAGAATACTTAAAAGTAAAAAGACAAAGATGAAACATGATTACTGTTCAGAAAGGTGTTAAGATAGCTGATTTGGGGCTTCTTTCTTTGGGAAGGACTTATGACCAGATACGTGTTTTGCTGGCATTTAAAAACTTGGGTTTTAGTAGTGTTCTTACCATTCTTAAACTGATAAATTAGTTTGTATCCAAGTTATGTGTATAAGAATAAAATTATATTAAACATGTTGTTTCCTACCTGTAATCTGAAATTTGGGAGCATACTAAGCAAAGGGTGTCACTGTAACTATGTTCCCAATGAAAACATTATTTTTCTTTTCCACATTTTTTATTGGTGCATTATAGTTGTACAAAATGATGGAATTTGTTACATATTCATGCATGTGCACAATATCCTGGTGAAAACTTTTTTTTTAGGTAGATGAAATTTCATTTTTTTTTACTATAGGGACAGGGAAAAATATAATATTTCCCCCTTAATTTATTAATAGTGATACAACAAATTAATTTCTATCACAGTTGAGCATATTTGCAAGAAATAATATTTTAGTTTTATTTTACATTTCATGAGATACAAATTGAGCTTGATATGTTTCTGAAGCACAAAATTTTAAGCTTTATTGTTCAGAAACATTCTACACATTTTTATTGCTAAGGGGAAGAGTGACCTCCCCTTAGTATGAGAGCATAAGAAACTCTACATGTGAACTCTACATGCCTCTGCCTATGTATGATATGATTTTTTTATCTATATCATTACTGCTATGGTTTGAGTATATTCCTAATGGTTTCTGTGTGGAAGCTTTCTCTCCAATGTAGTAATCTTGAGAAGTGAAATTTTTAATAGGTGGGCTTATTGAGAGTTAATTAGGTCACTGACATCATCATCCTCCTAAGAGAGTTAGTTCCTACATGAGTGAGTTGTTATAAAAAGAGCAAATCTCCGGAGTGGGGCTATAGCTCAGTAGTAGAATGCCTGCCTCGCCCATGTGAGGCACTGGGTTCGATCCTCGGCACCACATAAAAATAAATAGATAAAGATATTGTGTCCATCTACAACTAAAAAATATATTAAAAAAGAACAAATCTGGTCCCATAGAATCTCTATGATTTCCTACCTTTCCATGATCTATTTTCCATTCAGTTCTACCATTTTGATGCCATCCTCCATGAGGCTTGCACCAGAGTCTGAACAAATAGAGCTCATGATCATGGATTTTTAGCCTCCAAAACTGTGAACTAAATGAACTTCTTTTCTTTATAAAATACCTAGCCTCAAATATTTAGTTATAGCAATAGAAAATGGGCAAATAAAGGAAATTGGTACCATAGAGTGGGGTAATTGCTATGATACCTGAAAATATGGAAATGACTGGAACTTGGTAATGAACACAGATGGGAGTTTGGAGTAGCCAGCGGAAAAAAAGCCTAGATTTCTGCAAGTGTAACATTCTGGTAGTGCTCAGAATATAAGGAGACTCTGGAACTAGTGTAGTCTCAGATGGAAATGAGAATACATTGGAAATAGGAATAAAGGCACCCTTGTCACTCTATTGTACAAAAATTAGCTACATTGTGTCCATTCCTAGGGCTTTAAGGAAAACCCTATTTGGGGATGATAAACTAGGACATTTGGTGGAGGAAATATCTAAACAGCAAGGCATTTGGATTTCATTGGTACTGTTGGCTGGAAAACCTATAGTGAGCGTGGCCAGAGAATGATTGAAAAGCATATAAGGGTACATTCCAGCAACTACTCACCAAAGACATTACCTCAGATAAAAAGAAGCCAAGCACTCTTGAGTCAGTACAATGGGAAGGAGGTACAGAAGGGATCTCAGAAATCTCTGTGGCCACCTATCCAATTACAAGGCTAGAGGCCTAGAGGCAGAATTGTTTCAGGGAATGGGCCTGGGTGATTTCCATGGTGCTGCTTCCAAGGAATGTCTTGGGATTCAGCTCCCTGCTTTCCAGTGATCTACTCCATGGGTGCTTTAGCTATGGTTCCAGCAAGCCCAGGCATAGCTCATGCCACTGCTTTGAAGGAAACCAAGTGGCATACTTTGGCTTCCATATGCATTGGTTCTGCAAGTGGGAGAATGCAAGGGGTCATGGTGGCTTCCAGTTATATTTCAAAGTAAGCACTGATAGTCGACACAGGGGCCTGCCCCAGGGGCAGAACCACTCTGGGATTCTCCACTAGAATGCCTAAGGGAGCTGTAGAACTAATACCACTGTTCTTAAGACCTAAGGAAAGAACAACTAGTATTATGCAGTGCCCATCTGGGAAAGATGCTAGCATCAGCATGCACTGCCAGCCAGTGAAATTAGCCATACAGGCTAAGACCAGCAAAGCCATGTTATCAGGGTTTCCCAAAGTGTTGGATATTCCTTCCCCACAACATAGTTCACAGGATTCTGGACTTGGAATTTTAAGATTTAATGTCTACCCCGATGGATTTCAGTTTTGTTTTGGGGCTTTATTATTCCTCTCTACTTCCCTATATTTCCTTTTTGCAATAGGAATGTTTATTCTATCCCTGCCCCACCATTGTGTATTGGAAGTAGAAAACATTCTTGTTTATTGTATAAACATTTGGTTTATTGTATCAGCTCAAAACTGAAAGGAATTTGCCTTGAGTCTCACATGAGACTTTGAACTTGGTCTTTGAGTAATGCCATATTGAGTTAAGATTTGGGGAGTATTAGGGATGGAATGATTGCATCTTTTTTTTTCATTGTGATAAGGACATGAACTTTCGAAGCTAGGGGCAGAATGCCATGGTTTGGATATAGTTTGAAGATCCTACAAAAATCTGCAGTGTGTTAATGCTGAGAGGTCATAAAACATTAAGAAGTGGGGCCCTGTGAGAAGTAATTAGGTCATTGAGGTCATTACCCTTGGAAGAGATTAAAATCATTCCTATGAGACCCCAGCTAGTTCCCATAAAATTGAGTTGTAATAATTATAAGTCTGGCCCTTAAATCTCTCTGGCTTCCTGTCCTACTACATAATCTTTTCCACATATGCTTCCACCATTGTGATGCAATCTACCATGATATTCTCACCAGAGGCCAGATGGATGGGGTTGCCCAATCTTATCGACATTCATTATCCAAAACTGTCAACTATGTAACTTATTTTCTTTATAAAGTACCTGCCCTTATGTATTTCTGTTATAGCAATATAAAATAGAATAATATACTTAATTTATCATTATACTGAATCTTAGCCATTGTTTATATGCTAAGATCCAGTAGTCCTTCTAAATATGTTGAGGTGGTTTTGTGTCCCTGATTCAGTAAAGAAAACAATGGGAAGTGATTATATCAAAAGGAGATATAATCAGAGACAAAGAATGTAAATTTGGGGCTAAGGATGTAGCTCAGAGGTAGAGTGTTTGCAGAACATGTATGAGACTCTGATTTTGATCCTCCTCTCTGCAAAAATAAATGAGTAAGGGATCAATTCCTCAGGAGAACACAATCTGAAAATGTCATGTATCTAAAACAGTGCTTCAAAATTTGTGAAGCAAATGATAGAACTGCAAGGTAAATGGATTAATCCAAACTTATAATCAGCTATTTCATTCATACTCTCTCAATTATTGCTAGAACAAGTACACAAAAGTTAATCAGGATTACCAGCATTTGAAAACACTATCACCCAAATTAACCCAATTGATGTAAATATCATTCTGTCCATGTTTTTTCAAGTACATGTGTGTGACTCATGCATCAAAATAGGACATACTTGTGGCCACACTATAAACTTCAGTTAATCTAAAAAGAATCAAATTATACAAAATGTGCCATATACACAAAATGTAGTTTTATTAGAAAACAATATATCTGTAAATACTTGTACCCTAAATAGTATTTTTGAACAACTCATGAACAAAAATATCAAGAGAGAAATTTAGAATTATTTTATAAGAATGTATCAAAATTCATAAGGTACATCTAAAGTAGTACTTAGAGTAAGGAATTCATAGCACTGAAATGTCTGTTTTAGAAGAGTCTCCAATCAGGAAAATATGAGAGAAGATTCATATTCAATGTGAGAAAGCAGAAATGTAATAATATTGCTGTACCCACGTGTGATAAAAGAATTATAATAGAATATTATGAATTATTTATTTGAATAAATTTGAGAAGTTAGATGAAATGAGGAAATTTTTTAAGTTTATATATTGTCAAACACTATTTAAGAATAAGCAACCAAAAACAATTACTAAATTATTTTAATTCATAGTCATAAAAACTTCCAGATGTGGAAACTAAACTGGTACATTCTACTAGACAATTAAAACAGAAATAAGAAAATAATACTCATTCTACACAAACTTTCCGAAAATTGAAGATACACATTTTTTAAAATAAGACATATATATTTATTGGTATTCATAATCACAAATGTTAAGATTGTATTAATACATAATATTTTCTATAAATGTGAACTTTCTCAGTATTTTATATATATATATATATATATATATATATATATCCTAAACGTATTCAGAACTATTATACCTCAAATAACAAGTGTTATCTGAAATAATTTTAAGGCTGATCATCCTTGGTGAAAATATAACATCATGACTTAAAGTATCCTAATCTAAATGTGTTATATGTCTCAGTTAATCTTTGCATCTACTCAAAAAATATTATTTCTTCATCTTTTTTAAATTTTTATTTGTTTTAATTAGTCATACATGACAGTAAAATGCATTTATGCACTTTGATATATCTTACATAGATAGGATATAATTTCTCATTTTTCTGAATATACATGCTGCAGAATCATATTAGTCATACAGTCACATACATACATACAGTAATAATGTCTGTTTCATTCTTCTATCTTTTCTATCCCCACATCCCCTCCCCTCCCCTCCCGTCACTTCCCTCTACCTAATATAAGTTAACATTATTCTTCCCTAGTGCCCCCCTGCCTTATTTTGAATTAATATCCACATATTAGAGAAAACATTCAGCCTTTGGTTTTGTGGGATTGGCTTATTTCGTTTAGAATAATATTCTCCAACTCCAAACATTTACTGGGAAATGCCATAATTTTAATCTTCTTTAAAGCTGAGTAATATTCCATTGTGTGTGTGTGTGTGTGTGTATCACATTTCCTTTATCCATTCATCTATTGAAGGACACCTACATTGCTTCCATAGTGAATTGAGCTGCTATAAACATTGATGTGGCTATGTCACTGTAGTATGCTGATTTTAAATACTTTGGGTGTAAACCAAGGAGTGGGATAACTGGGTCAAATGGTGGTTCCATTCCCAACTTTCTGAGAATCTCCATACTGCTTTCCATAGTACTTGCACAATTTACAGTCCCACCAGCAATGTATGAGTTTACTTTTTTCCCCATATCCTCACCAACACTTATTGTTACCTGTATTCTTGATGATTGCCATTCTGACAGGAGTGAGATGAAATCTTAGAGTAGTTTTGATTTGCATTTCTCTAATTGCTAGAGATGTTGAACACTTTTTCATATATTTGTTGATCAACTGTATTTATTCTTCTGTGAAGTATTTGTTCACTTCCTTAGTCCATTTATTGATTGGGTTATTTGTTTTTTGGGCGTTAAGTTTTTTGAGTTCTTTATATATCCTGGAGACCAATACATTATCGGAGGTGCATGTGGTGAAGATTTTCTCCCAATCTGTAGGCTCTTTCCTCACTTTATTGTTTCCTTTGCTGATACAAAGCTTTTTAATTTGAATCCATCCCATTTATTAATTCTTGATTTTATTTCTTTTGCTTTAGGAATCTTGTTAAGGAAGTCAGATCTTAGGCCAACGTGGTGAACATTTAGGAGTATTTTTTCTTCTATTAGCTGCAGGGTCTCCATTCTAGTGGCTAAGTCATTAATCCACTTTGAGTTGATTTTTGTGCAGGATGAGAGATAGAGGTTTAATTTCATTTTGCTACATATAAATTTCCAGTTTTGCCAGCACCATTTGTTGACTAGGCTATCTTTTCTCCAGTGAATGTTTTTGGCACCTTTGTCTAGTATGACATAAGCATATTTTTTCAGACTTTTTACTGAAAGGAATGGACATCTTTACAGGATGACAGTATGAAAACTTTAATACGAATAACCCCAATCAGGAAATGGGTGAGGTGAGATTGGTTGAATAGAAGATGCAAGATTGTTAATATCACATATTTCAAGCAAGATATTAATTAATAATATCTGAAGTTTGAGGATTATCAAAAGAAAGTCTCATAGAAATAGAATGTAAATGTTCACATACGTATTGATAATTCTCAAAGAAATGGAATAGAATAAATAGAAATAAATACAAAAATCAAAATTAAAAAATAATGATATCTGAAATTAAGCAATGATAATTTTAATTTAAATATTTGAATAATCAGTGTCTTTTTATTGATATTTTAAAAAATAAATGACAGCAGAATGCATTACAATTCTTATTGCACGTATGCAGCACAATTTTTCGTATCTCTGGTTGTATATAAAGTATGTTAACACCAATTCTTGTCTTCATACATGTACTTTGGATAATGATGTCTATCATATTCCACCATCCTTGCTAATCCCCTGCACTCTCCTTTTTCCTCCCACCCCTCCTCCCTATCTAGAATTCATCTATTCCTCCCATGCTCCCCCTCCCTACCCCACTATGAGTCAATCTCCTTATATCAGAGAAAACATTCAGCATTTGGGGGGAGGGGGATTGGCTAACTTCACTTAGCATTATCTTCTCCAACGCCATCCCTTTACCTGCATATGCCATGATTTTATTCTCTTTTATTGTTGAGTAAAATTCTACTGTGTATATATGCCACCTTTTTTATCCATTCATCCACTGAAGGGCATCTAGGTTGGCTCCACAGTTTAGCTTTTGTGAATTTTGCGACAATAAACATTGATGTGGCTATGTTCCTATAGTATGCTGTTTTTAAGTCCTTTGGGTATAAACTGAGGAGAGTGATAGCTGTATCAAATGATGGTTCCATTTTCGGATTTCCAAGGAATCTTCATACTGTTTTCCATAATGGCCGTACCAGTTTGCAGTCCCACCAGCAATGTATGAGTGTACCTTTTTCCCCACATCCTCACCAACACTTATTGTTGTTTGTCTTCATAATAGCTGCCATTCTAACTGGAGTGAGATGATATCTTAGAGTAGTTTTGATTTGCATTTCTATAATTGCTAGAGATGATGAACATTTTTTCATATATTTGTTTATTGATGCAATGTCTTTTTGAGGAGGGGTACCAGGAATTGAACTCTGGGCCACTCGGTCACTGAGCCACATTCCCAGCCCTAATTTTTATTTTATTTAGAGACAGGGTTCCACTGAGTTGCTTAGCACCTCTCTTTTGCTAAGGCTGGATTTGAACTCACAATCTTCCTACCTCAGCCTCCTGAGATGCTGGAATTACAGACATGTGCCACTGTACCTGGCAATGTCATTTCAATATGATTATTTCTGTAAATATATTTATCCATTTATCAATCTATCACTATTATTTACATAGAGAAATGGTTTTAATGATGCTGCTTCTGGGTAATTCCATTATGTTCTTCATTGTTTGAATTTTTATAATTAGTATGTATCATTTTCACAGAATCACAAAATAATTTTATGTATATAATATGACTGCAGTGTTTCTAGCTTGGAAGACCAAACCTATGAAGACATTAAGCAAGAGAGCTCATAGATTGTATGGATTTTGCACACTTTAAATAAACGTTGCATTTATTTTCCATGAAGATGTTGGTTATTGTATATGTTATATGTAAATTCACTGTTTGTATTTTCTCCAAGAGGATGTGGAATTTTATAAGCATACTGAAGGAAGATATGAAGGAAAGGATATTTTGGATATGATGAACTCAGGAAATTTCGAGAAAATGTGAGAGTCTGTACAAGAATCACAAAATTAGTGACACTCCTAAAGTTTATAGCTTTCAATATTCCACAAACAAGAACTCCAGTATGATTTCATAATATTTCACGTTTAATTATCACAGTTACTTAATAAGTGGTCCTAAAATTTAAGGATAGGAACAGTCTTTTTCTGCTTCTATTAGTATTCTACTTTGGGTTCAAATGATTTCCTGTTATTTAAAAATCTCTCAGGAAGGAAGTATAAGGCAATGGAATGTAGTGGAGAGCCTAGAAATAAACAGTTGCATATATGTCAGATTCTTTTTGATGAAGGTGTAAAGACCATTCAATAATTAAGGGACAATCTTCTAAACAGATTATGCTGAATATATATACATAACTGGTAATCCAAAAAATAAAAGTAGAAACTTACATAACACCATATACAAAAATTTTCTAAAAATGGATCAAGGACATAAAATTAAGAGTTATTTTCCTATGTATATGAGTGAATACACCACAGTGAATCTCCACATTGTGTATAACCACAAGACTGGTATACTAATTAGAATAATTGGTTCTCCATATTTATTTGTATAAATATGTCAAAATAGACAATACTGTCATGTATTACTAAAAACAACAAGTAAAATTTTAAAGACAGTTGTAACTATAAAACTTAGAAGAAAACATAGAGGAAATGACACTGGATTTGGCAATGATTTCTTGGAAAAGCAATGAAAGAAAATAAGACAAGCTGAATTTCATTAAAGTTGTGCATCATAGGAGATTTTCAACAGAGTGAAAAGGCAGACTACAAAATGGAGAAAACATTTGCAAAACAGATCATTGATAAGGGATTAGTATCCAGAATATATATAGAACTTCTACAATTCAACAGCAACAAACGATTCAAATATAAAATGGTCACAAGATCTGAATATACATTTCTCCAAGGAAAGTATCCAAATGGGCAATAAGAACATGAAGATATTCAACATTCTTAGTCATTAGATAAATAAATCACGAGATACATCTTCACCTCACATGCATTAGGATGGCTGTTATAAAAAAACACCTGAAATATTCGTTTGGGTGGGGATGTAGAAAAAATGGAATGTTTGTGAATTACTGGTGGAAAAGTGAAGTGGTGCCATTATTGTGGAAATATCATGGCAGTTCCCCTAAAAATTAAAGAGTTGCTATATGATTCAACAGTCACTTCAAAAGAATTAAAAGCAGAGACTGAAACATATACTTGTACATCTGTGTTCATAGTAGCATTATTCACACTAGCCAAATTATGGAAGCAATCCAAAAGTCTATTATTGAGTGAATGAATAAATAAAATGGGATATATATATATATATATATATATATATATATAATCTATCTCCATCCATCCCATATGCCAAACCTTGTGTTTAAGTTATAATAATCAAACAAAATCAAAATTCTAATTTTCAGCCTTAGTCTGTTTGAATCTTGTATTCAAATGTGACTATCAGTATAAATAGTTGATTCACTGTCTTTTCATTATGAAATATAAAGTTCATAGTGTCAGATTATGCTGGTTTTTGGAATTATTTGGTAGAATGCCCTGCATTTAATTATGTTTTTCCCTTACTATATGTATATATGTAAAAATGAAAAAAGTCTCCCTTTACTTTTTGTTGCCTCATAAATACGTTTTCTGTGATTGCATTGTTGTCATTCTAATACTTTCCCTTCTTATAGCATTCTCATATTCATATTGTTTATCCAATTGATTCACATTTCATATTTCAGCCTTAAAATGAATGAAATTATGATGTAGACTATGGTATGGATGAAATTTGAAGGCATCCTAAGTTAAATAAGCCAGATGCAAAAGGACAAATATTATTCTATTTGTTTGTTTGTTTTTTGGTATTGGGGATTGAACCCAGAGGTACTTAACCATTGAGAATCATTCCCCAGCCCTTTTCTATATTTAGAGACATTTTATTTAGAGTCTCACTGAGTTGCTTAGTGCCTTGTTAAGTTGCTGCGGATGACTTTGAACTCATGATTTTCCTACCTCATCCTCCCAAGCCTATGTTATTCTATTTATATGAGGTATCTAAAATAGTCAAATTAGTTAAAATAGATAGTAAAATTGTGGTTTTCAGGATTTGTGGGAAATAGGGAAGGGGAAACTTCGTATTTAATGGGTACAGAGCTTCAGTATGAGATGATGAAAACATCCTGGGAATGGAGAGTGATAATAGTTGCACAAAATGTGAAGGTACTTTATTCTTTTGAATGTACAGTTAAGTGGCTAAAGTTGTTGAAATATATATATATATATATATATATATATATATATATATATATATATCGTGATAAAGTCTTTTAGGAAACTTAATTTAAAAATGATCAACTTTTAATACTCAATATCAGTGCATAGCATAACTTTTGGTTTTACAGTGAACTGTGTTATATTTCAAAATTTAAAAAAGAATAAATAAAAAAGTCAAATTTGTTTAATATAGTCATATAACTGAAATATTTAATAGAAAAATGAAAGATATTGAATATTTTTTCATGTATGTGTTGGGCATCTATATTTCTTCTTTTGAGAAATATGTGTTTAGCTCATTTACACATTTGTTGTATAGGCTATTTTTTTGGCATTTAGTCTTTTGAATTTAGTATATGTTCTGGTATTTATCCTCTGTTAGCAGAGTAGCTGGCAAAGAATTTCTCAGGATACTATTTTGATACATGAATACCAATGTTTATAGCATCACAGTTCACAAAAGCCAAGTTATGGAACAAGTCTATGTGTCTTTCAACAGATGAATGAATAAAGAAAATGTAATATATGTGCATTATGGGATTTTACTCAGCCATAAAGAAGAATGAAATATTGTCATTTGTAGGTAAATGGATGGAACTGGAGAGTATCATGCTAAGTGAAATAAGCCAGATCCAGAAAGTCAGGGTTGAGGGGACAGCCCCACCAACACATACAGAGACCAGGAAGGCCCAGGACAGTCTTACTGATCCATGAAGACCAAGTATGTCCAGGACAGTCTCACTGATCCCTGTGGAGGCCAGGCAGGCCCAGGACAGCCTGGCTGACCAGCAGAGTCTAGGCCAAGGCCTGGGACCACCTTGCCAACCCACGAGGAGCCCAGGCCCAGGCCCAGGACTGTCTACCATGCTGAGAACCATGTCCATATGCCACAGCACTACATCTCTAAACAGGCTGCCCAAAGCCATCTTTCAGTGTGCCCATTCAGCCTCATTTCTAAAACTGCTCACTGCCATTTTGGGACACCGCCAATGCCATCTCAGGTTACCCCCACTGTTACCACCACCATTTTTAGAACACAATAGAAGTTGTGGCAACTTCTATCTTGGGATACTGGCCAGTGGCTGGAAGCCCAGCATCAGGGTACTTACAGGTTTGATGCTACACTGCCACCAACTATGGATGTGGCCATTTCCATCTAGGGACAACATCCAGGACCCAGAAGACCATCTCCAAGGTCCCTGCCAGAGGTACCCCTGCCAGGTATGCTTACAACCACCATTTTGTTGCAGGGGCAGGAGACAGCATTGCGCTGGGCCACCTCTTTCTTTTCTCCTTAACATCCAACTTCTTTTGATTCATCTTTCACTTTTCCTATGATCTAACACCTCTGTATTCTTACTTTCTACCTAATGAACATTACAACCTACACCCCTCCACCATTTCTCATTTTGTCCACCATTAGAATCTATAGACCCTTTTGCAAACCTACTGTTTATATTGCAGATAATAATTGAACACATAATTCCTATTTATTGTGATAAAACTGAAATAATCTAAATAGGAAATATTTGATTTAAGGCTGTATATCATTTGCATTGGGTGCCATTAATATTGATCTCCCCCTTAAAGGTGAGACATTGGTAACCTGCAGGGAAACTATAAGATTATAGGGTAGAAACTGTAATACCTTGAATCCACACTGCTAAAAGGGAAGACACAGACAGAGCATGAAAAGACAAGGGAAGAAAGTGCCCCAAACAATCCAAGATGAAACAATTATAGAACCCATTGACAGCCCAGTAGATGAAATGTCAAAAGAAGGCGTTCACAATGTACATAATTAAAATATCTGCAGATCAAACAATGACATAAGAGAGCAAATACAGTCAACAACTGATCACTCCAACAAAGAGATTAGAGAGCAAATACAAGTTGCAAAAGATTACTTCAAGAAAGAGAGATTCTGAAAAAACCAACCAACCAACAAACAGAAATCCTTGAAATGAAGGAAGCAATAAACCAAATAAAAAACTCAATAGAAACCATCACTTGGAAGACAGAAGTCTCTCTTCAATAAAATGATATAAGAAAATTTTCCAAACCTGAAGAATGAATTGGAAAATCCAATACAAGAGACAAATACAAATATACAAAATTAAAACAGATGTATACCAAGGCACATTATAGTGAAAATGCCTAGCATACAGAATAAGGATAGAATTTTTAAAGCCACAAGCCAATGAAGAATCTTATGTCGAACAAAATATTTGATGACAAAATAAAAACCTTGCATGATAAAGAAAAATTAAAAGAATTTACAACTAGAAGGGCTGCACTAGAGAATGTTCTTGGCAAAATAGTCCATAAGGAGGAAATGAAAACCAATAATGAAAATCAGCAAGGGGAGAAACTCACATTAAAGGGAAAACCAATTAAAGGAGAAACCAAGTCAAATAAACAACCAAAACAAACCAAAATGACTAGAAATACAAACCACATTTCAATAATAACCCTGAATATTGATGGCCTAAACTCATCAATTAAATGACATAGTGTAGCAGATCATATTTTTTTAAAGACCCTACAATATGCTGCCTTCAAGAGATTCATCTTATTGGAAAAGACATCTATAGAATGAAGATGAATGGATGGGGGAATAAAAAAACATACCACTCGCATGGACTATGTAAACAAGCAGGGGTTTCCATTCTCATTTCAGATAAAGTGGACTCCAAACCAAAGTTAGTCAGAAGGGATAAGGAAGGACATTTCATACAGTTTAATGGACTCATACATCAGCAAGATATAACAATATAAATATATATGCCCCAAACAATGGAACATCTACATTCTTCAAATAAACTGTTCTCCATTTCAATAATCAAATAGACCACAACACAATAATATTGGGTGACAGTAACACACCTCTCTCACCACAAGATAGATCTTCCAAACAAAAACTGAACAAAGAAATTATATAACTCAATAATATAATTAATAATTTAGACTTAATATACATATATAGGGTATTCCATTCGTTAATGATTGCATACACTTTTTTCTTGGCAGCACAGGGATCCTTCTCCAAAAGAGACCGTATGTTATGCCACAAAGCAACTCTTAGCAAATACAAAAAAAAATAGAGATAGTACCCTGCATTCTATCAGATCATAACAAAATGAAACTAGAAAACAATGATAAAATTTTTAAAAAGACACTACTCCAAAACCTAATGACTAAATAATATGCTATTGAATGACTCATGGAAGACTTCAGGGAGGAGATTAAAAAAAAAGAAAAAAAACTCTTAGTGGTAAATGAGAATTTCAATACAACATACCAAAATCTCTGGGACACTATGAAGGTAGTGCTAAGAGGAAAGTTCAATGCATTCAGCTCACTCATTAAAAGAAGAAAAAGTCGGGGTTGGGGTTGTAGCTCAGTGGTATTAGTGCTTCCCAAGCATGTGTGAGGCACTGGGTTAATTTCTCAGCACCACATGAAAACAAATAAATAAAAAAATAAAGGTTAAATTCTAAAAAGAAGGAGGAGGAGGAGGAGGAGGAGTTGTTAACAAATAAATGACCAGATATTACATCTCAAAGCCATAGAAAAAGAAGAAAAAAATCAACACCAAAAGTAGTAGAAGACAGTAAATAATTAAAATCATAGCTGAAATCCATGAAGTTGAAATAAAAGAAACAATTGAAAAAGTTGACAAAATGAAAAGCTTTTTTCCTTAAAAATAATTGATAAACCCTTAGCCACCCTAACAAAAAGAAGGAGAGAGAAAGCTCAAATGCTAAAATTCATGGTGAAAAGGAAATATCACAAAAGATACCCGTGAAATACAGAAGACAATTCAAAACTATGTTGAGAATTTATACTCCAATAAAATAGAAAATATCGAAGACACCAACAGATTTCTAGAGAAATATGAGCTTCTCAAACAGAATCAGAAGGGCATACACAATTTAAACTGATCTACTTTTAGCATCGAAATAGAAGACATCATCAAAAGCCTACCAACCAATAAAAGCCCAGGACTAGATGGAATCTCACCTGAGTTCTACAATACCTACAAAGAAGAATTAATACCAGTACTCCTCAAATTATTCCATGAAATAGAAAAGGAGGGAACCCTTCCAAACTCAATCTATGAGGCTAGTGTCACCCTGATACCAAAGCCACATCAAGGAAAGAAAACTTCAGAACAACATCCCTGATGAATATAGATGCAAAAATTCTAAATAAAATTCTGGCAAATTGCATACAAAAATATATTAAAAAATACTGCACCACGATCAGCTGGGGTTCATCCCAGGAATGCAAGGTTGGTTAAACATATGGAAATCAATAGACCTAATTCAACACATCAGTAGTCTTACTGACAAAAATCATATGATCATCTCAATAAAAGCAGAAAAAGCATTTGATAAAATGCAATGCCCTTTCATGTTCCTAACACTAGAAAAACTAAGGATAGTAGGAGTATACCTCAACATTGTAAAAGCTATTCATGCTAAGCCAAACAGCAACATTATTCTAAATGGAGAAAAATTGAAAGCATTTCGTCCAAGAACTGGAATAAGACAGGGATGCCCTCTCTCACCACTCCTATTCAACATAGTCCTTGAAACTCTAGCCATAGCAATTAGACAGATGAAAGAAATTAAAGGGATATGAATAGGAAAAGAACAACTCAAACTATCACTATTTTGCTGATAACATGATTCGGTTCTTAGAAGATCCGAAAAATTCCACCAGAAAATTTCTGGAACTAATAAATGAATTTAGTAAAGTAGCATAATATAAAATTATCACCCATAAATCAAATGCATTTCTATACATCAGTGGTGAACCCTCAGAAAATGAAGTTAGGAAAACTATCCCATTCATAATAGCCTTAAAAAAATTAAATACTTAGTAATCGTGGGGGCTGGGGTTGTGGCTCAGAGGTAGAGTGCTCGCCTAGTACACATGAGACACCTGGGTTCAATCCACAGCACCACATAAAAATGAAATAAAGATCGTGTGTCCACCTATAACTAAAAAATAAATATTAAAAATACTTAGGAATCAATCTAACAAAGGAGGTGAACAACCTCTACAAAGAAAACTACAGAATAGTAAAGAAAGCCACTGAAGAAGACCTAAGAAGATGGAAAGATCTCCCATGTTCTTGGATAGGAAGAATTAATATTGTCAAGATGGCCATACTACCAAAAACGTTATACATATTTAATGCAATTCCAATCAAAATCCCAATGATATTCCTCATAGAAATAAAAAAAAAAGCAATCATGAAATTCATTTGGAAAAATAAGAGGCCTAGAACAGCTAAAGTAATCCTTATTAAGAAGAGTGAAGCAGGAGGCATCACAATACCAGACTTTAAACTATACTACAGGGCAATAATAACAAAAATGGCATGGTATTGGCACAAAAATTGACTTGTAGATCAATGGTACAGAATAGAAGACAAAGAGACAAACCTACATATATACAGTTATCACATACAAGACCAAGGCACCAAAAGCATTCATTGGAGAAAAGATAGGCTCTTCAACAAATGGTGTTGGGCAAACTAGAAATCCATATGCAGCAATATGAAATTAAGCCCTTATCTCTCACCATGCAAAAAACTCAAAAGTGGATCAAGGACCTAGGAATTAGACCAGAGACCATGCACCCAATAGAGGAAAAATTAGGCCCAAATCTCATCATGTCAGATTAGGTACTGACTTCCTTAACAAGACTCCTAAAGCTCAAGAAATAAAATCAATAATTAATAAATGGGGTGGATTCAAACTAAAAAGCTTCTTCTCAGCAAAAGAAACAATCAGTGAGGTGAAGAGAGAGCCCACATTTTGGGAGCCAATTTTTGCCACATGCACATCAGATAGAGCACTAATCTCCAGGATATATAAAGAACTCAAAAATTTTAATACCAAGAAAAAAACCAAACAACCCAATCAATAAATGGGCTAAGGTGCTGAACAGATACTTCTCAGAAGAAGGTATACAATCGATCAACAAATATATGAAAAAAATGTTCAACATCTCTTTTCATTAGAGAAATGCAAATCAACACTACTATTAAGATTTCATCTCACACCAGTCAGAATGGCAGTTATCAAGAATAGAGACAGCAATAAGTGCTGGCAAGAATGTAGGGGGAAAGGCACACTCATACATTGCTGGCAGCACTGCAAACTGGTGCAACCAATCTAGAAAGCAGTATGGAGATTCCTTAGAAAACTTGGAATGGAACCACCATTTGACCCAGCTATCTCACTCCTCAGTCTATACCCAAAAGGACTTAAAATCAGTATACTATAGTAACACAGCCATATCAATGTTTATAGAGGCTCAATTTACAATAGCTAAACTGTGGAAGCAACCTAGATGCCCTTCAATAGATGAATGGATAAAGAAAATGTGGTATATATACACAATGGAATATTATTCAGCAATAAAAGAGAATAAAATCATGGCATTTGCAGGTAAATGGATGGAGTTGGAGAATATCATGCAAAGTGAAGTAAGCCAATCACAATTTTCATGTGCTGATCTATAATGGCGGGGCATGAGATAAATGGAGGGACTTTTATGGGGCAAAGGGGAGGAGGGAGTAAGGAGGGAGCATGTGGGCAAGACAGATGGTGGAATGAGATGGTCATCCTTACTCTAAGTACATGTATGACTGCACATATGGTGTGATGCTACATTGTGTACAATCAGAAAAATGAAAAGTGCTGCAGTTGTGTACAGTGAATCAAAATATATTTTGCTGTCATATATGCCTAATTAAAATTAATTAATAAAAACAGTTTTTTCAATATATTCAGTTTATGAAACATAAAGTTTATGGGTCCAAATTATGCTAGTTTGTGAAATTCCTCAGTGGAATATCCTGAATTTAGTCAGCATTTTCTTTCACTATGGGTGTATATGTGAAACAAAAATGCTGCCTTCAGTTTTCTGTTACCTCATAAATACATTTTCTGGTATTGCATTGTTGTCTTAAAAGTACTTTCCCTTTCCATATTCATATTCTTTATCTAATTTGATTTAACCTTATCTAAAACCCAAGGAAGTAGGGCAATTTTTTCTAACCTTTTTTAGTTAACTGAGAGATTAAAACTTAGGTTAAACTACGTAGAATCATAGATTATTAGTGATTTAGATCTCCAAATCTGACCTCTTTCTATTATAAATGAGGAAGCTGAGGCCCAGTGAAGTTACACCAACGAAGAATAACTTTTGTAACATAGCTAGTCCAAAATGGAGGCCTCTTAAATCTTAGTCTAGCATGCTTGATACAACCCAGATTCTTTCTCTAAGTGAGGGTAAATACATCAGAATATACATAAACTTTAGTTTTAAACTTCCATTACTAAATAACAAATTCATTCAACAGACATTTACTGAGTAAATCATATAGAAAAATAAGACATAAATTTGATTGATTCTCAAATCACTCTCCACTTTTAAAATTTAATAGAGAGACACAAAAATAACTCTAGATCTCTGCATTCATTTTATATTGCAGCATAAGAGACTATCACTAATTTAGAAGCTTAAAATAACAGGTTTATTATATGACAACTTCCATAGATCAGGAATCTTGGCATGGCTTAGTCCTTAGATCTTCTACGCAGGATCTTATATGGCTTCAATAAAGATATCTGCATGAGTAGGGTCTCCTCTAAACTCCACTATCCTCTTCAGAGCTCATGTGATTGTTGGAAGATTTAATTTATTCAGCTGTAGAACTCATGGTATCTTGCCTCTTCAAAATCAGCAGAAAAGAGTCTCTGATCCAGTAAGCTTCTGACTTGTGAATTCTATTTTATTTTAAAGAACAAATAATTAAGTCAGCCTTGTCAAGAATATCTCTCCCAAACTTTTCTTCTTCTTCCATTTTTTTGAGATATAAATACTTTTAAATCTTTAAATTTATTTTAACTGATACATAAAACATAAATGTTGTACATATTAATGGGGTAACATGGTATTTCCCTAAATGTATACATTCTGTATTATTTAAATCAGATTAAACATATCAGTCTCCCAAAACATATCATTTGTTTTAATTAACCCAAAATCAACTGATAAGGGACTTGAATGTCTCTTTTAAAAATCCTTTCTTCTTTCACACATAGTGTCACCAAACCATGGTAGTAACATACATTGTATTCACAAGACTATATACATACGATCAGTTAGGATTATACTATACCTGTACACCAGGGGATGCAGAGAACTGGGGACCAATATATAATTATTCTTACCACAAATGCAATCAAATCATGGGTTACAGATTTTTTTTTAAATATAATAAATAATTTAAAAATTTTCAAATAATCTAACAAAGATTTGAGTCATGCCTTTACTTTTGAGTCTTAAATGTTTCAGTAAACAGTAATTATATTTAAATGTTATTATATTTTAATTATAAAATGAATCTGGAAATATACTCTTGCAGAAATTCAGGCATTATAGGTATAACTAAAGATTCCTAGATTATAACCCACCATTCTAGTCACATTCCAGAGGAAATTACTGTTAATACTTTGGTGCAGACTCATGTATATTTACATATACATGTAAACCTGTAAAAATGTGTAGTATTTTACACACTACTAACAAGCTCTACATTTTGTCTTTTACTTAGTAATGTTTTTAATTTTTTCCATTCCAGCACAGATCATTTTACCTAATTACACATCATTGTGAACAACATATCATATTTTCTTTTGCAGTGCTGTGGATTGAACCCACGGCCTTGTAAATGCTAGGCCAATGCTCCATCACTGAGCTACATCCCCAGCCCATTATATAGTATTTTATTTTGCTGTTTAAATTATATAAATGGTGTTATGTAGTACTTGTTCTTTAATACCTAAAAATTATGTTTTATTGAGGCTCAACTTACATTCACTAAAGATCCCCATTTTCATGTGCACAGTCCTATGAATTATGATATACTTACATATGCAATAACCACTGTAAGAGAGTATTATTTTTAACTTTCATAATGGTGTATTTCAAAGAACCAAAGTTTTTTTTTAATTAGACTTTAGTTTTTAGAGTAGTATTAAGATTACAGAAAAACTGTGCAAAAAGGACAGTTCCATATGCCCCTTTCTATCCTCCTCCTCCCTCCACATGTACTTCTATTATTAGCATCTCTATTTAACTGTACATTTATGATGATTGGTTAATGAATATGGATATATTATTAAATCAAAAGTCCATATTTTACATTAGGATACATTCTTTTTGTTATGTAATTCTATAGGTTTTGACAAACGCATAATGGCATATATCCACCAATATTGTATCATACAGAATAATTTGCACTGAAACTCCCCTGTACCCACTTATTCAACACTAATCTCCATCTCTTGAACCCTGTATATCCACTAATCTTTTTCCCATTCCCATAATATTATATTTTCTAGCATGCCATATAATTGTAGTCATAAGAGTATGTAGGCTTTCTAGATTGGCTATTTCTACTAAGCAAAATGCATTTAAGTTTCATCCAGTTGCTTCCAAATTTTGACAATTGTGAATAAATTTACTAGAAACATTAGTGTGCAGATTTTTATTGTTATTTTATTGTTATTCAGTCTATTAGCATGATATGATAACACAACAAAAATTTGAATATGAAATGATTATTATTTTAAAAATATTAAAAGAAATTGGCTGACACTCATAAACATTGTAATAATTGACACACTCATCTAGAATTAATGAAAATAACAAATCTAAAAGCTAATCATTTAATTATGCATATCTATATATTTATTTGAAATGTCTCATTTTCAAATTTTTTATTGATTCTTTTAATTATATATGACATGGATACATTTATATATAATCACAAAATCATGAAATATAATTTTATCTAATTCAGTCCCCTGCACTTCCCCCACTTGTTATTGATCTATTTAAATTTTCTATAACCTCATAATTCAATTTGGTCAGGTCATATGTCTCTAGGTATTTTTTGATATCTTTAAGATTTACTAGCTTATTGAAGTATAAGTTTTCAAAGTAGTTTTTCAAGATTCTCTGGATTTCAGTATTGTCTATGGTGATATTTCCATTTTAATCTCTAATTTTGTTAATTTGAGTGTTCTCTCTCTTTTGGTTAGTTTAGCTAAGGCTTTATCAATCTTATTTAGCCTTTGAAAAAACAAATTTTTGTTTTGTTGATATTTTGTATTTTTTCCTCAATCTCATTGATTCAGCTCTAATTTTAATTATTTCCTGTCTTCTATTGATTTTGGCATGAGTTTCTTCTTATTTATCTAGGGCCTAGATGTTAGATTATTTATTTGCTAACTTTCTATTTTTTTTAATGTATGGATTCAATGCTATGAGACATGTGGTATCACTATTCTCATTTACTTCTAAGAATTATACTTCTCCCCTGATTTCTCCTGCTATCCATTTATCATTCAAAAGTATATTATATAATATCCAGGTATTAGAGAGTTTTCTATTTTATCTTATTATTGATTTTTAATTTCATTCCATTATGATCTGATAGAATGCAAAGTATTATCTCTAATTTTTTTTTTTGTATTTGTTGAGATTTTCTTTGTGACTTAAAATGTGGTCAGTTTTAGAAAATGTTCTTTGTGCAACTGAGAAGCAAGTGAACACAATCATTGATGGATGAAATATTCTATAGATGCTCATTATATCCATATTATTAATCATATTTTTAATTATAAAAAACTTTATTTTTGTTTGATCTATCTAGTGGTGAGAGATATATGAAGTCTCCCAGTATTATTATATTGTGATCTATTTTATTTTTAATATTGATAAGTGTTTTGTTTTATGTATGTATATGTACCATTTTGGGGGTCATAAATATTTGCAATCAGTATATCTTGTTGTATTATTCCCTTAAGCAGTATTAAGTGATCTTCTTTGTCTTTTCTGATTAATCTTGTCTTAAAGTCCAATTTATCTGATATGGAATGTTTACACACACACTTTGCCATGGTATCTCTTTTCCCATCCTTTCTCCTTCAGTCTGTGGATGTCTTTGCCTATGAGTTGAGTCTGGTGCAAACACCATATATTGGGGTCATGTTTTTTAATCCAATCTGCCAACCTCTGTCTTTTTAAATATTTTTTAATTGTAGATGGATGTAATACCTTTATTTTATTTATTTATCTTTATGTGGTGCTGAGGATTGAACCCAGGGCTTCACATATGCTAGGCAAGTGCTCTACCATTGGCCTACAATCCCAGTCCAATCTATGTCTTTTGATTGAAGAGATTAGATCATTTACATTCAATTTTATTATAGAGAGATGCTGTTTTCTGTACCATTTGATGTATCTCTAATGTTTCAATTGGTCTTCATTGTCCTTTAAATAACTATTCTTCTATTCTTCGACTATATTCCATTCATTTATTCTTCATGAAATATTTCATGAAGAATAGATTTTGTAGTATAAGCTTTCTTGTTATGAATTCCCTTAGCTTCTGTTTAATCATGGGAGGTTTTTAGTTCATCTTCAATTCTGAGGCTTAATTTTGCTGGGCATAGCATTCTTTTTTTTTTTTTTTGGTGCTGAGGATTGAACCCAGAGTGCTTGTGTGCAAGGCAAGCACTCTACCAACAGAGTTATATCCCTAGCCCCTGGGTATAGTATTCTTGGTTGGCATTTGTTTTCCTTCAGAGCTTGGTATGTATTATCCCAAGCCCTCCTGCCTTTTAGCATCTATATTGAGAAATCAGTTGAAATTCATATTGGTGTCCCTCTGAAGGTAACCAGCCATTTTTCTCTTAAGGCTTTTAAAATTCTATCCTTATTCTGTATATTAGACAGTTTTATTATAATGTGTCTTAGAGTGGATCTATTGTAACTCTGCATACTTGGAGTCTGATATGACTCTTTTATTTGAATTTTCATCTTATTCTCAAGGTTTGGAAAATTTTCTAATATTATTTCATTGAAAAGATTATGCATAATGGAGTGACTCTGCACCATCTATAGCCAGAGGAATAAAAATTTGTGATCCATTTGTGTTCAATATGTCAAAATGCATTCTACAGTCATTTATAATTAATTAGAAAAAAATAGAATAAAATTTTAAAAGAAAAAAAGTTTGTGCATCCCTTTGGCATGTATTTCAGAGCCTTCATGTACCCCAATGTTTCTTTAATTGGCTTCTTGATGTTTTCCCAGATTTATTCAATATTCTGTTCATGGTCTCTTAACATCTTTTCTTTATGGTCAAATTTATTTTCATGAATTATATACTTTGTCTCTGAAACTTGAAAATCTGCCTTCAAAGTGGTCTATTGGTGATGCTTTCCATTGAATTTTTAATTTGGTTTATTGAGTCTTTCATTTCCATGATTTCTGTTTGTTTCTTTTTCAGAATGTCTATTTCTTTATTGAAGTTATCTTTCCTTTCCTGTATTTTCTCTATTCCTTATGTCTCCTTTTAAATCATTGAGCTTTGAACTTTCTAATTTTTTTCTCTGACATTTTGTCTACTGTGTTGTTGATGTGGAATCAGTTTTTGAAGCACTATAAACTATTTGGGGTGATTTGTTCCCTTGCTTTTTCATGTTGTTTTTATGCAAGCAATATGTTGGGATAGTTATCAATTATTTTAAGCAAGGTACTGCATTGTGAGCTTCTTTCTCTCAAGAACCTTGAGTTGGGTTAATATCCAATATTGACATCCCAATATCAGCACCACTTTGAGAGCTGCCACTGAACCCTACTTACTACAATCACTTCAGAGTCAAACCTCATAATATTTAACCTTATGAAAAATTAAAATTTTGTGGTTATTGTTTTGTACAGATCCTGAAATCCAAGTATAAGCTTATAGTACAGTTTTTTAATGGGTCACAACATTTAGTTAATAAATTTAGCAAAATTCCTATTACCTTAAATGAAGACAAAAGGCAGGGGGAGAAGAAAGATTGAGCAGAAAGAAAGAATAAAAAATAGAAAAGAATAATGCATACCATACCAAGATAGAAAGAAGAAATGGATGGTGGGTATTTGAAGTAGTAGCAGATAATGTAGGAGGGAATAGGGAGTAAGAGGAGCAAGTATAAACTAGAACTAGGAAAACAAAGATATAAAGATTGTTTCCAATCAAGGCTTTAACACATTAGAATAAAGACATTCAAATGGGCTAAAGGTACAATGTTTGCTATTAGTATAATGACTAGCAATCAAGATAAATAATAATACATATTATCAAAGTTGACATTAGAATAATTTATAGTAAATCATGCTAAGGTGAAGGAAATTATCATTGAATCTATATTTGGATTTCACTTGAGTTTGGATATTTAGCAGTTATGTCAGTCTTTGACTATGGATTCCTATAGAGTTTCTGGAGTACTGGAAACACTTCCCTTCCACCAGCCAGTCCTGGTTTGTTAGTTCAGTAGCCTACAGCTGACAGCTCAGAGAGTAAAGTGTTACATCTTGATTGTTTCTATTTTATGCAGTTCAGGATGCAGGTTCTGGAGTGTCCCCTGTAATTGCTGTGGGTCACCGTGTACCTGCTCCCTCTACAGTATTGTTTTCTTGGTGGTATAGAGCCTGGTAGCTGTTTAAAAACACAGGTTCTCATGTTTGGTGTTTTCCATAGGTGTTCTGTGGTGCAGAAGAATTCCACTGGTCAGTGTTGCTATCTGGGATACTGTAGTAAAGAGACTCAGGTGGTTCATCAGATTGAGAACTATTTCACTGCCCCAAGTTGTAAATAGTGGCCACAGATTCTCTCTGTTGACTGTGACTGATGCAAGGTCCAGCCAATGACAAAGCAGTGCTCTTTCACTCTTCAGTTGTGACCATAGATCCGGATGGGTGGTGGTTCAGGATGGGAGCAGCCATTCTCTGATGCCTTGGATCAGACAATTTTTCACCTTAATTGATCTCCCTTTTGGCTATGGTTGTGATCAGGGAGCCTTCTACTACAATATTCAGTTTTAAATATACAAGTCTTACACTTCCTTGGTGAAATATCTCTTCAATATTTATAATTTTGAGGCTATTATAAATGGAATTATATTCTTAATATCCTTTTCAAATTTTGCATTTCCAGTATATATAAATACAATCATTTTTTTCAATAATAATATTCGCATTCTGCAATTTTTCTCAGTATATTTATTGCCTCATGTGTGTATGTGCACGATGAGTCCCCTAAGTCACTTAAGCTTTTCTATATATAAGAAAATATCATCTGAAAACAAATATGAGTTTACTTTCATTTCTTCTTTGAATGCTGATTCTCTCCTTCCCCCACAAATTATTCGGGTTAGGACTTGCAATACAATGTGGAGCAGAAATGGAAAAAAAAAGAAAACAGGCAAATTTCTCTTGTTCCTGATGTTAGGGGAAAAGTTTACAGTGTTTCATCATTGAGTATCATGATAGTGGTGGATTTTTCATTAATGTTCTTCATCATGTTGAGGAAATTCCCTCTATTCCAGGTTTTTTCTGAGTGTTTTCATAATGAAAGTGTTTTTATTTTGTGAAATGACTTTTCTGCTTTAAATTATTTTGGGTTTTGCCCTTCATACTACTAATGTAGTTTATT
This sequence comes from Marmota flaviventris, assembly GCF_047511675.1. Lineage (NCBI taxonomy): Eukaryota > Metazoa > Chordata > Mammalia > Rodentia > Sciuridae > Marmota > Marmota flaviventris. Next base: position 61,969,866 of record NC_092518.1, on the reverse strand, counting down.
ATATTGATTTGTTTTATGTTGAAGAATTTTTGCACTCATGGGATAAATCCTACTTGTTCATGGTATATAGTGCTTTTAGTATGCTGTTGGCTTCAGTATGCTACTATTTTTTGAGCATTTTGTTCTATTGTTTCCTTTACTGTGATATCTTTGTCTATCTTTTATAACATGTCAATGGTTGTCTCATAGAATGAGCTAGGAAGTTTTCTCTCTTTTATTTTTTAGAGGAGTTTAGAAAACATTGGTATTAATTCTCCTTTGTATATTTGGAAAAATTTAATAATGAACCCATTTGTTCCTAGGACTTTCTTCTTGGGCTGACTTTGATTCAATTTATTTTTATTTTTATTTCCTTATTTGTTTGTTTGTTTATTGTGGTGGGTATTGAACCCAGAGCCTTGTGCATGCAAGGCAAGCACTCTACCAACTAAGCTATATCCCCAGCCCTGATTTCTTTTTAATAGATTTGTTCATATTTTATATTTCTTCAGGATACAATTAGCTAGTCTGTGTGTTTCTATGAATCTGTTGATCTCACCTCGATTATCAGATTGTTGGTATAGTTGCTCATATTATTCTCTTCTACTTTTAAAAACTTTTGTCTAGCTAATAGTACTTTTGGGTTTTAGTAATTTGAACTCTCTCTTTTATTCCTTCTCAATTTGGATACAGGTTTATCTCTTTTTTGACCTTTACAAAGAACCATGTTTTAAATTTTCTTTCATTCTCTCTATATTGTTTTTCTATGTACTTTTTTGTTCCAATCTTCCTTCTGTTCCAATCTTCATTCCTTTTCTTCTGCAAGATTTGGTTTAGTTTTCTTTTCCTCATTTCTAATGTGTGAAGTTAGATTTTTGGTTTGAGGGTTTTTTTTTCCTTTTTTAACAGAATGTTACATCAGTAAATGTTATACATTGATTTTTTTTCTATGATGCCACTTTCATTTTAACCATCAATAATTTAACGACAATGCTTCCCTTGTCAAAACCTGCTCTTTCTTACTAGTGCTGCTTGTGTCATTTTTTTCTAGTATCTGTGTCCTTCAAAAGTTGTCACCCATCCACTTCTTTGTGACCTCACTCACCAATTTTTTAAATAATCTCTACCATGATTTCCTGATCATCCCAGAATATCAACTTTTTGCCCTTAACACAATGTACCTACTTCCTTTTCACTCCACATATTATCACCATATTGCCAAGTTCATTCTTCCTTTCCATATTTTTCTTTATACTTTGTTTCTTTCAATTTTAATTTAAAATAATTTTTATTTCTGTGAACCTTATTTAATTAATAGTAATCATCTCTAATATTTGTTGTATTTCTACCATTAATTTATAGTTTGCTATATATGTTAATCTGCACTTTATAAATTTCTTTAAATATTTTAAGATAATCTTCACATTTTTCTGTTTGTTTTGTTGTTGTTCTCCAACAAGTTATAGTTTATAAGTGTATTTTTCTTTCCAAACATTTCTTCCAATTACTGCATTCACTTAGATTCACAGTTATCCAATCAATTATTTTCCATTGGCACATCAGTTACTTTTAATAATAATGGTGTTTTCCATGTTATAGAACTCATCTTCCTAACAATCTCCTTTAGTGTTAGATCACTGTTCTCCTTTAGTGCTTGATTATTGTTCTTATGTGGCCCCATTCACTTTAATCTCAGTGGGAAAAGCACGTTTAGATATAGAATAGATTCCTTAAAGTGGAGTGGAATGGTTGGCTAAAATAATCTGGAATCTGTAGGACACCCCCTCAGTAAGGAAAGATCACAGGCAAACTGGATCCAAGGGCATGAGACTACACTGTTGTCCACAGGCAAAATTTCTTCTCTCTGCCAACCTTGTATTTTAAAATCTGTAAATATTGATGTATATACATTTAATTTTCTTTTCTACACATGTATCATATTTCATTTAACCATTTTCATAGTAATGACATTTTCCAACTCTTTGTCATTACAAACAATACTTGCGGTGAAGATGTTTTTACTTGTACATGTGTGAAATGTTTTCTGAGGCTTGTATCTGGTAGTGTAGTTGCTAGCTAATACTGTATGTCCATACTCATTTTCACTGTGTCTTGCTAAAATAGTTTCTAATATGACAACACTGCCACAAGTGCTAAATGAAATTTCCCATTTCCCACCTTCAACAGTGTTTATATTAACTGATTGATATTTTTGGCAGTCCAGTAGGCATAAAATTTTATTGAATTTCTTAAAGTTATGATTCTCTGATTAATAAGGACATTGGATATCTCCTCATGTTTATTTGCCTTTTGGTTCTTCCTTTTATGTAAATTGTCCATTCATTTAATTTGTCCATTTTTATAGAGGTCAGCCAGGGTTTTTCTTGCTAGCATATAGGAATTGGACTTCTTTAATGTGATCTTGTTTGTTTTCTGACTTTCGGGGACCTTTTAGATTCTGCTTAACTAAGATATTCCCTTTTTGTCTTTCATTATAGTAATGGATGGATTGGATAAGTGAAGTCTACCTTGAGAAGCCTATAGAAAAAGGTAAAATACGTGGTTCGACACCTGAAAGATACCATAAGATGTTGAAGAAAATGTAGTTGAACAATACTGTGTTGAAGAACTTAATACAAGAGAGAAGTTAGCATCAATTAGAATAATTCATGGTAAAGACAAGTTTAAATATACTCATATGTTCTAAACATTGTGCTGGTACTAATTTTGCTATAAATTGTAATATTGAATAAATTGCCTAATCTTTCAGAGTCTCAAGGGCTCTTTATCAAATTACATTTATTCATATCTATTTAGCAAAGATTCTTTGAGTAGTAAGTAATTTAATATGTATGAAGTTCCTACCCTACTACCTGGTAGATAGTAGGTCCCTAATAATTTTTATTCACTTCATTTTTATTGTACCTTATATTTATATAGCCCTCTGCAGTTGAAAATCACTTTCTTACTCATTTAATTCTTTTTAGTCACTTAGAATCCAGTATTTGGTTGTAACATTGCTTTGTAAAGTAGGCATATGCTTGTTTAATTAAATGTAAATTGATTTATGCCTTTGCTTACTTTAGGATTTTAGAGAAATCTTGGTTTTTATTTTGGTTATCTAAAGTTAGCAGCATCCCCTGGTAGTTTCTCTACTCCTCCACTTTCTCATGTTGATAATTATTTGTATTCAAATATAATGGAAGAAATTAGCTATGAAAGACTTTTGATGGATCCCATTGTGAGAGAATTCTTTCTTGTTCTTAATTCATCTCCTTCTAAGATTGTGTTTTCCTAAAGGAATGTGTACTTTTTAAAACCTGGATTAATATGATACTTGTAGCCAAACTTAGGATCACTTCAAATTGGTAAATAACTGTAAATTGATGAATGTTTACTTCTTGTTTGAGTGAGCAAGATTTAAGAGAAGAGTCATTAAAATTAGAGTGGTTTGGAACATTGATGGTGCCATTTTTTTAAAGATAAGGATAAGCTTTCACTTTCTCAAAATATTTACCACATATACTCCCTTCATTCTAAATAATGTGCTCTTTTCTTTGCCCTCTAAATAGCATTCTGATGAGGTGGTACAGGACCTGTGCATATTATATGCAAGAAAGAATGAATTGTTTTATTTCTATACCTCATTTTCAAGTTTAAAAAAATAGTTATCAAACTTGATGATCTACTGACTCTAATTTTCCAACCTTAAAAGAAATTAAGTATAAAGGAAGGTAAAACTTCATGCTGTTATATTAAATTTCCTGGTAATAGCTAGGCACAGTGGCATATGCATATAATCCCAGCAACTTGAGAGGCTGAGGCAAGAGGATTGCAACTTTGAGGCCATCCTGGGAAACTTAGTGAGACACTTCTCAAAATAAAAAATGAAAAGGGCTGGGTCTGTAGCTTAATGGTAAAGCCCCATGGGTTCAATCCTGAGTATCAAATAATAAAAATAATAATAATAATACATAAAATTTTAAAAGTAAGTTCTTGGTATGTATTTTTAACATCTTTCCTTGGCTGAAGTTCGGGCCAATGTAACATCTCTTGGCTTCCTTGGATTTGGGATTAGGAACCTTCTCTGATGCCTTTATTTCAATATGGAAACCCAGGCTCCCTCCTCTATCCCACCTCTTTCAAATATCTGCTTATCTTTTAAAATATAAAAATTAACTTATTTTTTTATTAAACAAAAGCTAGAAAACCTTTCTTTGTTTTACTAAAGGTCGAACTATTGAATGCCTTATTTTAGTTTTATCTTAATCTAAGGATCAAAATTTTACAGAATTACATGTGCTGCTGACATCTTATTCTTGAACAACTTCAGCTTTAAGCCTCATATAGAAACGATAGTATATACCCAAGACACTACATGCAACTTATCTATACAAATAAATTTAGTGATTTGTAACATATAATACACTAAAGGAAAGTGATTGAGTAAACCTCTCTTCCCACTTGGCATTATGTATGAATCATATGGGTCAACAGTATACTTCAGTGGAGAAGAAAAAAAAAAACATCTGGTTGTGATCATTTATCTAAGTGTCTGCTTATTTGGTAAGGTTCATCTGATTACATGTGTGCAATTTTAGGACATTTTCATTTACTAACAAAGTGAATAAATTTATTTGTCTTTGTCATTTCCACACAGTGCAACACAACCCTTGGAATTATTCTAGCTGATATTTAACTAATTTACAGTCCTCAGAAAACCTTTACAAAAAATTATAATCCTAAACTTTGCCAAAAATATTGAGGCTCTTGTTCCCACATCTATGCAGAGATTTTTTTTAAATATTTTTTTTTTTAGTTATAGGTGAACACAATATCTTTATTTTATTTTTATGTGGTGCTGAGGATCAAACCCAGGGCCTCGCACATGCTAGGTGAATGCTCTACCTCTGAGCCACAACCCCAACCCTCTATGCAGAAATTTTTAATATTGTTCTCTTTTTGTCTTGACTATTTAGCTAAACTTAACGTTGGTGTTGTTATTGTTGTTGTTGTCATCATTTTCACCTTCTTTGTTTGAAAAAGAAGACTGTATTGTAGAGTCTCTATTCTTAGCCTGGATTTTTTTTAAATGTTTATTTATTTTTGTTACTGATTATCGAACCCATGATATTTTACCACTGAAGTACATCCCCAGTCCTTTTTTTTTAGTATTTATTTGAGACAAGGTCCTGCTAAATTGCTGAAATTCTTACTATGTTGCTGACTGTGGCTGGTCTCAAAATTGCAATCCTCCTTCCTCATCCTCCTGAGTCACCAGGATTATAGTCATGTTCTACCACATCCATCTTTAACCTGGATTTGTAATACTAATCAGTCTTTTCCATTTTATGTGATTCATAATTATTGTCATTATTTTGCTAAGTCCTTATTTGAAAGATAGAGGGGCTGGGGATGTGGCTCAAGTGGTAGCAAGCTCGCCTGGCATGCGCGCAGCACTGGGTTCGATCCTCAGCACCACATAAAAATAAAAAAACAAAGATGTGTCCACCGAAAAAATAAATATTAAAAAAAAATCACTTCTCTCTTTAGAGAGAAAAAAAAAGAAAGATAGAATAATCTGAAATACCAGCGATTTATACTTTTCTTCTGGTTTTTATGTTTTCCTCTTTAGCATATAACTTAGATACTATTATATCTCTTTTCAAAAAAGCAAATGTAGATAGAAATGTTTAAATTTTACTTAAAATTAATTCCAACCCTAAATGAATAGATAGATGAAACTGTATTTGCTCTCATTCTATATATCCACAAAGTACCAACAACTACTGGCAGAACTCTATCATTGGAGTCTAGAATAAACACTTATCTTTCTTTATGGAGGACAGTAACTGAATTATTGAAACTGGAAGGTAACCTTGAATTTTCACATATGATAAGTCTCCAAAAGAGGCTCTAGACATATGTTACTTTATTGTACTTAGATTTTATTTCTTGAGTTTTATAAATACCAAATATTCCTGCTTTCACAGTTATTAATCCAAGTAATTTAATATTAGGTTCTTATTTATTTTTATTAGAATTATTAACACAGAATGTTAGAAATGTTTTTATGCATTTTTATATAATTTTTTTATAATTTTATGCAAATTAATTGGGATTCACTGTGATAATCCATACATGCATACATTATATGTTGATCATGCCTGTTTTAGTCAGCTTTTTTGCTGTTGTGAGTAAAGGACCCAACCAGAAAAACTGTAGAGGAGGAAAAGTTTATTTGGGGGCTCACAGTTTCAGAGATCTCAATCTATAGACAGCAGGCTCCATTCCTTGGAGCTCGAGGTAAGGCAGAGCATCATGGCAGAAGAGGTGGCAGAGGGAAGCAGCTTACATGATGATCAGAAAGCAGAGAGAGAGGTCTCAACTTGCCAGATAAAAGTATATATCCGAAAGCCATGCCCTCAATTCCCACCTCCTCCAACCACACTATACCACTTCAGTTATCACTCACTTAATTCCTATAGGGATTAATCACTGATTAGGTTAAGACGTTCACAACCCAATCATTTCTCCTCTGAACCTTCTTGCATTGTCTCACACATGAACTTTTGGAGGATAAAAAAAATCACCATAACAGTGTCCATTCATGCTTATTCTGTGTCTATCCTCCCTCCCCTGGGACCTTTTTGAGTCCTGATAATCCCTCTGCTACTTTCATGGTTTCTTTTATGATTATGGGTTTTTTTATATTTTAAGTTTCCACAGGTGTGAAAATACACAATACTTCTTCTAGGCAGCAGTTTCACTGCTGGGACTAAAAGACCTAACAAGAACAATCTTAGGGAAGAAAAAGTTTATTTAGCAGCTCATGGTTTCAGAGGTCTCAGTTCATAGATGGCTGACTCCATTTTTTCAATGCTCAAGATGAGGTAGAACATCATAGCATAAAAGTTTGGCAGAGGGAAGTAGCTTAGGACATAGCCAAGAAGCAGAGTGAAAGTTATCCTTACATCAACAAAAATAAAAACCCCAAAGGCCTGCTCCCAATGACCCACCTTCTCCAGCCATACCCTACCTACCTATAGGTAATACCTATCAGTGGATTAATATAGTGATTAATTTAAGGCTCTTATAATCCAATCATTTCACCTCTTAACTTTCTTGCATTGTTTCACACATAAGCATTTGGATAACACCACATATCTAAGCCATAACACTTGTCTTTGAGTCTATTATTTTGCTTAAGATTATGTCCTCCAGTTCCATCCATTTTCTTACAAGTGACATTTCGTTCTTCTTGATGGATGAATAGTACTCTTCTGTTTATATATAATATATTTTCTTTATCCATTCATCTGTTGATGCACACCTGAGCTGATCCATGCAGTGAATATTGTGAACAATGCCATAGTAAACATGGGTTGGCAGGTATCTCTTTTGTATGCTGATTTCATTTCCTTTGGATATATACCAAGGAGTGGGATAGCTGGATCATATGGTATAACTATTTTTGATGTTTTGAGGAAGCTCTGTACTGTTTTCTGTAATGACTAAACTAATTACCATTCCCACCAAATGTGTCTAAACATCCATTTTTTTCTATACATCCTTACCAGTATTTGATTTTTTTATTATAGCCTTTCTAATTAGGGTGAGATGGTATCTGATTGTAGTTTTGATTTGCATTTCCCCAATCACTAATGACATTAATCATTTTTTCTTATTTTTATTGGCTATTGAAATTTTATATAAACAAAAAAATAATGCTGCCCATACCAAAATGTTTCTTATACTTTTATTTATTATAGCCAACTATTGAAAAATGCTAAATTTCATAAAGCTTGGAAGTTAAGATATTTTTCAGAATTTGATCTGTTCTTTGTATATTTATGTTGTATTGAATTTAGTATAATAACAATAGCCAACTTTTTGTAGCTCTTACTATGGGCCAAGCACTTTATATGTATTAACCAAATCAGTGTTCTCAACAACCCTATGAAGTCAGTATTATACTCACTTTTTACAAATAAACCAAAGCATAGAAATCTTAAAGTAATTCCCAAAGATCAAACAGCAAACAAGTGGTAGAGCTGCAGGATGCACTCAAGTAGCCTTCTTTTGCCCATTTATAGTCTTGTCACCTCTTAATTTTGCTTCCCATTTTAGTACCAAATGTTTAATTAGCCGTTGTTATACATCTATTACTAATGTTTGTTGTTCTTTTTTGTCATTATTACAAGTAGGTTTTTTCTTGATAACTAAAAATATCCTGAAGCATTAGGTGTATGTGTTTTAGGGGAGAGCTTGGAAAATATTGTGGGTATATGATCAGTTACATAAATGTCCATGGTAAATTTCCTGAAGAATAAAGAGAAATATGTTGTAATTGAGTTATTTTATTAGACCATTAGACCTGTTTGCTTTACCCTTCATTTGTACTTTTCTATGGCTATATATGAAATTAGATGCATATGAAGAATAGCAATAAATCAATAAACTGTCTAGGAAATTAGAGTTTCTGATTCAAGAAACAAATGAAGTATTTGTAGTAGCCAATATATCCCCCATGTACATAAAAGTAAAAATCTGTCTTCATTTTTGTTAAGTACATTGCCTCCATGGTGGCAAATATGATACATTAGACATATTATGAGCTTTAATTTCAGAGACTTGGATGAAATCACATCTGTACTGCTTATTCACTGTATAACTTTAGATGTGTTAGAAAATGTCTTCACTCCCAGACTATTCATCAATAAAGTTAAGGAAATAATATTCACCTCCCAGAATTATTATAAGTAGTTAATAACTAATGTAAAGCATTGCTTATTATATAATAAACATTAAATAGATATATAATTATTATTCAATAAGTATTAAGCTTCCTCTCTCTACTTTTCATCCATTTCTTTTATTAAAAAATAATTCAAGGGTTGAAAATAGAATATATAAAATAATAAAGTTCAACAAATACAATTAGATCTTTGAACTGAAAAAATAATTTAAAAATCAGAAGGTCAATATGCTAATGACAAAGATTATTACTTGCTAGGACTGAGCACAAAGGGGTATTTAAGCTTCTTAACAAACAAACAAAGGAAAAAGCAAAATTTATAAAAATGCACATAATAACAGAGTCTCATTACAAAGAAAGCAGAGACAACCAATATTTTTTCTGGCATGAAATATTAAGTTTTTTACTCAAAACACAATATACATATGAAACAATAATAATGAGCAGTGACTTTAATATTTTTACAAACTATAATTTATATTGGTACTTATTTGTTGTGACTATATTCAGGAATGTATGGCAACACAGTATTAAAGTACATTTTCCAATGATGATTCTGTAAAATTTTGAATTAATATAAATTAGGTAAATAGACTTGGATGGTCTCATTTATTAATCAAAAACAATGTTTTCCAAAGTGTTATATCTATCCATACCATCACTGGCACAAAAAACATATATATACACATATATACACATAGGTGTGTGCTTGTGTGTGTGTCCATGGAATTTATGTTCAGCATGTTTTTGTGTGTAATAAGAATTTATTTCAATATATATTGTACCTACATAAATTCTTTCAAATACAGAATATATATGCCACATTTGAATATTGTTGATATAACTATTGTGTATATATTTTGCTTTATGTACTACATATACATCCATTCCCTTTTTAAATTGGTTCTTTTATTTATAAATGACAGTAGAATTGATCTTGATAAAATTGTATGAGCATGGGATATATCTTATACTAATCAGGACCCCATGGGTAGGCACAATAGTGGGATTCACTTATATATTTTCATATATGTACATAGGAAGATTATATTTATTCTCCTGTTTTTTTTCTATTCTTATCACTCCTTCCTTCCTTTTGTTCCCATTTGTCTAATCTACCAAACTTCTCTTCTTCCCCTCTCCCCTTTTAATTTTAAAAGTTTAGCTTTCACATATCAGTGAACACATTTGACTTTTGGGATTGGCTTATTTCAATTAGCATATTCTCCAGATCCATCCATTTACTGGAAAATGTCATGAAGTCATTCTTCTTTATGCCTGAGAAATATTCCATTTTATATATGTACCACAAATTTTTTATCCATATATCTGTTTATGGGCATCTACTTTGGTTCCACAGCTTAGCTATTATGAGTTGTGCTGCTGTAAACATTGATGTGGGTGTGTCAATGTAGTACGCTGATTTTAAATCCTTTTAATATATGCCAGGGGGTGGAAGAACTGGTTCAAATGGTGGTTCTATTCCAAGTTTTTTGAGGAATCTCCATATTGCTTTCCAGAGGGGTTGCATCAATTTGCAGTCCTACCAGCAGTGTGTAAGTGTTCCCATTTTCCCACATCCTCCACAAGATTTGTTATTTGTATTCTTGATAATTGCCATTCTGATGAGTGAAATGGAATCTCAATACAGTTTTAATAAGTATTTCTCTAATTACTAGAGATGTTGAACCTTTTTTCATATATTTATTAATCATTGTGTTTCTTCTTTTATTTTTTTTTTAGTTGTAGATGGGCACAATACTTTTATTTTATTTATTTATTTTTATGTGATGCTGAGGATCGAACCCAGTACCTCACATGTGCAAAACAAGTGCTCTGCCACTGAGCCACAATCTCAGCCCCTTGTGTTTCTTCTTTTGAGAAGTGTCTGTTCAGTTCCTTTGCCCATTGATTGGGTTTTGTTGTTGTTGTTTGTTTGTTTGGTGTTAAACTTTTTGAGTTCTTTGAATATCCTGGAAATTAACACCCTATCCGAGGTGCAGTTTGAAGTTTTTCTCCCATACTGTAGGTTCTCTCTTCATGCTCTTGATTTTTTCTTTTGCTGTGAGGAAACTTTTTAGTTTGATGCCATCCCATTTATTGATTTTTTTTTTTTTTTTTTTTTTTTTTTTTTTTTTTTTTTTGCTTCTTGTGCTTTCGGACTTTTGTTCAGGAAGTCAGTTCCTGTGCTAATATATTGAAGTGTTGTACCTACGTTTTCTTCTAGTAGGTGCAGGATTTCTGGTATAATTCCTAGGCCTTTGATCCACTTAGAGTTGATTTTTGTGCAGCATGAAAGATAGGGATTAACTTTTATTCTAATACATATGGATTTCTACTTTACCCAACCCCATTTGTTGAAGAGGCTATCTTTTCTCCAGTATGTGTTGTTGGTGCCTTTGTCTAGTATGATGTAACTATATTTATGTGGGTTTGTCTCTGTGTCTTCTTTTCTGTTCCATTGGTCTTCTTACCTACTTTGTTGTCAATACAGTTCTGTTTTTGTTACTGTAACTCTGTAGTAATATTTGGGTTTGGTATTGCTTCATGTTCTTGCTAATGACTGCTTTAGCTATTCTGGGCCTCTATTATTCCAAATGAATTTCATCACTTCTTTTTCTATTTCTATGAAGAATGTCATTGGAAATTTTATGGGAATTGCATTGAATTTGCAAGCACTTTTGGCAGATTGGTCATTTTCACAATATAACCTCCATTTTATGGGATCTTTAAAGTCATTAATTCTGTGGTTGTTTGAAAGAAGGGCTATTATCTCTTGACCACATATGACCATCTCAGTCTTTCAGGTCAATAATTTGACCACATTTGCATGGATTTAACCCCCAAGTATAGGTCATAATTGAGACTCATTTAGGGGACTGAAGGAAAAAATTCCTCTCAATAGGTGACCATCTGAAAGGATGTCTTCTGAGTTGTCATTCATGTTACCAAATAAATAGGCACTCTTTGGCAGCAGAAGCATTTGTAAGCCTTATTTCTCACTTCAATGGTTCTTTATTTTCTGAGCCCTCAGTGCTTCTTAAAATGATGATTAACATGATAATTGTACACATAAACGTGACAGTGTGATATTTCAATATATGCATACAGTGTACACTGATCAAATCCTGCCTCCCTTTATCCAACTCATTTTTCCCAACTCATTTTTATTCCTAATCTCTTTCAATCAATAGTCTATATTAAAATCAACTTTTTCATTTTTAACCTCCACATATGAAAGAGAACATGGAGTAATTGTGTTTCTGTGCTGGCTTACTTCACTTAATACCCTCCAATTCCATACATTTTTCTGCAAATGAAAAGATTTCTTTCTTATTTATGGCTAAATAATATTTCATTATATATTGTGTATATGTGAGTGTAATGTGTTTTGTGTGTATATGATGTGTATATATGTATATATGTGTGTATATAATATATATTATATATATATATTACACATATATAATCCATATATAATTTTCTTCATCCATTGATCTTTTGATGAACACCTAGGTTGATTCAATGTATTGGTAACTGTGAATAGTGACACAAGAAACTTGGGATTGCAGGTATCTATTTGTTATGCTGATTTCCTTTCCTTTACATATAGACACGAAAGTGGAATAGCTGTATCATATGGTAAATCTATTTTTAGTTTTTGAGGGTATATGGCAGACTTCCATGCTGTTCTCCATAATGGTTTTACTAATTTACATTTTCACCAATGGTATGTAAGAGTTTCTTTTTCTCCACATCCTTTCTAGCATTTGTTATTTTTTTATAATAACCATTCAAATGGGGATGAGAATTTTGCTCAATTTGGTTGATGATGGGATAGCTTCCTTGATGATTTAATAGTGGGAGAGGTAAAAACTAATTTATTACCATCTTTGTACTATAAAAACAAATTCTTGCTACTGTTTTGATTGAGAATGGAAGAAAGGAACTATGGGCTAGGACTTTTTAAACATGATCTAATCAGCACAACAATGCTATAATATAAATATTAGTTATCTATTTATAGGGCATTATAGCAAAACATAACAGTGTGGGCTATTTTGACATATTCAGAGATGCATATAATTTAGTTTGCTCCATTTCAATCTCTGGTTCTTCTTCTTCCTTTCCCTTCCTCTTTCACCTGAGCCCTGTCCTCTATTCTATTAGTTTTCCTTCTATTTATTAATGTTTTAACTGGTACTTTATAGGTATATATAAAATTGAAATGCCTTGTTATATATTTATACACATAATTTGGTCACCTTCATCCCCAGTTCTTCCCCTTTTCTTCTCCTCCTCCTTCTCCCTTTGCCTCTTGCTTCTACTCTACTGATCTCCCTTCTATTTTTATAATGTATCCTTTTTTGTTCCTTTTTTTCTGTCTAAATTATGAATATGAGAGAAAATATTAGACCCTTGACTTTCTGAGTCTGACATATTTCACTTAGGATGATGTTCTGCAGGTTCATCCATTTACCAGCAAGTGACAATTTCATTTGACTTTATGACTGACTAGAATTCCATTGCATATTAATACCACATTTTCTTTATCCATTCCTGTATTGATTGCCACCTAGGATGGATCCATAACTTGACTATTGCGATTAGGCTGTTATAAACATTGATGTGCATGTTTTGCTATAGTATGACCTACCCCAATTGAACCAAGAGGATATAAAAAAACCTAAGCAGGCCAATATCAAGCAATGAGGTTGAAAAAGCTATAAAGCACCTTCCAACAAAGAAAAGCACAGGACCAAATGGAGTTCCATCTGAGTTCTACCAGACCTTTAAAGAAGAACTAATGCCAATCCTCCTCAAATTATTCCATGAAACAGTAAGGGAGGGAACACTCCCAAATTCATTCTATGAAGTCAGTATCACCCTAATATCAAAACCAGATAAAGACATCAAGGAAAGAAAACTAATGAACTATATCCCTGATGAATGTAGATGCAAAAATCCTTAATAAAATATTATCAAATAACATTCAAAAACACAGTAAAATAAAATGCCATTATCAAGTTGAATTCACTACAGAGATACACTGTTGCTTCAAAATATGTAAATATTCATCACATAAATAGAATCAAGGACAAAATTCACATGATTATTTCAGTAGATGCAGAAAAGACCTTTGATAAAATCCAGCTCCCACTCATGTTAAAAGCACTGAAGAAACTAGGGAGAGAAAGAATTACCTCAACATCATAAAGGTGATATATGACCACCCCAAAGCAAATATACTGAATGGAGAAAAACTAAAGAAATGTCCTCTAAAATTAAGAATGAGTCAAGGATGTCCACTCTTTCTACTCCTATTCAATATAGTTCTTGAATGTCTAACTAGAACAATCAGGCAAGAAAAGTATATTAAAGGGATACAAATAGGAAAATAAGTCAAACTGTCTCAGTTTACTTATCTTTTTAAAGTTGAAGACAGAAGTTCTAAAAGATGGAATGTCTTTTCCAAGATCACAGTAGTAGTTAAGCTCATTTAATCCCTGAATGAGGAATATATTTTTTTTATTTTCCATGCATCATTATTTTCCTTCAGTCAGCAAATATGTTAAATATTTGCTGTGTACAAGGTTCTCTTTCTCTCCATATATATGTACATATACATCTATGGAATATGATTCATAGATGCCCTACATGCTTGATTTTAAAATTGTATAGTTGTTAAGAATACCATTTTTGAAGTCATATAATCCTGAATTCATTTCTCAGCTCTTACAAAGTAGTCAACTTTTATTTAAAGAAGATAAAATTCTTTCTCAAAACTTGTGAACCCAAAATAAACAAAACAATACAAATAAGGATGGAAGAAAATAATCATGTGATAAATGATGTTATTATTAGCTATTATCATTAAGCAACTCACAGACCACCAGCAGCAAGACACATATAATTATAATGATTTGTGATATGACTTATAATACAGATATCTTTATAACTTCTTTAGGATCATAGAAGAGATAGTCAATTGTGCTTCCTAGGGATAGTGAATACCTCCTAGAGACAATACATGTTATCTGGGACTTAAAGTATAATAGGCAGTCAGAAGGCATTCTACATAGAGCAAACAGCATGAGAAATATTCTCAAGTTGTAAAAATGCATGACTTCCTTAAGGGAACCAGGACTACATGGAGAAAGGCTACAGGAAACTGAAGGTCTTTTTAAAGTCAGGGGATAGTTGTAGTGAGAGTAGGATGATTGTATATTATGATCTCAAAGTAGAATATTAGAAATGAACATCAGATACAAATAATTATGGGTTAATGACAGATCAATAGAGCAAAGGGAGCAGGGTTTGGGAAAAGGAAAGGGGAAGGAGAGGTACTGAGGTCAGAATTAGTATAAGATATATCCCATGCTTGTCTAATTATGTCAAAATGGATTCTACTGTCATGTATAACTAAAAAGAAGCAATTAAAAATCATATATAGTTGTTCTGAGTGATAACAAGGTACCACCAGATTATGGCCTTAAAAGTGGGTGTGTGATGTATAATACAAATAAACACAAGTATATATGGTCCATTCACAGTCCATTTTTAAGTTAAAATTTTATTTTGATTACTTTGAATTTTCATTTCTTTAAAATTTTAACACAGTATTCAATTTGTTATTTATGTATTTATTTATTTATTTATTTATTTTTGAAATTGTGAATTGAATCCAGATCATTTAACCACTAGGCACCATCACCAACCTTTTTTATTTTGTATTCTGAGACGGTCTCACTAGGGCCTCACCAAATTACTGCAGCAGGCCTCAAACTAGTGGTCTTCTTGCCTCAGCCTCCTAAATTACTAGGATTACAGCCATACATTTTTGGTGAAACCTGACATTTCTTTAATTTCATATAACTCTATTCCTACCACAGTATTTCCTACTTTTATAAAGTCTGAATTGATTTAAATTATTTTTGTAAAAGGTTTCACATGAATATGTCCTTTTTGTGATGGTTGTTACTCTTGCTGTTGTTTAGTTCAAACAAATAGAAAGAATAAAGAATGACAGTTGCTTTCTGCTTCATGACAGAATGACTGAAATTGAAATTTGTTATTGGCATAAATAATGAGAACATCAGGGAAAAATGAATAAAACCTTTTAAGATGTTTGACAACCAATGTTACAGGACCATGTAACATTACACAGTGTTCCATGTTACATAATGCTTATCTCATCTGTCAGGGATGAGAGAGCAGGTGAGCCCAGTGTTCACCCAAACTTTCTAAATGTAAGCACATTCCAGATTATGGCACAATGAGTAGTGACTAAACTAAATCACAATGGTGTATTAGTTGAGAAGCCAGAGGTCAGAGTTTGGGGAGGCTGAGATGAGATAGTTGAAATCTGTGGATCAGAGTACTAGACAAGAGATAATTTTAGGGAGAAAGAGCCACAGAAAATTGGTTAAGGGTCCTCTTTAGTTTGGGGCTGAAAATGGAGCTACCCGTGTATTAAGTGAAATTTAAAATGACAGACAAAGAATACTAAAAGGGATTATCATCTATTTCCTCAGAGCTTATACAGAGCTGTAAGGAATTCAAATTTTAGCTAGACACAATGGGGATATCCTGGTTACACACTAAGACATTCAGTGGCACAGTGGCACATGCCTATAATTCCAGTACTCTAGAAGTGCCAAACTAACCCTAGAACAAAAGCTACTATACCCCTGCCCTAGCAAAGCTTAATCACCAATTTAGAAGAGGATGCAGTAGGCACATGCCTTTAATCCCAGCTACTCAAGATACTGAGGCAGGAGGATCACTTTATCCTAGGGATTTGAAGCCATGTTGGGGAATATAGTGAGAAACCATCTCAAAAAGGAAGGAAGGAAGGAAGGAAGGAAGGAAGGAAGGAAGGAAGGAAGGAAGGGAGGGAGGGAGGGAGAGGGGAGGGGAGGGGAGGGGAGGGGAGGGGAGAAGGAGGAGAAGAAGAAGAAGAAGAAGGAGGAGGAGAAGGAGGAGAAGAACAAGGGGAAGGAGAAGGGGAAGGAGAAGGAGAAGGAGGAAGAGGAGGAGGAGGAGAAAGAGAAGAGAAGAGAAAAGAAGAAGAAGAAAGAGAAACCTACAAGGCATGACATCACTGACAATGGCAAATTAGAAAATTCCAAGACCCTGTTTCTCCATAAAAACATCTGTTGAACTGAAGAAACTTGGCATAATAAACTTTTGTAGAGTTCAGGAATTTAGCCAAAAAAAGCAAAATAAAATGAGGCCTGGCACAGTGGCATATGCCTATAATTCCAGTACTTTGGGAGGCTGAGGCATGAGGATTACCAGTCTCAGAAAGGCTCTTGGGCAGGAAAGTGAAACTTTTTCTTATAATGGAGGCTATCATTTAAGATGGCCACCCAAATGCTAAGCAAGGACATTACAGATATTATTTCTGAACAACCAATGGGTAGAAGAAGAAATCAAAAGGGCAATTTAATATATCTTGATATGAATGACAATAAAAACAGCATATCAAAAAAATTATGGAGCTAGGTGTTGTGGCACATGCCTGTAATCCCAGCAATGCAGCAGGCTGAGGCAGGAGGATCCCATGCTCAAAGCCAGCCTTAGCAACTTAGCAAGACCCTGTCTCAAAATAAAAAATACAAAGGTCTGGGGTGGTGAGTAAGTGGGTAAGTGCATTTGGGTCCAAACCCTGGTACCAAAAATAAATATATCCATACATACTTACATACATAAAATTATAGGAGCCACCACATGGTTCATGCCTATAGTCCCACTTATTTAAGAGGCTAAGGCAGAAAGACTGCTTGATCTCAGAAATTCAAAATGAGCTGAGTCAACATGCAAAACCCTATTTAATTTTTTTTAAATGAAAGAAAATAAAGAAAGAAAGGAAAAACAAAGAAAAATCTATGGGATACAGGAAAAGGGGAAAGTTTGCGAAATAAATGCCTACATTAAAAATGAGAAGAGCCCAAGTCAATAGCCTCAATGAGATAGGGAAAAATTAAATTACAGTTATCAGAAGGAAGGAAATAAGATCAAAAGATAAATAAATCAAATAGAACAATATCAATAATACTGAGTTGGTCCTTTGGGAAAATATAAAGTAAATTTAAAACCAACTTTAAATAAAAAGACATAAATAGTAAAAAAAACTAAAAGAATAGAAAAAGTTTTACCATGATAACACTAATCAGTGGAAATCTAGAGCAACTATATTAATGTAAGGAAGAAAAGTAGATTTCAGCACACAAAAGGTATTAAGGATAAAAAAGGTATTTTACAATTTAAAGAAGTTTAGTCACCAAGAGAATTTAACAATTCTAATTCTGATTGTAAAACATAGTAACAGTGCTTCAAATATTTAGTTAGTATTCCAAAGGAAAAGGAGCAAAAATCTGATTACAAAAAATAGCAGATTATAAAAATGTGTTTATTTTTTTTATTTTAAATATTTTTTTAATTTTTATTGTTGGTTGTTCAAAACATTACATAGTTCTTGACAAATCATATTTCACACTTTGATTCAAGTGGGTTATGAACTCACATTCTTACCCCGTATACAGATTGCAGCATCACATCGGTTACACATCCACTGTTTTACATATTGCTATACTAGTGTCTGTTGTATTCTGCTGCCTTTCCTATCCTCTTCTATCCCCCATCCCCTCCCCTCCCATCTTCTCTCTCTACCCCATCTACTGTAATTCATTTCTTCCCCTTGTTTTTTTTCCCCCTTTCCCCTCACTTCCTCTTGTATGTAATTTTGTATAACCCTAAGGGTCTCCTTCCATTTCCATGCAATTTCCCTTCTATAAAAGTGTGTTTATATGCTATCTCAAAATTCCTCCCCAATTATAGTTGGGACAATTAGAAAATCACTTATTGACAAAGAAATCTTGAGTGACAATGTTAACCAATTTGAAGGAATGTTTTATTACAACAGACTTTTCCCAATATATATACAACATATATTATTATGAAGTGCACATGGAATATTTATGATAGACAATCGTGTAGTCTAGAAAATAAGTCTCCATACATGTAAAACATTGGAAATTATGAAAAGCACATTCTGTGACTTCAGTGTTATTAAGTAACAAGGATATCTGTGAAATCTCCATGTTTGGAGACTTAAATCATTCATTTCAAAATTTTCAGCTGTATGAAGAAATTAAAAGAGAAATTACGAAGTATTTTGAATTGAATGAAAAGAAAAACAAACTATGTAAAAATCTGTTGTATGTGGCCAAAGCAGTGTATACATGGAAATTGGTAGTAATAAATACCTCTAGTAGGAAACAAAATATAGCTGAAATTGATGACATCTGTTTCTACTTGAATAACCTGGAGAAATAAGACCAAATGAAACCCAAAGTAGACAAAGTAAAGGAAACAAAAAAATATCAAGAAATAGAAGAAACACTAAAGTAAAGCTGGCTCTTTAAAAAGGACATTGAAATTGATAAACCTGTACCCAAATAGAGCAGAAAAACATAGAAGACAGAAATTATCATTATCAGAAATTTTAAAAACAAAATTAAAGGTGACATCACTATAGATTCTAGACATGGTAAAAAGATAATATGGAAACCTATGTGCAACATTATTCCAGGTAAAGCACCAAATTTAAGTGGCATAAATCCTTGAAAAACTCAAGATACAAAAAAGAATTCACTCAAGAAATAAAGCATTTGAGTATCGTGTCTTTTTGTAAAAGTTTTTTTAGTTGTTGATGGACTTTATTGTCTTTATTTTTATGTGGTGCTGAAGATCAAACTCAGTGCCTCATGCATGCTAGGCGAGCACTCTACCATTGAGCCACAATCCCAGCCCCTCATTGTGTCTTTTAAAGAAATTGAATTCATAGCTTAAAAAATTTCCCATGGGGCTGGGGATGTGGCTTAAGCGGTAGTGTGCTTGCCTAGCATGTGCAGGGCGCTGGGTTCCATCCTCAGCACCACATAAAAATAAAATAAAGATGTTGTGTCCACCGAAAACTAAAAAATAAATATTAAAAAAAATTTCCCATGAAAACTTCTGATTTCCATTCAAGTGTGTAGTGAGCTCAGAAGTCTTCATTTGGTCCTAATAATAAAAAGCTGAAAAAATTTGAAAAATCAAAGGCTCCTCTTAGATTCATCAATGAAATGAAATCCCAAGTATGCTTCTGCCCCCAAAATTGGAGAGACAGGCAGATACACAGAATCACAGCTTACTCGACCTTAAAGTCACATACACAGGAATAAATACCAAGGTAGGAATACCAGAAGTATAATTTGTAAATTGCTGGAGGCTCAGTGTAGGCAACTTTGAAAGATAAAAACCACAGGTAGCCCATTTCCAATAGGCCTCTTATACTTTTGTATGATTTGCTTCTAGGAGTTCTACCAGGCTCTCACAGTGAAGGTGGGAGAAAACTCCCCATATTGCTGCACTTTTGTTACTATAATGAAATGTCTGTGGCAGGATAATTATAAAGAAAAGAGGTTTGTCTAGCACACAGTTCTGGACGTTCAAATGCATGGTACTTACATCAACTTTGGTGAAGAACCCATAGTGGATATCATGATAATGGTGAGAGTTTATGTGGTAGTCAGAGATCACATTACCAGAAAGGAAGCCAAAGAGGGACCAGGGCTCCATAATTCTTTCAGAAGGCATATCCCCAATTGAACTGACTTCCCACTAGATTGCACCTCTTAAAAGATTACACACCACCACCCAACCCTTGGGGGACAAACTCAAACCATAATCAGACTCCAGAACTCCCCTTGAATGTCTGGCAGGGGAAAGGAAAAAGTAGCCATCTTGAAGTTTTCCAGAGAATTCTGTTCTTAGCAAGGCATGCTATAAAGAGAAACTAGTTTACTGGGGTTTTATGAAAACCTAACCTACCTGGAAAACTGAAATATCCATCTCCATCCAGATATACCCTTCCATGTGGGAAAAGAGAAATACTCAACTGTAGCCCTTCACCAACTGTCTCAGAATTCTAAGAGGGTAATAAAAGAGAAAAATGTGAACAGCACTTGTGAAATCATTAGCCCATGGACACAGGCTCACTAAAACACTGGCATCTAATCATAGGACTACAAAATGCTACTCTTCCTCCACACCTTATATTACATCACTAGAGGTACATTTTCCACAGTTCCTTTTACCCAGCATATCTTGTCTCACTTTCAATTAAAAAATACAAGGTATATTAAAAGAATGGATAATTTGAAGAGACGAATAAGTATCAGAAAAAGGCCCAGATATGGCAGGGATGTCAGGATTATCACATCATGAATTTAAAATAATTTTGATGACTATGCTAAAAGCTATACTGGGGAAAAAAGGTAATCAACATGCAAGAATAGATGGTTAATGGAAATGGAGGAGTGATAACTAAGAAGGAATCCAAAAGAAGTGCTAAGGATAAAGAATAAACAAAAATGCCTCTGATGATCACATTAGTAGATTTGGTATACCTGAGAAAAGAATTTCTGTGCTTGAAGACAGAACTTTAAAAACTGAAATGAAAAGAGAAAAAAGACAAAGTACACACACACAGAGAACAGAATATTAGTAACTGTGGAACTACTACAAAATGTGTAACATATGCTCAATGGTAATACCAGGAGCAAAAGAAACAGAAAAAAAATTAATAGACTGATGATAATTTTTTAATTTTTTTAAATATTTAATTGATTTAATTTTTAAATACATGATAGTAGAATACATTACAATTCTTATTACACATATAGAGCACAATTTTTCATATCTCTATTTCTATATTCAGTATGTTGACCACAGTTCATGTTTTCATACATGTACTTTAGATAATGTTGTTAATCACATTCCACTATCATTGCTAACCCCCTGCCACCTCCCTTCCCCTCCCACCTCTCTGCCCTATCTAGAGTTTGTCTATTTCTCCCATGCTGCTTCTCCCTACCCCATTATGGGTCAGTCACCTTATATCAGAGAAAACATTTGGCATTTGTCTTTTGGGGATTAGCTAACTTCAATTAGCATTATTTTCTCAAACACCAGCCATTTACCTGCAAATGCCATGATTTTGTTCTCTTTTATTGCTGAGTAATATTCCGTTGTGTATATATGCCACATTTTTTTAATCCATTCATCTACTGAAGGGCATCTAGGTTGGTTCCACAGTTTAGCTATTGTGAATTGTGCTGCTATAAACATTGATGTGGCTGTGTCCCTGTAGTATGCTGTTTTTAAGTCCTCTGAGTATAGACCGAAGAGTGGGATAGCTGGGTCAAATGGTGGTTCCATTCCCAGTTTTCCAAGGAATCTCCATGATGTTTTCCATATTGGCTGCACCAATTTGCAGTCCCATCAGTGATGTATGAGTGTGCCCTTTTTCCCCACATCCTCGCCAACGCTTATTGTTGTTTGTCTTCATAATAGCTGTCATCCTGACTGGAGTGAGACGATATCTTAGAGTGATTTTGATTTGCATTTCTCTAATTGTGAGATATGATGAACATTTTTCATATACTTGTTAATTGATTGTATATCCCCTTTTGAGAAGTGTCTGTTCATGTCCTTGGCCCATTTATTGATTGGATTATTTGGTTTTTTGTTTGTTTGTTTTTGGTGCTTAGCTTTTTGAGTCGTTTATATACCCTAGAGATTAGTGCTCTATCTGATGTGTGAGGGGTAAAAATTTGCTACCAAGATGTAGGCTTTCTATTCACCTCACAGATTATTTCTTTGGCTGAGAAGAAACTTTTAAGTTTGAGGCCATCCCATTTATTGATTCTTGGTTTTAATTCTTGTGCTATAGGAGTCTTATTAAGGAAGTTGGGTCCTAATCCTACCTGATGAAGATTAGGACCTACTTTTTTTTTCTATTAGATGCAGTGTCTCTGGTTTAATTCCTAGGTCCTTAATTCACTTTGTGTTGAGTTCTGCGCATGGTGAGAGATAGTTTAATTTCATTTTGTTGCATATGGATTTCCAGTTTTCCAAGCACTATTTGTTGAAGAGGCTATCTTTTCTCCAGTGCATGTTTTTGGTGCCTTTATCTAATATAAGATAATTGTAATTTTTTGGGTTAGTCTCTGTGTCCTCTATTCTGTACCATTGGTCTACAAGTCTGTTTTAGTGCCAATTCCATGCTGTTTTTGTTACTACTGCTCTGTAGTGTAGTTTACGGTCTGGTATAGGGATGCCACCTGCTTCACTCTTCCTGCTAAGGATTGCTTTAGCTAGTCTGGGTCTCTTTATTTTTCCAGATGAATTTCATAATTCCCTTTTCTATTTATATGAGTAATTCCATTGGGATTTTGATCAGAACTGCATTAAATCTGTATAGTGCTTTTGGTCATATGGTCATTTTGACAATATTAATTCTGCCTCTTCAAGAGCAAGGTAGATCTTTCCATCTTCTAAGTTCTTCTTTGATTTCTTTCTTTAGGGTTCTATAGTTTTCATTGTATAGATCTTTCACCTCTTTCATTAAGTTGATTCCCAAGTTTTTTTTTTGGGGGGGGTGGGCTATTGTAAATGGGGTAGTTTTTCTGTTTCCCTTTTTGAGGATTTGTCACTGATATACAGAAATGCCTTTGATTTATGGGTGTTGATTTTGTATCCTGCTACTTTCCTGAATTCATTTACTAGTTCTAGAAGTTTTCTGGTGGAGCTTTGTGGGTCTTCTAGGTATAGAATCATATCATCAGCAAATAGTGCTAATTTAAGTTCTTCTTTTCCTATACGAATCCCTTTAATTTCTTTTGCCTGTATCATTGCTCTGGCCACTGTTTCAAGAACTATGTTGAATAAAGTGGTGAAACAGGGCATCCCTGTCTTGTTCCAGTTTTTAGAGGGAATGCCTTCAATTTTTCTCCATTTAGAATGATGTTGGCCTTGGACTTAGCATAGATAGCCTTTACGATGTTGAGATATGTTCCGGTTATCCCTAGTTTTTCTAGTGTTTTGAACATGAAGGGGTGCTGTATTATGTCAAATGCTTTTTCTACATCTATTGAGATGATCATTTGATTCTTATCTTTGAGTCTATTGATGTGATGAATTACATTTATTGATTTCTGTATGTTGAACCAACCTTGCATCCCTGGGATGAATCCCACTTGATCGTGGTGCATGATCTTTTTGATATATTTTTGTATTCAATTTGCCAGAATTTTATTGAGAATTTTTGCATCTATGTTCATTAGAGATATTGGTCTAAAGTTTTCTTTCTTTGATGTGTCTTTGCCTGGTTTTGAAATCAGGGTGATATTGACCTCATAGAATGAGTTTGGAAGTGCTGCCTCTTTTTCTATTTCCTGAAATAAATTGAAGAGTATTTGCATTAGCTCTTCTTTAAAGGTCTTCTAGAACTCAGTTGTGAATCCATCTGGTCCTGGACTTTTCTTGGTTGATAGGTTTCTGATGGCATCTTCTATTTCATCACTCGATACTAGTCTGTTTAAATTGTGTATATCTTCCTGATTCAATCTGGGAAAATTGTATGACTTAAGAAGTTTATCGATACCTTCAATATCTTCTATTTTATTGGAGTATAAGTTTTCAAAATAATTTCTAATTATCCTGTGTATTTCTGTAATGTCTGTTATGACCTTTTTCATCATGTATGCTGATAATTTGAGTTTTCTTTTTCCTTCTCCTCATTAGTGTAGCTAAGGGTCTGTCGATTTTATTTATATTTTCAAAGAACCAACTTTTTGTTTTGTCAATTTTTTCTTTTTTTTTTTGGATTTTTAAAAACTCTAAAATGTCAGAAAATGATTTTTTTTAAATTTTTATTGTTGGTTGTTCAAAACATTACATAGTTCTTGACATATCATATTTCACACTTTGATTCAAGTGGGTTATGAACTCCCATTTTTACCCCGTATACAGATTGCAGAATCACATCGGTTACACATCCACTGATTTACATATTGCCATACTAGTGTCTGTTGTATTCTGCTGCCTTTCCTATCCTCTACTATCCCCCCTCCCCTCCCCTCCCCTCCCCTCTTCTCTCTCTACCCCATCTACTGTAATTCATTTCTCCCCCTTGTTTTTTTTTTCCTTTCCCCTCACTTCCTCTTGTATGTAATTTTGTATAACCCTGAGGGTCTCCTTCCATTTCCATGCAATTTCCCTTCTCTCTCCCTTTCCCTCCCACCTCTCATCCCTGTTTAATGTTAATCTTCTTCTCATGCTCTTCCTCCCTACTCTGTTCTTAGTTACTCTCCTTATATCAAAGAAGACATTTGGCATTTGTTTTTTAGGGATTGGCTAGCTTCACTTAGCATAATCTGCTCTAATGCCATCCATTTCCCTGCAAATTCCATGATTTTGTCATTTTTTAGTGCAGAGTAATACTCCATTGTGTATAAATGCCACATTTTTAATTGGTTTATTGTTTCTTCATTTCAAGAATTTCTGGTTTTTTGGGTTTTTTTAGGACCTCTGTTTAAGGGTGATCTTTTGCTTCCTGTATTTATGTATGTAGCTCTTTTTCGAAGTGATCTTTCACTGCCTGTATTTGCTTTCTTATATCTTCCTTGTGTTCACAGAACATTTTAACCATGTACATCCTGAACTCCTTCTCTGTCATTTCTTCTGCTGTGGCTGCCAATTATTCTAATGATGTGGTGTCTCTACTTGTTTGGGGTACTTTCTTCCCTTGTCTTTTCATGTTGCTCATGTGTCTTCCTTCCCATTTCTGTGGGTCTAGATTGTTATTGTTTTTACCCTATAGGTTTGTAGTGCTCTTGTAGGGTTCCAAGACCTCTCCTTTGTGGGGAAGGACAATGTTAACAGATCCCAATATCAACAATATACAACTTATGAACAATTTATTGTTATTAAGATGTTTACAGTTTAGTCTCAATGTACAGAAATGTTGGATTAATTATTATCTAAAATGTAATCAGTAGTTTTATATAAAGGTTTACAGTTTCTGACAGTGGACAATGAACTGGGGGTGGGGTATAAGACAATATTCTGAGGAGATAGGATGTAAGGATATAGAGTTAATATATCTTAGGAAGTGTGAAAGAGAAATCAAATGAAGAGGGTTAGTAGCAAGAGAATAGACCTGAAGTAATTTAGAGTAGGGAAGTATGTGGGAAAACAGTAGAGTACATAAAGCAAACATACATATGTATTTAGAAAAATACAAATGTTAGAATAGTAAAATTTGGAGGGGGAAAGAAAAAAATGAAAGAAGAAAAAGGAAAAGAAAAGAAAAAGGGGGGGCATATACAACATCTCAATATTATATTATTCAGATGGCTCAGTCCTCAAAGTCCTATTTCATGCAAAGTTCTTGGTTTCACATATGTTGGGGATGTGAGGGCAGGAGGATAGAGGGGTAGGAGAGGAAAAAAAGAGAGGGAAAGAAAAAAAAAAGAAAACCGAAGGAAGAAAACAGTGTTGTTGCTAGTTTGAGAAATCCATATCTTTCCTGCTTTTCTTCTTATCCAGTAGGTGGGGTTGTCTGTTGTAAGCTGGTGTCCCTGCCCTCAGGATGGTGGAGGTAACCAGAGTGGAAAGTCTGGTCCTGGTGCAGGTTGCCTGAAATCAGGGAGTGGCTCCCACTAGTCCCTGCAGGAAGAGTGCACCTCATGGGTCTCTATTTGAGACCGCTCATATGATTTGAGTGCTTGGTACTCTCTCCCTATCTTGCATGGAGATTTCCCAGTTCCTGGTTTCTCTGTTAGGCTCCAAACTTTAGCCCTGTCTCCCTCTCCCTTAGCAGTTCCCAATTGAGGAAGCTCTCACACCCTCACACCGGGGCTTCCATGGATGGCTCCCTGGTCACACTGCACACCTGTGTTGGGCAGCTACTGTGTTGGTTTACCACCGCTAGGGAGGGCGGGAGGTTGAAAGCTGTTACCTAGCCGCTGGAGATCCAATCTGGGAGCTTCCCCCACCTAATATGGCGAGAATGTTGAGGTAAGATGGAGGCAATCTGCTTTCAGTGCTGGGGTGTCTGGTGAGTTTGGGGGAGCTGGGTGATGGTGTTGTGCTGTGAGTAGGTAGTAGCTGAGTGACCTGAGTGGGAGTGGGGCGAAGTCTTGGCGATCTGCAGATGTGTTGATAGGTGATTCTGCTGAGGTGCTCTTGATCCTTGCTTGGACTAGCACTTCGGGCTTGAACTTCTGGCTTTGGGTCCTACTCAAACGCTGGTGTCCTACTTGAATGCTGATGCCCAGAGCTCTGCACTGACAAAAATAAGGGCATATAAACCAATGGAATGTCATGGTAATGATTTCTCATATATGACATCAAAATCCTGGCAAAAGCCAAAATAGGCAAATGGGATTACATAAAACTGCACAGCAAAGAGAACAGTCAACAAAATGGATGGCAATCTGTGAAGTGAGAGAATGTATTTGTAAACGAAATGCGTGTAAAAGGTTAATATTCAAAATATATAAGGAACTTCTACAATGCCACAGAATAAAACAAATAGGTGGCTGAAGATAAAACTATATTAGAGTGCTTACCTAAGATGTTAGAGGCCCTAGGTTTGATTCCCAGCACCTCCAAAACAAATAAAAATAATATTAACAGAATAAACAACCTGATTTTAAAATGTACAAAGTACGTGAATAGACATTTCTCTAATGAACACATACATAGGACCAACAGGTACATGAAAAGATGTTCAACATTACTAAGTATCAGACAATTGCAAATCAAAACAATGAAATTCCACCTCACATTATTTTGGGTGACTTTTATTTAAAATACATGATAAGTTTTGACAATAATGTAGAGATTATGAGCCCTTATACATAATTATTTCAATTGTAAAATGGCACAGCCACTGTAGGTAACAGTGTGAAGGTTCCCCCCAAAATTAAAGCTATAAATAACATATGATTTAGAAATACCACTTCTAGATATTAAAAAAGAATTTAAGTGAGGTTTCTTTCAAGGAGATATTTGTATCCTTCTCTTTATTGCACTACTATTCACCATTCCAAGATGTAGAAATATTCTAAATATCCATCAAGAAAAATGTATATGTGTATATTTCATAGACAATAAATGTATATATGTAAGTATATGCACATATACATAGAATATGTACATATATAAGATCATCATATATGAAATATATCATTGTATATAAAAATATATCACTATATACAAATATATATGCATATATATTTAGATACAGATACATATATATTCACCCTTAAACGATAATTCTGCCATTTTTTTTCCATTTTTTAATTTTTGATTTGTTATATATGACAACAGAATGCATTCCAATTCATATTACACATATAGAGCACAATTTTTCATATCTCTGGTTGTACACAAAGTAAAGTCACATCCTTTGTGTCTTCATACATATACCGGGTAATGATGGTCATCACATTCCACCATCTTTCCTACCCCTATGACCCCTCCTTTCCCTTCCCTCCATTTTTCCCCTTTGCCCTATCTAGAGTTCATTTAATCCTTCCATTCCCCCCCCCCCAGCATATTATGGATCAGCATCCTTAAGTCAGAGAAATCATTTGACATTTGTTTTATTTGGGGGGATTGGCTAATTTCACTTAGCATTATATTCACAAGCTTCATCCATTTACCTGCAAATGCCATGATTTTGTTCTCTTTTATTGTTCAGTAATATTCCATTGTGTATATATGCCACATTTTTTAATCCATCCTCTGAGCGGCATATAGGTTGGTTCCACAGTTTAGCTATTGTGAATTGTGCTGCTATAAACATTGATGTGGCTATGTCCCTGTAGTATGCTATTTTTAAGTCCTTTGGATATAGACCGAGGAGTGGAATAGCTGGGTCAAATGGTAGTTCCATTCCCAATTTTCTAAGAAATTTCCATACTGCTTTCCATGTTGGCTGCACCAATTTGCAGTTCCACCAGTGATGTATGAGTGTAGCTAGCAATTAGAGAAATGCAAATCAAAACTACTCTAAGATTTCATCTCACTCCAGTCAGAATGGCAGCTATTAAGAATACAAACAACAATAAGTGTTGGCAAGGATGTGAGGATACTTCTGGCATTTTTAAGTACATGGATCAACCATGAAAACATCATGTTAAGTGAAATAAGCCAGATTCAGAAAGAAAACTGCTGTGATCTCTCTCATTTGTGAATCTAAAAGAAAAAAAAAATAGTCATATGCATTGAAACAGAATAAGATATTTGTTACCAGAGCATGGAAATTTAAGTTATAAAATATAAAGTTTCAGTTATTCAGTATGCATAATCTAGATATTGATTGTACAACATAATAATATTGTATTATATACTATAGATTTACCTGGAAAGTAGATGTGAAGTGTTCTTACCCTCCAAAAAGTAACTACTATAAAATGATGGATATGTTAATTATCCTGACTGTAATAATCTTTTAACCATACGTATGTATATGAAATATTGTTATATATTATCTGTACAGTAAAAGAAGTTTAAAAAATCTAAAGAGAAGAAAATATATAATAAATATTAGAGCAGAAATCAATAAAATGGGACATAGGAAACCAATAGAGAAAAAGCAAAAATCAATAGCTGGTTCTTTGTAAAGATTAATGAATCTATAAAGGCTAATAAAAGGAGGTAAAATACAAATTATCAATATTTGAAATTCAAGAAAAGATATCACTGATGATCACTTATATGTCAGTGGGATAATAAAGTTTACTACAAGTAAATCTATGAACACCTATTCAATATTCTAGATTAAAAGGACCAATTTCTTAGAAAACATAAACTGCAATAATTAACATTGAAGAAATAGACATTCTGATAGGCCTAAATCTATTTTTAAAACTTCAATCCACAATTACTAATCTTTCAAAACGGAAAGCACCAACATTATATAGCTTATCTATAAATTCTCTCAAATATTTCAGAAAGAAATTATGTGAATTCTCTACAGCCTTTTCCTGAAATATAAAAGAGGGACTAATTTCTAATCATTATTACCATAATAACTAAATTAGATAAGAACATTATGAGGGAGGAAAAATAATAATATAGCTCATGAACAGGTGCAAAAATTCTCACAGAATATTTTAAAAATAAAATGCAAAAGCATATAAATGAATTATACATGATCAAGTGGTATTTATCCCTAACATAAGTCTCATTGAACATTCAAAAACCATTAATGTAATCCATCACATGAACATGCTAAACAAGAAGTATTACATGACCATATCAGTAGATGAAGAAAAAGAATTTCACAAAACCCAATATCCATTCATGATAAAAACCTCTCAGAAAACCAGGAACAGAGGTAAAATCCCTCAATGTGTTAAAATAATATCTTAAACCAGCCTCTAACATTATATGTAATAGTAAGAAACTAGAAAATTTCCTGATATGAAAATAAGCAAGCAGTACCTCTTTTGCTACTACTTGGCAATGTCATACTGGAAGTCACAGCTAAAGTAATAGGATATGAATTGGAAATAGAAAATAAACATAATAGAAAGAAGGAAATAAAACTGTCTTCACAAATGAAATGATTGTTTAGAAAATTTGAAAGAACGGACCAAGAAAAATGTCTTTGAATTAAAATGCAATTATAGCTGGATCATATGTTAGTTCTATTTCTAGTTTTTTGAGGAAACTCCATAATGTTTTCCATGGTAGCTAAAATAATTTATATTTCCACCAATAGTCTATAAGGTTTCACTCTTTATATGTTCTATACATTAATATTCTGTCAGAATAGCTGGAAAAATGGTTTTTTCCCATTCTGTAGGCTGTTTTTTCACTCTGTTGTTTTCTGTTCAGAATCATTTTAATTTGATGTAATTCCATTTGTCAATTCTTACAATTATTTTGTGAGCTACCGGAATCCTATTTGGGAAACTGTTGCCTGTGCAAATATGTTGAAGTGTTATTTCTATGTGTTCCTCTGTTAGTTTCAAAGTTTCAGGTCTTCCATTAAGTTCTTGAATCTATCTTAATTTGATTTTTGCATAGGGTGTGAGACAGGGATCGAGTTTCAATTTTCTATAGTTAGATGTCCAGTCCTGAGTATATACCCAAAAGAATCAAATTCAGCATAGAAAAGAAATAACTGCATATCTATTTTTATCATGATACTGTTCACAATAACCAAATTATTGAATCAACCTTTATGCTCATCAACAAATGAGTGGATAGAGAAAATGCAGTATATATAAACAATGGAGTATTATTCAGGAAAAAGAAGAATGAAATCATGTAATTTGTGGGGAAATCGATGGAATTGGAGATCATCATGTTAAGCAAAATAAACCAGTCTCCATTAGACAATTATCACATGTTTTCTTTCATATGTGGAATCAATTAAAATTTTAAAAATTAATTAGTTCAAATTTTAAAATAGAAGTGCAGTATGAAAATAGAATACAGATTATTAGGAAAGGGGAAGGGGACAAAGAGGAGGGAGGGTAAGAGTGGGCAGTAAGGAGCATGGGTAGAATCAAATATATATTATAGGTTTGCATGGAGATGTCACAATGAAACCTGTTAATTTTTACTATTAATATGGTTTAATAATATAATTTTTATTAAATAAATTAATAATTATAAGCAAGTATAGCAAGATTTCAGGAAACAAGATTAATCTATCAAATTCAATTGATTTCCTATTTGCCAAGTACAAATGGAATGTGAAATAGAAAACACAATATACTATTTATATTAACACAAAAGAAATGAAATTCTTAGGTATATGTCAAACAAAACATGTATGAAATATGAGGAATGTACAAAACACAGATGAAAGAAGTTAAAGAACTAAACAAATGAAGAGATATTCCATGTTTATAGATACTAAGACAATTTTGTACAAATGTCATTTCATAGAGACTGGTTTCAAGTTTGTGGAATAGAGCAGGTGACTTTCCTGGCTGCTCTGTGGTGTGAAACCCAAAAAAGTAGATAGGTGCTTCACAGCAAGTAAGGAACTGGAAACCTTCAGGGACACTATAAGTCCACAGGGTAGAAACTCTGCTGCCTTAGATCCATACTGTTAGACAGGTAGACACACACACAAAAAAAAGAAAAAAACAATGGAACAAATCACCTCAAACAAACCAAGATATACTTCAATAACAGAATCCATCACCACCACAATGGAGGAAATGTCAGAGAAGTAGTTTAAACTAATCAGCAAGGTAAAGAATAATGTAAAGAGTGATATCAGAGAGGAAATACAGGAAGTGAAAGATTACTTCAATGAAGAGAGATTTTGAAAAAAAAAAAACAAGCAGAAATCCTCGAAAAGAAGGAATCGATAAACCAAATTAAAAACTCAATGGAAAGCATCACCAACAGACTAGACCCCTTGAAAGACAGAGTTTCAGACAATGAAGACAAAGTATACAATCTTGAAAAAAAAAAGTTGACCATGGATAAAAGATGCTAAAAGACCAGAATAAAACTTCAAGAATATAGGATAACCTGAAAAGACTAAATTTATGATTTATTGGCATAGATGAAGGCTCAGTGATACAAACCAAAGGAATGCACATTCTTTTCAATGAAATAATATTAGAAAATTTCCCAAACTTAAAATGGAATGTAAAATCAAATATAAGAGGCTTACAGGACCCCATATATACAAATGTCATTTCATAGATCCAATGCAATTCCAATAAAAATCATAACAAGTTATTTTATAGATATAAATAAACTGATTCTGAAGTTTATATGGAGGGCAAATGACCCATAATAGCCAATTCAGTACTTAAATAGAATAAAATTGGATAATTGAAATTCCCTCCCTTCAAGATCATAGAGCTGCAGTAATCAAAGTAGTGTAATGTTGTATTGACAAAAGAATGAACATGGGCTGGGGTTGTAGCTCAATGGAGGAGCGCTTGCCTAGCATGTTTGAGGCACTGGGTTTGATACTCTGCACCACATATAAATAAATAAAATAAAAGTCCATCAACAACTAAAAGATATTTTTAAAAATTTTTTTAAAAGAATGAATAATGGGCTGGGGTTGCAGCTCAGTGGTAGAGCGCTCGCCTAGCACATGTGAGGCCCTGGGTTCAATCCTCAGCACCACATAAAAATAAATAAAATAAAGGTATTGTTTCCAACTACAACTATAAAATAAGTATTAAAAAAGAATGAATAAGGAGAACAATGGAACAGAATAGAGAACCCATAAATTGACTATATAAATACAGTCAACTGATTAAAATATAGTCTATTCAATAAATGGTGCTAGAAGAATTGGATATCTTCATGCAAAAAAAAAACATGAATGCAAACCTTACACTGTTTATAAAAATTACCTCAAAATACATAATAGACCTAAATGTAAAGTGCAAAACTATAAAATGCCTAGAAGAAAATATTATAGAATGAAAACCAATGGTACAGAATAGAAGACACAGAGACATAAATACAGTTATCTCATACTAGACAAAGGTGCCATAAACATACATTGGAGAAAAGATAGCCTCTTCAAAAAATGGTGATGGGAAAACTGGAAATCCATATGTAGCAAAATGATACTAAACACCTGTCTCTCACCCCAAACAAAACTCAACTCAAAGTGGATCAAGGACCTAGGCATTAGACCAGAGACTCTGTGCCTACTAGAAACAAAAAAGTAGGCCAAAATCCCTATCCTGTTGGCTTAGGAACCAAATTCATCAACAAGTCTCCTAAAGCACAAGAAATTTACTTTCTTAGCAGTTTTGAAATATACAAATGGGATGGATTCAAACTAAAAATATTCTTCACAGAAAAGGAAACAATCAAAAACATGAAGAGAGAGCCTACAGAATAGGATAAAATCTTTTCCACCTGCACCTCAGATAAAGCATTAACCTCCAGGATATATAAAGAGCCCAAAAATTTAACACCAAAAAAAAAAAAATGACCCAATCAATAAGTGAGAAAGCAACTGAACAGACACTTCACAGAAGAAGAAATATGATTATTCAACAAATATATGAAAAAATGTTAACATCTCTAGCAATTAGAAAAATACAAATTAAAACTACACTGAGATTCCATCTTACTCCAATCAGAATGGCAATTATCAAGAATACAAGGAACAATTAATGTTGGCGAGGATGCAGGGAAAAAGGTACACTCTTACAAAATGATACAACTATTCTGGATAGCAGTATGGAAATTCCTTAGAAAACTTGGAATAGAACCCCCACCAGAATCATGAACATCCACAAGAATTGGGTTGTAATTAGAATAAGATATATTCCATGCTTGTATAATTATATCAAAATGGACTCTACCGCCACATATAACTAAAAGGAGCCAATAAAAAAGGATTCAAACAACTCCATAGCAAGAATAATTTTAAAAATGGACAAATTTATCTCAGTAGACATTTCTTAAAATGTTCAACATCTGTAACCATTAGAGAAATGCAAATCAAATCAAAATGAGATATCATCTCATACCTATCAGATTAGCTACTTCGAAAAAGACAAATGATAACAAGCATTAGCAAATATATGGAAAAAAAGATACTCTAGTACACTCTTAGTGGAAATGCAAATTAATATGCCCATTTAGGAAAATAGTATTGAGATTTTGCCAAAAAAAAGGGGGATCTTAATATAATAACTATGTGATCCAGCATTCCCACTTCTGGGTATAAATACAAATGAATTGAAATCAGTATGTCCCACTTCCATGTTCATTGCAACATTATTCACAATAGTTCATATATAGAATCAAGCTAAGTATCCATCAATAGAAGAACACATAAATAAAATCTGGTATATATGCATGATGGAATTCTGTACAGCCTTTGAAAGAAGGTATTTCTATCATTTGCAACAACCTGTATGGAACTAGAGGACATTATGTTAAGTGAAATAAGCCAGGTACAGAAAGACAAATACTGTATCTTCTCACTTATATGGTGGAATCTAAAACAATTTATCTCAAAGAGGCAGAAAATAGAATAGTGGTTACTAGAGTCTTTGGATATGGGGGAAATGGGGAGATGATGTCCAAAAGGTACAAAACCTCAATTAAAACAGAAGAATAAGGTTTTTTTCTTTGAGATACAATGCATGCTAAATGTAGTAAATGATAATGTACATTTCAAAATCACTAAAAGTATATAGAAGTAACTCCCTCATGTCTTTACAGGATATAGAACAAATGAAACTCTGTAAAGTGACAAGAACATAGAATAAACCAAAAAAATTAATGTCCATTCTTTTCTTTCTAAGAGCACATGAAATTTACTTTCTTAGCAGTTTTGCAATGCACTCTCACAACAAAACTGATAAGTATTTAAGATAATGTATACATTAAGTAATTTCATTTAGTTCTTTCACACTGTGTTTATAAATCATAACATCACTTCTTATACTTTTATATATATTAGTATAATTTGTCAATTTATAATGATAAAATATAAACCAAATGACAAAGAATTTAATGAGTGAGTTTACCAAATTTTGATTACAATTACATTTTTTTATAAACTGTGCTAGAATATAGAAAATTAGTGGGATTCCAAACTCACTTTTCCATTTTTGGAAAAAGATTGTTTGTGTTACTTTGTACTCAGTCTTTGCCCTATTCCTGACCGAAGGCAACCAAGGATTTTTTTTCTGGAACTTTAAATTAGTCTTGCCTTTTCTAGAACTTCATATAAATGGAATCATACAATATATACAGTACTTCTGAGTGGACTCATTCACACCCAGAATAATGTTCTGGTTTATCCATGTTTTGTATGTATCAGTAAGTTATTCTTTTTCATTTATGAATGCATTTTATTGTATACTTATAACATGTTTAATTGATTTACTCATTGATAGTTATTTGAGTTGTTTTGAATTTGTGTATATTGTCAATAAAACTGCTATGATGTTTATGAAAAATCTTTTTGTGTATGTACATATATTTTAATTTATCTTGTGCAAATACTTAGGTATATAGTATTTGGGTCATAACGTAGAATGTGTTTTCACTTAATCAACTACTGCCAAAGAGTTCTCCAAATTGATTGTTTCATTTCACAAACCTCTCCCCAGAAATACATGAGAGTTTCATTTATTCTATATCCTTACCAACACTTGCTACTTTCAGACTATTTAATTCTGACCATTTTAGTTGACATACAATGATATCTTACTATGTGCTATGCTCTGAATGTGTCCTCCAAAACTCATGTGTTGGAAAGTTAATCCTTAGTGCCACAGTGTTAAAAAGTGAGGCCTTTTGGAAGTTGTTAAGGTCATGAACTGTTCACCTCATAAATAATATAATGCATTATGAAAAGAACTTACAAGAGTGGATTTGCTCTCTCTGCTTTTCTGCCATATGAGGACAAAGTATTCACACCCTTTTGTCTTTTCGCATTCTGCCATGTGAAGATGCAGCGAGAAAGAAATCACCAGATGCCAGAACCTTGTTTGGGTGCTTTCCAGCTTTCAGAAATGTGAGTAATACATTTATTTTTTAAAAAATTACCAAGTCTCAGGGCTTATATGATAGCAGCTCAGAATGAATTGAGATACTATGAATTCTGGTATTTCATTTTATTTCCTCTATGGTTTAATATCTATGCCTTTCTCTTTTATTTTTTAGTAATTGTTACATGGTTCACAGTGTCCATCCTTATTAAATTCATGTTCAAATATATTATACCATTTCATACACAATCCAAGAAACTTAAAACTGTGTACTTCCATCTTTCCTATTCTTCTGTGGAATTGTTGCCATATATTTTATTTCTCCATATGCCATAAACCACACAATTATTATGTTTCTCTAATAAGTTATTTTTCCATTCTTCTACTCTTAATCTAGTAACATGGTTCTATTTTCAATTTCAGATTGTTTTACTGTATTTTATATATTTTCATTGAAAAATAACAATTGTGTATTAATTTTTGTGTATATTTGTGGGATACAATATGATGTTTTTGATCTATGTATACATTGTAGAAATATTAATTCAATCTATTTATCCATTACCTCACCTACTTATCAGTTTAAGGTAAAAACTTCATAAATCCATACTTTCAGCAAGTTTGAAATATATTATACAATATTATTAATTGTGGTTACCATGTAGTACAACAGATCTTCCATTACCCTTTTCTATGTCTACAAATGATTATGGAAGTATTTCAATATTATTTTAGGATTAATAAATTTTAGTGAATATGTGAATTTATAAATGTGGAATCCACAAAAAATGAGGATCAACAGCATTATATACCAGAATACTAGGCTTGTAGTATAGTGGGAAAAAATCAAAGTTCATGTTCATTGAGCACAATTGCCACCAATTCTTCTCTAGTGGCCATGAAGGAAACACTTAATACCAATGCAGTGAAGGTAAGGTGCAGGGAATGTGGGGTCAATATTCTCTTCTGCTTCTTGTGTATGGCTTCTCTTAGCTCATATAGATAATTCAGTGTGACATAGTGTATGTTCTAAGAGAAAAAGAAGTGAAATGCTGTCTCTAAATAAAATACAAAATAGAGCTGGGGTTGTGGCTCAGTGGTTGAGTACCCCTGAGTTCAATCCCCAGGACCAAGAGAAAAAAAAAAGAATATACAGATACAAAATCAACAAACGTGGGAAAACAATATAATAACAAAATGAGAAGATTGAAAAAAATGGGAGAAAAATCTTAAATCCAAAAATAAGTCTCCCAAATGAAGAATCTAATGACTGAATTGATGAATGCAATGGAAAATTTCAAAATCAGTTTAAATCAAGCTGAAAAAAGAATCAGTGAGCTCAAAAACAGGATCTTTGAAGTTATCCAATAAGAAGGTCAAAAAGAAAAAATATAAGAATGAGTGAAGAAACCCTGCAGAAATTATGGGTCACTGCCAAGAGACATATCTTATACAAAATAGGAATTAAAGAAGAATGGGAAGAAAGCATATTCAAAGTCATAATAACTAAAAACTTCCTTAATTTGGAGGAAGAACCCAGCATCCAGGTATAGAAATCACAGAGGTCTCCAATCAAATTTCGTTCACGAACACATAACAGAAAAATTTGATAGCAGCAAGACATAAGAAACACATAACACACAATGGAATTATAATATGACTATCAGCACATTTCTCAGAGAAACTCTTTAGGCCACAGGAGAATGAGATGATCTATTCAAAACACTTAAAGGAAAAAAGAAACTGCCAACAAGGAATAGTTTACCCAGAAAATTTGTCTTTCCAAAGTAAGGAAGATATCTTTTAAATTCCCAAACAAAATCTAAGGGAGTTTATTAGGTCAGCCTAATGGGGAGTGCTAAAGGGAGTTCTTTAAACAAAACCAAAGTGCCATTTAGTAATAATATAAAAGTTAGGAAAAAATGAAACTCATTGATATAATATAAGCCCATGCTCAGAATATTCTAGAATTATAATGTTGGCATATAAAGCAATTTTCTTCCAAAAATGAGGGTTAGAAGACAAAAGTATTCATAGGGATAGCTGAAATAAATTTTCAAGAAACACATTTTACATAATGATGCAAATTCTGGCATCAAAAACATACAATGTGCTGGGCATGGTGACACAGACCTGTAATCCCAGCAGCTCAGGAGACTGAGGCAGGAGGATCATGAGTTCAAAGCCAGCTCAGCAACGGTGAGGTGCTAGGCAACTCAGTGAGACCCTGTCTCTAAATACAAAAAAGGGCTGGGGATGTGACTAAGTGGTTGAGTGCCCCTGAGTTCAATCCCCAGTAACCCCCCCCCCAAAAAAAACATACAATGTATGGAGGGATAAAAGTATAGAGTTGAATGTAATCCAAGTTAGTTTATCAGTTTTAAATAGACTGTATAAATTGTTCTGTGTACACCTCATGGTAACCAAAACAAACAAAAAAATACCTATAAGAGATGCACAAAACAAAGCTATAGTAGCTGGAAATGATAGCACATGCCTGTAATACCAGGGACTCCATTGGCTGAAGAAGGAGATTGCAAATTCAAGGCCAGAATGAGACCCTGTGAGACCCTGTCTCAAAATGAAATAGAAAGGCCTAAGGATAGCTATCTAATATTTACTACATTTAAAAATCTAATATTTACTACACTTTTTTAAAAAAATAGTTTTGAAACAAAAAAAGAAAAGAAAGGAAAGGAAGAACAAACAATGTAGCCAAGTGATAGAGCACTTGCCTAGCATATTCAACATCATGGGTTTAACTCCCAGTACTGAAAAAAGGAAAGAAAATATTCAACTCATACCACTATGAACACCATTAAAATACAAAGAAAGTCAGC
This sequence comes from Marmota flaviventris, assembly GCF_047511675.1. Lineage (NCBI taxonomy): Eukaryota > Metazoa > Chordata > Mammalia > Rodentia > Sciuridae > Marmota > Marmota flaviventris. The sequence continues at coordinate 61,930,924 of NC_092518.1, read as the reverse complement.
AAGATTGAAAGAAACAAAGTGTCTATAAAACAACCAGAAAACAATTACAAAATAACAGTAGTAAGTTCTTACCCATCAATAATTACCTTGCATGTAAATTGATTTAAAATAGAGTGAAATAATATGTATGTCTATATGTTAAAAGACCCAACTGTATGTTGCTTCCTTGAGACTCACTTTACTTTCAAAGACCCACAGACTAAAAAAAAAAAAAAAAAAAATATATATATATATATATATATATATATATATATATATATATATATATATTTTCTGTGGAAATAGAAACCATGAGAAAACAGGGGTAGTGATACTAATAAAAGAGTCAATTCATCAAAAGAATATAACAATTATAAATATGTATGCATCTAAAAGTGAACCACCTAGATATATAAAGTAAATACTAAAGGGTATGAAGAGAGAGATTACAACACAATAATAGAAAACTAAACTACCCTTCAATAATAAAAGTAAATAAATAGAAAATTAATAAGGAAACACTGGACTTGAACCACAGTCTAGAGCAAGTGGGTCTAACAGATATATAAAGAACATTCCATCTAACAACAATATACATATTCTTACCATGTGCACACAAGACATTCTCCATGATAGATCACATGTTAGGCCACAAAATAAGTGCTGTAATTTGGATATAGTTTGAATGTGTCCTTCAAAGGCTTCATGTGTTCAAATTCAATTATCACTATAAGACATGGGTTTTAGAGGCGGGATCTTTGGAGGGTTATTAGAATTAGACAAGGCTATCAGGCTGGAGCCCCCATGATTGAATTCTAGTAACTTTATAAGAAGAGAAAGAGAGAACAGAAAGCATACAACTGTGTCCTCCCTGTCACTTGCTATTTGATGTCCTGCAGTGTTCTATGACTCTTCCAGCAAAAAGTTCATCACACATGTGACCTTTCAAACTTGGACCTTCAGCACCAGTATACCAAATAAATCTCTTAGTAAAATTTACCCATTTTGTGGCATTGTGTTATTGACAACAGCAATTGGAACCAAGAAAGAAAATATCATGGAGTGGGGCTGTTGCTAATTATGAATACCATAAAATGTAGAAGTGGCTTAGGAACTGGAGGATAGGCAGAAGTTCAAACAGTTTGGAGGGACAGGCTTGGAAAATACTACAATGCTTAAGCAGAGCATTACTGGTGATTCTACTGAGAGCTCAGAAACAAGGAGACTAGAGAACTAGTCTCAGATGGAAATGAGGGTCCTATTGAAAATTGGAGAAAAGGCCATCCTTGTTATGAAAGTAGCAAAAACCTTGGCTGAGTTGTATACATAGAAGGCTGAATGATAAATTGGTGAAAGAAATTTCTAAACAAAATAGATGGGGCTGTGTGGTGCTTCTGGCTGCTTTAACTTCAATAAAAAAGCAAAGGGAAACAACAAACAGATTTGGAAAGTTTGCAGCCTGGCTAAAGAATGAGTGAAGAAAAGGCTTGCCAAGATATGGCTAAACTATCTCTTGATAAAGGGATTAGCACAGATAAAAGGGAGTCAGTTGCTTTGAACTAGGATGATTTTAAAAAGGCCTTGAGGGCATCTCAGATATCTTTAAAGCCCTTCTTCCCAGCACAGACCTAGAAACCTTCCAGGGCAGAATTGTTTCAGGAAAGGGATTCAGGGCATCATCCAGGCTCAACGTCCAGGCCCACCTTGGGGTTCTACTTTATGTTTTCTGGCAAAGGGCTCTGTGGCTGTAGCTCTTCAAGCAGGCCCAGGTACAGCTCATGTGAATGACAGAACTTGGTTTCAATGCGATGCTGGTTTTACTTGCACACAAGGCACAAGTTTCGGGGTCATGGCAGCCTTTAAAATGAAGAAATTCCATCATTTTGCAACAACATGAATAGTTGAAGAACATTATGCTAAGTGAAAGAAGCCAAGCCAAACACTTGTGTGAAAAATCTGAAATAATTGAGTTCATAGAAGCAGAAGGTAGAATGGTGATTACCAGAGGCTCAGAGTGGTGGGAAAGGGGAAATGAAAGTCAACAGGTGGAATAAATTTGGGGCATTTGGGGGATCTATTATGCAATGTAGTGAATATAGCTTAATAGATTTCAAATGGTCTCACAACTACAGTAAATATTTGAGGTAATGGATATATTAATTTGCTTGATTCAATCACTCCTCATTGTATCAAAACTCAAAACACCACCGTGTACCCCATAAACATATACAAGTTGAGTACTCATTACACATTATCATAAACATCTTGAAGATGAGGACTGAATATAAAAAATGAAATTCATTCATGTGTCATGTGTACCTTACACATAGCCTGAAGGTAATTTTGTATGATACTTTGACTGTACCTGCATTTTTATTGTCACATAAAGTCAGCTGTGAGAAATTCCACATATTCCCTTATTGTTGGTACTCAAAAGGCTTTAGATTTAGGGTGGCATTGTTAGGGCTTAAAAATTTTGGGAGGGGGAGAGAGCTAGCTCAGTGGTAGAATGCTTTCCTACCATGTGCAAGGCCCTGGGTTCAATAAATAAAATATTCAGATTTAGGATTATGGATTTTCAACTTGTACAACTATAAATTGTCGATACATAATAAAAGTTTTGAAAAGAATATTAATTAGTATGGAATTGGTAATATGCACAATTCTCTAGGGGGAAAAGTTAGAATAACTATAAATTGGAGGAACAGATGAAAATCTTCTTAAATTTGTATCAGAAATAATAATTTCTATAATTTAAAAATATTTATTAAATGCCTTGTGGGAACATAGAAATATTCTGCCACCAACTCACATTCTTCCTTTTCAGAACTTTCAGTATTCACAAGGAGACATTTGGCATTCAATAATGTTTTTGACGGGCTGGGGTTGTGTCTCAGTGGTAGAGTGCTCACCTCATTCGTGCAAGGCCCTTAGTTCAATCCTCAGCTCCACATAAAAATAAATAAATAAAATAAAGATATTTTGTTGAAACTACAAGTAAAAAATAAATATTTAAAAAAATGTTTTTGACAACTGGATAATGACAGTAGTCTTCTGCTACTGAAAAAAATTAAAAATGCCAAATTAAAATAGAATTATGCAAGCATTTAACCTCTGACAACAATCAGGACACTCAGTTTATGCCTAACTCATACTGACTGACTGAAGGTCAACAGTGGGCTGACAACAGTGACACCCAATATCATGACTTTGGCAAAAACTATCACCCCTTCTTAACTTATATTACAGCAGTAAATATACTAAGATATAACCCTTTGAATTATTACAACTTCACAGCTTTGATTATATGATTTTTACAAAGTCCACTCCTAAATTTTTAAGAAGTTCCTGTTACTTTTATCACAATCTGTCCTTTCCTTTAAAAAAAAATCTTGGGAAACACCCTTTTTAAGTTAAGAAAAACACAATTAAATGACCCAATGTACAAATTTTCTCTCTGCATATCTTCCCCAGCAATTTCAAATTAAAACCCTCTTAGTGGGCTGGGTTTGTAGCCCTGTGGTAGAGCAATTGCTTAGCATATACAAGACACTGGGCTCCATCCCCAACACAGCTAAATAAATAAGTAAGTAAATACAATATTTGAGAGATTAAAAAATTTTTAAACCCCTTCTCACACATGCTTTATCAACATTTGTCCAAACTTTCCATATGTAGTTTTCCTATGTGAAATCCTGTGATTGAAAACAGTTCCATATTTGTCTATGTTAGATTTCTCTTGCTGTGACAAAATACCTGAGATAATCAACTTTAAATAAGGAGACATGTGTTTTAGCTCACAGGTTCAATCCATGATCAGTTGGCCCTATCACATTGAGCCTGTTGTGAGGCAAAACATTTTGGCAGAGAGCATGTGATGGAGCAAAACTGCTCACCTCCTGGAAGCCAGAAAACAGGAAAAGATCAGAGTCTCAATATCCCTTTCAAGGGCATGTCCTCAATGACCTAACTTCCTTCCACTAGGCCCACCTCCTAAAGGTTCTTCCACCTCCCAACAGTACCATCAGCTGAGGACCAAGCCATCAACACATGAACTTCTGGGGATGTTTAAGATACAAACCGGGCTGGGCACGTGGCTCAAGCGGTAGCACGCTCGCCTGGCATACGTGCGGCCTGGGTTCGATCCTCAGCAAAGATGTTGTGTCCGCCGAAAACTAAAAAAAAATAAATACTAAAAAAATTTCTCTCTCTCTCTCTCTCTCTCTCTCTCTCTCTCTCTCTCTCTAAAAAAAAGAAAGATACAAACCACATTGGGCATGGTGGTAAGTGCATGTAATCCAAGTGATTACTCAGCTTTTTTGCTGATATGACCAAAAGAACTAACAATATTAGAAGAGGAAAAGTTTACTTGGGGCTTAGAGTTTCAAAGGTTTTAGTACGTAGATGACAACTCCAATCTTCAGAGCATGAGGTAAGGCAGGACATCATGGCAGAAGAGTACGGTGGAGAAAAGTGGCTCAGGACACTGTACCAGAGAGCAGAGAGCAGGATATTCCCCCACCACTGTCAAAATATATATCCCAAAGGCATGACCCCAATGACCTACCTCTTCTAGCCATGCCCTACCTCCTACAGTTACTATGCAGTTAATCCCTATCCGTGAATAGGGATTAAAGCTCTCATAACTCAATCATTTTACCTCGAAACTTTCTATTGTTGTCTTAAACATGAGTTTTGGGGAACACCTAATATCTAAACTATAACACCGAGTGACTGTAGAGGCTGAGGTAGGAGGATTACACGTTAGAGGACAGCCTTGGGAAGTTAGCAAGACCCTTTCTCAAAATAAAAATGAAAAGAACTAGATATGGGGCTGGGGTTGTAGCTCAGTGGTAGAGCGCTTGCCTTGCATGCGTGAGACCCTGGGTTCAGTCCCTAGCACCACGTAAAAATAAACAAACAAAAGTAAAGATATTGTGCCCATCTACAACTAAAAAAAAAAAAAATTAAAAGAGCTGGATATGTAGCTCAGTGGTAAGTACCCACGGGTTAAATCCCAGTGTCAAAAGAAAAAAAAAAATATGAGCCATAACACCTTCCTGGATTTGGTTCCCTTTTAAATTTCAGTTGCATCTTTGAGGAGTTTGAGGATTTTCAACCTGAAATGCCCTTTCAAGGGCATTTAAATATCCCTTTATTTAACTTGAAAGTTAAAGTATTTAACTTGAAAGTTTGAGTTCAAGTTTGTAAAGAGTTTTTCTGCATCTCTCACCCCTTGTTTAATATCAATTTAGTTTTTAAATAAGAATATATGTCAGGGGCTGGGGATATAGCTCAGTTGGCAAAGTGCTTGCCTCACATGCACAAGGCCCTGGGTTCAATCCCCAGCACCACCAAAAAAAATAATAATAATAAATAAATAAATATATTTAAAAAAAAAAAGAATATATGTCTTCCTTCCTATTAGCAAGGCATTCAGTTCGGATTTTTTTCTGTGCTCTCTTCTTCACTCCCAGGGGCTATTAGTGGTATCTATTCAGGCATAATTGGTTAGGACTGAGGAACAATAGCTAGTTTGAAAATGAAGCTAGCCCAGACATAGATCCTACATGTTACCTTAGTTTAAATAAGAACCATGTTCGAACCCCATGATTTCAAAATGTTTTCAATCACCTAATCCATTAAAATCTTAGCATGTGTACTAATATTCATTTATTTGTATTTATATTTATAAATAATAAAGTTAATTTATAAATGTACATTAATATTTTATACATTCACAAATATGTGCATGTTTATATATGAGTTGTACTATACTAAATATTATGTACATTATAAAACACAAAATGAAAATGGTCAAAGGATGATATAAAATGTAAATATGCAAAGTTTTATTGTGAACCTTTGAGTATCCTAGTGGACTACCTTTTAAATCCTACTTTGTAAACTCCTTTTCTAACCAACAATTAACCAACATAAGAATTATTCTCTCTTGGTGAACATAATATTTCTTTTCTTTCTATTAACATAATTTATGGCTAGAGCAAAACAAAGGAAACAAGCAGGGTGGGGGGGAATCAGATAACATAAAGATATAGGGAAGACCAGTAGCATAGAACAAGATCCAGAGGGAGAGAAGAGAGATGGGAAAGGGGAGGAAATGCAGAGTAAATTTTTAAAAATTTTGCCATGTGCATATGAAAATATACCACAAGGAATTTCACCTTTATGTAAAACTAGAAAGAACCAATCAAAAATAAATAAATCAGCTGGGTGCAGTTGCACTCACATATGATCCCAGTGACTCGGGAGGCTGAGGCAGAAGGATTGAGAGTTCAAATTCCAGCTTCAGCAACTTAGGGAGGCACTTAGCAACTCAGGGACACCCTGTCTCTAAATAAAAATTTAAAAAAAAGGTCTGGGGATATGGCTCAGTGATTAAGCATCCCTGGGTTCACTGTCCAATACCAAATAGATGGATGGATGGATGGATGGATGGATAGATAGATAGAAAGAATCAATTGATGAGCAAAAGGAAGAGCAGTAGAAGAGAGGAATGAGAATAGGAAGAGGGAAGAGGGGCAGGAGAAAGGGGAAAACATGAACTGAAATTGAGTTCCATGCATGTACAAATTTGTCAAGATGAATCCAACTACTATGTATAACTATAATGCTCTAACTTAAAAAAGAAAAGAAAAAGAAGGATAAAATAGCGTTTGTGCTCCAGCAATAGGGTCAACCTTATGACCTGATTAAAGGTCTGATAAAAAGCTGAAAAATTAAAAAGTTCTTATAAATTTTCCTGTTTTACCTACTATTTATCAGTGCAACAAGAATATGTGGAGGAGGGGCTGGAGTTGCACCTCAGTAGTAGAGTACTTGCCTCACATATGTAAGGCCCTGGATTTGATCCTTAGCACCACATTTAAAAAAAGATAAACAAATAAAAATAAAGATATTGTGTCAATCTATAACTAAAAAGACATTTTCAAAAAAATAGAATATGTGGAGGGGCTGGGGATATAGCTCAATTGGTAGTGTGCTTGCCTTGCACGCACAAGGCCCTGAGTTCAATCCCCAGCACCACACACACACACACACACACACACACACACAAATGTGTAAATAAGCACCATATACTGCTGAAAATCTACTTGTGTGTCATCAGTCTTAATATAAAATAGTAACTACTTTCTTAGCACAGCAATTGAAGCAAAATTCATGTGTTAATAATTTTTCTTGATATTTACAAGTATATAAAATTGTGAAAGATTACATGATAAATGTGAAATAAAGTATATTTATTGGCAAGTTTATTAGTTATTTTCTTAAAGCAAATGTAGGAATACTATTACAGAGTGACTAGGTTTAGAGTCTGTTTTTTTTTTTTTTTTCCATATAGGGTTCCATGTCATCCTGAAATAGAATGCTAGCTAATAAAATGTTACACCTGGATTAACATATGAGGTAAGTTCTCATATTATTTCAAAAACCAATTTGGTCTTAAATGTATCCATTTTCTAAAACAACAAGCCTCACTATGAAATATGGTCTTCATAGTCACACAAGATTTTATGGTTGTGCATGCTAGTTAGTTTAAAACAAAAGCCCAAATCCTGTATGGTTAAACTGAAGGACTTTGTAAGCAATTCTCAGGCAACTGAAAATTGAGTTGATGTTTCATTTTGATGAGCTGGGGCTCTAATCATTTGAACACGATTTGAGTTAAAGTTGCTTTCTGTTCTTTTCCAGTATATTTTGCACCAGTGAAAATTAAGTCCAGTGACACATTCTGTAGAGTTAGGAGATTACTCATTTTTTCCTAGCCTATATTCTGCTGAGTAAATTAAGTTCAAGATGATTTATAGGGCTAGGGATATAGCTCAGTGGAGGAATTCATGCTTAGCCCACAGAGGCCCAGGGTTGAATCCCAGCATTAAAAAAGGATAATTTATAAACTGTTGTTGACCTTCAGGAATTATTTCATTTCATTCTACAATCTCTTGCCTCTCCTCATCATATGGGTCTGGACATAATCTAGGACTTTATTATTATTTTTAGGACTTGGGACAAGGAAATTGGTCATAACAAATGAAATAAATTGGATTTATATTCTTGGTAATCCCCATGCATACACTAATTGTAAAACACTGGATCAAATAACCTATAGGACTGATCAGAACCTACTTTAAAATTGGTGAAAAATGATGCAGTTTTCCTGAACAGTTAAAGTTGGAGGGGGATAATTGTCCAGAAAATTTTGAAAACCACTGTTTCCTGCCTGAAAAAAGGAAAGATAGGGCTAATGGTAAAAGAAAAATTATATATAAATTGGACATCATCAAAATTAAGGACTTCTGGGGAATGGGGATCAGAGGTAAAATGTTTACCTCACATGTGCGAAGCCCAGGGTTCAATCACCAGCCCTGGAAGAAAAAAAGTAAGAACTTTTGCTCTTCAAAAGACATTGCCAAGAGAATGAAAGGACAAGCCACAGAAAGGGGTGAAATGTTTTAAAAGCACATATCTGATAAGGGATTTCTATTTGGAATATAATGAATAATCAAAACTTAGTAATAGAGAAAGTGGCATCCAGTGGGTACAGATTTCTTTTGGGGATGAAAAAATCCTTTTGGAATTAAAGGTAATGTTTTCAAAACTGAATATGCTGTAACTTATAAAAATGTATACTTTAAATGGATAATTTGACAATATCAATTTTTGCCTATCAAAGAACATTTTTACAATGGCTTTATTGCCAAAAGCAATCTATAGACTGAATGCAATCCCCATCAAAAATACCAATGAAATTCCCCACAGAGCTAGGAAAAGCAGCTTTTTAGGAAAAAAATAGCAGTTTTAGGAAAAAACTCAAGGAGGATTAAAAGACCCCAAATAGCCAAAGCAATTCTGAGCAATAAGAACAAGGCTGGAGGCATCACAATACACAACTTCAAGTTATATTCCAGAACTTTAGTAATAAAAAAAACATGTTATTGGCATAAATACTGGCTTGAGGATCAGTGAAATAGAATAGAAAACAAAGAAGCAAATTCATTCAGATATAGTTATCTTGTCCTTGATAAAGATGCCAGAAACATATATTGGAGAAAAGACAGCCTTTTAAACAAATGGTACTGGAAAAACTGAATATACATGGATGGATGAAAATAAATTGCTGTCACCCTGCACAAAGTCCACACAAAGTGGACCAAAGACATAGGAATTAGACCAGAAACTTTGAAACTGATAGAAGAAACCAACACTCCAATATATAGGTGCTGGCAACAACTTCCTCTCTGGGAACCTTTATAGGAGAATTACATGCAAATTACATGCAAACCATAGCATATGGTTAATATTCACTAATTCTGCTTCTTATTACCCCTCCACCAAGAAGTAACCTAGATAACAAGTTTCAATATATCACTGCTTAATTTAAGGATCATGGTCTCACACGTGATACATGTAAGGAGAGATAATGAACACCTATTTCCTTCATTTTTTATCACACATTTCCTGGTATATGAGTAATGGCTCCTCTAGGATACATATCCACATTTGCACCATTATGTGGCTCACTATCTGCTCCCTCAAAACATTGCTTCCTGTCCTGCTTGCCCATAAATATAAGTGTCAACTCACAGAAATAGCTGCTATTCAGTGATGCGTAACAAAAGAAAAACTTGGAAGGTCAGGAAAATTCTTCCTTCCCTGAGGATCTTATAAGCTAATTAGCAGATATTTATCAAGCATTTACTGTATGTGAGGCTTAAAAAATGGGACATAGGGATGAATAAGTCTCACTCTGTCCTCAAGAAGCTCGGTATAACAGAATGAAATGTACTAGAACCTTTTTCTTAGTGACTTTCTAGAGGTAAATTGCAATCCTTTATTTGGCTCCATACAGTGTAATCTTACACTAATTACTAAAACAGTAGAATGTGAAGGGGACCTCTCCGGAGCAGATGTAAGTTGACAAGTTCAATCCTTTCATCATCATGGCTATGAGAACTAAGAACTACAAGTAACTAACAGCATGTTTTTTTTTTTTTTTCTGTTATGTCCAGCTCAGATTCTAATGCCTGATGATAATCAATTTCCCCAGAGTAATGATGCCAGATTGGGCAGTAATCCTTTCTAAGATTATATAGGAATATATATCTATATTAATGCATACAGATATATACAGTATCAACTCCAAACAGCTGCTTATTCGTGAATATGTTTCACATCAATAGAGTGTCATAGGTACATTTACATAAAGCTTCATGTCATTTGTTTGAAATTCACTTATATCTAAATGAACTGGAGAATGTATTCTCTAGTGATTTCAGGCTAAATACTATTGTCAATTTATTCTGTCTTGAGAGAAGGACATTTATTTGTTTATTTTATGGTTTTATTTTTCCAGATCTAGATAGAATATTTGAAACAGGAAATAGCTTAGTGAATAAACATAAGTCCATACATCTATGTGTCTGCATTTAATGCATAAACATCTCAATATATACTAAATCAATGAATGGCAAGAGTGTAAACTGCTTATGTCACTGGTGCTTAGAATTCAGGATTTTATTCTGTGTTGCTATAGGCTCCAGCAGCCTCTTCATTTCTCATTCTGCAGATATTGCACAGAACATGCAGATGCATGCCAGATGTAAAGTCCTATCCAGTGGTGTGAGACTGATATCCACCCCTCTGCTCCATTCCCAGTTCAAGAGCCCCTATGTTCTAAGGTGACCTAAGCTGGCCCAGGCTGTTGCCATGGAAACCATTACAGTAAGGGAGGTGAGAGAATGGAGAAGAGGCAGAAAGTGCACTAAAGAGAAACAAAATGTCTATTCCTCTTCAGTTGTATTATGTGCAGATTCTAAATCCCAGCGTGGCTTATAGTAGGCCTTCAATACATGTTGGAAAACCAAATGAATGCACCTTCAGAAATCACCCTGAGGGGCTTCCTCCATCATAATAAATAGACTTTTCCAGTATCAATGACTCAGATGTCCTATATTCACACAGTAACCAAGTTTTCCCAAACATGATTAATTACAAATATTCTCTCTCATTATCCTTCTAAACCACCAGAATGTCCCAGAAATTTCAAGTTTTTTAACATACAAGTTATATTTCCTGAATTACATCTGCCATCATTTATTAGATTTTAGGAATTGATTGAGAGTTTGGAAGATATAATCACTATATACTACTAAAGTAGTATTCAAGAAATGGGGAAAATTCCAAAGATAGGGAATATGAAGAATGATAAGACTGTTTAAAACCTTTGGTAGGCCACACTTTGCACTGAGACTATGGTTTAATGCTCTGACTTCCACATGGTAAGCATGGTTTGAAACACTTAAATTATAAAGCATCAACTGGTGTTTCATTAAAATGATTTATACTGTATTTCACCACATAATTGTCACAAATTCTATGCCAAAATTTTTGCAAAAATAGCAGATTATGACTATTATGTGAAGCTTTTTAAAACAATTTGCTGGTATTACTTAAAAATCACTTATCACTAAACTGTTTCGTGCAATATCAGAATGCACAGACTATTCATGAATATACATTAATATGGTGGTGATGATTATATGGCAAACTACAGTATTTTAATTAAAAATGGTTTATTCATTTATTTTGAAGAGGTAGAAAACCATGTGTAAAAAGGTTCAAGGCTTTATTTATCCAAGTGTTTTTTTTTTAATGTGTGTGTATGTTAATATCAACTGTGTAAATTGCACATATTAATTTTATTGGATCATCAATGAATTTATGTATAGAAAAGTTTTCTTAGAGTAGAAATCTGATACTTTTCAAGTGGTTAAAAATTTAAGTTTCTTCTAAATGTAATCTTTTAAGATTTTATGGTCTTATTTTTTTCATGAAAAGTTAATAAGAAGAAATGGTTATAAATAATGTACAAATTCAGCATAGGGTCTACCTAAAAACACTGTGCTGAATTTGCACATTATTTATAACCATTTCATCTTTTTTCTTTTTAAATTTGCTTTGTTTATGATCTATATAAATATAATTTATAATTATAAATATAATTTTGCTATTATTATTTTAGAATGTCTTATGCACAGTTACAAGATAAGTTTTCTTAAGTCTGGGATATTCTTCATATCAGTGTGTATTCAATATTGAAAGAGTCCTATAACTCTTGCCTTCTGCTCATGCGACTCTATTGGTATTTCCTTTTCCCAAAGATATGGGCTGTTTCTGATATCTGTGCCTCAGCAAGAGTGGATAAAAGCCATGTTGAAATGGATAAACCACACAAGTAAGAGCTATAGATGTGGACTACAGGCCACTGAAGAAGAACTGAGCTTGCTGAGGATCTATGCTATACTTTGGAAATATCTGAGATGTTAAGAGGTGAGTACTTTGGTGGTTGGCGTGTGTGTGTGTGTGTGTGTTGGAAAGGGTAGACTATAGTGAGAAGATGATCTGTATAATATAATAAGCTTATAAGAAATGTAAGCTTTTGGAATTCCAGAAAGGTTCAACTATCAAATAGTAGTGAAAATCAGAAGAAAGAGCTAATAAAATTATCTTCTTAGGTTGAAAACAGGCTTTTGAAATCAGCATAGAAGGGGGTGATTGCAAAAGAACTATCATTATTGAGTTTATTGATCAAATACCAAAATTTTATGTTATCCCATTTAATACTCACAGCAATCTTGTGAGGTAGGAATTATCTCCATTTTATACATAGAAAACCATCTTCAATACCTTTATGGCATTTGCCAGTAAACAGATGGTTCTGGAGACTATATGCTAAGTGAAATAATCCAGTCCCCAAAAGCCAAAGGTTGAATATTTTCTCTGATATGTGGAAGCTAACCTACAATAAGAGGAAGAGGTGGAAGAATAGAAGTTTAGTAGATTAGACAATGGAAAATGGAGGGAAGGGAGAGGGAATAGGAAAAGGAAAGACAGTGGAATGAATCTGACATACTTTTCCTATATATATATATATATATATATATATATATATATATATATATATATATGAATGAATACATCACGGTGAATCCCATAATCATGTATGTCCACAAGAATGGGATCCTAACTAGAATAAGATATATTTCATGCTTGTATAATTATATCAAAGTGGATTCTACTGTATGTAAAACTAAAAAGAACCAATAAATAATATCCATTAAATGCGAAAAATAAAAAATCTTGAACTTGTTATTTGAATTGCATAAGACCATATAGCTATTAAGTTCATTGTACTTTAGATCCATGTCTCTCTGGATTCTAACACTTATTGAAAATAATATTCAAGAGAAAATTATGACTATATGTCTTATTATTTTTATGAAGATTTGTGCTTTTACTTCTTTTTAATTTTTCAGAGAAAGTTTTTCCCTGTGGTATGTTCAGAAAATGCATCAGCAACCCCAGTATCTACAACTTGAAAAAAAAAGTACTAGGAAAAAAACCCTCCTCAAATGAAAAAAGTATCCGTCTAACTGGAGGTGTGGTTCAGCATTTGCCTGGCCATGCACAAGACCCTGGTTTCAATCTCTAGCATGGCAAAAATCAATAAATAAAAGGGCCATGTACTTCTAGGTCATTCCCAACTACTTGGGAAGCTGAGGCAGGATGATCACAAGTTGGAGGCCAGCAAAGGTCTCAAAATACTACATGCTTACATACATAAATACATACTTGCATACATATATACATATATGGTTCTAATATTTTCCTTTTTTCTTCTTCATTTTTCTATACATTACATGAATGGAAATCAGATTTTCCAGAGAAGGTATATAATTTGTAAGTGTAGAAATGAGTCTTCAATTTTAAGATGTTTATTTAGCTAAAAGCAGCAATGCAAAATTTATTCTTACTGACACTTGACTAATATTACGTATTTTTGATAATTGGTTAGTCTAAGGAATTAAAGCCTCTTTTTTTTTTTTTTTAAATTTAGAAGTGTTTAGGTAGTTTTGTTACTGGGATGGGGCCTTCTGGGAAACTGAGGCGTGTGATGACCCCCCCCTTCAAACCCCAGTTCTTATGATCAAGTCAGAAAGATATCAGACATAGCACTCAGAGAAACAGGCAATTAATTTATCTGAAGGGATGGGAAAAAGGAAAAGGGGACACTCTCAAGAGAGTGGGTCCTCTCAGAGAGGAAAAGGGCACTGTTCCTCTTCTGCATTCCAGTTTTATTGAGGATCCCAGAGTGTTTCCAGAGGGTCCCACCCAGGTCCATCTTTTGACTTTTTTAAAAAATAACATTATTTGATTGATTGATTGATTGATTGATATGTGGTGCTGAGGATTGAACCCAGTGCCTCATACATATTAGGCAAGTGCTATACCACTGAGCCACAAACCAATCCCGATTTCTTGATTTGACTGGTAGCAGGATGACTTCAGACTTTCAAGTCCCCAATGTCATGATAACTCTAGGTCATTTTGGCCCATACTGACTGGTTCTAATTGAATTCTTATCCATAAATTTTTGGAGATTTTTGGTTAGTAGAAATAATTGATATCTCCCTGAGTTTCAGGATCTTATCTATAAAAAGGGTCACAAAATTCTCCCCCTTCAGCATAACTTGAGTTCCTTTTATCAACATGATTTCAAGCCTGCATTTCTCCAGAAGATAACAGGTAGCTTGCTGAGGAATAGGACATATCCTGTCTACTTAAGCCAGGCAGGACTGCAGGTAAATTGTATCTTAGAAAATAAAGCATGTAGGAATCAGCACAGTGGGCCCATTTTATAGAATTATTTCCTTAAGCTCATATTATCACTACTTGTATCTGTCTGTCCACAATCAGTTTCAAGAAAAGTTAAGATATAAGTCTGTTTTTATCAAGTTGCAACCCTAAGATTTAGAACTTCTTCTCATGACATTTATTAACTTATTTTGTAGTACCAGGATTTGAACCCAGGGGTGCTCAACCACTGATTCACATCCCCAGCCCATTTATTTATTTAGTTTTTATTTTAAGAAAGGATATCAGAATAGTTATATAACCTAAAGAAAGGGTTGCTTAGGGCCTCACTAAGTTGCTGAGGCTGGCTTGATCTTGTGATCCTCCTGCTTCAGCCTCCTGAGCCACTAGGATTACAAGCATGCACCACTGCATGCAGTACACTTATTAACTTCTAATCACATATTTAATAATATTTTTCAGAGTTCATTAAGCATACCATAACTATAGGCACTTGCAAAACATTGACAAGAGCCCTTAATATGAAGTCAGATAATCTTAGTTGGAATTGAAGTTTGTCTCTTACTTAGTGACTATATATTTGGGCAAATGTTTTACTTTCTCTGAGCCTCAGTTCTCTCACACATAATATGAGAATAATCCTTATCTTCTATGAGTTTTGAGAATAACCTGACATAATAAATATGAAAGTACTTTGTAGACAATTTCCATAGTAATGTGAGGAGACCAGAAGTAAAATAAACAAAAAGTGAATATGCTAGTAGCTGTGCCAGTTTGGTAACTTATTTTCTCTTTGTTTCTCCCAGCAAGACCAAGGCCTGCATATCTCTAAGAAACAGTAATGCCCTCCCACCTTGAGCCACATTTCCTGGTTCTCCTACCTTTTGCCTCAGGAGCAATGCAGTAGTTGACAACATACTGACAGAAAGGTAAAAGTATATGAAAGACTTGCCTTCTAGGTCATTCTCTTTGAGTAAAGTGATTCCTCCTCAATGATAAGCCTAATAAACACTTCATATCAATATCCTGGTTCAGGACAGTGAAGGAAAAGTTAAGGCAGAATGGTAATTTCATAACAAAGCCCAACAGAACCATGGAGTTAAGGCATTGTAGTAGAGTAGGAAAGGCACTGAACTGGAAGAAAGGGAACTGCCGCAGTCTGGCTGGGCACAATTCAGGAGCCACTTGTCAAAAGAAACGAACTTTATTTTTAGAACACACACACCAAACCACACAGCTCCTCAGGAAAAACCTTCAGAGCCCAACTGCCACCACCAGCTTCCCACAAGCCTCTCCACCTCCCCCACTCCTCCTGCTCTTGAGGCCGATTGGCTGGGTCGCATGGGCGGAGCCAAAAAAAAGTCCCCCAATGAGCAGCTCCGTGGTCTGAAAGGGCAGGGAAACAGCCCAATGAGCATCACCACAGAGGAGCCAATCAGTTGGCAGCTAGAAGTTTGCTGGGGCTGCTGTGAGCCAATCATCAGCTGGCAGCTGAAAGTTTGCTGGCAGATGGAAGTATGCTGGGGCCCCTTTTGGCTGTGGCTCTCAACATCTCCCCCTCTCTGTTTAAACAACAAGCATGTGGCTTAGGGACTGTGCCTGCCTTAGGTTGTCCAATACTACATATGGTCCTTACCCGTCGTCGGATGAGCTGACCTCAAGGCTTCAGCCTCCTGTCTTAGGTTGGTAACATTGCAATTGGATCTTACCGTCATTGACTACCAGTCCAGCATACAGCCACACCTGTGGATAGGTCTTTGTACCAGCGGGGGGGTGAGGTTCTTTGCCTCACCTCTGTTGGCCCCCAAATTTTAGCTGAACGACCATCACAAACAGAAGGGAGGAGGATACACCAAGCCAATTGACGGCTCCTTTTGGAAAAATTGTACCACCGATGACACCATCAGCAAAAATACCCCAACAGTACCACAAGACGCTGCACCAACAGATAGTTCACAATGCATACAAGTGAGTTCACAATGCATACAAGTGATACATAGTCCAGGCAAGTTCTGCAAGCAGTTCAGTGATGGCTCCTTTTGGAAAAATTGTACCACAATGACACCATCAGCAAAAATACCCCAACACTACCACAAGTCGCTGCACCAACAGATAGCTCACAATGCATACAAGTGATACATAGTCTAGGCAAGTTCTGCAAGCAGTTCAGTGATGGCTATTGCAGAAGCTGTAGATTGGTTTCATCTTTGTCTTCACTGGCACTAGGATGAAGATAGGAATTCTGGCAATAATAGCTAAAGAAAAAATTATGTAACATTCCAGAAGGCACTAAAAGAAAACAATTTTCTTAACCATTTACATTATCTTGAACAGAATTATTAAATATAATGAAAAGGAAAGGTGAAAGTAAACAAACAGATCTGTTAACCTCCTTTTTTGTTCACATATTAAAACAATCCTCAAAAGCTATTTACCCAATTTAAATTAAACCATTTAAATCACGTGAATAAAAAAAAAATATTTGGATCCATTTTTTCATGAGGGCTCATCATATATGATATATGGACATACGTACATACAAACATACAACATAAAACACAAGTGTGCACACATAATATAATACATACAACACATAACATAATAGTAAAGGCCTTATAACTTTTTACAGGTGAAATCTCCATTGCAATGTTTTAAAACTCTATAGTCAAAAAATAGAACTGATCAGCAAAATATTAACCTAGGTCTGTATGAGCTCAAAAAACAAAATAGAACTTCCATTGTCCTGTTAGAATATCCTTCCAAAGTACCTTGGGCTTATGTATATTTTTTGGACACATATGCCTTTCCGCAGCACTAAGTCCTGATGAATCCAAATTTTAAAAGTTTAGAGTAAAAAGGGTTATTTTAAGTTTATCTTTGGGGAATATATACCCCTTCCCAATTCCCGCTTTTTGCTTTAATAAGTACATTTTAATAGTTTGATGAGCTCTTTCAACTATGCCTTGTCCCTGTGGATTGTATGGGATTCCTGTTATATGAGTAATGCCAAATGATGAGCAAAATTGTTTGAAAGAGGTAGAAGTATAACCAGGGCCATTATCTGCTTTTAACTGTTTTGGAACGCCCACAGTGGCAAATTTTGTAAGCAATGAGCTATAATATCTTTAGTTTTTTCTCTGGCATGAAGGGAGCCCATCAAAAATCCAGAAGAAGTATCAACTGTAACATGCAAATATTTTAATTTTCCAAATTCTGGCAAGTGTGTGATGTCCATCTGCCAAATATGGTTAGGTATCCGTCCTCTAGGATTGACTCCAAGATTAACTTGTGGTAAAAAGGTCACACAATTTTGACATTGTTTTATTATTTGTCTACCTTGTTCCTTAGTTATTTTAAAACGCTTTTGTAAAGTATTAGCATTGACATGGAACTTTTTATGAAAAATTGTAGCTTCTTCTAGTGTAGAGAAAATATGTATGTCACGTGTAGTTTTATCTGCTAAATCATTGCCCAAACTAAGGGCTCCAGGCAATCCTGTATGTGCCCTGATATGTCCTATAAAGAATGGATCTTTTCTGTCCCAGATTAGACTTTGTAGAGTGGAAAGCAAAGAGAAAACAGTAGAGGAAGGGGAAATCCTACCAGCATCTTCAAGGGATACTATAGCATTAACTATATACTGACTATCGGAAAATAAATTAAATACAGAAATTTTAAACATCACAAAAGCTTGTAATACTGCATTAAGCTCTACCTTTTGAGCTGATTGTTTGGGTACTAAACATGTAAAAGTTTGATCAGGTGTAACTATTGCTGCTGTACCATTATTTGACCCATCAGTGAATATATTTGGAGCATTCATGATAGGTGTTTTTCTTGTCATTTTTGGAAAAAGGACAGGATAAAATGCATATTTTCCATATATGTTTCAATGATTTTTAATGCCTTTCTTGCTTCAGGCGTTAACATGTGGGGTGAATTTGGTCTGATGGACCTTTTAGGATATCAAATAAAGGTCGCAACTCTCCTGTTGGTATATCTAGATAAGGCCTTATCCAATTTATGTCTCCTAATAACTTTTGAAAGTCATTAAGTGATTTGAGTTGATCTACTCGTATTTGAATTTTTGGTGGACGGACCATGATTGAGGATAATAGAACTCCTAAATAATTAATTGGAAAATTTAATTGTACTTTATCTATTGCTATCTCTAGATTATAATTTTTTAATAAGTTTGTAAGTGTGGCATAACATTCTAGCAATGTATTTTTATCTTTGTGTGCTAATAATACATCATCCATATAGTGAAATATTTGTAGTTCAGGATTTTGATTTCTAAGTGGCTGGATTACTTTGTTAACATAAATTTGACACATAGTTGGGCTGTTAGCCATCCCTTGAGGGAGTACTTTCATTCATATCTCTGACCAGGACCTTCATGATTCAGTGCAGGGATAGTAAATGCAAAATGTGGACTATCCTCAGGATGAATTGGAATTGAAAAAAAAAAGACAATCTTTAATATCTATAACTAAAACATACCAAGTTTTTGGCAAAGCAGACAATTGAGGAATCCCTGATTGAGCAGGTCCCATAATAACCATCTCATTATTAATGGCTCTTAAATCTTGCAATAATCTCCATTTACCAGATTTCTTTTTAATGACAAAAATGGGAGTATTATGGGGAGATACAGAAGGTTGTATGTGTCCTTCCGCTAATTGTTGTTTGACCAGATCATGGGCTGCTTGTATCTTTTCTTTAGTCAGGGGCCACTGAGGAACCCATACTGGTCTTTCTGATTTCCAAGTAATTTTTATTGTCTCAGTGACCCTTTCTGAAAATCCAACCCATGTCTGTCCGTTCCTTGATCTATTTGTATTGGTGCTGCTATACCTTGTTCTTGTTTTTCTAATCTTTTTCCTTTCCTAAAACCTTGTCTAGTCATAATAGTGGGTGCATTTTGGTTGATGTTATTTGTTAATCTCAAACCTAATTGATCTAGGACATCTCGTCCCCATAAATTTACGGGAAGATGATCCAATACGTATGGCTGTATAGTTCCTTCACATCCTTCAGGATCCTTCCAATCTAATACCATTGCACTTCTATGGGGATTAGTCGCCACTCCTAGGCCTCGAAGCGTTTTAGTGGCTTGTTGTAATGGCCAATGTTTTGGCCATTCTTGACGAGAAATGATGCTAAGGTCTGCACCTGTATCTAGGAGTCCATTAAATTCATGTCCTTGAATATTTAGTTTTAGCATGGGGTGAGAATCTAAATTTAAAGAAAGCATAGCCCAATCTATACCTGTGGAGCCTAATCCCTTGGAACCTCTTTCTACAGTACGACTGGAAAATTTATCATGTAGGCTAGGTATTATTAGTAACTGTGCTATTCTATCTCCTGGTGAAATTACTGATATACCTCTTGGAGAACTGGCTATAATTTTTATTTCACCTTCATAATCAGGATCAATTACCCCAGGACTTATCATAAGTCCTTTTAGAGTAGAAGAACTGTGTCCCAATAATAAGCCTACTGTTCCTTTGGGAAGAGGTCCTTTTACCCCTGTGGGAATGATTTGAACTCCCATCTCTGGAGTTACTACTGCTCTGGCGGAGGCGCAGATGTCCAACCCTGCGCTCCCTCTGGTTTGTCTGATGAGGGATCTAATGGACAATGTGTCCTGGGCACTACCCTGATGGGATTGCTGGGTTCCTCCAGTGCTCCGTATATTTGTGGTCTTGGGCCCTGGAGCATTGGGCCCCCCTGTCCATTTTTTGGCAATGGAGCCCGATGTCTTTCTCCACGATATCGTGGATAAACACCTGGTCCTTGTTAATTTTTTGATAATGGAGTACCCTCTATGGTGGTTTGAGAACGGCATTCATTAGCCCAATGTCTCCCTCTACAGCATCATGGGCAAATACCCGGTATTCTACTCCTTTGATACCTAGTTTTGTTAAACCCTCCTCCTATGGGGCAATTCCTTTTAAAATGTCCTGTTTGTTCACAATTGTAGCATGTTCTTGGCCTGGCATCTAAAGCCTGTTTTACTGCATCTGCCACGACTTGCCCTTGTTCATTAATGTCTCTACATAATTTAATATATGTGTTTAAATCTTCATGTTTCCATGGTCTAATGACTTCTCTGCACCAATGATTTGCTTGGTCATAAGCCAGGTGTTTTATTAATGGCATTGCTTGTTCTGTATTCCCCAAAACTCTGGTAACTGTTTGAATAAGCCTGTCTACAAATTCAGCGTAAGATTCATTAGCTCCTTGTATTACCTTAGATAATTGACCTTGTAAACCTCCATGTCCTTGTAAAGTCTTCCATGCCCTAACCGCATCTGCAGCAATTTGTGCATATACGCCAGGATCATATGCAATTTGTTGCTGCTGATCCTCATAAGGTCCCTTTCCTAACAACATATCTAGATTTCTCTGAGGATAACCAGCTGCTGCATTTCGCCTAGCCGTCTCCTTGCAAAATTCCTCATTGGCAACCTTCCATAACAGGTATTGTCCTCCATTTAGCACAGCTTTACACATATTAGCCCAATCTGCTGGCGTCATGTTCAAGTTGTTAATGGATTCGACCATGCTTACAGTGAAGGGTGCTTGAGGACCATAGGTTGTTACAGCCTCTTTTAGCTGCTTCAGTGTTTTGAAATGTAAAGCATGGTGAATTCGCCCTCCTGCCTGCTCAAATACACGACATGTTAATATTTGAGATCCTGTCTCAGGATCCCAACTATCAACTGCGGGGGTTGGGGGCCTCCCAGCATATGGAGGTGGCCTTGTTGGTTGGACACTTACGTCCTCTGGTGATAGAAGGGTGTTAGTAGCAGTCTCCTGTAGAGGTGGCACTGTTGGCTGGACACTTACGCCCTCTGGTGATAGAAAGGTGTTAGTAGCAGTCTCCTGTTGTAACTTTCCCCCTGATGGCTTTTTCTGCTGTACACTTTTTTTCTCTGTCTTACTAGCTTGAGAGGCCTTCTCTTTTACTTGATTTTTTTCCTCTGACTAGTTCGAGAGACCTTCTCTTTTACTTGAATTTTTTCCTCTGTCTGACTAGCTTGAGAGACCTTCTCTTTTACTTGAATATTTCTACTATAACTATAATACAACCCAACAAGATAATGCCAAACAAAACTGAAACAGAATGAAACAAAAGTGGAACAACAGAAAATCATTATAGCCTTTCTGTACTCCTGAAATGTCCATCCGTCCTTTCTCCCTATCTGTTCCTCAGATGTGAACGGTTTTTCTTCCGTCTCACTCATCTCCAGGGACAGGCAACTTAAAACAAAAGTGAAGCAAAACAAAAGAAGAATCTTAAAATGGCTACCCATCCTCTCGCCCTGCCCTCAGGGGCGAGCAGTTTACCTTATCACTTACTCTCAGTCGTTCCGTGTGAGCCACCAAATGCCGCAGTCTGGCTGGGCACAATTCAGGAGCCACTTGTCAAAAGAAACGAACTTTATTTTTAGAACACACACACCAAACCACACAGCTCCTCAGGAAAAACCTTCAGAGCCCAACTGCCACCACCAGCTTCCCACAAGCCTCTCCACCCCCCTACTCCTCTTGCTCTCGAGGCCGATTGGCTGGGTCACGTGGGCGGAGCCAAAAAAAGTCCCCCAATGAGCAGCTCCCTGGTCTGAAAGGGCGGGGAAACAGCCCAATGAGCATCACCGCAGAGGAGCCAATCAGTTGGCAGCTAAAAGTTTGCTGGGACCGCTGTGAGCCAATCATCAGCTGGCAGCTGGAAGTTTGCTGGGGCCCCTTTCGGCTGTGGCTCTCAACAGGGAACCAGAGTTTATACTTCTGATTTCACTACATAATAATTATATAACCTAAAGAAAGGGTATTTTCTTTCTTGGCCTCAAAGTTTCACACTATACAGTAGTGTAGAATAGAATAGATTATCTCCAAGGTCTATTCCAACACTGATATTATGTGATTCTATTTTAATTATAATAAAAAGATTTCAACTTTGTAGGCTTTAAGAAGGCATTTTATACCTCAAAAGAAAAAAGGGGAAAAATCACATTAATTATTTCTCTATTGTGAGTTATAATAAGCATTTGCTTTCATTAATAACCTTATTGGGGTAAAATTAACATAAATCTTTGCATTTTCTTTTTTTAATGTTCATTGTAGCATTTATTGTTTATAATAACCAAGAATGCAAAAATACATGGGAATAATATTCAGGCTTAAAAAAAATAAAGAAATCCTACTGTTTGAGATATCATAGATGAATTTTGGGGGCATGAAATTATCCAGGAAAACAATTAAACAGTGAAAGCTCTCACTATATGTGAATTATAGAGAACCAGAATCTCATAGAAAAAGATAATAGAATGGTGGTTGCCAGGGGCTAAATATGGGAAGGAGGAGGTGAATAGGGAAATGTTGGTCAGAGGGTACTCTCAGCTCTGAGAGGGATATGTTAAAGGTTTCTGGTGTACAACATGGTGACTATAGTTAATAGTACTTTTTAAAAATATATTATTTATTATTTTTAGTTATACATGAGTAGAATACATTCTACCATATATTTGACATATATACAAAGTGTATAACTTCCCATTTTTTGTGTTTGTACATGATGTCAATTACACTCATAGTGTGTTCACATATGAACATAGGAAAGTTTATTTGATTCATTCTACCATCTTTCCCATTCCCATCCCACCTCAATCCTTTGCATTTTCAAAATGTGTTTTTTTATTTTGTTTTCTTTCAAGATGGGATATTCCTATGTTACTTTGTTTACCTTGAACTCACAATTCTTCCACCTCAGCCTCCCAGGTTTGGGGGATTATAGTCTTGTTCCACTATGCCTGGCTCAGAGTGTTTCAAAAATATAGCAGTTCATATGAGTCCTACAGTAATTAACAACATTTCATCGCATGATGAACTAAAAACTGAGGCTGAAGTTTAAAAGGTTTGCACAGAATCACAGCTAGTATCTAAAATTAGGAGCTGGAAAACCAATTTCAATCTATCTCTAAGTTCAGTGATTTTCCACTACAGCAATTTACCTAGATGATTTCACCCAAGCTTAAAATACATGGAATTTATCTGGAAATGAATTAAAAATGAACAGTTGCTATTTTATATGTAGCTATAAGTAAAAATAAGGACAATGTTTATATATCTTTTAAAAATTCTTCACATTTGAAAGTAGAGCTGTGAACCACATATAAGGAAGTATACAAACAAAACATAAATGTATCAGAGCACTAGGGATTTTAAAAGATTAAAAAACAGCATTTGTAAAGCATTTTAAGATCATTTGAAGAAAGTAGCTACTTAGATATAATATTTAGAACTATAACCTTCAAGCACACAATAGAAAGGGAAATAATAAAGGATGGGATATAAGAAGGTGTCTTGATTTAGGGATCATTTAACACATTTGCTATGTTAGTATAGACTTTTTTGTCAACTGCTGCACACCCTATTTTTTTTTCTTATGCTTCTCCCTTTACCCCCAAAACAAAAATAAGTGCAATCTTCGAGAACTTTAAAGTACACTATCTCTGCATAGATATTAATATAGTGACTGCTTTTCCTAGTGTCAGAGCAACCAAAATTCACCTGGAAGATTGTACCTAGACTTATTGTTAATAATCACTTTAGAAAAATGTATAGTTTCTGTGGTGGCTTGCATTAAAATCAAATAAACTCCATGTTCCTGTTTAACAAATAAATTATTTGTTATTATAGAAATCATTCACTTGCTTATTAGCATTTTGAGGTTATAATCAGATCCAGCAAAGGTTTTTGCAATGTAGATGTATTAGATTCAAAGACACTGGACATAGGCTTGTATTATGAGTCTATATGGAAATGATAAGCCTATATGAAAAAAGCTTAGTATTAAAAAAATGCATCCCAAGTCATTCTAGTCCATGGAAAAGTAGGCATCAAATACTATGGATCCAACTCTGTGAGGAAAGCAATAGAGCTTTAAGATATTGTCACTGCCCTCATGGAGCTTGCAGCTTAATTGAGGACACAGAAAGATACCTTATATCCATTTCTTTATTTGATAAGCAAAACTAGTTTGTGAGGTAGAGAGTGTTATTCTCATTTTACCAATGGAGGAACTGGGGTTCCGAGAATTTAAGTAACTTGTCCAAAAATCACAGCCAATAGGTAGCACGATTGACATTCAAAACCACTGATGATAAAATATATGCTTTTCTTTGTATTTTGATGCATTGTAATACACAGGAAAAAAACTGGCAAAGAAAATATAGCAATTAGGAATACCAACTTGCATTTTTCCAGGGCCTCATGAACACTGGGCAAGCACTCCGTCACTGAACTACATCCCCAGGACAATATAGTATCTTAGTACTAAAATATATACAAGTAACTTTAAGTGCAATAGGAATTCAGTGAAAGTTGACGCTAATTCATGCGTATCTTAATCAGTCCGTGTTTTCCTCACTAAGACATAGGAAAACATAGTTCCTCAGTTGGTCCTTATAAATTATCTAAATAAAGAAAAAGGGGTGGGAAGAAGAATAAGCTATCTGTGTCTGTTTGTTTATTTATAAAATAGGGATTGTGCCATTCACCCACAGTACAATTTTTAAGATTGAATAAGATGGCATATATAAAAGCATTTTGTAAATTCCAAAGAATTCATTGATGTAAACCATTACTGTTACTTGATAAAGTATGAAAATAAGTATGTATATGATGTGCATACATAGAATTGACATTGAGAAAGTGTTTAAGCATGAGCAACTCAACTACCACCAAATCAGAGAATTATAAAATCTCAGGGTAAGAGGGGACCTCAAAGGTTATCTAATCTAACCCCCATCTGGAGTTTGTCAAAAGGGGCTGATATATTTTAAGGGAATTTATCTGTATCTTGTTATGGTTGTTTCCCTCCAAAACTCTCTTAATTTTAGTCAATAATCCTACAGATTTTTTCATCAATCTTACAAATTGACTTTCATTTCATATTTTCTTTTATTTTTAAATATTTTAATGTCAATTGAAGTAAAACTATAATATTTATTTCAGTGGAAAATCATCATTATTTCAATTAACATCTTCCACAAATATGAGAATCAGAAGACAAAAAAACAGTCTGCTTAGTTCTCATTTTTTTTCTGAACTGTGCTCTTAAAAGCAGAGTTCAGGGTCTCTGCATTCATAAATAAAACCCTGACTCCTTGTGGAGATATTCTAACACAAAGGACACAAAAAGGAAGGAAGAACTTAACAGCTTCATCTTTGATCTCACTTAATCTGGACGTGAATCTCTATGTAGGTGCTAATTCATCTCAAGGAAGATCTGCCACTTATTTGATAGTAGGTAATCATTTCAAGGTGGTCCTCAGTATAGGAATTAATGGCAAAGGTTATATTAGTCATTTTTCTGCAGCTCAAAACATACTTTTTAGGAAACAACAATAATGCAAATAGTAGTATGTTGAGAGCCACAGCCGAAGGGGCCCCAGCAAACTTCCAGCTGCCAGCAAACTTCCAGCTGCCAGCTGATGATTGGCTCACAGCGGCCCCAGCAACATCTAGCTGATTGGCTCCTCGGCCCCAGCAACATCTAGCTGATTGGCTCCTCTGCGGTGATGCTCATTGGACTGTTTCCCTGCCCTTTCAGACCACGGAGCTGCTCATTGGGGGACTTTTTTGGCTCCGCCCACGTGACCCAGCCAATCGGCCTCAAGAGCAGGAGGATTGTGGGAGGTGGAGAAGCTTGTGTGGGAGAGACAGGCTTGTGGAAAGCCGGTGGTGGCAGTTGAGGCTCTGAGGATTTTTCCTGAGAGGCTGTTTTGTTTGGCGTGTGTGGTTCTAAAAATAAAGTTAGTTTCTTTTGACAAGTGGCTTCTGATTGTGCCCAGCCAGACTGCGGCAGTAGTAAACTAAAACATATAAAGGTCTTTAGATGAGTAAGACACAAGTGACATCTATTTTCTTCTTGATGTTTTTCTGGTTTCCAATTTTTCTATAGTAAGCAAATATTATATATATATATATATATATATATATATATATATATATATATATATATATATATATAATTTTTTCTTAATTTGTTCTTTTTAGATATACATGACAGTAGAGTGCATTCTGACATATTATACATACATAGAGTGTAACTTCCCATTCTGTGGTTGTATATGATGTGGAGTTACACTAGTGTATTCATATATGAACATAGAAAAATGATGTCCAAATTATGTCTTTCTTATTCCCATCCCCACTCCCTTCCCTTCATTCCCCTTTATCTAATCCGATGAACTTCTATTATTCTCTCCCTCCCCTTATTATGTGTGCATATCAGAAAGAATAATTTTTAAATTATTTATTGAGGTGAAATTTATAACATAAAAATAACCATTTCAAAGTGGGCAATTCAGTGGTATTTAGTACATTCACAGTATTATACAACCACTTCTATCTAGTTCATAAAATTCCATCACTCCACAATTAAACCCTTTACCCATTGAGCAGTTTGTCCAATTTCCTACTGCACTTAAACCCTAGCAATTACCAATCTACAATCTATCTCTATGGTTTTATCTAATTTGAATATTTCATGTATGTAGAATCATATGATATGTGATGTTTTTGAATCACTTCAACATCAAAATGTTTTTGAGATTCTTTCAACTTCTAGCATGTATTATTTAAATCTAAATAATATACATTTGTGTATTCATTCATTCTTTAACATTAACATTTTGGTTACTTCCACTTTCTAGCTATTGTGAATAATGCTGAAATGAACATGTGTGTTCATGTACTTGTTTAAGTAAACATTTTCAGTTCTTTGGGCTGATATATGTAAGACTAGAATTGTGAGGCTATGGTAATTCTCTTTTCAATTTTTTGAGAAACCACCAAAATGTTTTCCATACTGACTGCCCAGTAGGATACTATTTTGATTACTGCAGCTTATGCCATATTTTTATTTATTTATTTATTTTTAATTTTGAGGCAGGGTCTTGCCAAGTTGCTTAGGGTCTCTTTAACTTGCTAAGGCTGGCCTTGAACTTGCAACCCTCCTGCCTCAACCTCCAGAATCACTGGGATTGTAGCCACGTGCCACCACACCTAGCATATCTTTATTTTTATTTTTTATTTTGTTAATAGTTCATTTTAGTTATATATAACATTGGGATTCATTTTGATGTGATTATGCAAGCATGGAATATAATTTGTTCCAAATTTATACCATTCCCTCCTCTCTCCCCTTCCCTTTTCTCTACTCTACTGATTCTTCTTCTATTTATTTAGAGTTTATGTTAATTATTGCATTATGGATATACATAAAGGTGAAACTTACCATGGTATATTCACATATATACATACGAAATTTTGGTTACATTCATTCTACCCTTGTTCCCTTTTCCCATTCCTCCTCCCTCTCCCTCAATCCCCTACATCTACTCCACTGATCTCTATTCTGTTTTCATGGAACATTCCCCCCAGCTGCCCTTTTATTTTTTTCTCCCTTATTTGGCTCTAGCTTCTGCATATGATACAAAATATTTGACCCTTGAGTTCTGAGTCTTGTTTCCTTTACTTAGCATGATGTTCTCCAGCTCCATCAATTTATCAGCAAATGACATAAGTTCATTCTTCTTTATGGCTGAGTAAAAAGCGATGTGTATATATCTCACATTTTCTTTATCCACACATCTTTTGAAGGATACCTAATTGATTTCATAGCTTGGCTATTGTGAATTGTTCCACTATAATCACTGAGGTGGCTGTATCCATATGGTATACTGATTTTAGATCTTTTGGATATATACCGAGGAGTAGTATAGCTGGGTCATATGATGGTTTCATTACTAGTTTTGAGGAATTTCCATACTGCTTTCTAGAGTGGTTGCAATAATTTGCAGTCCTACCAACAATGCATGAGTGTACCTTATCTCCCACATCCTTACCAGCATTTATTATTATTTGTATTCTTGATAATTGCCATTCTGACTAGAGTTGGTGTAGTTTTGATTTGCATTTCCCTGATTGCTAGAGATATTGAGTATTTTTTCATACATGTATTGGTCATTTGTATTTCTCTTTTGAGAAGTGTCTGTGTAGTTTTGCTCATTTATATTAATTGGGTTTATTATTGTTGTTGTTTGAAATATATATATATATATATATTTTTTCTGGATATTAATTCCCTGAGGAACAAGTGGCAAAGAACTTCTCTCATTCTGTAAGCTCTCTCCTTGTGTTCTTAATTGTTTCCTTTGCTGTACAGAAGCTTCTTAATTTAATGCCATCCTACTTACTGACTCTTGGTTTTGTTTCCTGTGCTTTTGGATGCTTGTCAAGTGAGTTGATACTTCTATTATCTATAAGGGTTATTTTTTTTTCTTCACATTCTCATAAGCATTTGTTAGTCTTTGTTTTGGTTTGTTTTTTGATAAAAGGAATTATTATTGGTGTGGGATGCAATCTCGATGCACAGTTTTTATTTTTCCACTTTTATTGGTACATTATAGTTGTTCATAATAGTTAGGTTCATTTTAACATAATCATACATGCATGGAATTTAATTTATTCCATTTCATTTTCTAGTGCCCCCATTCAATCCCCTCCTCCCTCTTACTTTTCCCTTATTTCTATTCTACTGCTTACCTTGCAATAAAGGTGGAATTCACTGTGATATAATTATATAGAGCTAATAAATAAATTCAGCAAAGTAGCAGAATACAAGATCACTGTTCACAAACCAGTAGCTTTCCGATACTCCAATAGTGATTCTGCTGAGAAAGAAATCAAAGAAACTGTACATTCACAATAACATCAAAAGATGTAGGGGCTGGGGTTTTAGCTCAGTGGTAGAGTGCTTGCCTGGTATGGGTGACACCCTGGGTTCCATCCCCAGCACCATATATAAATAAACAAATAAAATAAAGGCCTATCAATAACTAAAAACATTTTTTAAAAAGATGTAAAAGACTTGGGAATTAATCTAACCAAGGAAGATAAAGACCTGTACAATGAAAACTATAGAACACTGAAGAAATTGAAGGCCTTAGAAAATGGAAAGATTTCCTATGTGCTTTTATAGACATAACTAATATTGTCAAAATTGTCATAGTAACAAAAGTATTATACAGATTCTATGCAATCCTTATCAAAATACCAATCACATTGTTCACATAACTAGGAAAAGTACTCCTAAAATTCATTTGGAAGAATAAAAGACCCAGAATACCCAAAGAAATATTGAGTAAGAAAAATGCTGAAAGCATCACAATACCTGATCTGAAATTATACTCCAGAACTATAGTAATAAAACAGGGTGATATTGGCATCAAAATAAACATGAAGAGCAATAGGACAACATAGAAGACACAGAGACAAACCCTCATACTTACAGTCATCTGATACTTGACAAAAATGCCAAAAATATATGTGGGAGAAAAAATAGCTCTTTTAATAAATGATGCTGGGGAAACTGGATATCCATATGTAAATAAATGAAACTATCTCTCACCCTACACAAAAGTCAGATCAAAGTGGATCGAAGACTTAGGAATTAAACCAGAAACTTTGCAACTCTTCAATTTAGTTTGATTGCAATATGTGGTGGCTAAAGATATTATGTATTCTTTTATATATTTATTGGCCTTTTATATTTCTTTTGAGAACTGTCTATTCAGATAATTTGCTCATATTTTATTAGATAACTTGCTTGTTTGATGTTACGTTTCTGAGTTCTTTATATTCTGCACATGAATCCTGTGTCAGAATAATAGCTGGCAAAGATTGTTTCCTTTGCTGTGCAGAAGCTTTTTAATTTGATGTAATCCAATTTGTTATTCCCTGAGTTATTGGAGTCCTATTTAGGAAATTGTTGCCTGTACTATTATCTTGAAGTGCTTCCCCTGTTTTCTTCTACTAATTTTAAAGGCACAGATCTTATATTGAGGTCTTTGATTTTGAATTGATTTTTCTTTTACCAGGGATTGAAACCATGGGTGCTTAACCACTGAGTCACTTTGTTAAATTTTTAAATTTAGATAGGGTCTCACTAAATTGTTTGCTAAGTTGCTGAGGCTGACTTTGAACTTGTGATCTTTCTGCCTCAGCCTTCTGAGCTGCTGGGATTACAGACGTGTACCACCATGCCCAACTTTGAGTTGATTTTTCTACAGGGAGAGATATATAGTCTTTCTTCAGTCTTCTACATGTGGATATCTAGTTCTCCCAACACCATATGTTGGGGAGGCTCACATTTCTCCAGTTTATTTTTTGGCAACCTTGTCAAGAATCAGTTTGCATAGATGTGTGGATTTATTTTTGGTCTTCTCTTATGTTCCATTTGTTTACATACCTGTTTTATGCCGGTATTATACAATTTTTGTTACTATGACTCTACATTTTAAAATAAGATACAGTGAAGCCTCCAACATTGTTCTTTTTGCTTACAATTGCTTTGGCTATTCAGGATCTTTTGTCTTTTTTTCTACATTTGTCATGAAAGACATATTTTCATTGGTATTTCATTTAATCTGTAGATCATTTTCTTTTATGGCCATTTTAACAATATTAATTCTCCCAATGAACATAAATGGTATTTCCAACTTCTAGTATCTTCTTCAATTTTTTCATCAGTTTTTTGTAATTTTCAATATAGAGGTTTTTATTTTCACCTCCTTTAGTTAAGTATATTCCTAAATATTTTTGAGACTATCATAAATGCTATTTACTTCCTGATTTCTTTCTCAGCAAGTGTATTATTGGTATACATAAAATCTACTGATTTTTGTAAGTTGATTTTGTATGCTGCTACTTTACTGACTTTGTTTATCAGTTCTAAGAGTCTTTTGGTAGAATATTTAGAATTTTCTATGTAGAATCATATCATCAACAAATGGGGATAACTTGACTTCCACTTTTCCTATTTGTATCCCCTTTTTTCTTTCTTTTGCTTAACTACTCTGCTAAAATTTCTAGTACTATTTTGAATAAGACCAATGAGAATGGACACCCTTATTTTGTTCATGATCTTAGAGGAAATGTTTTCAGTTTTCCCCATTCTGTATTCACTATGGATTTGTCATATGTAGCCTTAATTATGTTGACTTATAATCCTTCTAAATACCTCATTTATTCAGGGTTTTTATCATGAAGGGATGTTAAAATTTTTTTCAAAGATGTTTTCTGCATCTATTGAGATGTTATGTGAATTTTAGCCTTGATATTATTATTGGTTTTGTACTGAGGATTCATCCTAGGGGCACTTTGCCACAGAACTACATCCCCAGATCTTTATTTATTTATTTATTTATTTATTTTGAAACAAAGTCTCACTAAGTTCCTGAGGCTGGCCTCAAACATATGATTCTCCTGCCTCATCCTCCCAAGTTGCTGGGATTACAGGCATAAACCAGGCTTGATTCTATTTCTATACTGTACTAATTTACAATCCTCCTACCTCAGTGTTTAATCTTTCAAATGTGCTGTTGGATTCAATTTATAAGAATTTTGGTGAGGATATTTTATTGATTCTTTTTAGTTATACATCACAAATAGGATTCATTTTGACATAAATATAAAAGCATGGAATATAATTTGTTCTAATTCAGTCCTCAGTACTTCCCCTTCCCCTCCCTTCCTCCCACCCCCTGTTCCCTTCCCTCTATTCTACTGCCATTTACTTACAGTTTTTTAAATTAGTGTCTTTTAGACATACATGATGGTAAACTTCACTGTGGTATAGTCATATATGTACATAAGATTGTTAGGTCATATTAATTCCACTGACTTTATCCTTTCTTCCTCCCTTCCCTTCATTCCCCTTTGTCTACTCCACTGGTATTTCTTCTGTTCTTTTTCTCACCACCCCCATTTTGGAGTATTTCCACATATCAGGGAAAACATTCAACCTTTGATTTTGGGGAACTGGCTTATTTCACTTAGCATAATGGTCTCCAGTTCCATCCATTTACTAGCAAATACCATAAAGTAATTTTCCTTATGGGTGAGTGATACTCCATTGTGTGTGTGTGTGTGTGTGTACAATTTTCTTTACCCATTCATCTGCTGAAGAATACCTAGGTTGGTTCCATAGTTTACCTCTTCTGAATTGTGCTGCTATAAACATTGATGTGGCTGTGTAACTGTAATGTGTGATTTTAAATCCTTTGGATATATACTAAGGAGTCAGATAGCTGGGTCACATGTGGTTCCATTCCTAGTTTTTTGAGAAATCTCCATACTGCTTTCCAGAGTTGTTGCAACAATTTGTAGTCCTACCAACAATGTATAAGGGTACCCTTTTCCTCACATCCTCACCCATATTTGTTGTTACATATATTCTTGATAATTGCCATTCTGACTAGAATGAGATGAATTCTCTATGTAGTTTGAATTTGCATTTCTCTAATTGCTTAAGAGGTTGAACATTTTTTCATATATTTGTTGATCATTTGTATTTCTTCTTTTGAGAATTGTCTGTGTCGTTCCTTTGCCCATTTGTTGATTGGGTTATCTATTTTTGGTATTAAATTTTCCTGGATATTAATGCATTATCTGTGGAGCAGGTGTCAAAGATTTTTCTCCCATTCTTTTGGTTCTCTCTTCACACTCTTGATTAATTCCTTTGCTATGAAGGAAGCTTTTTAATTTGATGCTATTCCATTTGTTGAATTTTTGAAAATTCTGTGCTTTAGAAGTCGTATTAAAGAAGTCAGTTTCTAAGCTGACATGTTGGAGTGTTGGGCCTACATTTTCTTCTAGCAGGCACAGGGTTTCTGGTCTAATTCCAAGGTCTTTGATCTACTTGAGTTGACTTTTGTGTAGAGTGAGAGAGATAGGAGTTAAATTTCATTCTACTACATATGTATTTCCAGTTTTCCCATTATCATTTGTTAAAAAGTCTCTTTTCTCCAATATATTTTTGACACCTTTTATCTAATATCAAATAATTATTTATGTGAGTTTGTCTCTGTGCCTTCTATTCTATTTCACTGGTCTTCCTTTCAATTTTGGGGACAGAAGTATGCTGTTTTGTTACTATAGTTCTGTAGTATAATTGGAGGTCCAATATTGTAATGTTTCCTGCTTTGCATTTCTCACTAAGGACTGCTCTTGCTATTCTGGGTCTCTTATTTTTCCAAATGAATTTCATGACTGCTTTTTTTATTTCAGTGAAGAATGTCACTGGAATTTTTTAAAATGTATTTTTAGATGTTGATAGATGTTTATTTTATTCATTTATTTATATGTGGTGCTGAGAATCGAACCCAGTACCTCACACACGCTAGGCAAGTGCTCTATAACTGAGCCACAACCCCAGCCCTGTCAGTGGAATTTTGATGGGAATTGCATTGAATCATATAGCTCTTTAGGCAGTATGGCCATTTTGACAATATTAATTCTGCCTATACAAGAAAATGGGAGGTGTTTCCATCTTCTAAGGTCTTCTTCAATTTCTTTATTTAATGTTCTGCAGTTTTCATTGCAGAGGTCCTTCACTTCTTTTGTTATATTGATAATCTTATTGAGGACTTTTGCATCTATTATCATTAGGGATATTGGCCTATAGTTTTCTTTTATTCTTGTGTCCTTATCAAGTTTTGGTAGCATGATAATAGTGGCTTTGTAAAATGAGTTTCCTTCCTTTTCTATTTTATGAAATAGTTTGAGAAGTGTAAATGTTAATTCTTTTTAATGGTCTATTAAAATTCAGCAGCCATTCTATCTTGTCCTGGGTTTTCACTGTTGGGAAACCTTTTATTACTAATTTAATGTTATTACTTGTTATTGATCTATTTAAGTCTTTTATGTCCCCTTAGTTACCTTTTGTTAAGACATATATGTCCAGAAAGTTTCCCATTTCTCTTAGAAATTCCAATTTATTGGCAGATAGTTTTTCAAAATATTCCCTAATAGTGCTCTGAATTTTCATGGTATTTGTTGAAATGTCTCCCTTTTCACCTTTAGTTTCATTTATTTGTATCTTTTATTTCTTTTGGTTGGTCTAAAGGTTTGTCAGTATTATTTATCTTTTTGAAGAATCAATTGTTTTCTTCTGCTATTTTTTCATCGAATATATTATCTGAGCCCTCTGCATGCAACTCTTCTTCCTACAGTATGCCAACAGCATGGATGTTTGACCTTTTAATGGTATTCCAGAGATCTGTATGTTTCTTCCTTCTTTTTTTTTCTTTGTTGATGTCTAGTTGCAATATTTTGGCAAAGATCTCTTTAAGCTCCAATATTATTTCTTCTATTTCAACTAGTCTGTTGTTGAGGCTTTCAACTAGTGTTTTTAAATCTCACTTATTGAGCTTTTCATTTCTGAGATTTTAAATTTTTTTTTAGTTGTTGATGGACATTTATTTATTTATTTATTTATAGGCAGTGCTGAGAATCAAAACCAGTGCCTCACACATGTGAGGCAAGTGCTCTACCACTGAGCTACAACTCTAGCCCTCCAGGATGTTTTTTTTGAAAATTTGTTGTAATTAGTCCTCCAAGATTTTTATTTGGCTTTCTCTCAGAAAATATTGTTTCATATCTTACATTATCTTCCTTAATTCATTTAACTGTTTATCTTTATCTGTATTCTCCTAGATTTCATTGAGGTTTTCAAACAATCATTCTTCTTAATTTTTTGTCTGGCATTTCACCCATTTTGTTATCTATGGAATCTATTACTATGGCATTATGAACTTTAGGAAATATGTTGTATATTTTTTCATATTTTTTGTGTTTCTATGTTGAGATCAGTGTATCTGTTGAAATGCGTATCTCTTCCACTTTTATATCTTCTTAGTGAGCAGCCTTTCCTGATGATGTATCTTGGGGTATCAGTTTGCTGTGTTAAGTCCAATTGGTCTTCACAGTGTAGATTCCTTGTTGCTTATCTGACTATGGTTGATTAGTTTTGACTCAATGCTTACTGTGTTGGAGCCTGAGGAACCTGCTTTTTCTGTTTCACGAAAGTTGGTTCTCTCTGGTGGTTCAGGCAGATATGGTATAGACAGCAGTGTAAATAGAGTGTATCCTCTGTGGTTACTCCTTAAAATGGTATTGGAACTCCCTACCAAGTGACAGGGATTTCCTAAAGTACTGTTGACATTAGTTTTGATACTTAAAAACAATTCTGGCACTGTCTGCTCTAATTTATGTGAAGGGCCTAGAGCTTTCATCTGCTGTTTAGACACTGCTGTAGATCATGTTGTTTCAATGGGGAGATGCAGGGACTTGAATCACAGCTCTCCTTCTGTGATACATGCAGTGTTGTTGTTATCATCACTGTTAACTCTAATAGGGTATGGGAACAAATAATGCTAAAGACCTCCATAAATGTGGTATTCACATCAGTTGTTATTTCTTTCTGCTGTTGTTGTGAGGGTGAGTAAAATGGGTCACCAAATGTCCCCTAGACATGCACATTTGGGGACAAATTGTCACCTGGAGCCCTACCCCTTTGTTTTTTCTAAGTTGGGGTATCCACTAAGGTTTGAGCAGGACTAGGTCATGACTGGAGCAAGGTGCAATTCCTCTCAAAAGGGCTGGGAAATATTTTTAGTAGCAGGTCACCTGCCCAACACATGCAGAGCCCCAGACATGATCCCCAGCATTGTGAAAAAGAAAAACAAACAAAAAGGTAAAATAAATACCAAATGAAAAGACAATAACAGCAGCAACAACTACTAGTACAGAAATTATAAGGAAGATATAATGTAGAATAAAACAAAGTTAAAAATAATAGAATAAAATTATAATAAAAAGAGTAAAAAGAAAATAATTAGAAATTCAAACAAAGAGACAAGAGAGAAAAATGGAAATCCAGTAAAAATGGAAAAGGGGGATATTAAATGTTAAAAAGAGTCTATAAATATAAAAAAGAAACAAAAACTGCAGCAACAAAAAACGTATTTATGGAAAATAAAGATTCATCCTAGCTTAGGTACTTGAATGAAGTAAAACATGAGTGGATACAATTTATGCTGATCAAAGCTTCTCTGAGTGTTCATAGGCAGGGTCCCCTTCCCAATGGACAAAACAAAGGTTATGTGTTATTCATTCCACTCTTTTTCCTTTGTTGTGCTCCCTTGGTGATTAGAGGAGGAGATTTATAGCTAAAGCCAGTTGGAATTCCTCTCAGCTGCCTTGCTCACTGGAACTAGCTAGCATGGAAAGCAGAATGGCTCACCCAGGTAAAGATTCTGGAGCTTTCTTGGATGTGCCCTCTGAGGGTAGGGGAAATGCTGTGTTGTGTTAGCAGTTGAGCCCAGAATGTAAATCTCAATCTAGCAAAGATTCTCTTCAGAGCTTATAGAGCTATGTGCTTCAAGGGCAGTGGTAACACAGGTGCTACAACTTGTCATTACACAGAATGTAGAACTCCCCAAAGATTTTTTTCTGGGGCTTTTTGGGCTGCACACTCTGATGGAGGGCTAATCCTAGGACTGCGGATTAGCAGTCCTCTCTGCAGGTGGAGAGGAGCAATAGAGTCACAAAAGAACTGTACTGGGAAGGGGGTTGGGGCCTCCTCAATGTGCCACCCTTGATTCTGGTGTTCCCATACTTGGCCATTTGTGAAATCATTAGGGAATGATTCATTACCCCAGGCTTTGACAGCTGGACTCACAAACCCCTGATTTAAAAGGGAGGTGCCTTCTCTTTTCTTCAACATTACAGACTGGTTTCCCACTGCATAGAACTCTCAGTGGTCCACTGTCAGAGTCTCTTCCCCAGGGCAAACTGAATTGAAATGGTTACCTGCTGAGACAAGGGTCCCAGGAAAATGAAGAGGCTTTTGACTACCAGTGTAGTAAGCTCAGACTATAAGACCCCTCTCCAGATGGCTCCCAATTACAGCACTGTAAGAATATGCAAAATACATAGAGATTCTCCAGTACAAGCTGGCTATCCAGATTCCAGTTTTCCTATTTGTGTAGAATATGTCTACAGAGTGCCAAATCCTGCTCTAGTGGAGCTTACTGGTGTTCTGTATCCCTCACCTATACCTCCACCATGAGGTCCCTGTACTCCTGCCTTGCTACCATTTGATCAGTGCTGGGGTGCTCTGTTTCTCCTACTGTTCCATTATCAAAAAATCTCAGGATGCATGCATGAGGCCCTGGGTTCAATCCCCAGAACCACACACACACACACACACACACACACACAAACAAACAAACAAACAAACAAAAAAAAACCCTGGGTATCTCTAAGTGTCTCTCTCTCTCTCTCTCTCTCTCTCTCTCTCTCTCTCTCTCTCTCTCTCTCTCTCTCTCCTGTTGCATTCCAGCACTCAATCATAGTGACCAGCCTCAACAAGCAGCTACACTTCTGGCTTTCTTTCTTTTCTGTGCTTGCAATCAAACCCAGGTCCTTGAGCCCACTGCTGTACCATAGAGTTATATCCCCAGCCCATTCCTGTTGTTTTCATTCTAGGTTGTGGAGAATCAGGCAAGTTCTGGTGCCTGTAATTTGCCATCTTAAATCTCTCATCTCTAATCTTTTATACTATACCATTTGATTCAGTTCTCATTTTCTTTTTTAATATTCTCAGGGTGTTTTGCTGAGAAGTCTGCTTCTAGGTATATTAGAACTTCCTTATAAGTGATTTGCTCCTTTTCTGTTGCTGCTTTAGAATTCTCTCTTTGTCTTTGATCTTTTGCAGTTCAATTAGAATATGTTTTAAGACAGTCTTATATGGATTGAATCTGACTGAAGACCTTTAACATTCCTGTATCTGTTCATATATTTTTCTCCAGATACGGAAAATTTTCAGCTATGATTTTGCTAAATAAGCTTTCTATTCCTTTATCT
The DNA here is from genome assembly GCF_047511675.1 of Marmota flaviventris. Taxonomy (NCBI): domain Eukaryota; kingdom Metazoa; phylum Chordata; class Mammalia; order Rodentia; family Sciuridae; genus Marmota; species Marmota flaviventris. Next base: position 61,892,482 of record NC_092518.1, on the reverse strand, counting down.
TTTTCACTCCCTCTTTAATTCCAGTGACTCATAAAATTATTCTGTTCATGTTGTCCCATAAATCCTTGAAACTTTCTTTGTTCCTTTTTGTTCTTTCATATTTTTTCTTCTTTAATTTTTTACTACCAAGTGATTTCCCTTCTTTAAGCTTACAGATTCTTTCTTCTGTTTGCATTGTTTCATTTTGTTCATTATGTTATTCAACACCAAGATTTCTGTTTAATTTACTATTATTATTATTATTTCAATCTGTTAAATTTTTCTGCTAACTTTATGAACTGTTTAGCCATATTTTCTTGAAGTTAAGACATTAAGATACCTCCTTTTAATTCTTTTTCATGTAGTTAATACATCTCTATTTCTTTAGGGCCACTCACTGACACCTTATTTCATCTGTTTGGTCATTTTTTATTTCCATGATTGTTTTTGATCCTTCTGATCATGTATCAGTGTTGGTGCATTGAAGGAGGAAGCATTAATTCAAACATTTTCAGCCTGGCTTTATTTGGAGACATTCTTCTATAATGAGCCTGTCTAAAAATTTTAGGCAAGTCTTCTGTGATACTCCTTAAGTCCATGACTGTTGCAGCTATTGCAGTGTTACAGGGTACCCTTAGTCCAGAATTACTACAACAAACATGACACCAGTCTATGACATTATAAATTTGGAAACTGGTACTGTGCCAGGCTGGAACCCAAGCTCCCAGCTGGTGAAATCTGCCTGTCACTATGGTTGATTTTGACCCCCAAGGCCAGTGTAGTCAGTCAGCAACAATATGGCCAGAGCTTGAGTGCATCTCATTGTGGCTTCAAATTGGTGGCCCTAGAGAGTCAGTCTGTGGGTATACTGGTCTGGAGTTAGTGACCCATAGATGTTTGTGTAATTCTAAGTTTTATTGAGGGGACTGATATTGGGTTTCAAAGTAAAGCTCTATGCTTACTTTCCTTACTTCCTTCAGGCAGATCAGAACCCTGACCACACTGTGCTTCATGGGCTTGAGGGTGAATGGATTGTGACAGGTAATACAAAACTGTCTTTCCTATCTTCTTCAATGTATCTTTTCTTACTGTGATATAAACAGATATTTTGAACCCTCATCTGATTTCCTTCTCTCTAATGTAGGTATTTGCATGTAGGAATAGTTGTTCAAACTGATGTTTCTGTGGGGGATGATTGCTGGAGAGTTCTGTTTTGACATCTTGTTCTGCTCTTCCTAATTTTTAGATATTTTCTTAGTGCTTGCCATGGGAATTTCCTCATTACATATGAACAGATGCAGAAAGGTTAAAGGTCTTTAATATCCTCAATTTATAATGGTGTCATTTGAATTGATATTAACTTAGCTTTAAAAGCATATAAAATTATATTTTTATAATGAACTGCTTCTTTATATTGTTGTCACAATTTTTTTCTGTATACTTTGTGCACTCAATAACTTTGGTGTTTAATTATTTTATGCATTTGTCTTTTTAATCTTATAGAAAATACAATGTAGAGTTACTATCTAACTTCCTTTATTTCAATCTAAAAGACTCCCTATATCATTTCTTCTAGGGCAGTCTACTGGTAGAAAAAACAAAACTCTCTGAGATTTTCTTTTTCTGGAAAGTATTAATTTTTCCTTTAATGTAAAATGATAGTTTTATAGGACATATAATTCTTTTTTTAATATTTTTAGATGTTGATGAACCTTTATTTTGTTCATTTATTTATATGTGATGCTGAGAATTGAACTCAGTGCCTCACACATGTTAGGCAAGCGCTCTGCCACTGAGCCACAAAGGACATATAATACTTTCTTGATATTCTTTCTTCAGCACTTTATAGCTGACTTCTAAATTCCGTGGTTTCTGATGAGAAATTGGTTATTAACATTACTAAGATCTTCTTTCATGTGATAAGTCACATTTGTCTTGTTGCTTTCGATAAGTCACATTTGTCTTGTTGCTTCCAAGGTACTATATCATTATTTCTGAACAGTTTAATTATACTGTGTTTCAGTGTGGATCTATTTCAGTGTAATCTTCTTAGAGTTTGTTATGTTTCTTGGATGTGTAAATTCATCATCAAATTTCAAAGTTATTTGGCCATCATCTTTGCAAATACTCTTTCTGTTTTTATTCTCCTTCTGAGGCTTTTATCACTTTATGTTAGTCCACTTATTGGTGTCCCACAAGTACCTCAAAGTCTACTTGAATTTCTTTATTCTTTGCTCATTTTGCTCTTCAGAATAAATCATTTTAACTTTTCTATTTTTAAGTTCTTTTATTCTTGCTTCTGCCTACTCAAATGTGCCATTAAGTCACTCGAGTGAATTATTCCTTTCAGCTATCATATTTTCAGCTCTGTAATTTATTATTTGTTTATTTTTGATCTCTGTTTATTTATTGATATCCTCATTTTATATATTATTTTTATACATTATTCTGATTACCTTTACTTTTTTGTGCATTCTGTAACAAGTTTCAATCTCCAGCATCAAAAACTGCTAGTTAACCTATTAATATATCTAAAGTGACTGAGAAACTCCCTGGAATGTATTCCTAATGTCTAGAGCAATATATGTAATAAATCAAGTGCTTGATAAATACATTTTGAATAAAGAATACTATTAAATGTAATCATTAGTAATAAGAGGTTTCAAAGAAACACATGAAATATCAGGAACACAGATTTATATTAACAACCACAATTTATATGCATATACCCATTTATACCTTTTAGAGCACTTTTGTATTTGTTATTCTATTTGAGGTCATAGACATTCTGTGAGATAAGAAAAATAGTTGTCATTGCCTCCATTTTATAAATTGGGTAAAGTCAATGGTTTGCTCCAAGTCATCCAACTAAAAGTTGCAGTGGTAGGCATTATAAGTAAGTCAGCTACAAAATTATTGCTTTTACCTGTAGTCAGAACTTATAATGGGAACTGCAGGCACTGAATTTTGAAACTTAAGTACAATGGGAATAATTGGATCCCAGGGTAGCAGTAGCCAACTGATGGCACTAAACTGCCAATGGTAAGGTGGGAATAAAAGAATAAAAGAAACAATCAGAATAGTCTGATTCATTCAGACCTATGGTGTTGACTAGTTAATAATGGCATTCCTAGAAGTGAAATATATAGGAAATTTGTTAAACTCTTACTTGATCTGTATAAACAGAAAACTTGCAGGACAAATGAACAAAATTCTAAATTGAATCAACAAAAAAAGAGGTGACAGACCCTCAATCTATTCTCAGACTTGAACCAATTTGCAGGCCAAGAACCCCTAGAATGTAATGGAGGCCACTAGAAAAAAGAAAATAATCAGACCTTTTTAGGATTAATGGGCATTCAATATGAACTGACACTAATTCCAAGAGACTCAAAAGGTAACTTTGGTCATGAGAGTAGGACCTTATAGAGGTCACATGATCAATGGAGTTTTAGCTTAAGTCCAACTCACAATGGGCTCAGCATGTCCCCGAATACATCCTGTGATAATTTTCCCTGTTACAGAATGCATAATTGGAATATACATAAGTAGCAGCTGGAAGAATTCTCACATTCATTCCCTGACCTGTAGAGTAAGGGCTATTATGGTAGGAAAGGCAAAATGGAAACCACTACAACTGCCTTTATCTATGAAAATAGTAAACTCAAAAGAGTAACTCACCCCTGGGAAAATTTCAGAAAATAGTACCACTACCCCTTGGTTTTTATTAAATGTAATTAATTAAACTCTGCATACTATAAAAATAATTAAACTCTGCATACTATAGAAATTCATATATACTAATGTTTATAGTAGTACAACTCACAATAGCCAGGTTATGGAACCAACATGGTGTCAACCAATTGATGAATGGATTAAAAATGTGGTATATATGCACAATAAAGTTTTATTCAGCCATAGAGAAAAACAAAATTATGTAATTTGTAGGGAAAAGGATAGAAATGAAGATCATGTTAAGAGAAGTAATCAAGACTCAGAAAGTCAAGGGTTATATATTTCCTCTCATACATGGAAACTAGGGAGAAAAGAGGGGAAAAGGGGATCTCATAGAGATAGAAGGGAAATCAGTAGGGTAAAGGAAGGGTTTGGGGGAGGAAAGCAGGAGGGGCAAGGTAGGAACTGGAGGAAAATTTATCAAATTATACTATGTGCATGACAAAGATCTTACAATGATTCCCAATATCATGTTTAGAACCAGTGAAAAATCACAATATAAAAAAATATTGCCACAATAAATGATTTGAAAGATGCACAAGTAGTAATTCTCACCACAACTCATGCAACTGCCCTATTTGGCCTGAGCAAAATTCAGAGGAATCTTGAAGAACAACAGTGAATTCACTCTGTGGACATCAAGATGGCAGAATAGGATTTTCCAGTGTTCCTCTTGAGACTTGCAGCAATATCAATTTAAACAAATATTCATGCATGAAAATACCTCATAAGAGCTAATGTCCAAGTAAGAAATTACAGTACATATGAATAACACAGAAATAAGATACATTAAACAGAGTAAAAAGAACAGTTTCATCTTACCCATAATACCCCTCCCCTAAGTTCAGGAAATACAGCATGAATAGTGAAGTAAATACTCAACTTTATCTCAAACCCTAGCACCATGTGTGTCCCAGTAGAACCTAGCACCAGGCCAACCGGACACTATCCTCAGACCAACCCTCCAGGCTTACCCCAGACCAACATCCACGGATCCTAGTTCCATGTCATCCCCCATAGCCCAATGTTATAGTGGATAAAAGCTCTAGTATGGCTTCCAAGTCGGTAAAACTCAGACCTAGTGCCCAGGAAAGCACCTATGGACCTGTCTTTTAGGCTAGACTCTACATACCCAGGGTAGAAGTACCCTAAACTTCAGGTCATCCTCTACAATCCTAGGCTCCAGTGGACCCGGAATCCAGGTTCTGTTCCTGCTTACTCAAAGTTCAGATAATCCCAGTAGACCCTGGTGCAAGCCAGCCCACACAGGCCAAATGTCCAGAACCACCCACAGATCAAGTCTACAGTCCAACTTTTACAGACCAAAGACCCAGACCAGCCCCCATGGGCTCAGACACCAGGACCACCCCAGAGCCAAGATGGTACTCATACCTCAGGGTCCAAACCCATTCCTTTGGACCCAAGCCTAATACCTGTCTCAGCAGGAGGCCAGCCCCCCCACACACACATAGATTCAGGCTCAAGCCCTGCCTCAGCACCAGGTTGGCCCCTGTAGACCTAGGCTTGAGGCTAGTCCTGACATAACCAAACTTCAAGATCATGCCTGTGGATCCATTTGACAGGTGCACCTCAGTAAATCCAGCACACAGGCCAGTTTCAGTGGTCCCAGGTGTCAGGCCCACCCACCTGTTGACTCAGGTACCATGCCAGCGCACTTGAAGACTCCAGAAATAATACTACCTGTGGACCCCAACAGACAGTCTCTCAGGATTTCTGGATGGGTTGACTGGTGGAGGGCGTTCTCTGCCAAAGCTAATCTGCAAAGATTGGAATATGCCTCTAATTTTAAAATCCATACACAACAATACATACCCATAGGATTTTGAATAATGAGGGAAAAATGACACCACCAAAGGAACAAAATAAAGCACCGGTATACAACCTTAAATAAATAGAGTATCTGGGCATATTGATGTGCACATGTAACCCCACTTAATAGGGAAGCTGGTGCAGGAGGAACACTTGAACCCAGGAGTTCAAGATCAACCTGGGCAACATAATGAGACCCTAGAAGGATGAACAGGAGGACAACAAGGAGGAGTAGATGGAGAAGAAGAAATAGAGCTCTATGAACTGCCTAACAATTCAAAGTAATCATTGTCAAGAAACTCAGTGAGCTGCAAGAAAACACAGACAATTAGATGAAACAAAGGTAGTAATACATAAACAACATGAATAAGTCAACAGAGATAGAAACCATTAAAAAAGAAACAAAAAAATATGGGGAATGACAATGGATTACCATAAACTTAACCAGGTGATAACTTTAATTACATCTACTGTACTAAATGTAGTTTTGTTGCTTGAGAAAATAAACACCTTTGCTATCTAGATATGAGTATTTTGATGTGATAAGTGCCTTTTCCTCCATAGCTATCAATAAAAGCCACCAGAAGAAGTTTCTTTTCAAAAATATAGCCTCACTGTTCTACCTCAGGTACATATCAACTCACAAGCCTTGTGTCTTCATTTAGTTTGCAGGGATCTTGATTACTTTTTCCTTCCACAAGGTATCACAGTGGTCCATTAAATTGATGACTACACTGATTAGACCTAGTGATCAAGAAGAAACAACTATATTAGACATATTGGTAAGATATTTTTGTGTAACAAAGTAGGAAATAAATATAACTAAAATTCAAGGACTCTACCTTAGAGAAATTTCAAGGGGTCTAATGATGTGGAGCAGGTTAATCCTTTCTCAGGTGAAAGATATGTTATTGTGTTTCCTAAAACCAACAAATAGACACAACTACTAGTCCTCTTTGGATTTGAGAGGCAACATATTGTTCATTTTGATGTGCTACTTTGGACCACTTACAATGTGACCCCAACATCTGCTAAATTTGAATGGGCCCAGAAGAAAAGAAAGTTCTGCAACAGCTACAGGCTACTCTGAAAGCTGCTCTGCAACATAGGCTATATTATCCAGCAAATTCTATTGCATTTGTGGTGTCAGTAGCAGATGGGTATGCTTTTTGTCAAGCCTCATAGATGAATCACAGTGTACATATTTAGTATTTGGGAGCAAGTTCCTGCCATCATTCATAGATAACTACTCTCTATTTGAGAAACAGCTCTTGATACTGGGCCTTTGTAGAGACTTGATAATAAATCATGGGCCACCCAGTTACCATGTGATCTTAGTTTCCCATTATTAATTAGGTGTTATTTGACCCACAAATCCACAAAGTTAAATGTGCATGAGAGCATACCATTATATAATGAAATATATACGGTATAAGGTATGTGATTTAGAAATTGGTAATAATGAAATATGTTGAAGAGGTATGTGGATAGACCTCTCTGAGTGAATAAAAAATGTGATGCTCCCTATGAATGTTCACCAAAGAGTAACTTCAGGAGAGGAGGACTTTAATTATTAAGTTGATAGGATGACCCATCCTGTGGATACCAGTTAGCCCCTTTACTTAGCCATCTCTGGCATCAGCCAATGGACTCATAAACAAAGTTGCCATGCTCCCAGCTCCAGAGCTCTGCCACTGAGATTTCGTCTGTAGTAGAAGCAGGCCATAAAATAGATAAATCTTAATCTTTTTCCAAAATGACTGCCTTCATTGGCAACAGTATGTGAAGAACTTTAAATCTGAGGATGTCCTCAAGAGCAGTGAAGGAAATAGAGTGTGTGTTATTCAGACATAAGGAGGAACAAAATTCTGTCATTTACAGGAAAGTGGATGGAACTGGAGGACATCATGTTAAGTAGAATAATCCAGACGTTGAAAGACAAGTATTGCATATTTTCTCTCATATGTGGAAGGAAGGAAGGGAGGGAGGGAGGGAGGGAGGGGAGGGGAGAAGAAGGAGGAGGAGGAGGAGGATTATTAGACTGGGAAGAGGACAAGAGAGATGGAGGAGGAGAGGGAATGAGAGGGTAGAGGAAGTGTAGATAGACATAATCAACACACAATATAGGTATATATGAATCCCATTAATTTGTATAATTAAAGTGCATTCATAATTATAATTTTTAAAAAGAATGGAGGCAGTGAAATTTGTGGTAAAGAGCAATTAAGAGAATCATTAAAGATATAATGAAGCTATAGCCTAGACTGTAGGCCAACTAGCCCACAGAAGAGAACCAGGTAATAAAATATGTTGGAGAAATGCTGTTGGTGTGAGAACAAATATCAAAAACTGATCACAGAAAATTTTCTGTTGTTTTATTAGCTTTAGAGCAGTATGTGTCCCAGGGCACTGCTGAAAGCAGTAGAATAATCTTCCAGAAATTAGTGGAGTCAAATAGCTGGATGTGGTCAGAAAAAGAGAGAAAGAGACCTCTACTTCAGTTATTATCTCAGAATGATTATGAGTAATAGCCCAAATCTGTGCCTCCTTGAAGAGCAATATCAGAGGCTCTTCATTGTGGGAATGGAGGATAGATTCACTAAAATAATTCAGACACTAACTAAATAATCAAATAACAAAAACAAACTCTAGTAACAGGAGATAACCAATATTCAGAGTTGGTTCAATATATTATCTAAAAGGTCCAGTTGCCAACCAAAAATATATGAGGCATGCACAGGAACAGGATAGTATGGCCCAAATACCAGAAAAATGAAAGGCAATAAAAATTACCTATAAGAGAACAAGACATTGTTTTTAACATAAAACAATTTCATGGTAACCATTTATTATAAAATGAATTGTGCCCCCAACACACAAATTTCATTTGTTAAATTCCTAATCCTCAGAACCTCAGTTTGTGACTTTATTTAGAAATAGTTTCATTTCAGATGAAATTAATTAGGTCAAGATAGGATCACACTGGAGTCAGGTGGGCCCCAAATTCAGTATGACTCATTTCCTTATTAAAAAAAAAAGGAAAGTAGAGGTAGTCACACAGGGAAAATGCCATGTGAAGATTGGAGTTATGCTGCCACAAGCCAAAGAAATATGACAAGCTAGGAAAGCGGCCTAGAACAGATCTTTTCATCATATCTTCAAAGAGAGGACAATCCTACTGACATTTTGATCTCAAACATCTAGCCTCCAGAACTATGAGACAATTTCTATTATTTAAGCCACTTAGTTTATTGCCGTGTGTTATAGCAGCCCCAGAAAACTGATATACCTTTATAAATATTTTTAAAGAAGTAGGACTACAGAATAAAGGAAAGTATGGCAATGTTTTATAAAATGGAGAATGTCAATGAAGACAAATTATAAAGTAAAAACAAATGGAAATTAGCAGTTTGAAATTACTATAACTGAAATTTTAAAATTACTAAAAGGAAAAAACATTTGGTCTGAACTACAGAATAAAGAGTTAGCAAATTTGAAAAAAGAATAGAAATTATGCAAACCAAAAAATAAAAAGAAAGAAAGCATGAAGAAAAATTAATGGACCCTTGGAGAAATGTGGGACAACATTAACACACCGATATATACATAGTGCCAGTAGTAGAAGGAAAGATGACAGAAGAAGAAAAAAATATTTGAAGAAATAATAGCTAAAAATGCTCTAAATTTATTGTCAATACAATAACCTATAAATCCAGGAAGCTCAATAAAATCCAAGAAGTATAAACACAAAGAAAGCCACAAATTAATATATTTAGTTAGTTGAAAGATAAGGAGAAAATCTTGAAAGCTACACAAGAATAATGACATGAATGACATGGCACTTACAAAAGTATTCTAATAAGACATTATTGTCTTCTCAGCAGAAATAATAGAGGCTATAAGGCAGTAGCATCACATTGAAATTTCTTGAAAGATAAACAATAAACCGATAATTCTACATCCACAATTCTCTTGTTTAAAGAAGGCAAAATATAGACTTTCTCAGATAAACAAAATGCTGAGAAAGTTTCTTATTAGTAAATCCACCTTACAAAAAATATTAAGTTCTTCAACCTGACAGCAAGGGATCACAGATACTAAATGGAATTCATATGACAAAATTACCAGTAAAGTTAATTAATTATAAAATATAATATGAATGTATATTTCCCCTTTCTGCTCAACTGAGTTAAATATACACAAATAATATGTATAGAATGTATTGTCGATCCTAAAATAAGAAGTATAACACATGTAATATATTTGCCAATAGTAGTAAAAAGGAAGTGGATGACCGCAAAGTTATATGGACTATGGGAAATGAATGCAGATAATAAAATAATGATTATAACATGGATTCTTGCATTTGTAACTTTTCTGGATTATGTATATGTACATATATATAACATATATGGTGTGTGTATATGCACACTATGCATTGTGTGTGTGTGTATATATATATATATATATATATGTCTATATGAATATATGTATGTGTGTGTGTGTGTGTGTAAAAGGAGAAAAGGAAATATGTCCTGATAAAAGTCAACTCAAAGTGTATCAAAGACCTATAAGTTAGACCAGAATCTCTGAGACCACAGGAAAAGAAAAATAGACTCAACACTCTGATATAAGTCAGCACTGACTTCCTTAGTAAGAGTCCTAAAGCTCAAGAAATAAAGCCAAGAATCAATAAGTGGGATAACATCAAATTAAAAAGTGTTCACAGAGCAAAGAAAATAATGAATAGACTAAAAAGACTGGCTACAGAAGGAGAGAAACTCCTTGCCAGTTACTCTTCCTACAGGGAATTAATATCTAGAATAAAGAACCAAAAAAAAAAAAAAAAAAACCTACCACATCCCCAAGAAAGGATTACAATTTTTTTTGTAACAGATTGAATTGGTATAGTATATTCTTGGTTACCAAAAATATTCATATAGCTTAGGAATTTTGAATTGGTGAACATTCATATGTGGAAAAGCATGATACACACTACAATCTCAATTACACAAAACGGCATGTTTTATATATATATATATATTACACACACACACACACACACATACATACACACAACTTGGAGAGACACATCCAACTAAGTTGTTTGTGACTGGAAGACTTTATTCTTTGTGCTTTTCTTTTTCCTGTAATGCACATATTAAGTTTTAAAAAATAAAATATATATTTTAAAATACTTATCACAAAAAACCCAATCAATAAATGGGTAAATGCAGTAAACAAGACACTTCTTAAAAGAGAAATACAAATGACTACCAAATGCATGAAAAATATTCAGCATCCTTAGCAATCAGGGAAATACAAATCAAAATCACACCAAGATTTCATCTCATTTCAGTTAGATTGGCAGCCATCAATAATACAGGTAACAATAGATGCTGGTAGCATGCAGAAAAAAAATACATTTAGACATTGTTGATGGAACAGCAAATTCATACAATTAGACCACTATGGAAGTCAGTATTGAGATTCCCCCCCTAAAATAGGAATGGAATCACCATATAATCCAGCTATTCCATTCCTTGGTATTTATCCAAAAAGAACTAAAATAAACATACTATAGTGATAAAAGAATAAAAATGTTTATGGCAGCACAGTTCACAGTAGCCAAGTTACAATGGATGAAGGAACTGGAGTTTTACTCAGCCTTAAAGAAAAATGAACTATGTCATTTTGTGTTAAATGGATGGAACTGAAGAACATTATGCTAAGTGAAATAAGCCAAAATCAGAAAGTCAAGAATTGAATGTTTTCTCTCATATGCTGAACCTAGAGAGAGAAAAGGAATAAAGAATCTCACAAAAACAGAAGGGAGAACAGGGGATGGAGAAGGGATGAGATTGATGAAATTATATGCACGTACAAATATGTCAGAATGAATCCCACTATTGTGTATAATTATAATGTATCAATAAACCATAAAGTAGCCGGGCACAGTGGTACAAGCCTGTAATCCCAGTGGCTCAGGAGGCTGAGGCAGGAGGATCATGAGTTCAAAGCCAGCCTTAGCAAAAGTGAGGCACTAAGCAACTCAATGAGACCCTGTCTCTAAATAAAATGCAAAATAGGGCTGAGGATGTGGCTCAGTGGTCAAGTGCCCCTGATCTCAATCCCTGGTATGCCCCCAAATAAAAAAAAATAATTAAACAAAAAAAAGAATTCTTCAAAGCAATATATATATATATACATACACTAAAACAAACAATAAGGGCTGGGGATGTGGCTCAAGTGGTAACGCGCTTGCCTGGCATGTGCAGGGCACTGGGTTCGATCCTCAGCACCACATAAAACAAACAATAAAATATCAATTTAAGAACAGTGAAAAAATAATGAAATCTAAATGTCATCTTAAAATATTCAGTAAGTGCAAAAGAAAGGCATAAAGGAGAATTGAGTAAGGGAAAAGACATTAAAAATCTATACATAACTATTTGAGAAAGGAAGTGAATTAGGACTTATGAGCGAATAGTAACCTTTGAGACCCTTCTATACCCCCTTTCTTTTCTATTCCCATTTGCCCCCTAATACATTTCAAATTTTATCTTGGAGATTTGGGGAGCTTACCAAAATTTTATCAAGCTGGCTGTAATATTGCAACTGCTGTATTATTGCATGGCTGTAATATTGAACTGCTCCTCAAAACTTTTCTTATCATTTTGTCTTTTAGTCTAATGGTTTGAATATGAAAAAAGAAAATAGGTTGTATTCTTTTCCACTTGTTTTGCAAAGAAATCAAAGATAATCAAGAAGAATCAAACCCAGTGTTGTTAACTTAATGGGATGCTCAGGATGTTTATTGTTATTAAAGTCATTAATAAAGGCACTATTTTTTTTCAAATTTACTGTAAGTATAAGATGACACATCCATATTTCCCTGTTGCTTTTTACCAAATGAGTGTTAGGGTGAGGATGGGTAGAACAGAAAGAAAAATAAAGGAGAAGGAGGAGGGAAACGGGGGAGAAGGGAGAGAGAGAAAGAAAGGAACTATACCAATGACTCAGAAGTCGACATGTTCTCTGGAGAAACCCCTTTCATAATCATTCTCCCACAATCACTAGTGTACAGAGAATACACATTCATTGCACAATTAGCTCTAGCAGAGACCTTCTCCTGCAGCATATGATGTAGCTTCCCCCACATGAATTTCAACTGATCTTTCCCTAGACCTTTTTCATATATATAAAAGAATACAGTTATGTAACCTATAGCATCCTTTTCATTTTAGAATATTAAGCACTGAAAATATTATTGTGTAGTGGAGAATAAACTCAGTATAAATTCAGGTTTCATTTATAAATGTGGTTTGATTCATTTGAACAGAGGGTGTGTTGCAAAATGTTTTAGATGTGCATGGGGCCTTCCTAATGAAATAAGTGTCAGTAGAAAGTAGTTGGAAGATGAGCACCAACTCCAAAACTGGGTATAATGGATCATTTAAAAAAATTAGTTGTAGATGGACAGAATACCTTTATTTTATTTATTTATTTTAATAAATGTGCTAGGCAAGTGCTGTACTGCTGAGCAGCGCCAGTATAATGGATCTTGAAAACAAATCATTGTGTGCATTGTGTTTGAAGTACTAAAAGGATTAGTGGGTAATGAAAGTCAGACTGTCGATCTATAAATATTTTGTATAAAGCTTCACCATTTGATGTGTGAGTGTAGGATAAGAATTGAGGGAGTTTAATCATGCAAAGCTTTTAGATCTCCTTTGAAATTAAATCCTAGGTTTTAAGGAAGTTCAGTTGTTTTTAGCTCTAGCTGTGACAATTTTGTCTGTGACATGTGTAATATTGAGAATGCATTGAAGATAAAAAAAATAAAAAGGAAAAAAGAAAAAAATCAATTTTGTTTGGATAGTAATATAAAACCAGAAAGGTTACCAAGACTGCTCTCATAGCTAGAGGGAAGTCCCATATTTACAAACTACAGAAAATATGCTATTCCTTAGACTTAATTCTTTGCTAAGTGTTCCTAACTATAATCCACTCAAGATTACACAAACAGGTGGGTGTAGTTCGGGGTTGAAGGAGCAATCAAACAAATATTTTTCTTCTTTATGATATAATTGTTGCCTGTGATTGATTTACTATAAATGAAAATAGGAAGATTTGAATTTTGGATTTTTCAGAGTGCCTTTATGTGAGCCTTTTTAATTTTGAGAATATATAATGTTTTCAACCCCGTTTGCCTGCCAAGCAAAGCCTTAACTTTGTATCTCTCCCTGGGGCTTTTGTGACTTGTTTAGCTGATATGCTTGACACAGGGAATTGAAAGTGGGCTATGTAAGTCATAGTAACTCAAATCTGAGTTCTGTAGACAATGATGTAGCTCTGTTGATTGACAGCATTGTGTGCAAGCACTTAGGCAACTCTAAGATGCAATGCAAATATAAATGTTCATATTTTATTACTGTTACTAAATTTTCACAAGAACTTATTCTCTTTATCCTTTTTAAAGTAAAATGTGATGACTTGATACAATAAAGATCTGTTTTTATTCTCTATAAAGCTAATCCTAAAAAGAGTGATCCAGTTTAGAGGGGGTGGGGAAGTATTCTAATGATGATTGAACTATAGCCATTTCTCAATTACCTGAGATGCACCAAAAATTCCATACAGGTCATTCTTTTATATGTGTATTTCTCTAAGGATGGCTTTTATGAAAATATTGCTGCAGCGGGGAGGGGAGGACAGTTAGTCTAAGTAGGTGTTCCTACTCTTTATCAAATATTCATTCCCAGAACCACCATTTGACCCAGCTCTCCCACTCCTTGGCTTATACCCAAAGGACTTAAAAACAGCATACTACAGGGATACAGCCATATCAATGTTTATAGCAGCACAATTCACAATAGCTAAATTATGGAACCAACTAGATGCCCTTCAGTAGATGAATAGATAGGGAAACTTTGGTATACATACACAATGGAACATTATTCAGAATTAAAAGAGAATAAAGTCATGGCATTTGCAGGTTAATGGATGAGGTTGGAGAATATAATGCTAAGTGAAGCAAGCCAATCCCAAAAAACGAAAGGCCGAATGTTTTCTTTGATATGAGGATTCTGATTCATAATGGTAATGGGGGCGGGGGGAGCATGGGAGGAATGGAGGAACTTTAGATAGGGCAAAGGGGAGGGAGGGGAAAGGAGGGAGCAAAGGGGTAGGAATGATGGTGGAATGAGTTAGACATCTTTACCCTAAGTACATGTATGTAAGACACGAATGGTGTGAAAATACTTTGTGTACAACCAGATATGAAAAATTGTACTCTATATGTGTAATATGAAATGAATTGCATTCTGCCATCATATATAACAAATTAGAATAAATAAATAATTTAATTAAAAATACAGTATTTAATGGAAAGCCAAAAAAAATATTCATTCCCTGAATAAATAGCTCAACCATCAACAGAAAATCAATAATTTTACTATTCTGTTATTGACTTGTCTATTTCCAAGTAATTCTGTCCTATGAAAATTGCTGTTGTGTAGTTGTTATTGTTTAAATGTTTTTTAGTTGTCAATAGACCTTTTAAAATTTTATTTATATGTATGCAGTGCTGAGAATCAAACCTCCCACACTCTAGGCAAGCACTCTACCACTGAGCTACAACTTCAGCCCTATTGTTATTTTTATGAATATTTTTTATTAGTTGGGGGCCTTTTGGAACATTACCATTGATTTAGATCAGTAGACATGGTCAGATATTTACATCTTCCTATAAGTTGTCCTTTGATAGAATTTGGAAAGATGGAGTGAAATTTATAGTAGAACTTGAAGATTGATCTTGAAAAATTGCTCTGTGCAAATGCAAACTGAATGAATTGTGTTTCATACTGAAAGAACTGGGGAAGAGAGAAGAAAGTAGAAGACTAATCTTTTTTGCTTAGTGGAAATTCTTAAGCAAGCTATAGTTAAGCTCTGTACCTGTAACACATAGTGACAAAGCTGTTAGATTCTTAAAACAAATTATACCCAGTCCTATAATTTTTTCTGACTAATGTAATTTTCCAAAGAACGCCAATGTTTAACACATTCGTGATTTTTTTTCAACTCAATAACAATGAAAGGTAACAATTCTTTTTAACATCTATCATAAGTAGTAGCTAGAGCATCATCTTTGAAGCTTTTCTCCCCACTCCCCTTCCTTTTTGGGAAAAAGTGAGATATATATATATATATATATATATATATATATATATATATATATATATATATATTTAGTTGTAGTTGGACACAATACCTTTATTTTATTTATTTGTTTTTTATGTGGTGCTAAGGATCAAACCCAGCACCTCACACATGCTAGGCAAGTGCTCTACCGCTGAGCCACAATCCCAGCCCCAAAAGTGAGTGTTTTCTTTAGGATATCCTCAATGTTTTCATTTATCCTTCTCACCAGTGATATTACGCATGAGATATTGACCAACACTCTATATCATTGATCTTTATGTCTTTATAATTTTAAAAATTCCTCTCCACCCAGGAAATTATCACTATTTCCCTTAAGGGTCAACTCATAGTTTCCCATACCTTTTAGCAATTAAATTACTGAGCCACAATATGTAATTATATAAGAATTTGATTATTATCTATCTCCATTTACCACCACCATCATTGTAAGTTCCTTGAGGTCAGGATTCTTGTCTGTTTAATATCCCATACCCTAATATGTTGGCACTAAGTAAATAATTTTGTATTTCTTTATATATTTATTTATGAGTCTCAAAATAACTTCAAATATAATATTCTTCTTGAACTGTTCCTAATCTTTTTGTCCACCACTCCTACCTCACACCCCACTGAGATATGGGTTTTCACAGTACATGTCAGTGGAAATAGGAAAGTAATTTGGGTAATCAACCATATATCCAGGTTTTCTGGGACATCCCCAGTTTATGCCAATTTTCCTGGCATAACTATTTGTAAACACTCCCTTTATTCTCAAAAGTATCTCAGCTTGACCTGTAATTCAGATTTTCACCCTCTATAGAAACTGTTTCAGTACTTCATAGGGCCACATCTAGCAATTTTTTTTTTTTTTTTTTTTTTACCATTTTTTGAGTTCTTTGAGGACAGACTCAGTTCTGGTTTCTCTTCCTAACCCTGGGGCTTGCCAAAGTGTCTGTCACTCAGTGACAATTCTTTTGAATGAAAAGACATTCTTGCTATCTTGTCCCAAGAAGTTTGCACATAAAACACACACGTGCACACGCACACACACACACACGACACCTACACATGTTTTCAGAAAGATAACCAATATTTTTCTAATAATCTTCTTGCGTAGAACTTTAAATTGTAAACACAAGTTTATTTCTGCTAAGTTGTGTGTTTCTTTTCTATTTTATTAAGTGGCAAACTTTTGCAATTATAAATAGTGATTTTAATAAGGGTTCTCTATCTTTGTGGGATTTTCCATAAATTTAAATCTCTTATTGTATGTCTTCATAAACATTAGGAAAGTTTTCACACCTATATCAGTGTGTGTTTTGTTTTGCTTCTGGGTACTGGGAATCGAACCCAGGTCTTTACTCATGCTAGGCAATCATTCTATCACTGAGCTGCATTCCCATCCCATCAATGCCAAGGTAAATAGAGCTAAATACTGGATAGTAGATAAGGAGAAATGTATTCTATGTCCCACTAGCTAAGAGAGATGGAATTTGTCTTTTAAAAGTACCTTTCATTTGCCAAAAGTGTACATAGAGTCCTTTAAATAGTTGCTTTCAGTGACTTTGGAGCTTTGAGTAAATTTAAGAGGAAAATCTCTGTCCTTTGTACACCAGAAATGATTATTTTGGGGGGTGTACCAGGACTTGAACTCAGCAGCATTCGACCACTAAGCCACATCCTCAGCCCTATTATGTATTTTATTTAGAAACAGGGTCTCACTGAGTTGCTTAGTACCTCAATTTTGCTGAGGCTGGCTTTGAACTCGTAATCCTCTTGCCTCAGCCTCCCAAGCTTCTGGGATTACAGGCATGCTCCACTGCACCTGACCAGAAATTATTTTTAAAAGAATAAAAGATAGCAAATGAAAAACTTATTTGGAAATGAACTTAGTAATAAAGATTTATGGAAAAGGAAGAAGGAAATGGGTGAATGTGTTTGGTTAATTCATTAAAGGGATTTTGTTAAGTCAAAAGTAATAGTGTAATCATTACAGAAGTCATTACATGCTGACTGAATGTCAGTTCTGATGTGTCACTTCTATATAAATATATTTCCAAGTGTGACTCCTAAAGTAATCATGCAGATATCCATGCCATTGTTATAGCTATTGGTGGCTTTTTTTCTTGTAGGCATAAATGGAATTCAGATGTAACTGGAAATTCCCAATATACTGCTTAGGTAGATGACTTGGTGTATAATAATGAGCACAGCTGGTGCCTGAGAATCTTGTCAGTACTTACAGGTTTTCCTCTTTTATATAGATTAAGAACCTACAGGGGCTGGGGATATAGCTCAGTTGGTAGAGTGCTTGCCTTGCATGCACAAGTCCCTGGGTTCAATCCCCAGCACCAAAAAAAAAAAAAAAAAAACCAAAAAACTTACAGTGTTTCGTTCACTTTTCTAAGCACTTTCCTCACTCATCTTATGTAATCCTTACAATTATGTGAGATGGCTATCAATATCCTCATTTCACACACATGAGAAAACTGATATTCAAAGAGAAGAAAACAGGTTATAATTGAAACCTGCCAGGAAAGATGAGGTAGGTGAGAGGAGTTTGTAAATAAAAGTAGTCCCTAATTCTCTTCTGTAATTAATATTCTTTTTAAAATGTTCTGGTTTATCATGAAAGGTGTGTTGGTTTTCTCCTTTTTAAGTGATGGCTTCTTGGTCTATTGCCCAGGCTGGCCCCAAACTCCTGAGTTCAAGCAATCCTCCCTCCTCAACCATCAGAGAAGCTGAAACTAAAGGAGTGTACCACTGTAGCCATACAGTTTTCTCCTTTTGTTTACCAATTATAATAAATAAAAGAGGCTGCAGTGGGGTATAGTGTTACATGCCTGTAATCCCAGCTACTTGGGAGGCTGAGGCAAAGGATCCCAAGCTTAAGACCAGTGGGCAATTTAGCAAGACCCTGTCTCAAAATTAACACTTGTAAAGGGCTGGGGATGTATCTCAGTGGTAGAGTGCTCCTGGGTTCAATAACCAGTATCTCAAAATAAATGAACAAATAAATAAATAAGACTACATACATATTCGAGAGTATCTGCATACCACCATCTACATCTGGAATATGCCTATTTGTTACTCTTACAGACTACTTCAGTTGTATGAAAGCAATTTTAATCATTGTTCAGTCTGTTTAGTTGATGGGATTCCTGATATTTTGCAGAGTAATGCTAAATAGGAAATGCTCTTCAGGAGTGGATTTCAGCCTTAGCCAGGGTATGCTGAAGAATCTAGAAACACTTCTCTCACAGAAAAGAAGAAAAAAGTCTTTCCAAGGAGATACAAACACACACACATGCGAGCACACAACACACACACACACACACACACACACACACACACATGTGCACACACCCAGAAATACACATACTTTTCACCCTGCTGAAATGCATTGTTTTTCTTTCTCAAACTTATAGTGACAAATGAAAACTTTAGCTGTATATTTGTATATGTATATGTGGAAATTACAACCTTACTGCCAACACTGATATTTTGTCTAGAATTATTAGAATTGAAGACTATTTTTAGTGTAAAGCAAGGCTAATCATTGTAAGCAGAAAAATCAAATGACAGAGAATCTGTAGTTTCTTAGGAAGAAACGTTTCTATTAGATTCTTTTTCAGAAATTTACTAAAGATGATTGTGGCATGTGTTTATTTGTAGGGACTGGTAACATCTGAACATACCAAAGCAAACAGGCAAACTTTTGCACCATTGCAACCACATTTTACCACAGAGGAATGCCACTGTACAAGGATTCCAGGCAGGCTAAAAAGAAAAAGAGTTGATTAGACCTCAGACTATCCACTGAACGGGATGACGGCCACAGCTGCAGTGGAGACACCAAAAATGGAGAAGAGTGCCTCCAAGGAAGAGAAGCAGCATCCAAAGCAGGACAGTACCGAGCAGGGAAATAATGATTCTGAAGAGTGGATGAGCTCTGAGAGTGACCCTGAACAGTTGAGCCTTAAGAGCAGCAACAACAGCAGCTGCCAACCTGGAGATGGTCAGCTGAAGAGAAAGGAGATGCCCTCCAAGCCACACCGCCAGCTCTGTCGATCACCCTGCCTGGATCGTCCAAGTTTCTCCCAGAGCAGCATTTTACAGGATGGTAAACTCGACATAGAGAAGGAATATCAAGCCAAGATGGACTTTGCTCTAAAGCTGGGCTATGCTGAGGAACAGATTCAATCAGTGCTGAATAAACTGGGTCCAGAATCACTTATAAATGATGTATTGGCAGAGCTTGTCAGACTTGGGAACAAAGGTGACTCAGAAGGGCAGGTCAACTTGAGTCTATTAGTGCCCCGTGGGCCTGGCTCCAGAGAGATTGCAAGCCCTGAATTGTCTCTTGAAGATGAAATAGACAATAGTGACAATTTGAGGCCAATTGTCATTGATGGAAGTAATGTGGCTATGAGGTAAGACTAGTGATTTTTTTTTCTCTCTTAAAAAAAAAAAAAACCTGTCCTAAGCTCATATAAATTGTATTCCTTTGAAAAGAAGCCCTTAGTTGTTGTCTGTGTCTTGTAGACAGAGTCTATCATAATGCTGTCCTTGCTTTTTCTCTTTCCTTTGAAATTGCTACAAATTTATTTTCAGGTGTTTTGAAATCAGCTCTGATAATCAGTGATGCTTCAGAGGAGTCATAGCCCTTTAGCTCTTGGGGTCTGCTGTCACATCCTTACTTAGCTAGACTAATCATCCTGAAAATGCTGTCTTCATAGTTTCACTTGGAGACTTACTTACTGTCAGCAATGCTCAATTGCTCTTCTGCCAATTTTGGATCCCCTTGTCTGTCTCTGAGACTCCTTATGATCTGACCTTTTCCTCTTCCCATTTGAACACACCTATAATACTTATTGCATTTATATCATCCTTTTTAATGGTCTCCATATAAATTATGCTGATTTATAGTCCCTTTCCTGATACTCATTTCCCAACCTAAAAATGGCCTCCTTACCTTCATACTCTTCAAGTTGAACCATCTTCACAAAGGTTTTCCTGATTTTTATGATCTCATCAATTATCTCTGAGCTACAATTCCTCCAGTACACTGAAGAATAGACCCCAAATATGTCCAAAACTTAATCCTTAGAACCTATGAAAACATTATCTTATGTGAGAAAAGGGACTTTGCGGTTACATTTGTGTTAGGATCTTGAGAGAAGGAGATTAATCATCATCAAGGTGAATCAATGTAAGCACAAGAGGTCTTTATTAGAGGGAGCAGCAGGATAAGAATAAGTAATAGGAGATGCAATAGAGGAAATAAAAATCAATAGTATAAGAAAGGGGCCAGTAACCAAGGAATGTACTTGGCCACTAGGAGCTGAAAAAGACAAGGAGATAGATTCTCCTCTGAGGCCTACAGAAAGAATGCAGCCTTGTCAACATCTTGATTTTAAACTTCTAACCTCTTGAACTATAAGAGAACAATCAGTATTATTTTAAGCCACTAAGTGCCAAATACTATCAGCAATGAGATACTAATATAGTACCAATAGTGCATATATATGTTATTCTATACTCTTATGTGATTTTTTTTATTTCATGTCAGAGAGCCTCACTAATCCCTTCTATTTCCCAAGTGAATTGTCATCCAACCTCGGCTTAAAATGCCCAATAATCAGGATCCTACTTCCCATCAGGTCCACCATTGCTTGATGGATTCACTTGCATTCCTTAAATCATACAAAACCAGAACAAAATAAAAGTGTCAGTCTGGAAAGTTTTAAATTATATTACCCCATTGTCTTTGAGGGTGTCAGTCTAGAAAGTTTTAAATCATATCATCCCATTGTATTTGAGGACAAGGAACTTGCTTTATGCATCCCTTATTTTTCCTACAACATGTGGCCCAGTATCAGGTGCTCCTAATGAGGTACAAGAAGTAGAGGTGGAAGTTAAGTCTTAAGAATCATACCATTGGCTGGCATGGTGGCACATGTCTGTAATCCCAGCAGCTCAGGAGGCAGAGGCAGAAGGATTGTGAGTTCAAAGCCAGCTTCAGCAATTTAGTTATGCCCTAAACAATTTAGCGAGAGCCTGTATCAAAAATTAAAAAAATAAAAAAGGCTGGGGATGTTGCCCAGTGGTTAAGACCCTGGGTTCAATCCCCAGTACTGAAAAAAAGGAACCATACCATTTCTATCTACAGGAATAGCTTGGCAGGCTATCTGGAAGTACATTTTAGTATATAGTCATGTTTAATCCACATAGCAACTTTATTCTACAGATTTGAAAACTGAAACTAAAAAGTTTAAATGATCTCTCTTAATGTACATAACTAGTAATTAGCAAAGGAATTACTATAACTTAAGACTTCAGGCTTTGAATAAATGAAAGACTGACATTTATGAATATCTATTTTATGCCAGGTCTTTTTTTTTTAAAGAGAGAGAGAGAGAGAATTTTTAATATTTATTTTTTAGTTTTTGGCAGGCACAACATCTTTTGTTTGTATGTGGTGCTGAGGATCGAACCCGGGCCGCACACATGCCAGGCAAGCGCGCTACCACTTGAGCCACATCCCCAGCCCTATGCCAGGTCTTTTTGCATATGTAATTTAATCCTCACTGAAAATCCCACCACAATGGACTAATTCATTTCATTTTTGGAGGTGAAGAGGCTCGGGGTTTAGAAAGATTAAATAACTGTCCAAGGTTATATAGGTAATAAGTATCAAAGCTTAGAATCTGACTCTAATCCTCTTTTGATACAGCATCATGCAGTATTGTGTGGCCATTAATGTTATTAAGAATATTTGGCATTTCTACTAGTAGTAGAGAATACATTTACAGATTTTCTAATTTTTAAATCCTGATGGCATCAACACAAGGTGTATAAAGCAGACAAAACATCATCCCTGTTTTAATGAGGGGAAACCAGAAGTATAATAACAAGAAAGCTAAATGACCCAGATATAGCACTACAGCAATCAAAATGGATCAATTAAAAGCAGAGGATGATTTTTTTACTCAAAAGTGAAAAAAAAAAGAAGTATCTCAGCTCTTCTCCTAATAGTCATAAGCTAGAGTGATTCTTAAGGTTAATGGGTATATGACCTGCCCAACTTAATCTCTACACACACCAGACCACCCAGAACACCAGAGACTGGGCCTATTTCCCAAAACCTGCCCTTCTTAATGGGTTTTGTGTTTTGGAGTTGGAGATAAAAAGAAACCAGGTTTCTTAGGGATTTTGACTTTATGGTGATATAAGATTTTCCTTGTTCAATGATCCCTGAGGATGAAGGACATTCTATAGTTACTTTGTTTGGAAAGAATAGTGAAGAGATTAATTACATAGGTGATTAGTTTGAACATATCTAGTCTGTGCCAGTAGCAAATTATGTCTTGATGTGTTGCTTTGCTAAATTAAAGGTACTTCACATGAGTTTAATAAAGCAAAAAAAATTACTACTCAACTTTACTTTAATAGCATATTAAGACAGTACATAGTGGACCACATGATTTCTTTAGTTGCCAACTATGAGCTGGGCATCATGGCACATACTGAATTCCCAGCTACCTAGGAGCCTAAGGCTGGAAGATCAAAAATTCAAGGCCAACCTGGGAACTAGTAAGAACCTGTCTCAAAATATTTTTTTTTTTTTAAAAAGAGCCAGTGATGTAGCTTGTTGGTAGAATGCTTGCCTCTCATGTGTGAGACCCACAACTTAATACTCTGTACCAGGAAAAAAGAAGTGTTGCCAAATCTGTCCTTGTTAGTGTCTTTCTTATCTGGCCAGGTTACTTACCTACAGATCCCACTTATTCTCCAATCACATTTCACATGGTCAAAGTTCAGTGCTATAATCCACTTATGAATTCAGTACTGTTCTTAATCTAGTTTTCCCCATTAGCTGGCTATAGCTTTACCATGAGATTTGTATTTCTTATACAAATTACATGTTAACATCTGTTGTTCCTCAGCATGTTGGATAAGCCTATGTTTAAATTATGATACTTTGTTTGCCATTGATGGCATTTGTTTAACATTTGAAGTGGTGTACCTGTGATTCACATACTGTGAATATGCTAAGATATGTGCTAAGATCCTAAAGGGTACATTCATTCTGAGAGCTGTTTCCTTTGGGAGGAAAAATCCAATTCAGAGGAATTGGACTTTGAAATGTAAATGGCACTGGATTCTTTGTTAAGTCTGAAAGAAGCTCAAATATTTGAACCCTACTAAAAAATTGCAAGGGAGAAGCCAGCTATGCAGAATTTTGCTTGATAGCCTGGATCATGATATGTTCCTAAAGCAGTTTACAAGACAAAGTGAGGAGTAGTTTCACCAAGATTCAAGTTTCACTGTGACTGCAGGTTCTGAGCTTTTTAGCCTTTTTAAATTGCAAAATGACCTTTTATATGTTTGGGCAAAAATGGGTTATCTTGCAAGCATTACTTTATTGCTTTCTTTTTAAAAATAAATCCATTCCTTAAACATTCATTGGGCACTAAACTTTGCATACTGAACTCTTTTGTAGGTCTTCCTTGCTACTTTGATTAATATTACCTTCTGATTCTTACTGGGCATTTCACAGTATGTATCATGGAATGCTCAGTATGTAGTCATGGAATGCTCCAATGGCATAATTTTTAACAATTCTCAGTATGTAAAGAAATTGATATAAAAATCAAATGTATCAAAATATTGGCAGTGTTGTTTCTGGGTGGTAGTAAAACAGTTGGATCTTCAGGGTTTTCTTTATATTTTATACATTTTCCACATTCTATGCCATAAGCATATACATTTCTAATGATACAATATTTAAAACAAAGAATTTGGAAGTATAAAATATAAAGTTGTAGTATTCAAGAAAAAAAGTTATTCTTGTATTTATTTCTGGACCTAAACAATGTTTAAAACAAGATTATAGTACTGCAAAGCCAAACAAAATGAAATTTCATCCCCTTCCTCTAAATTACCTTTCTAATGATACTTTTGGTGATTTTCCCAAGTTCTGGTTTTTATTTTTCTTCCAGTACTGGGAATTGAACCCCATGCTTTGCACATGCTAGGCAAATGTTCTGCTACTGAGCTACATCCCCAGCTCTTTTTAAAAATCAATTCCCTGTCTTTTTATTAGTTCCTTTTAGTTATGCATAATATTGGGGGAACCATGAAATGAATCTGACCAAACTTTACTATGCACATATATGAATATATCACAGTGAATGTCACTTTTATGCAAACCATAATGCACTAATTTAAAAAATACTACAAATAGATAGAATAAATATCAGTAGATTAGAGGAAAGGGAACAAAGGGAGGGAGGAGGGGAGAGAAAGGGAAGTACTAGGGATTGATGTGGAGCAAATTATATTCCATCCTCACGCAATGAATGTCGAAATGAACTCAGCTCTTTTTTTTAATTTTATTGTGAGACAGAGTCTTGCTAAATTGCCCAGATTAGCCTTGAACTTTTAATCTTCCTGCCTCTGCCCCAGTAGCTGGGATGACAGGTGTGCAAATTCGCACATGGCTCCTTTGTTATTCTTTATATTTACCATCACTATAGTGGGGAAAACTCACAAGTGGACATCTTCCCTATCTGTTTCATGTTGGGTTTATCCAATATTAACCCTATAAATGCTGGGCTTTCTCATTAAACAATTTTTAGAAGCAATCAATGGTAGCTGTTTCCAAAGCTGTCTTGGAGTGTATTGGCAGTTAAATGTACCCCCATTTTTCCTTAAGTATTTTTGACTTTGAGTAGAGTAATATAATTGCTCTGTGGTAGTCACTGAGTACTTTTAAGATGGCTAGCATATGCTTAGAAATGTTAACCAAATCAGTTAATAAATTTTTGCAATGTGCCAAAAAAGTGATAAAATAATGGGAAGTCTTGCAGTGCATGTATTCATGAGGCTCATGAGATTATATGTGAATTCACCCAAAGGGAAAAATATGTGTAATTAGAGCTAATTTCTGTTGGAGCTGAGTAACAGTGCCAGTAAGAAAGAGAAGAATCTAACATGAGAAGACCCATCATATTGTCTTTTTTAAAAAAATAATGTTGATACTAGTCTCTAGATTTTTTAACATTTATTTAGTTGTAGATGAACACACAATATCTTTATTTTTATGTGTTGCTGAGGATCAAACTCAGTGCCTCACACATGCAAGGCAAGTGCTTTACCACTGAGCTACAGCCCCAGCCCCGCCCCCATCATATTGTCTTAATGTGCCTACCAACAAAACAGTTCTTGTCTCTTGATTAGTCTTGTTTAACAAACAACATCCACTTGATTTTGATAGAATTGGTGCTTGTATGCCAATTTGTTTTTCCACTGGAGCAGTTAATTAACTATAATTTAGTGTGATTTATGTATATGTTAGAGCACCTGATACCATGCTAAGGGATCATCATTTTCACAGCCAAACTAGACACAAAACTGGTACACAATTTTTGAGTTTTGAAGATGATGACAATAGATACTATGCATCTTTTCCCTATTTTTCTGCTAATTTTCCTTCTTCCAATTTCCATTCAGAAATTGGAAGAAATTGGCCTTTTAAATTTGAACAGTGTTTATTCCTATAAGTAATTGTGATAGAATTTCATCTCTTATTATATCATTTCTGGTTATAAAAGAGTGCTTGGTTTTTTTGAGGGAATTTTAGAATTAGGGAAAGAAAATAAGTCACTAATAAACATCTAACACATAATGGCAATTAATGTTTTATGTATCTCTTTCTAGTATTTTTCTAAGTTTATATATGGATTTTTTTCTGCAAAATTGGTATTACAAAATGGGCACTGTGGCACTTGTCTATAGACCTGACTACTCAGGAGCCTGAGACAGGAAGATTGCTTGAGCCCAGGAGTTCAAGGCCAACCTATGCAACACAGCAAGACCCCATCTCAAAAAAAAAAAAAAATTAAGACCATACTCATATGTAATCTCAATGCCATATATCCTTTCTTCTCTTTTATAGAATTTTATTGTGAATTTTTCTTATACCTTAAATTTTTCAAAAATATGATTTTTAGTGCTTTATATTTAATTAAGCAAATATATGTGATAAACATTTTCTGTCAACATTGCTGTATGTATCTTTTTCCTGTCATGTTATTTTTAAGCTTAATAACTCATCTCCAACTAATCCTCCATGTAACCCTCTGGTAAAGCCTCCACTATTTTTCCATCTGTTGTGAATATCTGAATCTTTGGGAAAAGTTGGCAATAGAAATAGTGAGAAAATGAAAACAATAATAGGAAATGGTCACCAAGGCTACTATAGGAGTGGTTATTAACCATCTGTGGCCTTCTGTGAAGTTTATAATGTGGCAATATTTGTGACAATTTAATTTTTAAAAGTTTGATTTGTTCTTTTAAAAATACATTCTTTGGGGCTGGGGTTGTGGCTCAGTGGTCGAGTGCTCACCTAGCCCATGTGAGGCACTGGGTTTGATCCTCAGCAGCACATAAAAATAAATAAAGTCATTGTATCCATCTACAATTAAAAAAAATTTTAAAAAAATACATTCTTTGGACTATAATGCTAATCCCAGCAATTTAGGGGACTGAGACAGAAGGATCACAAGTTCAAGGTGCTGTCTCAAAGTAAAAAATAAATTTAAAAGGTCTGGGGGTATAGCTTGGTGGCAAAGCTCAGTTGTAAAATCCCCAGTACCCAAAAATTGTTGTGAAAAAAAAATTTAAGTTTTGGCATCATCAAGGAATAAAAAATATGTGTTGTTAATCCCTTGATGTTAATCCCTTGGGCTTTTCAGTGGTTTTTTGGTTGTTGTTTTTTTTGTTTGTTTGTTTGTTTGGGGGTTTTGTTTTTATTTTTTGTTTTTTCTATCTGTTGTTAATCCTCTTTCCTCTTATTCTCTATTTGTTCTAAAGTCATGGGAATAAAGAAGAGTTCTCCTGTAGAGGAATACAACTTGCTGTGGATTGGTTTCTAGATAAAGGCCACAAGGATATCACTGTATTTGTGCCTGCTTGGAGAAAGGAGCAATCCCGCCCTGATGCACCAATTACAGGTATTATTTCAAATAAGACATTTCTTGTCATCTATAGGCAAAGCTAGCAAGAGAGTTTAGAGAGAAGCTGATGGTCCCAATTTAGATTAATATTTTTCTAAGTTGTTAAGTATACTTTAAATGTCTCTTCTTAAGTATATTTCTTAAACGCTCACTAGATTTATTTATATTTTTCATTTCTTGCAGGACTAGGGATCAAACCCAGAGCCGCACATATGCTAGGCAAGTGCTCTACCACTGATCCACATTCCCACCCTTTAAGGGTAGTTTTGATAAAGTGATCCATATAAAACCATCATTGTTTAGTGGCATGTAGTAGTTAGAAATAACTTCAATTCAGCAAACAATAAAGCTCATAGTTGAAAAACTGCTTTTCTATTTGATCATAGACTTCAGACTACAGAGGTATGAATCTGACTATAAACATGACTGAAATTTTCAAAAAACTAAAGAAACCATGAGAGACAATGGATCTCATACTGTACCAGAGAAGTGATTATGGGATTGCAAAGTAGGAGGTAGAAAGTCCCAAGACAGAACCAACTTAACCATGAAGCATAGTAAGCTGAAAGCCTAGGGCTGATGATATTTCTAAAGTTCCACAAAAATATTTTTATTTTGACATTAAAAGAAAAAATGAATATGATATTGGATGTATAATAATTTAACTGAATTATGGTTGACTTTATACCAATGTAGTTCTAAGATTAAATTTTGGGGCTGGGGATGTAGCTCAGTGGTAGAGTGCTTGCCTAGCATGCACAAGGCCCTGGGATCAATCCCCAGTACCAACAAAAATTTAAAATAAACTGAAATTTTTAATATTTTTTATGGAGAATGGAGTTCATGAAGGCAAAAGTGCCCAAGGTCTTCAAAAGTATAAATGTAGTCTTCTTAATGGCAGTAAAGTGTTACTATGTTCATTTACAATGATAAATGCAGCCAAAAATTCCTTACAGAATTTAAGAGCATATAGACCCCAGTCCACTGAGCATTAGGTCTTGCCCATTGTGCCTAATGAGATCCAGTGAATGGCTGTCTGATCTGTGTGTGGAGCTGTCTGCTATCTGCTGAACAGGCTTCCAAGCCTCAGTCTGAGATCATATACTGGCTCTACTCAAGCCCAACTAAAAAGCTTTCTCTCCTCAGCAATCAAAATTCCAAATAGAAAGGGGGTCAGTACTCAAATTCTATAGCCTGATTTTCCACCTGAGTTTTGTCCTTCCTTCAAGCAGAAGCCAAAAATGTAAGTCCTTAGGATTGATGCTTTATTTTCCTCCTGACAGACATATCCTCAACTACTGCCCTGTTTTCTTCATCAGCCCAAAAGCTAGTGCTGGGGTAGGGGGTGTAGCTTAATAGTAGAGTAATTGCCTAGAGGTTTGAGGACCAGGGACCAGGGTTTGATTTCCAGAAACACACACACACACACACACACACACACACAAATAGAGGCTGATCCTTCAGCCAAAGTGCAAAATGCTAGGTAGCCAGGTGCAATAGCACATGCCTGTTAATCCCAGCAACTTGGGAGGCTGAGGCAGGAAGATCCCAAGTTGAAGTACAGCTGCAGAAACTTACCAAGGTCCTGTCTCAAAATAAAAAGTAAGAAAGGACTGGGGATGTTGCTCGGTGGTAGAAGCAACCCTGGGTTCAATCCCCAGTATGACAAAAAAAAAAAAAAGAAAGAAAGAAGAATGTAGGATATCAATCAGTGTTACTACTCATTCTTCATGGTAGTTTTAAAAAATTAAATGTGACTGAATCCAGTTCCTTCATTCTATCTGAAGGAGGTGACTTTATCTAAGGTCACAATTCAATTTTGATATCATGGCCAGAAATTGAGCCCACTTGCTGTCTTAAGGATAAATAGCGTATTCATCTAACTCTTTTATTTGTAATTGTAATATGGGGATAATGGTGTTAAGTTCCAAACATGATTTCTATTCTGTGGCATATAATCATATTTCAACAGATCAAGATATTCTACGTAAACTGGAGAAGGAAAAGATTCTTGTCTTCACACCATCCCGAAGGGTCCAGGGCAGAAGGGTTGTCTGCTATGATGACCGGTTCATAGTCAAATTGGCTTTTGATTCTGACGGCATCATTGTATCCAATGATAACTACAGAGACCTTCAAGTTGAAAAGCCAGAATGGAAGAAGTTTATAGAGGAGCGGTTGCTGATGTATTCTTTTGTGAATGACAAGTGCGTTTTGTTCCAATAGGCTCTGAATAGCCTATATCCATGTTACTAGTAGGAACAGATTTCATTTCATTTCAATAAACATTTATTGAACACTTATTGTGTACCATGCATGATGCTGGTTGCCATGGAGATAAAAGACTAAATGAAAAACAGGACTCCCACCCAAGGGGTTCAAAGTATAGTGGAAAAGACAAAAAAAAAGGCCACCCAATGTGTTGTGATAAGCACTACAGTTAACTTTTATTTTTAATTTGTCCATGTGAAGTGATAAGAGAAAGCTTCCTAGGGAAGATAACATTTGAAATGAAGTTTACAGATAGAGGAGGGAGGGCTGCTGGACACAACAGGTGTAGAGAACAATATGAATAAAGCTATGAAGGAGTGAACATGGGTGGCATGTAGGGGGAACCCAGCAGATATGCCAGTATGGTTGGAACATATAATCCATGGAAGAATGATGCATAGGGAAAAATTATTCTTTCTATGTGATCCAGTAGGAATGAAAGGCAGAAATGCTGGGTTAACAAAAGATAGACTTGAGGCAGGAAGGACAGTTAGAAGGCTGTCACAATAGAACAGAGAAGAGGTAATGAAGGTCTGAAATTCCCATAAGAGGTAGCATAGGGACAGAAGGAAAGACATTCACCCATTGCTTGCTTGCTTTCAGATTTATGCCTCCAGATGACCCTTTAGGACGTCATGGACCAAGCCTTGAAAATTTCTTAAGAAAGAGACCTGTCGTTCCTGAGCATAAGAAGCAACCATGTCCTTATGGTGAGTACCTATGTGCAGAACTGAGCTCTGTTCTAAGGGAATACTTTTCTTTTCCATATTTCCTTCAAATGGGAAATCTTGGCTTGTCCATTTTCTGTGAGATAAAGTTCTTGTCTTCTTGTACTCTCAGTTAAGCATTTAAAGAAAAACCTTAGAAACTGCTTGAGGAAAAGGAAACCAAATTGAAGGGAAAACTAGTTGCCACTCATTAAAATAACACATGTGCTTTAGTGCTTAAGGACCAAACATTGTTGTGGAGAACAGAGAAATGCAGAAACCTACCTGACTTCCTGAAGCAGAAAAGGCAATACCAAATTGGGTTTGGCCCAAGAAGAACATATCTCTCAGGCAGGTTACTGAACCTTCTGTCAATTGGGAAAACTCTGTTCTTCTGATCTGTGCTTTCCAGTTGCCAAAAACTTTATTTTCATTGTTTTTTCTATTTTTTAGTACAGTTTTCTACAGTATATTTGTACTTTACCCAAGTCCCTCTGATACAAAGTATATGAGCCTAACTGCAATATGGCCTGCTTGGTCTGAGATTATTTTTGATGTTTTCTCTTTGTTTGGGGGGTGAGCATTTTGTTTTTTTCCTCAACATTTAAATCACAGAGTATTTCCATACCCTGTAACTCTTCATTACAATGATCTTATAATAGAGACATAATTATGAAGCTTGTTTACAGAAGGGGAAAATGAGGCTCAGGGGGAAAGTATCATGTACTAAGGTCACACGGCCCAGTGAGGGATATGGCTATAATTGAAACTTGGGTTCTACTAGCCTCCAATCCTGTGTTCTTTGCACTGTACCATACTGCCTTCCTTTACTCTAGGCTGCCTCAGCATGCAGATTATCCCTAGGCCAAGTTGCACATTACCAGAAATGCAAGACTGTTCAACTGCTCAGCTGATTCCTCCCCAGCTTTTCACTTGCTCCCTCTCATCTCAGTGTGTGATGCTCCTTGGTGTTGTCTGTCTCTCATCTTTGTGGATAGTTAATTTTCTGCCTTAACCTCAAAGTGTCTGATCATAACCTGGGTGACCAGTTTATTACAACAGTTTCTGGCACAGAGGGTTACACCACTATGAGAGAGAGTCTTAACCCAAGGCATTATTTTTCAGGCAAAAAATGCACCTACGGCCACAAGTGCAAATACTACCATCCGGAGCGGGCCAACCAACCCCAGCGTTCAGTGGCTGATGAGCTCCGCATCAGTGCCAAACTATCCACAGTGAAAACCATGAGCGAAGGCACCCTAGCCAAGTGTGGTACAGGGATGTCTAGCGCCAAAGGTGAGATAACCTCAGAGGTCAAACGTGTGGCCCCCAAGCGCCAATCAGATCCCAGCATCCGGTCTGTGGCTGTGGAGCCTGAGGAATGGCTGTCCATTGCCCGTAAGCCTGAGGCCAGCTCTGTCCCCTCACTTGTGACCGCCCTAAGTGTTCCCACAATCCCACCCCCCAAAAGCCATGCAGTGGGTGCACTCAACACCCGTTCGGCCAGCAGCCCAGTGCCAGGATCCTCTCATTTCCCCCACCAGAAGGCCTCATTGGAGCACATGGCCAGCATGCAGTACCCCCCTATCCTGGTTACCAACAGCCATGGGACCCCTATTAACTATGCTGAGCAATACCCAAAGTTTGAGTCCATGGGGGACCATGGCTACTATTCGATGTTAGGCGACTTCTCCAAACTGAACGTCAACAGCATGCACAATCGAGAGTACTACATGGCTGAAGCAGACCGGGGGGTGTATGCTCGGAATCCCAATCTCTGTCCTGACAGCCGCATGAGCCATACCAGGAACGACAACTATTCTTCTTACAACAACCTGTACTTGGCTGTAGCTGATGCCCATCCTGAAGGCAGTTTGAAGCTGCACCGCTCAGCATCTCAGAACCGTCTTCAGCCTTTTTCTCATGGTTACCATGAAGCCTTAACGAGAGTGCAGAGCTATGGCCCAGAGGATTCCAAGCAAGCCCCCCACAAGCAATCAGTTCCCCACTTAGCTCTGCATGCCCAGCTCCCAGCAACTGGAGCACGATCCAGCTGTCCTGGAGACTACCCCATGCCTCCCAATATCCATCCTGGGGCAACTTCACAGTCAGGCCGTGCCCTGGTGATGACACGGATGGACAGTATTTCTGATTCTCGCCTCTATGAGAGCAACCCCATGAGGCAAAGACGACCTCCTCTGTGCCGTGAACAGCATGCCAGCTGGGACCCGCTGCCCTGTGCAACTGACTCCTATGGCTACCACTCCTATCCCTTAAGTAATAGCCTCATGCAACCATGTTATGAGCCAGTCATGGTACGGAGCGTGCCTGAAAAGATGGAGCAGCTTTGGAGGAATCCTTGGGTTGGAATGTGCAATGATTCCAGGGAGCATATGATCCCAGAGCACCAATTTCAGACCTACAAAAACCTCTGCAATATTTTCCCTTCTAACATCGTTCTTGCAGTGATGGAGAAGAATCCCCATACAGCAGATGCCCAGCAACTGGCAGCCTTGATTGTTGCCAAGCTTAGGGCTGCACGTTGACATGACAAAGGACTTGTTCCTTTATACACATATGAATATTAATGCTAATAATACACTAATACTATGATCATAGTAACTAATAATTTGCATTGCGCTTTAAAAGTTAGGAGTGTTTACATCATTTAAGCGCATAACGACCCTGTGAGGTAGGTTTTACTATAAAGAAGGCAGCTGAAACTCAGTGAGATTAAGTGACCTACCAAGGTCGTGCTGCTAGCAAATGACCAAGTCAAGACACACACCCAAGTCCTTTGACTCCAAGTCCCCTGTCCTTTGCACTGCACCATGCAGGTAATGGAGGACAAAACCCAAGGGGAGAGGCCTAAATGCAAGAAGCCCCAAGGGATTCCATTACCAGTGTTTTCAAAGTACGGATAATATATCCAATTTGAAGAGCAAAAGCATCAGGATCAGATCATATGTTGAATTAACCTTTTATGTTTTTTAAATAGAAACATTTAAAGATATTTAAAAGTAAACACATACTTTATTGCATGGATATTTGCTAATTCACTCTCTTTATTAATGAAATTATAAGGTCACATTGAATCTTCTAGAGCTATATTTAAAGCCTACTGTTAGCAATTATATTGCATGTATGAATATATACATTTGATTTTTGATGTGTGTATGTGTGTATCTCTGGTATAAATTTTTATATAGTGATGAGAAGGTAGACTGTACATAGTCCTTAGTCTATAGCTGTATAGATCATGAATCTGACTTGATGATTTTGTCACGTTTCATAGTTTCAACTAGATTGAAAAGTAAAATTAAATGCCAATATTTGAACATTGCTTTCTTAGGCACCAGAGTGAACCAGCTATATTTCCTTTGCACTTTTTACTTGCCAATGTTTATTAACAGTTCTTAACTTCCAAGTCTCTTCACCTCAACAAATTAGGGGACAGGTTACAGCCTTCTGCAGAGGAGATATTGGATAAGCTCAAGTTCCACACATAGTATATGTGTACTACACAAGCGCAGAAGAGTCTGACCAGAACTAAGGGACTTACTTCCAGAGTCCACTCCCCTTATCCCAGGAAAGATGGCCAAACCCATGTGGCATTAAACGATGAATACAAAAGCTTCACACAAGGAGGGACTAATGGATGCTTTTTGGACTTCTGACCTATGCAGTATTCAACATCACAGGATAAAATGTAATGGAAGACAGTGCATAGCCATGTAATCCACTTTCTCCTGCTGTTCACCCTTTGGGCAATAAGGTCAATCACTGGTGGAGCAGAATTTCTTTAGGAAACAAACCAGGGGATTTTCTAAGTGGAAAAAGACAGCTTCTAAAGGGGATGCTGCATTTTTGCTAATTGCTGGCTCAGTTATGCACTTCAAATCCCTGCAAAGAGGGTGCACTTGCCATTAGATAATTCTTAGATGCATCACTAAAGAAGATGACTTTGGGGTTGGGTGGCACCATTTGCGCAATTTGTATCTTGCTCAGGGTGGGAACCTTTGTAGCTAAATGCCTCTAGAAGAGGTGTTTATTGGTTTTTTTTTTAAGCTGCACTAAATGAACCCCCTTTTTGAATCCACTGTATATTTTAACATTTTGAACCATGACCAGCTCACTATTTCTTGAGCTGGAAATTGCTAACTTCTATGGTCGTTTTTTCATGAAAGTTGAGAAGGCCTGGCCTTGGCCTTTTGTTTCTTCATGAGAAGGTGTGACACTGCCTATAAATGTTTCTTACTGTGAAACACTCCGAATGTGAGGCTGTAGTCAGGGTTGTTTCTGGTAGTTTGACAATGGCTTGCATGCTGCTTTCTGTCTCTGTCCAAGTTGATCAACACTGCATCTTAACCAATGCTTTCTTCACTTAACCACAGCTTCACATTCATCTCCTACCCTCTAATCTTCCCATCCCGCAGCATACTGATTAAGTGTAAAAGTATTTTTCTATCAGATAGGTCCCCAGAGAGTGACAGTTGCCACTGCAGACCTTGCTATTTCATACACCACCACTTCATACCTTCAACTTCTTGGACCTTCTAAATCTGCCCCATGTCTAAATCAGGGTATTTGACAATCTCAGATTATCGCAATGCCTTTGTGCTAGTTCATCTTCCTACCAAAAATCATCAATGGCACTGCAGTCTCCACTAGCTGCACAATTGACAGGGAAGCACAAGATTAATCTTGTCAGCTGCAATTCATCTTCAACATGTTCATACTTAGTACTCAAAATATTGTAAGCTCCTCCCAATACAGGAAATATTTTTAAGGAAGCATATGTATTTCTTATTTCCTAAAAACAACTGTCATTTTTCTCCTTTCATAAAATGTGTATGAACCAAAGTGGCTAGGAGCAATGCCTCAAAAAACCAGAAATGACCTTTTGTTGATACAAATTGTATCTCTTTTTTTTCCTGACTGTATAGAAACAAATGTACAAAACTCATCTTAAACTAGGTTTGGTACTGAATTTTCACCATGATATCTGTGGCACTGTGTGTCACAGGGAAGTAACCCAGGGGTCGTGAGGGAGTTTTTATTTCCAAAGGGCAGTAGTAGTTTATAGACAAAGACAATTTTTCAAGGCCTCTTTATTATTAGGTGCACAGCTATTGTGTGTCCAATTTCAAGCATTATATTGCGTAAGTTCTCTTTAGGCTATTTAATGTGTCCTTCAAAAGGGGAGTTTGTGTAAAAAGTGTCAATGTTAGTGAATCATCTGCAAGAATCTATAATGGAGCTGTACAACTATGAATGCGCAAATCCAAGCTTGGCTCTTAGTTAAATTATAGTAGAGTGACATTTTCTTTATATTGGAGGTCTGCATACTTCTTGACTTTTCCATTTCTGTCTATAATTATAAAAACAGCAAATAACAAAGAGCATTGGGACCCCCTCGGCTCCCTTGATAATAACAGCCTCCTTCATGGGGCTAAGCATGTGTCCTTCAGGATACTTACCTCCAAGCACTTAGCAGGGGTTACTGCACAGTGTTTTGTGTGATTTTCAAGAAACAGTATATTTTGCAAGAGGTGCTTTGTAATTTAAATTCTCTCACTGATTTTTCTGACCTCATAGCAAGTCTGTGCCTGTTAAGGCCTTAGATTTTGTAGATTCTGTGACTTTTTTTTCCTTTTGTGACTTTGTTGTTGTTTTCATTTTGACCTTAGGACAAATGTGACCCTGGAGTAGCATGGTCAATTCAGGGTACCCTTTCTATAAGACAGCTCAAAGAGTAGGAGCCTTTTCAAATGTAACATTGAACCACTGCACTCTCTTAAGGTGCCAGGTATAGAAGGGAGAATGATAGATATGACAGATGCTTATGGAAATGGTCTACAAAACTTTTCTTCTTCGAAATAATGAAACACACAGCATGGTTTTCTCCCCTCCCTCTTTCTTCCTACCCCCTGCTAGTTTTTAGGAGAATACTTCTCTAAAATTCATTTTTTCTATTTTGGAATAAATCATCTTTATATAGGAATTCAATCATTGATGTCCATTAACCTTTGTCACTGAGTTTTCTTCTAACACAGAAGAGTTCATTTTGAGAGGCACTCAGTTACCATTCTATCTATGTTGTAAGTATGGGACTTTGTACAAAATGCCCTTTTTGAGGGCCAACAATTTCAATACACTTTGTTTTACTCTGTGAACCAGGTCTGGATCTGCACAGGGAAAGTAATGCCAAGCTGTCCAAAGAGCCCTGCTCAGGTCTCCTCCTAACCTTTTTCTGCCTTCCCCAAGTTTGCTTCTCCTCAGGTCTGATACTGAGGAGTGCATAGTCTTCAACTGAAAAGGCACTAGTTATCATTGGAAACCAAACCAGTACATTTCTGGAACCTGCTTATCTAAAGTAGTCAATGCCTTTGTAAAGACTCGGCATACTCAATATCTATTGTATTATGGCTAGCTATATACATAGGCAGATTGACTATTTTTAGTCCTGGTTTGTGTATCATTGAGCTATAGTAGTTTGCTTTATCCATTTGTGGGATTAAACAATACTGTTTAATGGTTGTAAACTTTTATAAAACCTCTTTGGGTTTCTTGTTTGACCCAAACATAATGTAAGTCTCAATGACAAAATACACAGAGCCAACAAGAGGTGAGTGAAATATATCCCTTCCCCAGTTTTGTCTGCCCCTATAATGCATGTGCAGTGCTTCATAATATGTTCTCATTAGCATGAATATGCTATGACTATTTCATAAGGTTTCAATTTGTTTCACCTATAATCGTGATGGAAAATGCTATATTGTTGACAACAATGAACTGTAACCACTCTTATTTATTGCATAAACTATTTGTCTATTAATCACTAAGGACTCTTTCTTTAAGAACATTAATGACAAAAATCATACCATATATATATATATATATATATATATATATATATATATGTATGTATTCCAGTTTGTTCGTAAAGTATGAAATTTCTGTCCCTGTGACCTGCATCTTGAGATGCATCTGATTTTTACCACAGTAAGCATGGTCCCTCTAACTGTGGAAGTCCAACACAAGTTCCTAGACTAACACTAGATTATATGCTATTTGTTTAAATAACCATGCTGTTTCTCAAGTCCTTCAGACTTTGCCCTTCCTTTACTCCTTATTCTTATTAGTAAAGTTTTGTCATTGAAGACCCAATACTAATATCACCCCCTCAAACAAGCTTTTCATAGGGTAGTGCTGGCTTCTACTGCTGGGTTAAAAGCAGGCTCAGCTCAGACTTATTTCTATATATTGCCTATAGTTTCTCCCTGAATTGCTTCACATCCTCAGAGACATCATCTACTGAGCCTTAACCAGAATATCAGAGCCAAAGGGGGCAAATCACCTAACTGAAGGAGCTCAGGTGCATCAACCTCTTCTCAGGTTATTGTGCAGAAAATGAGACTTCAAAAGCACTGAAGAGATTTGACGGAGGATGAACAAGAATTAGTAGTAAATAGCAGGACTGGATATCCACAACCTAATAACTTCCAAGCCAGTAAGCCCTTGGTCACAGGTTGTCCTCTCTTCCTTCAGGCCTTCCTGGTGCCTCCTACCCATTCCCCATCCCACCCCAGGTCAGTCTCATTCTAAATGCAGAGGTGACTACAAGTGCTACAGTGGAGCCCAGCACTAGGGGCCTTTGCAAGGGACTATTGGTGAATTCGAAAATCTTGTTTTAAAATCATACTCCATGAAAATAAGAGTACAACTTTCCCCAGCCTCTTTTTTGTTTGTTTGTTGCTGCCTCCTCTAACATTCCTCAGGCATACCTGTATCAAATTCTTAGTACCAAATAATAGCCTGACCTATACGTAGCTAGAAGAGGAAGAAAGAGTTCCTGTCTTGAGGAACTTGAACTCTGGTGGGGGAATGAAGTATGCTCAAAGAATAAATTAATACATAAAGACTTCCTGAGCAAGATAGGGAGGGTGGATCTGATTAAACCACAATATATGCATATTTGGAAATGTCACATTGAAACCTATTATTTGGTAAAATTAATATGGCTCAATAATTATTTTAAAAAAGACTTTCTCAGAGGAGAGTGGCAGCATGAATATGGGAAGACTGTTAAAAACAATAAGAATTCCAAGAGGGGACAATTCAATGTTCAGTGCTTCTTCCCTAATCACACGTGGAAAATCAACTGATCTGGCCAAATCACTTTCTAGATCACCTTTCTGGCCTCATGACCTACCAAGCCACATCACCATGTTCCAATTATCCTGGACCCTGCTATAGTGTCCCAACCATGCTGTTTCTCAAGTCTTTCAGACTTTGCCCTTCCTTTACTTATTATTCTTATTAGTAAAGTTCTGCCATTGAAGACCCAATACTAATATCACCCCCTCAAACAAGCTTTTCCACCTCCTGGTCCAGACGTTTTAATCCTTTCACAGTGGACCTTGCAGGACTCTTGAACAGTAGTATTTTAGCAATTATCACTTCATTGCAAATTTTGTTGGAACACAGTCTATACCACAAAATGGGGGGTAAGAACCATATTCATCTGTAACAATTTATTTCCTCCTGGATGGGGTCTCTCAATTCTGTTGTTGACTAATATAATATATGCTCCATTTCCTTGACACACATCACTGTTAAATGGATGCAGTTCAAAGACTTTTCTAATCAGTCTCTGATCTCTAATTAGAAGGAAAAGGTCCAAGAGCATTAGACTAAGTTTGTTTCATGGCAACTGCATACCCCCACCCCCACATCCACCATGTGAAGTCCTTCAACCTGACCTCTTAACTCCCAGGTTTAAGAAAGACAACTCTCTCTGGACCTGCACTAGAAATGAACTAATGCAATCTGATCCTTATCTTTAGACGAGTCTTTGAGGGCCAGAGGAAAGCATTATCCAGCATTCTATGGGACTTGAGACCTGATTTCAAGACTCACTAACCCTGGCATAAATCCACACCACTCACACATATAAAGCATGATACACATTAGAGAGCACTTTCAATCCTACTGTTTTGACATTTACAAGTCCATAAGGCAAATACTACCCTTCTTCTACAGATGAAGAAACTGTAATCAAAGGTTGCTCTCATTAAGCAGTGGAGCTTGCCTGGAACCCAGATCTTTGAGCAGCTTTTTCCCCTTTCCAAGTATATCTGAAACTTTTGTGTGCATCAGAATTACCTGA
This sequence comes from Marmota flaviventris, assembly GCF_047511675.1. NCBI lineage: Eukaryota > Metazoa > Chordata > Mammalia > Rodentia > Sciuridae > Marmota > Marmota flaviventris. The sequence goes on along the minus strand of NC_092518.1, from coordinate 61,852,562 downwards.
AGGATCTGTCAAACTATAGAGATTGTACCCTCAACCTTTCTGATTCAGAAGATCAGGAGTGGGGTCCAAATATTTTCATTCCTAACAAAAACCCAGGTGATGCTGACATTGTTTTAAAAAAAAAACTGATCTATATCAACCTAGTAACTGCTTTATGGCCATGGGCAAATAATTTCCCCTTCTATCTCAATGCACTTAAAATGAGGAGGCTAGACTAGAACCATGATTTCCAAACCTTATTTTAACAACAAAGCCATCTTTCAAAAATAATAATATGTAGAATCCAAATACATACCATAGTAAATAAAGTCAGGACTCTGGTGAAGCAGTGGTGGGGAAACTGAGAACTCACAGCACCCATTTCCCCAGACGCTGGGATACCTAACAGAATACATTTTCAAATCCCTTTCTTAGATGGTATTTGAGGGCTCTTCTACCTATGACATTCCAGTATACTAGAAAACTTAGCCCTTGCTATAGCGAGGAAAGAGAAACTTTGCATTAACCAGTATACAAGAGTGCACTGCCCATATCTAGTTCTTGGGTCCATACAGGAAAGGAAAGCTTAACTCTGTTGGGTTGGTAGATTCATGGACCCTTTGACCATCTGTGGACTAGCTCACTAGAAAAATGACAATGTACACATACACACCAAGATTACTTAGTTTATCCTTTCAGGTGTTATGGACTCTCTGGGGATCCTAATTCAGGTTAAAACCTTTATTGAAGAGCTGGGGCTTAGTGTTATAGAGTGATCCCCTAGCACACACACATGAGACCTTGGGTTGAATACTGAACACCTGGAGTGCTATGGAACCTTGATTTCACTCTGGTAACTGCATTTCCATCAAATCCTTCCTTGGAATTTTCAGAATGTTAAGTCTTCTCCTTCATCATTTCTTGCCACAGGAACTTGCAGATATCACTTAAGGTGTCAGATTATCACTTGGTAACTTTCCTTCCTCACCAAACTAAGGTTCCAAGGGTTGAGAACATAGTTTATTTGTCACCTATCTCTTGGCAGCTCAGGGCTAACACAGGGTAGGCACTGAGGAGACAGTGTGAGATGAGGACCCTAGGGTGACCACAAAGAAGGGGCTCTGGATCAATCCCTAAGGCATTACTCTAGTTCCAGTGCCCACCACAGGGAAGTCCACTCTATCTTTCCTAGGTAAAAGGATAATCTCTGGCTTTCAACTACTGCTTGGTGCCCAGTGAGGGCAAGACGAGGAGATAAACAGGAAAACCTGGATCTCCTTCCCACTGTCAGTAAGGCTTTGAGCAAAACCAGCCTCAACAAACACATTTCATTTGCTGGGTAGACTCTGTGGCCAGCAATGCCTCTCCTCTGAGGCCTAAAGCTTCAAAGTCAGCTGACTCCACACTAAAGCTGAGTGGTGCAGAAATGGTCAAAGGAACCAGGCAGAAGGTATGGGTGGAGTCTGGCTGTGGAAGCAATCAGAGCCAGTGGACTCAAGAGAATCCAGCTCCTGCTCAAACCCTAGTTATTAGTCCACCTTCTCTGGAGTCCCCACAGTAAAGGAAGAACTATTCTAGTCTGTTCCAGCACATCCTCCCTCATCTCACAAACACCAAAACTACAGTTGCCTGTTTATTGTTTTTCAAAACAAAGCAAAATAAAAAGGGGAAAAACGTTCAAAATTCCATTCTGGTGGAAAGATGAGTTGCCATGACTGATTCAGGCTGTCTCCCAATTGTATCATGGAACATCAGGTGGACTCTGGGGTGGGCTGTTGTCCTGGCAGGGATGGATGAACACTTGCATCAAGGCTGGCATCAGAAGAGCTGCAGGCCAGTTTTGAGCCCATGCAGCTGCCCCTGGCTCCAGAGAAGACCCTCAAAATTGGTGCTGCTATTGCTGCAGTTGCCACTGCCAACACCACAGCTTAGGCCCAGGGTGCTGTGGAAAGAGTGGGGGGGTCAGTGAGGAAAGAAGTCACTTTAGGCTCCTAGAGGAGCTAAGAGTACCTGATATGTGCACGTCTATGAGAAGGGCCCACCCTCCTGCCTGGCTTTTTATAAAAAAGACTGGAGCAAATCTAAAAAGTGATTTCAGTTGGGCTCCACGGGTGATTTTGCCCTCCCCACAGTTGAGGGAGGGAGGGAAGGAAGAGTAAACTTTTCAAAGAAAACACTATACAAAACCCAGTACATAAACCAGACTAAAGCCCATAGAGAGCTGTCTGGGTTAAGGGAAGGGGTCCCACACAACTTCACCCCCAGGAAAATAATGAAGTGGCTGCCTTAACAGGGCCTCCTTTCCAAATTCCTGAAGCTTGGGGACCCAAAAGACTCTGTGCTGGATCCCTCCCACATATAATACCTGGTTAAAGGGCCCAAGGCCAGGCTTGGGCTTTAGGGACAGGCCCAGCACCCATCCCATAATTGCAAGGCTGCCTGAAGGAGATAACTGCCCTCCCTCTCCCTGGCCCAGCTCAAAACACCCTTGCTTCCCCTGCTTCTTGCAGGTCAAAGGTCCTTCCAGCTGGATGAGGTGACAGCTGAGAACAAAGCCATCATCCTTCCCCTCAGGCAGATCCATGGTTATACTACTGCAGCTGAAAAAACCCTTTGAGATGATCTAGTCCCATCCCTCCCATCACCCACAATTTTACAGACAAGGAAACTGAGGTCCAGAGATGAGAAATGACTTACCCAAGGCCACATAGCCAAGTCAAGGGTGGAGCTGTGGTGGGAATGCCCAGCTCCAGCCCAGGAAGTGTAGGAGCTGGGCAAAATCTGCTTCCTTCTTGATTTAACAGGTTACTCCACCTGCCTATACCTTGATACCCCTGATACCCTGGTACTCACTAAGCCAGCTTTACCCAGGGCCAGGCTAGCTGGGACTAAAGAGAGAAGGGGTCTTTCAGACAGGTGAATCCCACTCTCATCTGGCTTCCCCAGCTATCTCCTCTCTTCTCCAAGAGGCCTACTGCCCCCTTGCCTCAGATACAGAGTCCATGGCATTGTCTTGAGCCTGGCCTGCTTCTGGGACCCCTGGGATCCACAGCCCTCTCCCAGAATGCCCAAATGAAGAGGGGCTCATCTCCCAGGGAGTCGGCAAACAGCACAGGGATGGACTATTAATTTCAGGGGCCCAAAGGGGTCTCTCTCTGGTACTCACAGGATTCTCCCGGTCACAGTGGCCCAGCATTCCGGAAAGTATAGGCCCTCTGGACGGGCTCCTTTGTGTTACCAGCATAGCCCTTCAGCAAGGGCTGCTTGCTTCCTGGCTCCCTGATGAGCCCAGGGCTCTCCCGCCTGTGATCCAAAGGCGAGTTCCGAGGGAGAACATGGAGCCCTGCGCAGGCCTTGCTACCAAAATGCCTGGACAGTACGGGGAGGCCTACTGATTATTCTATGCACCTTTGGACAAATCCATTCCCCTTTCTGGGCCTCAGTTTTCTCCTCAGGAACAGAATGAAGAGCATCTGTTCTTGACCTTTTAGGAAAGGTGGACCCTTCAGAGAATTCACTGAAAGCTATGGACCCCTCTCCTCCCAAAACACACATGCAAATGTGAGCACGTGCATACGTGTGTGTGCACGTGCACATACACAAACACACAAAAAAAAACTGGACCCAATCTGCAAAGGGTGCCAAGCCAGTGCTATGTGCTTACTTCAATGGCACTCTATTCTAGGGGCAGGGAGTCCTAGCAAGGGCCCAGCCACCTACCTACCCACCCCACTTTGTCTCCTCCCCTCTTGCAGGCAGCAGACAAAGGGGGTGAGAAATCTTGCTGCCATGGGCACTCACCCAGCTTTGCCTGTTGGGGGTTCCAGCCGCTGGTCTAGCACAGGCTGGTCCAAAAGATACATGGTGTCATAATTGTCCAGCATAAGTTCTGCTGGGTCCTCAGTCTGACCTGGCATTCGGCCTAAGGGGAACGTGTCCCATCGCACATCCTCTGTGAAGCAAAGAGAGGCATAAGAAGAATAGGCTTATGAGCTGTTAATCTAACTGGTGTACAGGACTACCCACCCTGTCCATCCAACCAGCCCACTCAGCCATCTCAATATGAGCTTTCTGCATACCCCCACCCTCACTCCTCTACATATATCCTCATAAGCATAAGTGGTGACATTTTGTTTCTGGTGGGTGGAGGAATGAACCTAAGGGTGCTATCACTAAGCTATATCCCAGCCTTTTTTATTTTTTGAGACAGGGCCTTATTTAGTTGCCCGGGCTGTCCTTGAACTTGCCAAGGATGGCCTGAAACTTGCAATCCTACTGCCTTACCCTCTGGAGTTGCTAGGATTACAGGTGTGCACCACAGCACATGCTCACCACACATTCTTCATGGCCCTTCTTCCTTCTCTACCTCAGGGTGGGCCCTCAGAGGTACCATGTCCTACCTGCCCCATTCAAGGTCTTCTTGCCCCAGAGGCTCATACAAAGAATACTTTTTTTTCCAGGAAAGGGCAATCTCACATGTCCCATCCCCTACTGCCTCCCAAGCATACAAAAGCAAACATACCAAGCCCTCCATTCAATAAATGTCCTCCATTTCACTCCCTGCCTTCCACACCTAACATTCACAGGTATACAAACCAGACAACTTCAAGTTCCCAACTTTGCACACATGCATAGACACAAAAGGAATAATGGCCGAGGGAAAGAAGGAAAGATTTAACACACTAGCTTTTTGTAGTTTAAACCAACAGCCTACCCCCAACATGCATATGCGCACGTGCATGCACACATGCGCGCATGCGCACACACACACACTCCACTTTAGGATGGACCATGCCAGGCCCTTCCTATCCCTGTCTTATTGCTTCAACATCCCCCATAGTATTATTTTAAATCATTCCTCCCCATCTTTACACAAGTACATCCACTATTTTCAAGAGAATCCTTTGCTAGTTAACTCTTCCACACATATTCTGTTTCTGACTTCTGACTTCCTGCATCTTCCTGACACTCAAAGAATTCTCCTTTTCATAAGGCCCCCTTCAACATTCTATAAAGTATCAAACCTGAACCAGCTGTTTATGTAACACATATAGAAGCCCATCCAAAAGTACTGTCTGCATATTTTAAACATGTATCAAATTATTACAGTGCATCCCATACATATGTACAATTATGTGTCAGTTCAAAACAAGATTATGGGCTGAGGGTGTACATTAGTGGTACAGCACATTTCTAGCATGTGCCAGGCCCTGGGTTCAACACCCAGCATTGAAAAAAAAAAAAGCTCTTCCTCTCTTACAAGCATTTGTTCCTGTGCTATAATACAGTTACCTTCAGGCACAGGTACCACTCCACCCATGGGCTATGTGACCTTACCATCCACCCCATTGCTAACATCCCCAACACTGTCTACATCACTTGCCTATCTGACACCTTGTCCAACTCCAGTCCTTCAACATGGACACACAGGCCATATCTAGAGGGCAGTCTCACACCATTTCATAGGCTCTCATCTCTCACTGCTACCATTTCTTTCCCTCATACAGATAACTCTTGGCCCTCATGGGTCTCAGTGACCCTGCCTCCTCTTCAAAAACAAGACATATGACTATGAGTGTATGCACACACAGCTACAGATACACTACGGCCCATTTCACAATGAGTTCTTCCCCTACTTTTTTGGTCCCTTCAACATATACACACAATTCTGCTTGTACAAACATCCTTCCTTTTGCTATTTACAAAGACATCCCCCATATACCCTTTCTTGCCCTAAGAGATATCTCTGTGCCACAATTTACCTAGTAGGTACATACACACCCCCAACACACACACACACACACACACACACACACACAGAAATAAAATGTGTTCACCCATCCCTAACACTCCTACCCAGGGCCTTTATACCCTAGCCCTTCCATAAACATCCACAGAAAGGCGAAAGATACAGCTCTCCCCATAAGCTCATTCACTGCCTTGTCTCTGGTTCCATCTCACTCCCCATCATGGCCACCTTATACCACTCCCAGGTCCAGCTGTTATCCCTCCCCCAGGCCATAGTACACAGGACATGCCCTTTTCTCTTGTGTGTATATCACCAACCTTCCCTGTACCTCCATTCCCCTAGGCTCTAGACTCATGACCTTGTGTGAACATCTAAAATCCATATCACTCTATTCTCTTCTTCTGATCATACTTCCTGTGTCTCTAACTTAATGCCCTGGGTTCCTTCAGGTGGCCTTACCAGATTTTGTTGTGTCTCACAACCAGCCAGACTCCATGAATATACAGAAAGTACTCCTTTCTTACTGCATATTGAAGCAGAATCATACGTATACTTCCTCCACTTCTCACTTTCTCCTGAGTGCTGCTGCCTGGTGGTCACACCCACGCGGTCCCCTCTAAATGTTCTCTACAAATGAAACAGCAAGCACCCAACAGTGGTCCTTGGTGCTTACATGCTCCATCCTCAGAGGGAAGAAAGTCACTTGTCATCCATGTACCTGACTTTCTCCCAAGCTTGACTCATACTGGCTACCTCCTGCCACTTTCCATCTCTTCCCTAGTTCAAAGAGAAACAATCAGTGAGGGGAGAATGCATATCAGGTTCCTTACCTGAACTAACTTGCCATGCAGAACCCTGCAAAGCTCCTCGTTTCTGGACCAGGAGCCTGGCATTCTCCACTGTAGGGGATTCCTGCACAGTAGAGAAAGGTCCCACCTCCATTCTGTCTTCATCTTCATCTTCTTCCTCGTCTTCATCATCCTCATCATCATCGTCATCGTCATCATCATCATCGTCGTCATCATCATCATCTTCATCACCATCTTCATCGTCATCTTCAATTCCCTCTTCATCTTCCAGGTTATCGTCATCATCTTCTTCATCGTCTTCTTCCATCTGGTCTTGCAACACTTTTTTCTCTTCCTTCTCTTCTTGATTGATATCATTATGGCTGCCCTGTTCCCCCTGCTGCTGGGCCTTTCCTTCAGAACAACAGTTAGAACCAGCTGGTTTAAGACCCCAGTATAGGCTATCCAGTGTGTATGGAGACTTCACGCAGGGGGGAGCCTCTGATCCCTCTTTCACCTGGCTGTTTTCTCCATTCTGAGTATAAATGGAACAGATGCGCAGCAGCTTCTCCTGCTCCCCATCTGGCAGGACCTGTCCCATGGCTTTGAAGACACTGAGGAAATGGAGGGATGGGGTAGGAAAGATTCAAAATCTCAAGTCACTTCCTACCCCAACACTCTAGGGTTTGAACTTGGTCCCTGAGCTTCTACACCAGCCTCTGAAAGGCAGTGAGTAGAGCACACAAAACACAGAAACAACAGGACCATGGAACCTGAATAAGTTCTTTGGTTCATCTCTGTACCTCACTTCCATTCTCAGTAAAATGAGGACAATAATGATACCTAACTTCTAGGTTCCTTGAGATGAGTAAATAAGAGAGCTCACATAGAATGCCTGGCACAGTGCCTGGCACATAGTGGGCATGCAATAAATGATAGCTATTAGTCTGTACTGAAACACTACATAGAAACACAAACTAGCCAACAGGCCTGTCAGGCTGGAAATGAGAATGGCAGATCCCTCTCTCCTCTGGCCTGGCTGAACAATCTGTCCTGAACTCCAAGGATATGCCTAATGTGTGCTGGGCTCCTTCTGAGTGGAACACAATATGTGATCCCTTTATGGAACAGCTACAGCCTAGCCTGGAATGGAAAAAAAGAAAAAAAAAAGCAGCAGTTGACAAGACAAAGCAGGATGTGAAAGGGAGGCCTGATGAGCATCATAGACCTTCTAGGGGAACTACAGGAATGGGGGCAGGCAGAGAGCACAAGGAGGGAGGAGCAACTGAGGGCAGGCTTTGTGCTGGAAGTGAGACCCAGGAGGACCAGACAAGAGCGAGCACACTGCATTGCTGCGTGTGGTGAGAGTATCCTGGCTAGAGGGCAAATCCTGTGTTGAGGATCTACACCAGGAAGAGAGAGCTGGGAAGGGAAGTGTGTGTGTTGGGGACTAGGTCGCCTGCCAACTGAGCACAGGTGAAGGCTGCCTGTCTGAAGATCACCATGGTCCCCATGGTGGGGGCTGGGGTAGGGCAGCATTGAGGCAGGGCAACCAGGGAGGAGGCTGTTTGGACAGCTCAGGCCAGAATCTGTGAGGGCTGGCCTAGGGCGTTGGCAGGGGAGATGAGAGGGAGAAGCTGGGAAGGACAGACAGACAGAGAGCAGGGCTTGGTGACCGATGGCAAGGGTCAGGCAGAGGGGAATTAAAGATGATGACATTGTGCACACAACAGACGGTGCTAACAACAAAACCACCAACAGATACAGTCGCTGGGGAGGAAGAGGGCAAGCCTTCCTCATGGAGCCTTGCATAGAAGCTAGCACCTACCAGGCACCCAGGCCCTACTGGACAGGTGGGCAGGGTGGAGGGATGGGGAGTGTCCTTCCAGGTGTATGGAGTGTGAACTGCATGGTTCATGGAGGGACCACGTGTCCAGTGGACTGACTGTTCTCTCAGCACCCAAGGATTGGTCACATATGCCGGGCCACTGGGCTGGGGGCTAGGGACTTGACTGAGAGAGTATCTCTGCGGGCCAGTTTTGTACTCCATGAGGACCTTGGTTCAAACTGAATTGATATTGGCTGGCTGTGGGAAGCTCTTGAAAAGCTTCCAGCTTTATTAGAGGAAAAGCTAGAGTAACTCTCTGCCCTCTCACTGTGGTCCATTAGTGTGATTAATAATAAATATTCTCAGGCACTCGATATTGGCAAGAAGCCTTATCACCACTGTTTGTTATTACCCACCCACCATCTCCAGCTATCCAGTCGGACCACTCAGGTGCAGGGTGATACAATCTCAAAAGACATTTCCTCCCTTGTGTATGCCTGGTCACAGCTCAGGACTGAGACAGTCACAGGTTCCAGCTGATGGAAAGAAGGTAGACTTCAAACTGACAGGACCTGGGCCCAGATCCCTGTCCCACTGTCCACTGTACAAACCATGTGACTTTTGGATAAGTCACTTCACTCCTCGGAGCCTCAATATTTTATCTGCCAAAGAAGGGTACCATACCTCCAACTCCCAAGATTGCTGTGTCAAACTAAATGAAATAATCTCTACAAAAAAACACAGCACCATGCCTGACACTTAATTGCCAGTGGTATCTTTTATTTTTTTTCTCTGGGGAAAACAAAAGCCAAGTTCTGTATTCATCTAATAACAGATGCTTTTTGTAACAGTACATTCTATTAGAGCATTATGAAGAACATGGGACTATAGACAGGCTACCTGGATTCTGGCCCCAGCTCTGACTTGCAGCATCATACCTGAGCACATCCCCTTTATCCCCACTCTGTGTAATGGGGTGATTAGGAATAAATTCAACTGGTTATCTGGAAAAGGCAGGATCTGTGCACAAGAAATCGTACCCAAGTAAGCCGCTGTTACTGCTGGCATGTGTCGCATCCCTCTGGTATGCTTGGGTTGGGAGAAGATCTCTGTGGTCCAGACTTCTCCAAGACCAGCAGCTTCCACTCTGCAGGCACTTAGGATTGGAAAGTACCTTGAAGGCCACCTATCCAAACCTCTCCATGCTACTCTTTTCACTCCCTCCCCCACCCCAGATACACATGCCGTGTTCCTTCTGCACTTCGAAACTTCCTTTATTCTTTTCTCTGCTTGAATTGCTCAAATGCTTCCTTCATGATGCTCTTCCTGATGCCTCCAGACCCTTCCGATTATCCTCCCAGTTTCCCACCCAGCCATGTCACTTCTAGTCTATAATGCACACATCTGGCAATGTCTGGTTCAGTCCCATCACCTGGAGGCCTTGCCTTGGCTGAATGTGTCTACAAGGTCACATTTTTTAACCATATAAAAACTATTGTGCCCAGATGCCATAAGGATTCAAGAAAGACTTGAACTCAACCAGGGAATCAGGGACTAAAAGGGCCTTGGCATCCAGTCTCCCACTTCATTCATTCCTCAGGCATAGGTCAGCTCCCACCAACGATAGCACTGCTGGCAAGGAAACAGCAGAGCAGTTTTCAGTTTAATGAGGCCTATTTGGTGCCTGGATTTGTATGGTGTGCTTGGGCATGATAGCTAATACAGAGCCCTTGCTTTCAAAGAAGTGTAATAGAGGGAAGGAGACACTGGGGGAAGTAGACACGGCAACACAAAATCTCAGATTTGGGAAATATTCAGGAGTCAACAGGACAGGGTAGATGGTGCTGCCAGGGGAGGAAGATCACTTTTGAGTTGGGGTGGAGAATAAGATGACCAATTCTTTTGGTTACACTAAAATGTCTGTGGGCCATCCAAGGGGAGATGTTCAGCATGCAGTTTATTTCGTATAGGAGGCTGAACCATGGGGGAGGGGAATGCCTGGGCTAGATAAAGAGATTTAGGCCTTAGCAATTTATAGGCAGTAGTAATAAGCACAGGCATTTCTAGGAGGGAATAGTAAACATTTTCAATGCAGTAAACACAGAAACTAACAAGGGCCCATTGGATTTGGTATTAGGTCAAAGCAGCTCTAGAGGTGAGTACCAAATTACAGTTGGTTGAGGAGTAAGAGGGCAGTGAGGAAATTGAGATTATTAGCTGAGGACTATTCTTTTGAGATCAGAGGGGAAGGAGTGATAAGCTGGTGATAACCCAACAGAGGGATGTGGGGTCAAAGCAGATTTTTCTTGTGTTGCTATTACTGTTGTTTTGTTTTAAGAGGAGAAAAACAGACACATTCATAAATTGAGGAGCAAGAACCAGCAGAGCAAGTGAGAGGCTGGGCTGAAGCCCCAGCAATGCTGGCAGAGGTGGCTCCAGAGCACAGGTGGAGGAGCAGGCTTTGAGGAGAGGCAAGGCCACCTCATCCTGAGACTGGCGAGGTTGACTGCAGCTGCAGATCAGTTCACGAGGGCTGGACCTCAGGTCGAGGGGGCCCTGTTGGATGCCTCCATGTGCTCGAAGAAGCTAGGGTGAAATGGGAGAGAGGGAGGGGCTCAAGGTAAGTGGTAAAGGTTCAGAATAGTCAGGGAATGGGAGAAAAAGTTGTCAGAAAACAAGTCAAAGTTCAGACAAGCAGAACTGAGGCCTGGCCCGAGATTAAAAATCATACCTCTGCAGTGGCAGCAATCCGCAGGGCTATGTTGCTTTCTCCAGCAGAGCTCAGCTACCCGGGCTGAGGAGCAGGGGAAGCAGAGTGGGGAGGATCAATCCCAGCATGGGGGTTTGCAAGTCAGATATAGCCAAAGGATGAGCAGAGTTGAGGGTGCTGATGATGAGTGGCTGAAGCAATCAACCACAGACAGGACTGGGCAGAAGCAAGGTCAAGGGAGGGAGAAAATGGAAGCATGGAGGTCTGGATGCAGGCAAAGAGCAGGTGTCATGGGATGTAAGGGTGAAAACTAGAAGAACAAGAGGTGGTGGTCACCGAGCAGGATGCTGAAATGTCAACTTTCAGAGGTGAAATAGCTCTGAGTGATGGAGATGGGTTGCTGAGCACAGTGGAGAATGAAAGTCACTGGAGTTGAGGAGCTGCAGTGTCAGATGGGTCACCCAAATGAAACAGATATTGCTCCAGAAAGCAAGAAGAAAAACAGGTGCTGAAGGCATCCATGAGAATGAGGGAAGTGGTTTTGGGTCATGACATGACAGAGAAGGAAAGAGAGACAACCACAGGTATTTACAGGAACCAGTACAATATTCAGTTTGACCATTAGAACCCAGGGTGGATTGAGTAAAGGGGACTCACAGGAGGTATGGTTACCATGACAGGCAGGGCCAGAATCAGAAAGATCTCTGAATGTTGAGCCAAGAAGCCTTCATTTCACCAGGAAGGCAATAGGGAACCACTAAAGTTGCTGAGTAACTACCAGAGGTACCTTGGGAAAACTAATAGAGGATACATCATTGGGCTTGGAGTCAGAGGACCTGGGTTTGATAGTAAACAGCAGCTACCATTTATTGTGCACTTACTCTGTGCAGGCCACTGTGCTAAGCATTCTCACACTGGACTCAGTTCAGCCAGGTCATAAATTGTATGATCTAAAAGGAAGAATACTCTATTCACTCCCAAGACTCAGTTCCCCCACATGACTATGGAAGGGGGACTGGGTTAGATGTCCTCAAAAGTGTCTTCCAATTAGGCCACTCTAGGGCCATGTGGCCCTAAAGCTTGCAGGACCTCACCCTCTTACCAGATGGAATTCAAGAAACTTACAGCTGAAGGAGTTGGGGACTGGCCCAGCAAGGTGAGCCCAAGCAGGACTCAACCACCTGGGGCCAGTCAAGGGAGGCAGAGCAGTTGAACAGCCTCCAGCTCCTTCTTGCTTCCCACTGTCTTGTAGAAAATCGGCGAGCATTCTTTCCTAGGAGAGAAGAGGGAGCCTGAGAAGAAGGAACCAGTGACCCCCACCCCCAGCATTTCACTTTGAAAAGTTTGGCTGTGCCCCTTCCATCCCCCCAGATTCCCTACCCTATACCTCCCAACTGCTCATAGCATTCAGGGCACTTTGCCCCAGCCCAGTTTAGTTGGCTCTGAGAAGAAAAAGGAAAGAGGAAAATTTGTCCACTGGCGCCCACAGGGCCCTCTTAGATGAACCTAAACCTTTAACAAGGGAGGTATCTGTCTGATGATTTTCAGCAGAGAGCTGAGTATAGTGGCACTGCCTGGGCTGCCTTACGCCCTGGATCTAGGGCTAGTCTCCCTCACCAGTTTTGGTGTTGGCCACGATCAGTTCAATGGTCCATCTAAGGATGTAGGTGGGCCGGATCCCACTGTCCCCCAAGGTTGGCAGCTCAGAGAACATCCTCTCCAGCAGGGCCTGCGTGAAGGTCTGGGAGTGCAGGCCCCTGAGCAGGGGCTGCCAGAACTGAGAGAACGGCTTTGGCACCAAGACGTCATTCAAGTCCACGTTTTCTGGTTTGTGAGGGACACCCGTTGACAGAGGGGAGGGCAATGGCAGCAAGAGTGAGACAGCAAGAGAGAGAGCACAAGAGCAAGAGAGGGAGACAGAGAGAGAGAGAGAGAGAGACAGACACAGAGAGGGGGGGAAAGAAAGCGGACGCGCGCGCAAGCCCCACCAACAAGAGTTGCCACCACAGAACAGAAGGAAAGAGAAGAGCAGAACATCAGGAAAAGAGAAACCAGTTAGTATCTGGCAACAAACAACTGACTCAAAAACAAAGTATAAAAAGAAAAAGAGCTCTGGTTCTAGCTTCATCTTTGTCAATAACTCACTGTGTGACTCTGGGTCAGTACCTTCCCCTCTCTGGACCTCAGTCTGACCATCTGTAACATGAGGATGTTGGACTAGATGACCTCGCAAGGCCATCCCAGTGCCACTGCTCTAGCTGTCTAGCTAGTGGCTAAATCACAATTAACATGGCACAATAATGGTGTTAAGACTCCCCCAACCCTATCCACCACACCCACCCTACCAAATTCCAGGCCACCTAAGGACAATCCCATATGTTCACATCAGCAGAGCTCCCTGTTCTGCTCAGCCAGGAGGGCTGAGAGGCTTCCACCCCCACCTTGGCACCCAGCCCACTCTGGTATTCCTGCCCAGGAAACAGAACCCTAGGGCTGCACTGAGCTCCTAGAACCTTACCTTCATATTCTATCTGCAAAGCTGCCAACTGCTCAAATGTGGGAATGAGGAAGCCGTCATCCAAGAAAGCATCCAGCACAGCATTCCTGGAATAAGAAGACACTAGTTTAGGCAGGTACAGTGGCGCATGCCCGCAGTCCCAGCTACTCAAGAGGCTGAGTTGGGAGGATCATTTGAGCCTAGGAGTTTGGGACTAGAGTAGATAAAATAGGAAAATCTGGACTCAAAAAATGATGATGATGATGATGATGATGATGATGATGATGATAAGCTGGGCATTAGTGACACATGCCTATAATCCCAGCTACTCGGGAGACTGAGGAAGGTGGATCACAAGTTTAAGGCATGCTAGGCAACTTGATGAGACCATGTCTCACAGTTTAAAAAGGGCTGGAGGCGTATAACTAAGTGGTAGAGGCCCTGACTAGCATGTGCTAGGCTCTGGTTCAATCCTCAGTACTACAGAGCTTTAAAAAAAGAAAAGGACACAAGTCTAGCAAACTGAAGCTGATATAAGACCCAGAACTAATGTTCTCTGGTTCTTCAAGTGGCCAAGGCAGCATTGGGGGAGATGGGGCAGGTGACAAGGGGATCTTAGACTTGAGCCTCCTGGGGCCAGAGCTGGGATCAGTGGGTTTTGAACATACATTTACCAAGCACATGTTGATCTATGACCTGTAATGAGAGCAGTAGTGGCTGAACAAACAGATGGAGACAAGTCTCAGGCCCACAGAGAAAAGTTAAATGCCTGGTATCATGATAAACTTCAGTTCCTGTAGTCTTTTGGTTTCCCTTGGCCATTCTTGATCACTCTCTATTCCCCTACACACGTACCTCCATCTAACTGGCTGCTTTTTTTTACATCTTAGAAGTAAAAACTGTGGGGATTCAACTGCTGGCTAAAATATGAAATACAATTCATAGGCCCTCTTCTTATTATTATTCTTTTTTTGTACTGGGATTGAACACAGAACCTCACACGTGCTGGGCAAGTGCTCTACCACTGAGCTGTATATGCTCCCAGACCTCTTTATTTTATTTTTGAGACAGGATCTTGTTAAGTTTCCCAGGTTGCCCTTAAACTTTCGATCTTCCTGCCTCAGCCTTTTTGAGTAGCTGGGCATAGGCTCTTTTATTAGGAACTCTAAAAACCCAGAAAAAGTAAGATGGGATAAAGTAGACTATACAGGTAATCTCTAAACCCATCTAGCTCAAACCTAAACCAGCAACAGCAAGCTAATTGCTCCAGAACTAGTGGCTTTCCAAGAGCCCCTTCCAGCTGACCAGGCCTAGAGGGTGGAAAATAGGTCCCAGGGTATTCCAAAACCTGAAGCTCCCTCCCTCCAGCAGAGTAGGCCTAAGGAGGAATTGCTGTCTTTTTACCTCTCATCTTCTTAGGTCAGTATCCAAGAACACTTATAGCAGCCAACCTAACTGCTCAGCACTAGCAGTCATACTATGTAGGGGCACAAGGATACTTTCCCCAGCTGCTGGACAACTGCTAGCCATCTCTTTGCTGAAGAATACAGCCAAGAATCCTAGGCTGGGCAGACACTGATAAAAATACCTTTGGAAGTAGTCTTATCCTGGGGGTAAAGAGCAGACTGCAGGGGCAATCCCAACCTACATTGCAGGCTCCCCTCCAGGTCCAGTCTGGTACCTATGCCATCTACCCACATTTTGCTCCATCCCAGATTCCTTCCTACTCTCCTTAGTCTATCATTGCCTCCTCAGGTTATTAGTAAAAGCTCCCCTTTTCATTTGAATTTAGGTAGAATGCTCCAAGAACAAGGGATGAGAAGAGGATGGGTAGATTCTCTTTGTCTGCTCTCATTAAATTGAACATTATTTCTTAGGGGGGGAATAAGGCTCATGGCCATAGAGAAAAAGGAGCCTAGGGGCCAGGCTCTGACAAGGCCCTTCCTCTGTCCCCCAAACTACAACCACCAAGGTTGATAGCAATTTGAAAAAATAGACAAGGGCTGGCAGTGAAGTACTAAGGATCACAGACTTTTCCTACTTGCCAAGAACACCACATCCCACCTGACAAAAAGAAACAAAGCTGGTCAGGGGATGGATGACAGTGCATATTCATTCCTCTGGTCATTCTAGTGACTCACTGTAGGCAACCCCAAGCTAGAAGCTGGCAGGGCCAGAGGCAGAGGATCATGCAAAACACGGGTCACCATGTGAAGGATCAGGATTATCTCTGGGATTTTTCCTACAGCAGGTTGGCAAGGTAGGATATGGGAATTGATTTCAGTGAGGCTGCTACCCTCTATCCTAGTGAGTACCCAGCCCCTGGTTACCTAGCTACATACCTGTTTTCCCATGAAATGCCCTTGAGCTCTGCCAGGATGCCTTCTACACATGGGGATAGTTTATTCCACGCCTTAATAGCCTGAGGTAAATGCCTAAATTTCTCCAGCACCTGTTATCAAAAAAGGTTCCATCAGAAAGCTGGTTCTGTCAAGGACCCAGCCAGGCAACCTACCCCCAACCTCTCCAGGATCCTTTCACATAAGACTTTAGGACTGCCCTATGGAGACAAGGCAGGGCATGCAGGGGTGGGCCCACAACTCCCCTATTGGCTCTACCAATAAAAATCACATGACCCTTAAATGCCAGGCTTTCTCCTCCTCTCCTCACCCTCCTCCTAATTCTTCATGGCTCCCAATAATCAAATACCCCAATACTTTGATATCCAATGGAAGCATTTGGTTGGAGATGGGCAGAAACCTTTGGGCAAAAGAGTAAGGAATGAGGGCAGACAAGGTGTTACAGAAGAAAGGGAATTAGGAGACCCAGATTCTTATTATGCTATATCATTGGCTTGGGTCTGTCCTTTATTAATTCACAGCTTCAATTTCTTCTTTGAAAAGGCAGGGTTGAACTAAATCGTTTCTGAGCTACTTCCCTTCCAACTAAAACAGCACCCCTCAGGCTTACCCATCTAGGGAAGCTCTCGGGCCCCACCTGCTGGTAGACTACAAAATTACAGGACTGTTCAACTACCCATTCCCAGTTGTTCCCTACCACCCATAGGGCAGATTATCCACAAACTTCATCATCTGCTCCCTTCCATCGATGTGGAGGATCATCCAATTGGACTCTGCTGCTCTTGTCTCCTTCCTAGCTTCCCCCCTCTCTTTCTGAGAAGTTCCCTCATGTTTTGCCACTTTTCTTTCAAATTCCTTCTCAAGACTTCTCAGGTAGCTGGCAAGAGGGAAGAAATGGCTGGGGCAGATGAGAGCATGCCAAGTCAAAGGAACTTTTCTTACCTTAAACTGCTCCTCTTCATATGATACCAGCAAGTCTCGGGCTCTTTCTGAAAACAGAATAGGGAGAAATATAGGATACTACAGCCCCTGAGGAAGTGCTGAGCCAGGGAAATAACCAGTGCTAACCTAAGCCTGAACTTTCCAGGCTCATGGGCCCCTTTTTGCCCCCATGGACACCTACCATACAACTCCTTATGTCTCAGGGCCTTTGCCAAATGAGCATCCACCTCTTCACTGACTTTACTATCTCCATCAGCCCTGACATCCAACTCTGCACCTTTCCCATCATCCTGAGGCTCTGGTTTCTGTTCTTTGATGTCATCAGCAGTGTTCTTCTCTTCTTCTTGGTCCTCTTCCTCTGTCTCCATCTTGTCTTCCTCCAACTCCCAGGTTTCTCTCAGGCTGTTCTCTAATTGATGGCACCAGAAGGTCTTCTGGAGCCAATCCAGAACAAAGTAGCAACCTAGAGGAGGGGAAGAAGGAAGGCAGGGCCATAGGACAAGCTGCAGACAAGGAACTAGTAGGTCTCCAGTCCTATGGGTTTCTAGCCTCATTTTATAAGCATTATGGAAAAGCCCTAGAAAGAGGCTTGGCTCCAAGACTCAAATCTCACATATCCAGATACAGTCTACTTCCTTATGGGTTATCTCCCTGTTCTTTGCTTTCTCCTATTCACCAGCAGTTCCTTTCCTAGTCCTAACACTGGGTCTGAAAATGAGAAGCCAAAAACAGCAAGGAGTGGTAAGTGAGAGGACTAGGATACTACCCCACTAGCTAGTTACATAACCTTTTGCTAAGTCTCTTCCCTTTTCTAGATCTCATTAGAAGAGAAAAGGCTAAAACAAGGGGCCTTAAATGGGATGAGATGGATGTCCAAAGAACTCCTGAGTTCATGATACTGTTATGGCTAATGCCTCTTAATTTGCATCTCCCTCCCCTTTATGGTGAGGCTATTGAAGTACCACCTCAGGAACAAAATTTAAGGGGAGGCCAAAAAACTGTAATCAAGGCATCAAAACAGTACCCTGCCAAGTCACATTGGAGCCTGAAGCAAAAGAACTCAGTGATAATAATCCTGCTTTTATTTTTCATATTTTGTTCCTGATACATTTTTCCACATTAAAATGCTATTTATTTTGATCTCTGAGCTTTTGACAATCCCTTAAATTTTGTGCCCAAGGTGAGTACCTCACTTGATTCACCGTAATTGCAGCCCCAATGCCAAGTAAGAACCTCCTCCCTATCCGTATATCCCAAATGTCACCCAGCCAGGCCCAGAGGGCTGATATTAGATAATCCTCTGGGTACTCACCTCTGCGGCAATCATTTATATGGGGCATTTTCTTGTGGGTTAACTCATGGCGAAGTTCAACAACCCAATCTGGAATGTTCACCTGATAGGGAGCATAGAAATTTAAAATAGTATAGTTGGAAGAGACCCAGGGATAAACTAGCCTGAACATCCATCCCATTGTATAGATAGAGACACTGAGGTCTTAGGAGAAGATTCTAGTCTCACAGAGCCAAGATTAAAAACCAGGTCTCTTGATTATTTTTTACTACTCTGTGGAGGCTGTCTTAAAAATAAGAAAAAAAAAAAGACACCCACCTACCCTAACCAATAACCACTCTCCTTCAACAGAGAGTTCTGTGAATTAGCATTAACAATTACCTTCTCCAGCCTCCCTTTCCCCTTTCCAGGTCCCTTTTACTCCTTCCTTTATCCCACACCTCCTCCAGGGAGTGTCTCTTGATGATTGAACATGCCTGCCCTCTGGGTCTCTGCACACTTTAAATACTCACTCAGGGCAGGAATATCTGGCATTTTCATGCTGCTTGGCTGAGCTCTCTCTTCCCTCAGACTGTCAGCTCCCTGAGAGTAAGTGTTGTGACTGCCACCTCTTTCCTGTCCCCACCCAGTGGTACATTGGTACATTCAGGCTACTCAGCTTCACTGGGCCATCCCCAGCAAGCTAGACTGGTCAAGTCCACTATACATACTGTGAGGAGCAAGGGAGCAATTCTGCTTCTTTTGAGCTGGAAGCTGAAGCTCTGGAGTTCTTGACAGGCTTGGTTACTAGTGAAGGGATGAGCTAGTCTGATTTTATATACACCTTACCCCATTCCCCATTTAGGGAGCCCTACTGAAGAAAGAGAATTAAGCAAGGCCATTTTATTATACGTACCTCCTGAGCCAGAGACTTGAGGGAGAGCTTGACAAACTTTGGCTTCCTCTCTGAGATAAGGTTCACAAACCTGGGTTTAGGGGGGAAATAAGTGGCATAGCCCAAGGAAAAGTTTCATCCAAAGCATCTTGTTGAATTACTGACAGCTTGCATTTCCACAACTTTCCACTAACTGTCCTGTTCTTAAGGTTGTTGCCAGCCAGAACATGGATAGTTCCATGCCCTCCAACATTTACAGAGTCTGCCCTATACTGAATCCATACAAATGAATAAGACACTGTTCTGGCCTTGCCAAGTTAAGATAGGATAAATAATCATGACATAATATTCTAAAACATAACATATCATAGATGTTAAAACAAAGGAAATTGAATATGGGGAGAACAGCTAATGGCAGAGAAGGTAAAAGGATGAAGGGAGGACCTCAAGGCAACAGGAGGGAACAGTATGAGAAAAAGCTTTGACACAGGAGAAAACTCAGTGGCAACCTTTTTCCTGAAGTGAATGAGACAGCTAAAACCACTGAGTCATTTTGTTAAGTCAGGAACTCCCAGCCCAAGTCTTCACTTCCACAACTCAGCAACCTTTCAGTATTCATGGGGGAGAGAAAAGGGAAAAGGGTGGTGCCAGGTACAGATGGGGGTAAAGTTAGGAAATCCACATTAAATCACACCCAAGAGCAATAAAGCCATTCAAAAAAGTTCCTCTGGGTGAGGAATTGAAAATCAGGTGGAATAGATCTACAACAATCACCTGGTGTAAATCTCCATCCCCCCACACACACACACCCAGCCAAGCATATATTACAAAAGGGAAAGGAAAATAAAAAAGAAAAGGCTTTCAAATAAAAAAGAAATAAAAAGAATATATTGATGGGGGCGGGTTTCCAAAAGTTGTCAAGTCAAGCAATCAGGCTGAGCCACACTCAGGGACTCCCAGGGCTTTTTGCTTCAGGTTGTACCTAAAGCAAGCCTTGTTTATCACATGCTTGCCCCACCTTCAGATCCCAAACCGCCCCCCCTCCAATTTCTACCCCATGCAGGTCTTACCTGACCAATGCCATGCCATAGAGTAGTCTAAGTTCATCAGTGCCCAAGCCACCAGTTACATCCAGGAGCTTACAGCGTATCAGGTCAGCAGTAGAAGCCACTGCCAGAGGCAATTCGTTGCCTAACCTAAAGGGCCACAGTCCAGCACCATCATAAAGATCCTTTACACTGGTCCACCCTCTACTTCAGAACCTTGGTTGTTGCAGGATATTCCCATTATATACTGGCCCAAGAGTGCATGAAGACACAAAACAAAAAGATGGGAATGACAGGGTAATGTCTGTGGGATCCAACACAGGGCATTAGGAAGCTGGCTAGGATGTATACAAGACATCTGAGAAACTACCTATCAATAGTTGTGTGACACACCCTTCTTTAACCTTGCAACCCTCAATCATTCAGCTAGAGAAGCCCTGTATCCCTTGTTAGTCTAGCCCCAATCTTATAAACTGGACAGAGACACCCCACTTGACCATGGTTTTTCAGGTAAGACCCTCTCCCACTTGCCCTAATCAGCACCAGAAATCCACACTAGGATGTTGACTTGCTCCTTAAGTCCTCGCTCAGGCCCATTGCTCTCACCGGCTCCCTCCCCAAGAAAGGGTTACTTAATGGAGGTAAAAGTCAAATCTCACAAATATGACAAGAGGTTTGTTGAGACACACCCTCTTACTTTTCATCCACCAACGGAATTTGTGCAAGAGCTTGCCTGCGACTTTCCTCCAGGCACTTGGGAAAGTGGCATCATTAAGCGATTTAGGGGAGGACTTGAGAACAGGGCCTTTTAGGAATTTGACCAAGAAGAGGTGAAGCACCACCAGCACGCAGGCAAGAGGCCTGAGCCCGCCGCCTTACCTGCTCCTCCACACTGTGATGCGGTTCAGCGCATACCGCTGCAACTTATGGTCATCACAGAACAGGTAAACCGTCACCTGCTCCCACTCCGCCCTGCTGAGCCAGGCGACCACGATGCTTGGAGCCAAGAGTGGCGACGACCCTTTCTCTTCGACGCACTTTCCGTACCATGCACTCCACACGAGATCCATCCCCTGGAGATCCATTGCTGACCCTGTCCCAAATTCCCACCAGAACTGGGATAGATGCCTGGCCCAGAGCCACCGCGATCCGCACAACTTCAGCTCAATGTGCTACCCTCACTCCAAAACGCCGCCGTCCCAGCAACCAATGTGAGAGAATGACCCCAACACGAGCCCGCCTCCCAGCGTTAGCGTAGCAAATCGAAACGTGGGATTTGGAGGCTGGCTTTACAGCATGTGTGATTACTTCCTTGCCGGCCGGAAGTGTTCTTTTCACAAAACAGCCTTATCGAGCTGCAAGTGTTTAGCCTCTAGGTTCCGTCAATTTCCAGGTTGCTCTCGAGTTTCTGTCCCTGACCGGAAAGGGTGTGTCTGGACTACAGAAACAAAAATTATGTTGCGCCCCTTGGCGGCCGGTGGAAGGATTGTGGTCTGCTCGTATACTTCCTGGAAATGGGCTTTCAGGTATGTTATGATTTCCGTAAATCAGGACATAATTCAGTAAAACACTTTGGACACACGAAGAAGGAATACAGAGAAAATACCCATATCGTTACCGTTGGGTTTAAAAAAAAAAATCTGCTTTCTTGCCATGCCCGCCTGTAATCCTAGAGACTCAGGAAGCTGAGACACGAGGAGCAAAAGTTCAAGGCCAGCGCTGACAATTTAGGGAGACCCTGACTCAAAGAAAAAAGGGCTGGAGATGTAGCTCAGTGGTGGATAGTCCTTGGGTTCAATCCCCAGTTCTGGGGCGTGAAGGCGGCGTGGGGGGCGGGGGGGGGGGGTGTCGGGGGATTTGCCTTCTTGGCAAATACCCAGGGGCCATTTTAAATTGGTACCAGCCTATTGCACAGTGATATGAGGCCCGAATGACTAGAATGAGAGTTATCTTCCACGGACAAGGCCTGGGTTCTAGTCTTATCTGAATCTTGCCGCTATGTGGTCTCTGTCCCTCTTTGTGTTTTAGTGTGTTTTTGTTGTTGTTGTTTGTTTGTTTGTTTGTTTTTCCATCTCTACTATGAGGGTTTTAGGCTGGTGCCTCGTTCTCTCCCATAGCTTAAAATTGTTGGATTTTTCTCTGCCAGCATTCCACTGCTGTTAGTTTCAACATCCACAAAACTATATATACTTAGTTTCTCAGCATTATTCCTTGGGATTTGAGGATTGTAGAAGGAAAGCATATCATGAAGCCCTTCTGATTTTACAGGTTGTCTAAAATATATTTAAGACTGTCTCAATCCTTTTCTCAGAAGTTATTTTCCAATTTAACACTTGAGAAAGAACAGTTGGCGAATTTTAATATTGCCAGGAGTCTCTTAACACTTTATAGCAATAAATCACAATTCATTGTCTGTATGTGCTGCTTTCTCCGGTCAACTTACCCTAGAATGTAATTTGCTTATGTATCTTTTAAGTCTGTATGTCTTTGCCCATCTCCTTATCCCTCCCTAGAACACACTCCTTCCTTCCCTCTTTCTGGCAAACCACTATTCACCTTTAAGATTCAGGATTCTAGTCTGTGGGGTGGTACATGCCTGTAATCCCAGCAGTTTGGGAAGCTGAGACAGGAGAATCCTGAGTTCAAAGCCAGCTTCAGCAACTGTGAGGTACTAAGGCAACTCAGTGAGACCCTGTCTCTAAATAAAATACAAAATAGGGCTGGGGATGTGGCTCAGTGGTCAAGTGCCCCAGAGTTCAATCCCTAGTACAAAAAAAAATAGATTCAGGATTCTAGCCAGGTGTGGTGGCACACACTTGTAGTCCTAGCTACTTGGGAAGCTGAAGCAGGAGGACTGCAAATTTGCAACCAACCTAGGCAATTTAGCAGGACCCTGGCTCAAAATAAAAATAACAGAAAGGGCTGGGGATGTGGCTCATTAATAGAGTACTTCTTAGCAGTGCAGGGCCCTGCTTGGTTCACTCTCCAGCACCCCACAAAATTTTGGAAGCTTTTATCAAATCCAGTTTCCCTGAGATAATCATCTGTGAGTCTGTGTAAGTCATGAGGAAGGATAGAGAGGGCCTTAGGGAATTTGCCATAGTAGTGTGGTCCTTTGCAGTTAGTTCATAAATAGTTCATGCCCTTCTCTGAACCCTACAACATTTTATATTTCATTCTACTTTCAGAAGGAGAGAAAGAAACACTTGTTGAATGCCTACATTGGGCCAGGACTTACAGAAAGTACTTGACAACCTTGAATTTCATCTGAACCAGCAGTAAGAGTTGATAAATCCTCCCACTCTTTTGTGTTCCAAAATTGAATTGCAAAGGACTACATTGCCCTGCTCTGGCAAATTTGCTAAGATAAAACTCTCTCCATTCTTCCTTGGGACTCCCTTAATACTCACGGATACCTCTTTTGTTTACCTGCCTCTATAAAGCTCTGAGTTTCCTTAATTGCCCTGTGTATTTTGTCTTTTCAATTAAGTTGGTTTTGTCTTCATTAATTTACAGATAAGAAAGCTGAACCTAAGCTACATGGTTTAAGATGGAACCATTAAGAAAGAAGGGAGCTGGGGAAAAAAATCAAAGAAAGAAGATGGGTACAGTGGTGCATACCTGCAGTCCCAGCTACTTGGGAAGCTGAGGCAGGAAGATCACGACTTCAACACCAATCTAGGAAACTTAGTGAAACCCTGTCTTAAAATATTTTTTTTATACTGGGAATTGAACCTAGGGTCATTTTACCATTGAGCTACATCCCTGACCCTTCTTGTTTTTATTTATTTTTATTTTTTTATTAGTTGCACATGACAATACAATGATCTTGACAATTCAGTGATCTTATTTTTATTTTGAGACAGGATCTCACCAAGTTACTGAGGACCTCACTAAGTTCCTAAAGTTGGCCTCAAACTTATTATCCTCTTGCCTCAGCCTCCCAAGTGGCTGGGATTACAGGTATGTGCTACCACACCTGGCTTCAAAATAAAATTTTAAAAGGGCTAGAGGGGTAGTTCAGTGGTAGAGTGCTTGCCTAGCATGCTAGTATATGTGAGGTCCTAGGTTCAATCCCCAGTAATGCAAAAAAATAATAATAAAATGAAAAGGGAAAAGGAAAAAAAAAAAACCTGTTGATTTCCTCTGAAGTCCATGCTCTGCTACAACCTTTAGACAAGGGACTAAATTTACCTATATTACAGATCTGCATCCGAACAGACAACTTCAATGGCAGGGGCCCCCACTTCTGTTTAATCCTTATTTACTAAATGATTCCCAAATAAACCACATCAACTCTCAGTAAGATAGTGTTGCAGCATTTTTCAACCTTTCTTTTTGATAAGTATTAAGAACTCAAGCCTCTTTTTCATAAAATAATTTTCTCTTGTTTAGTCTCTTTCATACTGCAGTAACAAAATGATTTAGTTCCCCTCTGTGCTCTAAAAGCAAAACAGCACTATGGATTCAAAATTTCCACTCAATCCCTTAATCTACCTAAACAGGGCCTCCATTCCATTCTTCAAATTATGTATTCTTCCATGAAGTACAAGCTAGTTGAGACAGGAAGGATCATCTATTTTAGGAGTCTATCACTATCATTTTTAAATTTTTTTTTAATGTTTTTGTAGTTGAAAAGACAAAAGAATGGCTTTATTTTATTTGTTTTTATTTTTATGTGGTGCTATGGATCAAACCCAGAGCCTCACATACGCTAGGCAAGCACTCTGCCACTGAGCTACAGCCCCAGCCCCTCTATCAGTGTCTTTCTAAGGCAAGTACTTTTCAAATATTTTGGATCCAGACTCATTGTAAGAAAGACATTTTACTTCATGACTCTTTTCACACATACATATGTGTAACTAAAACAAAAGCTAAAAAAAATACTTACATTTACTAAGTGCAATTTAAGCTGGCTATGGTGACAGTTGCCTATACTCCCAGCTACTTTGGAGCCTAAGTCAGGAGGATCACAAATTCAAGGCCAGCCTCAGCAATTTAGTGAGACCCGGTTTCAAAATAAAAAGGGATGAGGTTGTAAATCAGTGGTAGACCATTTTCCTAGCATGCACAAGGCCCTGGATTCAATCCCCAGTACTGCTAAAAATAAATATTAAAATAAATGAACTAGACAATGTGAAGCGCACTTTTAATCCCAGCTATTCCCAGCTACTTGGGAGGCTAAGGCTGGAGGATCACAAGTTCAAAACCAGCTTAGGCAACTTAGCAAGACACTATCTCAAAATAAAAAAGTAAAAAGGGATTGAGATGTAGCTCAGTGGTAGAAAACTCCTGGGTTCAATCCCAAGTACTGGAAAATTTTTTTTAAAAAATGCAATTCAGCTCTGGGCCTGGGAATTTAGCTCAGTTGGTAGAGCACTTGCCTAGTATACACGAGGCCCAGTGTTGGATCATCAGCACCACAAGAGAAAAATGCAATTTAATTCTGGTTTACTTAGTTTCATTTTTTTAAAAAAATGCTACTCATCATTGCCATGTAATTAGGTCATGGACATATACAACTAGCACCTGAAATTCAAAACATCCCCATATTCATCCTAGACACCCACCTAATACAATAATGAAACTACTCCTTACTCTCTATATAACATGACTTTGCAATTCATTATCATTAGCATGACATTACTTTTCCAGAACTCCCCTATTCAGGCAAATGGACATATTTTTCATTAAAAGATTATCACATCAACTCTTCAATGGAAAGCATCAACAGAGACTTTCAAATTCCGTAATCCTCTTTCCTCACCTCAAAATTCTTTCCTTGCTGTTTATACCAAACCTAAACGGTTCTATCATAATCCTTACCTAAATCTAATCAAGTCCCTGCATTGAAAGACCCACCTTGAGCATTACACTTCTCAAATTCTGGCCTGGCCTTCCACCCTCTGAGCCCAAGCTTTGCAAGATGGTATTTTCCTTTTCCCTGTAAGCAATAAACAGCTTTGTCTTATCAACAGCCTAGTAATATTTTGGAAGTCAGCACAGAATACAGATATAACATGGGGTTTGTTGTGGGTTGTGGGGAAACTTACAAGTAAGCAGAGGAGTGGCAGAGTACACATAGTCTCCCAAACTCTCCTTGTTCCATGGCATAGTCTGGTCATAGATAACCTATATGAACTATATAGTCAGAGTACAAGCAAAAGGGACCTGCCTGGTTAGGCAGACTATACTACTATGAGCACTCCAGGAGAACAGAAGCTCCACCTCTACACTGGGAAATTGGGCGAAGAGAACACCTACTTTCTCTAAGTAACAAGAAATGTATCAGTGATCTCTCAAATCAGGAACAATGCTAGGGAGTGTGCACACCCAGGGCCAAGGTCTGCATACAAAGGGCCCTAGGAACAACAGCCTTGCCCTCCAGGAATACTGACATCAGTGAAAAGAGAAAGAAAATGAACTTGCAGGTCATCCAGATTTATCTCTCATCAGTTGTCCCAAAAGTATTTCCATAAATGACTATTGGGTTGCAATCTGTAGTTTAAAAAAATACTTCTCAATTTTGGGATGATTAATATGTTCATTATATTGGTGTTGGCTATGGTACATAAGTGTCTGCATATAAGAAACTCATCAAATCTATCTTCTTTCTTTCTTGGGCTCTCCCATTGAGCTATACCCATTTTTTGCACTTAATTAAAGTTTGTAGTTTATTATATGAAAATTATACCTCCAAAGCTGTGAAAAATTAATTAGGGGGCAGGTGAGAATGAAGGTAATAAGATTGTTCACTCATCAATAATTGTTAAAGCTACTTTTTTTTTCTTTGAAATATCCTTTAAGTTTTTTTTTTTGTTGTTTTTTTTTTTTGTGTGTGTGTGTGGTACTGGGCATTAAACCCAGGGCCCTTTACATGTTAAGCAGGCACTCTACCGCTGAGCTATACCTCAGTCCTAAAAATTTCCTATGTAATTTTAATACAAATTTTGCCACACAAGTGTTCCCCCCCCCAAAAAAAAAAGAAAAAAAACTCTCAAAAAAGAATAACAACAAAATTCTGTCCTAAGAGCTGAACCATGGCTATACAGTTATAAAGAGAATGGAGAGTTAAAGTAACCTCAAAGCTCCAGCAGACACAAGTTTCTTTGGTGTCTTATGCTACTCTGGTGAGAGAATTTCTAATATCCTGAAGACTGAAATCTGAAGCTATATGGTAATTATGCATTCAGTAATTCATTGAAGAACTTTATATAGAACACCCATGTGTACCAGTTATTATTCTAGGCACAAGGATACAGCAACAAACAGAACAAATTCTCAACCCTCATGGAATTTACATTCTATTGGAAGAAAGAAAATAACCTACAAGAAACCCTGTGATTAACTATATGGTGAAATTTCATGTAATGATCAGAGCTATGAAAAAATGGGTATGGATAGATAAGAGAGTACCTGGAAGTTCAAGGTAAGCCTCTAAAAATGGGTTCAGTCTAGACCCAGTTTCTCCTGTCCGAGCTGATTGGTCTACTTCCTTCAATTTAAAATTGAAATAGCAATGCTGACTTCTGTACCTCATTTTGTTCATCTGTTTAATGATCCAGTGCTTCTCTGTGTTGAGACCTGTATATAGGGTTGAAAACCAGAGCTTGGGGGCCTGGTATCAATGAGGTGGAAATTGTTAAATTCTGATCCTCTACTGACCATGGTTTGGGAAATACTCCACTTAGGGAATTATGACCCTAGATGGATCTTGAATACTACTGCCATGCCTAATGTCACCCACCACCCCTTAATGTTATTTTATTTTTTTCAAGCAGGTTTTCATTTACAAAATATATAAATGGTTAGCTACATAAATTTGACTACATAAATATTGGGGATATTTCAAATAGTATCTTTTGTTATAATATTCCTTCTCATCTCCATAATCCATGCTGATATACAGTTATGTATCTTTCCCTGTACTCAACCAAATATCCCTAGGCATAGGTGCACATATTGTTTGTTTTCCAAAATGGAATCATTATATAGAATTTTCTGAGTATTACATTCAACAGTATCTCCCTTTTGAATCAACTGTTATAGCTACACTTATTTTTTAATTTTTAATTTATTTTTTATTTTTGTGCATTGCTGGGGATCAAACCCAGGTTTCAAGCATGCTAGGCAAGTACTCCACCACTGAGCTACACCCTCAGCCCTCAATTCTTTTTTAATGGCTGCATAATACTTGGTAGCCCTGTTAGGAAGAGTAAACAGGCTCTTTTAAAAGAAGCCTTGATTTGTACAATTTGCTTATTTCCATAGTGTAAATTTCTTGCTGTGGGATATTTTAAGCTACTGATGTAAAATTACTAAATGCAGAATTGGGAAGAGATTCACACAATTGGCTTTAACCTGTATGAACCAGCTCAAGAACAGCACTGAAGGTCAGAAGTGGGGATTAAACCCACAGCCTCCCACATGCTAGGTAAGTGCTCTACCACTTAACTATACCTCCAGCCCTGGGCTCAGTCTTATCATGCCAAGACTGCAATATAGCCAAACATGGTATAAAACAAAACATCTTTCAGGGGCATTGCAATATTGTAGGAAAAGAACTGGATCCAGAGTCAACCAGTCTGTCTTTGAGCCAGATATGGGCCACTATCCAGCTCTTTGGATCTTGACCTACTTCCTCTACCTCTCCCAGCCTCAGGGTCTTGGGGGTTGCTTTTGATTTGCTTGGGTTTTGTTTGTTTGTTTGTTTGTGGTGCTGGGGATAGAGTCCAGCACTTCTCATATGCTAGGCAAACACTCTACAGCTGAGCCACCCTCCCAGCCCCTGAGTCTTTAGTTTTAGCATTTATTGAGCTAATAATATCTACTACTAGATTATGGCTTCTCAAACTCAATATTGTTTACAAGGGTTTTGGGGGAGTTTGTCTGTTTGTTTGTTTGTTTTTTGGTAGTGCTGGTGATTGAACCATGCTAGGTGAGTGCTCTACCACTGAGCTATATCCCCAATCGCATTATTGATACTTTAACCCAAACAATTCCTTGTTGAAGTTGCCCTGTGTATTTTAGGATATTTACTAACATCTCTGGCCCCTAGCTCATAGTAGTACTATGCACTACTAAGCACACCATACCAGTTGCGCTTTCTCACTTCTCAGATATAACAATGAAAAATACCTCCAGATATTACCAAATATATTTTGGGGGTAAAATCTCCCAGGGTTGAGAAACACTTCCCTAGATCATGGAGTTATTGACAGGAATAGACATAAGAAGCACATTACAATTTGTTGTATTTTTGTTTTGTTTTTTACAAATATTTAGACTTTTGATTAGAGAAATACAGAAACATACTGGTTTGTGAGTCAGACAAATGAAGGTGTGGGATAATTATGCCTTCATTTGGAGAGATGAGAAGAAATGGATGAAAATAGAGTGACCATTTGTCCCAGTTTGCTGGGTTTTTCTGTGATGCAAGACTTCTAGTGTTAGGTCCAGGGGAAAACAAGGATATCACTCTAGTTTTTAAAAAGTCATTATGTGCCAAGCACTACATGCTATGTGTACTATATGCTAAGCACTGTGCTAGCTACTTTATACATGCTATTTAGTCCTAACAAACCTGTGGTGAAAGTAATATCCTTATGTCCTTGGAGAAGCAACTGAGGCTCCATGCAGTAGGATGGTCTAGCTAAAATCATAGGCATCTGGGTAGGTTCCCTTAAAGCAGGTGGGAGTGTTTCAGAACTCCCAGAACTGTAGAGGTCTTCATTCTGAGGTCTTCCTCTATATTTCTTTTCTTGGCCCATAATACAGAAGCCCTGTCAGAATGCAGCCAGTGACTTGCTGGTGATCACATCAATACACAGTTCTAAACATATCATGGCCAGACTCTTTAGAATGAAGTGAACTGGTGTGAGCCTCTTGTGAATATCAACAAAATCATCTCCAAGGGTAAGGAAATGGTCAGGAGCAAGGGAGGAGTCACAGGTACATTCATTTGCAAAACAATCTTGGTTCCTTCTTAGCCATTGACCCTTTAGTAGAAGGTGGGAGTGGGAGAAGTGATCAGAGCAAATCCCCTGTGCCCTTCCAGAGCTCACATTTTCTCAGTGCCCCATCATTTTCCAAGAGTCATCAGCATTACTTCCCAGCCCCTAGCAAAAAGAGAGTTTTACCCCTGGAAAACTCTTCCCAGTTGCCTGGCATCAAAAGACATTCCCAGGCCTTTTGGAAGGAAGCTGTCTTTCTGAAAATGAGGAATTTCTTTAGGGAAGTCTGGGGCTTTCTCTGCTAATTATGGGGGAATGTATTATCTGTCTGTGCTCTCCTCTCTGACTGCATTTTTGTGTCCTGAACAGCTATCCTTGTTATAGCCTTAACAACTTGAAAACATACTTGCATTTGCTACTGGTACTTCCAGTGGAATCCATGAGTTGCTCGTTTCATTCTAATGAGTAACTTTTGATAAAAGGCCCAGGATTTATTATTATTGTTGTTTGCCTAACAAGAACTGCCTACTGTCAGCACTGTTTTACCTGTTCTCTTGAGTCCAAGGCTACCAGAGAATAATGTTCTTCAGTATCCTCCCTCCCACTCCTATTCTCTGGCCTCCAGCCAGCCAGAGAGATTTCAGAAAGGGCATGAGGAAGTGTGCTCACAGAGATTCACTCTTATACTTCAAACTTTTGATGCAAACTCTCCCAGACACATAGACTATTGGAACTAGAGGGACCTTCAGATATCAGCTAGTTTAACTCAGTCTAGAATCAGTAAAGCAGTGATCACCAGAAAGGGCCAGGGTACTAGATCTCATAGCTGCCAAAATCTAAATTATCTTCAGAAGATTTCTTACTGTCTGAATATTATCCTATCCCTAGAGCAGACAAGGAGATTGAAGTTCTAGCAGGGAGTCTGGCTTCTTGATACCTTGATCTAGCAGAAGAGTGTTCTGCTATCCCCCAATCCATGAAAAGGTCAGTGTTTGTACTCAAGTGCTTACTCCCCTGCAGGAAAGCCTTGGAGTAGGGAAGGAGGAAGCCTGGTCATCAGAGGGTTTGTTGAGTTCACTGTTGTCTCAATGTCTTTCACTGCCAGGATTTTTGTTGTAGTTCATTTAGCTAGCTTGAAATAATTTTTAAGTTGAATAATTGACTTTTCTCTAAGGTTTTTGCTTCTACATCCTTCTTAAAGTACCTCCACAAACCAACAGGCAGCAGTATGTGTTAAGATTAAGGATCCAGGCAGCCTCTCTAGTTTTATTTTGTTGTTTCCTGAATGTGTGGGTTGTGATTTTTGGCACATGAATACAATATATTGTCCTTGAAACTTTTATTCTTATTTTTCATGAAAGAATGAAATAAAGAGCAGGAACTTGGAAGACTTGCAAGTGAGGATTCCAGCCCCACCTTGAACTAATTGCATAAACCTGGAAAAGTTGCAGACTAGATTTTCTAGCTGCAAAATGAGGGTTTATCTTACTCACTTCAGGAAGTTGTTGGGAGGATTATAAGAAATGATGTTGATAAAGTACTTATCATAGTGCCGAGAACACACACACTTAATTTGTGTTCAATAAAGTGGAACTATTAATGTTGTAATATTCTGTGGTGTTCCGTTAAGAGCACTGAGACCTCTAGGTACATTGCCCTTACTCACCTAGGAAGCAGTACTCTGTTCCCATAATACCTGTCCTTGCTTCCCAACCTCATCCTCTTGTGTCCTCCAAACCCATTTTGGGGAACGGCTAGGATAATGGGAAGCGTAATGGTTAAACGTTCTCCTTGCTTCCTACTACGCTGGATATGTTGCTAGTATCATGGGTATGTATAGTTTTGCTTTTTTCCCTTTTGTGATATTCAGGGATATTTGAATAAATTAATAAATCAATGAGCTCCCAAACGCAAAGGACTGAGCACTCAAACTCTTTCTGATTGTAAATGGGTTTGAATTACTTCTGAAGAAAAATGGAATTTGGAATTTGCTTTTTTTCTGCCTGAAACTAGCATGTTTTACCAGTATTATATCTTTGTATTTGTAGTTTATTTTATGATTTTTAAACACTTCTATAGGCATTATCTAGTTTAATCCTCCCTCTATCCCTGGAGGAGGAAAATCAACAGCCTATTTTATAGACAATGTATCTGTGGCTCAGACAGGTTACATATCCTACTCAAGGTCACATAATGTGTCTTTAGTGCATGGGCAGGGGTGGCCAAGTAAACAAGACTTCTGACAGTGGGTTCAGTGTGCTTCCAAAGACATTCCCTATTGCCCCTCAAATTTTCTAGAATCTATGACCACACTGTCTCATATCTTTGAGGCTTCTGCCCTGAAGACATAGGCCAATCTATACATTCAGTGAATCCTAAGTCACAGTGCTGCCCACCTTCACAGAATTTTTGTGTATGGTAGCAGGGTGAGGAAACAAAGAGGGCTGGAGTCTTGAGATTATGAGAATTTGTTTGCAGAATGCTTCAACCTGCAAATTTCCTAGGGCCTTGAGATCCTTCTCTGTCTATTGGCAGTCATCCCCCTTTACCCATTCCTCAGGCTCCAGTTACAATTCTGGCTTCTTTTACAGGCTAAGCTTTTACATGTGCTACAGATTATCTTGAGAACACAGGACAGTGTCCCATAGTGTAGGAACACCTCAACAGCATGTTGGAAGCCAACACATATGCCATGTCACCAACACATATGCCAGCAGAAAGTGAGTACTGGTGGGGAAAGGGTGATGAACCCTAGCCAGCAGCAGCTCTGAAGAACACCTCTGAACCCACAGTCCATATTACATCAGTGGTTTCTGGGGATTGTGGAAAAATGACCTGGGAGAGTACAAAAGGCCTGACCTTAGAGTCAAGAGAACAGGATGGGTCATAGTCCCACACTTGCTGCAAGGCAAGTCAACTGCATCTTTCTGGGGCAGAGTTTTCTCCTCTGTACAATGTGAGAACTGCCCCACATGATCCCTCAGGTTCTGTCACCATTGAAATTTCATCACCAGGGCTAGGCATATAGCTCAGTGGTAGAGCTTATGCTTAGCATGTGCATGGCTCTGGGATTCAATTCTTAGCACTAAAAAAAAAAATTATCACCATTCTAGTCTTTGATATTAGTTCCTCTGGGATTCTGTCCCTTCAGAAGTGCCGAGCACAATGCCTGGCATTTAGGAAGTCACATATTATTATATAAACTACCATTTATTCCTCATAACAGCCCTATGAGTTAGAAACTATAATTATAAGCATTTTGCAAATGGAAGAAAGGAAGCCCAAAGTAGATATGTCACATTTCTAAGGTCTCATAACTAGTAAACATTTGGAGTTACCAGCTATGTGATCTTAGTCACGCTGCAGACGTAGGTCCCAAATATCAAAAGTTGCCTCTTTTCCCACCATGAGAGGTATAGAGAGGGAATCTAAAGGTAACTCTTGTCCATGCTAAATCTGATGAGGTAATCTGATTCAAAAGCACACTCTCTTAATTCCTGTGCCATTGGCAATCCCAGAAGCACTTGGGGCCCAGGATGCCAGAGAATAAGGAAGAATGCCTGAGGGAAGGTCTTCTGAGGAGTCAGTTCTATCTTCCCTTGAGACATGGTGGGAAAGGTACAGAGTTAAGGAATTCCACAGAATACAGGAGCCTGGAAGGGTCAGAGACATAATTCCTATCCATTATAGCATGGAAAGACCCCCGGTAAGCTCTTTTCAATCCCAGTAGCGAAACATTTTGAACAAAGCTTCCTTTCTCACCTGCCCACTTGCCCCAGCCTGGCTCCAGAGTCAGGAGAATCTCTCATAACAGGGTCCCTCTACCCTGTAAAAGGGCCCCTGCTTGGATTTATACAGGCAAGTCTTAGAACAGTGCCACCTGCCCTTTCTGGATAATAATAACTCATGGATTTATAAGGTAAATCCTATTTTTCTTTTTTAAATACTTTTCTAGTTATAGTTGGGGACAATATCTTTATTTTATTTATTTATTTTTATGTGGTGCTGAGGATCCATCCCAGTACCTCACACATGCTAGGCGAGTGCTCTACCACTGAGCCACAGCCCCAGCCCTTAAATCCTAATTTTCATATACATATATCACTTTGTTTATAAAGCACTTTCTCACATACCTCTCTTGTTTTGCTGTTTTGCTTTTATGTGGTGCTGATAATCAAACCTATGGCCTTGCAAATGCTAAGCACATGATTAAGTGAACTGCATCCCCAGCCACATACCTTTCTTGATTCTCATAATAGCCCCGCAAAGAGAGTCTTTTTCCTGTTTTGTCACTGAAGAAACAGACTCCTCATTGAAGGGACTTGCCCAAAGTCACACCATCTGCAATGTAAATTCCAAATCCAGACCAGTTGTCCCTTTTCCCACCATGCTTGGAATGAAAGGGAATCTAAAGCTAACTTTTGTCCATGCTGGATCTGATCGATGCTCTTCAAGAAGAATTTGGCAGCAAATTCTAAACCAGGTGACCACACTGTGGACTCAGTATGCACTCTTCTCAGGGGGGTGAGAGTCTGTGGATACTTGGCCTCTGGGGACAATCCTCTGTCCTTACAGTTACCATCTCCCATCTTCACTTAGGCCTTTTCTGAAGTTGTTTCCATAGGGGAGCTACCATTAGGCTCATGCGAGAGAGAACTCTGAATTCTCTCCATCCATTATATAGTTCTCTCCCACTGTTTCTTTGCAATAGTCCCCTTGCTACTCTTGAGGGAAAGATAGTTTACTGTGCAACTGTAGCTCTCCCATAGGAAATGAAGATGGCTGAACAAGTAGTGGTGTCTGGGGCTTGCATAAGGAGCTGTAGAGTTTCTGTGCCTCTCAGTGCCTATCTTTTAGGGACAGGCATATAAATTTGAAATCTTTCACTTTCTCGTTTCCAGGTATTCCAAGGAGTTATAGGAACTGAATTCTTACTCACTATTACTTGTGAACTAAGTTTCCTTGTGGTGTGAACTCTGCTGGCCTCCCCAAACAGGTCTGTGAGGTGGGGTGGGTGGGCAGTAAAGGAGAGGATGCTAGCCCTCTTGCCATTCAACATACTAGGTTGAATGGGCCTGTCCTTGCAGAGCCCCCAAGAACCTTCAGCAGAAGTGGGTTGGATGCATCCCACTGTTCTGCTCTTACCATATGGAAGCATGTCTCCAGGATAACCTTTCTGCACTGGTTTGTCTATCTTGCTGCTGATATTGTATTCTACTTTCAAAACAGCCACTATATATCTGGTTCCTTCTCTCCTTTCCCTCCTCTACCCTGTCCTTCCCCATTTTTGTGGGTTGTAGGAGACTGAAGTCAAAAAACCTGGATGTTGGCTTCTTTCCTTGCTCTGAGAATCAGTTTTCTCTCTGTCTAATGTGTACTTACTCCAACCTAGATTGAAACAGAAACCTCGCTTCCTTCTTGTGGCTCTGGTAAGATGATTAAGGACCATGTTCTTCTGTCTTCAGTATGTTCCACAGTCTCAGATGAGGATTGTAAAAGTGGAGATTAATATTCACTCATTTAAAAAATCATTCTGGGCTGGCCAGGGTGGTACACACCTGTAATCCCAGCTACTTGGGAGACTGAGGCAGGAAGATTGCAAGTTCAAGGCCAGCCTCAGCAATTTAGTGAGACTATGTCTCAAAATATAAGGGGCTAGGAATTATCTCAGTAGTAGAGTGCTTGTCTAGCTTGGGTTCAATCCCAAGCATGGCAAAAAAAAAAAAAAAATTGGAAAAAAGTTTCTCAGAGGAAATGATATTTGGGCTAGACCTAAAAGGATGAATGAACACAGGTTGGCTCAGTGGATAAGGGTAGAAAAAGGAAAAATCAAGTCTGAGAGAAAATCTGGAGTCAATATTCCAGGTTTCTGGAAGCTTTAGGGGCAAATCTGCTTCCTTGTCTTTTCTTATGTGGTACTGAGGATTGGATCTAAGGGAGCTGTACCACTGAGCTACATACCCAGCCATTTTTATTTATTTATTTTAATTTTGAAACAGGATCTCACCAAGTTGCCAAGGATAGTCTCTAGCTTGTGATCTTTCTGTCTCAGCTTGCAAAGTAGCTGAGATAATAGGTGTGTATCACCACATCTAGATACAAGGATCCTTACAGGGAGGCAAGAGGGTCAAAATGAGAGAGGTATTGAACAAATTGGAGATCAAGAAAAATAAAATAATTTTTAAAAGGGTTTAGGATGGAGCTCAGTGGCAGAGTACTTGCCTAGCATGTGCAAGACCCTTGATCAATTTCCAGTATGAAAAAAAGTTAAGAATCCTCATAGTTATATTAAAACCACCTAGATAATCCAGGATAATAATCTCTCCAGCTCAAAAACTTTAACATAATCAGATCTGCAAAATCTATTTTGCCATATAAAGTAACATTCACAGTTTTAAGGTTTTAGAGCATGGACCACTTTTCTCAGAGGCATTATCCAGTCTAAACAACTAATTAGATGGGGGGATGAGGAAATGGAATTGTTTAGAAACTTTTTACTCTTTATTATTGAAAATTTTATACACACACAAAGTAAAAACAGTAGTGTAATATATCTCCATGTACCCATCTTGACAGTCTCGTTTCAATCATCTCTCCCACTCTTGGGGCAAGAAGATTTTATTTTATTTTTGTTTTATTATTAATAATAATAATAATAATAATAGTGTGTGTGTTTGTGTGTGTGTGTGTGTGTATGTTGCTGGAGATCAAACCAAGGGCCTCTCCTGAATGCTGAGCGAGCACTAAGCTGCTACTAAGCTGCATCCCAAGCTCATGAAAGACTACTGTGTACAGTGTTCTGCCTCTAGTCCTTGCTGAAGTAAACTGTTTGGCACTAGTGAGAAAATCTGTTTGGATTTAACCAAGATACATTCCCACTTTGACTTTAACCTTGTCTATCTCCTAGTAAAAGTGGCAAAAAATTTTTGATTTTGGCAGTACTATACTCACTTTGCTGGGGGGAACAGTAGGTAAAAGTTATTTCAAAATCAACTGGCTTTAAAAAAAAAAAAAAAAAAGCAGTATGTGGCCAGATGTGGTAGCACACACTTGTAATACCAGCTACTGGAAAGACTACAGCAGGACAATCACAAATTGGAGACCACTTTGGGAAACTTAGCAAGACCCTGTCTCAAAGTAAATAAGGGATGGGGATGTGGTAGAGTGCTTGCTAGCATGTGCAAGGTCTTGGGTTCAATCCCCATACCAAAAAATAAAAAGCAATATGTAAACATAAAAAAGTATTTAAATGATGTAAACATCCAGGCTTCCAGGTTGGGTAATCATTGATAACAGTTGCTTGTGTGTTACTTCCAGAAAATATTAGTGTTTATGCAGATCAACATGAATGATGCTTTGTTTTGTTACACAAATAGACTCAAACCAGACACACATTCTCTGTTTTGTTTTGTTTGATTGAATGTATTTTGATGATGTGTTAGTCAGTTTTCTGTCACTGATGAAATACCTAATAAAATCAACTTAAAGTGAGAAAGCTGTATTTTCTTTTAGGTTTTAGAGATTTTAGTCCCTGGTCTGTGGCTCTATTGCTTTTAGGCCTGTGGTGTGGCAGAACATGATGGTGGAGGGATGTGGCAGAAGATACCTACTCACCTCATGGCAGCCAAGAAGCACAGAACATGAGGAAGGGGCCAAGAAAATGACAGCCCCTCAAGGACATGACCTACTTCTTCCAACTAGTCCCCACCTCCTAAAGTTTCTACCACTTCCCAATAATGCCATCAAGTTATGAATCCATCAATGAATATTTCAGTCCACTGATGAGGTTAAAGTCCTCATGGTCCAATCACTTTCCAAAAACCCCACCTCTGATCATTGCTTGCACTGGGGACCAAGCTTTCAACACATTAGCATTTTGAGGACATTCCAGATCCAAACCATAAGAGATGGCTTTCCAAATCAGTATAAATATGTTTACATTATTCTTTTTATAAAGCTTGTAGATGGAGGTAGAATTTATACCTTAATTTAATTAACCAGTCCCTAAATGATTAATTTTTAGGGATTTTTTTTTCAACAATTTGCTTTTACAAACAGTATTATAGTGCACATACATGCAAGCACAGATATGACACATCAGCAGGCTACATTGCTAGGAGTATAACTCTTAGGACAGAGTATGCACACGTAGCTATTTTGTTGTTGTTGTTGTTGTATTGCAGTGCTGGGGATTGAACTCAGGACCACTTTACCACTGAGCTACATACTCAACCCTTTTTTATTTTGAGATAGGGTCTCACTAAATTGCCCAGGCCAGCTTTGCACTTATGATCCTCCTGCCTCAGCCTCCCTAGTCACTGGGATTATAGGTATGCCCCACCAAGCCTGGTTGATTGTTCTTTTTCTGTGCATTCCCTGATCATGCCCCTTTTCTCTTTGTATTATTATTCACCTTAATTTTATCAATTTATATGATATCTTTGTTATTGAGGAAAGTTTCAGGTATTTTAAATATATGTTCCTAGCCAAACATAGTGGCACATGCCTGTAATCCCAGTGGCTTCGGAGTCTGAGGCAGGAGGATCATAAGTTCAAACCAGCCTCAGTAACTTAGTGAGACCCTGTCTCAAAATAAAACATAAAAAGGAGTGGGGATGTGGCTCAGTGGTAAAGCACCCCTGGGTTCTATTCTTGGTACCAAAAAATAAATAAATAAGTATATGTTCCTACTCTATTGCTTGCATTTTATGTGTGCATATGTGTGTGTGTGTGTGTGTGTAAAATGTATCAACATTTTGCATTATAGTTTTTGTATTTTGTATCATGTTTAGAGTTTCTTCACTCACACAAATTAGGCAAGTTTTGCCCAATTTTCTTCTTATGCTTAAAGTTTATTTTTTGTTTTTTTTAAACACTTAAGTATATCTGAAATTCCCTTGATTTATACTTAACCTTTCAAGCTTAACACCCCTGGATATGTTTTCTTCAGGCTAGTGTTTTCAAACACTTGCACAAAAGGACATTTCAGAGAAATGGCAAGTGCCCTTGAGTTCCTGAGGATCAGGGGAGAAGATTTGGTGCTAGCTACAGTGTCAGATCCAAACCATAAGAGATGGCTTTCCAAATCAGTATAAATATGTTTACTTTATTCTTTTTATAAAGCTTGTAGATGGAGGTAGAATTTATACCTTAATTTAATTAACCAGTCCCTAAATGATTAATTTTTAGGGATTTTTCTTTTCAAAAATTTGCTTTTACAAACAGTACTATAGTGCCCATGCATCCAAGCACAGATGTGACATATCTTTTTTGAAGCCTTATGTTTTACCTTAGTCATACCAGTTTTTCATTATGGCTCATATTATATTTGTGTTTCCTTTAATATAAAAAAAAGAAATTTAAATTGTTTATCTATTGAGTAAAAGCACTACCCCCAAGAAGATGGGCCATTCCATGTTTAGCCTATGCCATAGCCTCCTGTGGCACTGGTCCTATTGTATTCTCTGGGGAGAGGGTTCTGTTCAAAGCCTCAGGCTCTTGGTCTATAGTCAAGGTGCAGTGCCATTAAGGGAGTATATACAGCCAGTGTTGCCTTTATTAATTTTCTAAGGCTGTTTTTACAAGGTACCACAAACCAGGTGGTTTAAAAACAACAGAAATGTATTCTCTCACTGTTCTAGATCTGAAGTCTGAAATCAAGGTATGGGGTTTCTTTCTGGAGCCTCAGAGG
This sequence comes from Marmota flaviventris, assembly GCF_047511675.1. Classification (NCBI taxonomy): domain Eukaryota; kingdom Metazoa; phylum Chordata; class Mammalia; order Rodentia; family Sciuridae; genus Marmota; species Marmota flaviventris. The sequence goes on along the minus strand of NC_092518.1, from coordinate 61,812,854 downwards.
GAGAATCTGTTCCATGCCCCTCTCCTAGCTTTTGATGGTTTCTGGCAATTCTTGGCATTCCTTGGTTAGTGGCAGCCTAACTCCAGTCTCGAACTCTGTGTTCACATGTGTTCTTTCTGGGTGTCTGGGTGTCTTTCCTTTTCCTATAAGGACACCAGTCATATTGGATTAAAGGCCCACTTTACTCCAGTATAACCTTATCTTAGACTAACTAATCCACAACAATCTTATTTCTAACTAAGGTTACCTTCTAAAGTTCCATAAAGGACTTGATTTAGGGGTGATAGGAGATACTATCCAAGCCAGTACAGTGCTTTTTGTTAGAAAGTACTGGTTCAAAGAACAGGGTGACCCTGGGTTATGCCTGCCAAATTTTTTCTGACTACTCATTATACTTTCCTATCAAAGCCCTCACTAGGCACAGTGGTACATGCCTGTAGTCCCAGCAACTCTAGAGGCTGAGAGAGGAGGATTGCAAGTTTGAGGCCAACCTTGACAACTCAGTAAGGCCCCCCAGCAACTTAGTGACTCTGTCTCAAAATAAAACAAAAGGGGCTGAGGATGTATCTCATTGATTAAGCACCGCTGAGTTTAATCCTCAGGACCAAATTTTTAAAAAAAAAATATTTATTTTTAGTTGTAGTTGGACACAATACCATTATTTTATTTATTTATTTTTTATGTGGTACTGAGATCAAACCCAGGGCCTTGAACATGCTAGGCAAGCACTCCACTCCTGAGCTATAACCCCAGCCCCAGGACCAAAATATTTTTTTTTTTAAAGTCTCCCCATAACTCTTTGCTGGGAATCAAACCAGGGCCTCCCACGTGCTATGCAAATGCTATATCAAAGAGCCACACACCCAGCACAAAAACCACTGTTTATTTTCTTTATTTTAAACTTTTGTTTGAAAGAGGGTTTTGCTATGCTGCTCAGGCTGGTCTTAAATTCTTGAGCTCAAGTAATGCTCCCACCACAGACTCCAAAGTAGCTAGACTACAGGTAACATCACTATGCCCAGATAAACTTTTTTATTATGGAAAATTTTAAATGTATGCAAAGGTAGATTAATTTTAAATGTATACAAAGGTAGAGAGTAATGGATCACCCACCCATGTATCTATCACCCACCTTCTGTGAGTGACAGATTAATGATTAATAGTTTCTCCTTTACCCTCCAACTCAATTATCAAAGATATATCATTTTATTCATGTACATTTCAGTATTTCTAAGACATAAGGTCTCTTTAAGAAACCTATCCATTATCTGGGTGCAGTGGCACACACCTGTAATCCCAGCTTCTCGGAAAGCTGAAGAAGGAGGATCACAACTTTGATACCAGTTTCAGCAACTTAGTTACACCCTATCTCAAAATTAAAATTAAAAAGGGCTGGAGGGGTAGCTCAGTGCAGAGCACCCTGGGTTATATCTTCAGTACCACAAAGGAATTAACAAAATAAAAGTTGATTTTGACAAAAAGCATATAATTCCACCAATTTCAGTTCATACTAGAACTTGTTCTAAAAGAATCTTCTGGTAGAAAATAAAATACCTGGCTTTATCTCAGGAAACGTTTTTAGAAACCCAATTCATGTGGCTTTGCTCAGGCCTACAAAGCTGAAGGATGGATAGTGATGATCCTCTTCCTCAAACCCAGCCCATGCCTAGCGCTTCTACTTCCAGATGGCTGACACTGTCAAGCATGCTTACCAGCATCTTTCCCTGTCTGTTTTACTAAAGTAAAGGAGACTATGCTGAAGCCCACCTCTCACCTGGTGGAGTACCATGTACAAGAACTGTTCTTATGGTTATGGAGTTTTCTGCCACCATCACCAGGTAGTAGGTTTGAGACCTGAATGGTCATAGCCTGTGGGGTATAGGCTTCCAGAAGGGAATTGAGTCAGATATGGTTGAAGATTATTGATAAAGTCTCCTCAGGATTGAGGCTGGAATTCCTCGTATGTTAGAACCTAGGATAAGAGGGCTTTGGATTTCCAAGTGTTTGCCAGAGACCCACAGTAAAAACTGTATTTTACCTCTCCTTTCCCCCTACCCCTCTCTTTCCTTCATTCACTTTCTAGATATCACACACACACAGACACATCTTAAGTTTTATGAAACCGATACTTACACTCACCATGTATGATATATTCTGAACTTATCTATTTTCTCTACTTTATTCACTAAAAAAACTGAACTTGTAAACATTATTTCAAAATTACCTGTAGAGATTTTTGAAATGAACTGTAGTAAATGCATTGCTCTAAGGAAGGCTTAAGAATTCAGTCCTGGGCTGAAGATGTTGCTCAGTCACATTGCATATGCAAAGTCCTGGGTTTAGTCATCCCCAGCACCAAAAATAAAATAAAATCCATCCTGCTGAATCCCTTTGCATAACAATTCTTTTCTTTGTTTTTTTGTTTGTTTTATTATTTGTTTTTGTTGTTTGTTTGTTGTTTTGCTATTATTGAGGGGAAAATCAAATTCAGCATGGCATTCAAGGCCCTTCAAAATCAAAGCCTCTACCAATTTTTAAATTTTCCCCTACTTTCTGCCTCTCCACTCCCCCTCTTTTTTTGGGGAGGTGCTGTGGAGAAAACCCAGGGCCTTATGCATGCTAGGGGTAGTGCTCCAACACTGAACTATATCCCCAGTCCCCCTCATGTTTTAATTCATAGATCCTTTCATTTTTATGGAAAACATGCTGTCCTTTTATGCATCTGTGCCTGCTTTTTTTTCAGCTGGAAATTGAATCCAGAGGTATTCTACCACTAAGCTCTTGAGCTATATCCCCAACCCTTTTAATTTGTTTTGAAACAGGGTCTCACTAAGTTACCTAGGTTGGCCTCAAACTTGAAATACTCCTGCCTCAGCCGCCAGAGTAGCTAAAATTATGAGTATCTGAGGTTATAGGTGCGTACCACCACACTCGGCTTTATCTATACCTGCTTTTGCCCATGGCATTTCCTCCACTGGGACTGTTCTTTATCCTCTTTACCTAGAATACTCCTCGTCATTCAAGATCCAGTTCAAGGGGCTGGGGATGTGGCTCAAGCGGTAGCGCGCTCGCCTGGCATGCGTGCGGCCCGGGTTCGATCCTCAGCACCACATACAAACAAAGATGTTGTGTCCACCAAATACTAAAAAAATAAATATTAAAAAATTCTCTCTCTCTCTCCCTCTATCTCTCTCACTCTCTCTTTAAAAAAAAAAAAAAAAGATCCAGTTCAAGTGCCCCCTTGTCTCTGTGACCTGGTCAACTACCCCTCTTTTGATCTCCACTATCATGCTATGCATCCCTATAACAGCACACATTTATGCATGTATGTTCTGTACATGATTATAAGTATAAACACTGCCACATTCCCAAAAGGACTCATGACAATGATATAGAGTATACTATGATTATTTGTTCATGTGTTACTCAGTGCTTTTATCTTAGAGATTGAGTCTTAATCTCCACTATGCTCCTAATGCTGAACACAGTGTCTAGCCCAGAGTAAAGGGGCTTTGGAAATGTTTGTAGAATGGATGAAAAAAATGAATAAGTTCTCTGCAGCCTGGGCATTCATTAGACCTAGCTTGTACCAGGTATGGTAGCACATGCCTATAATCCTAATAACTCAGGAAGATGAGGCAGGAGGATTACAACTTCAAAGCTGGCCTCCATAACTTAGTGAGACCCTGTTTAAAAAAAATTGCTGGGGAAGTAGTTCAATGATAGAGTACCTTGAGTTCAATCTCTAGTACTGTGAGGGAGTAAAAAAAGACCTGACCTAATTTAATTAAATGGTGCTGCTGGCCCCCAGGATGATTATGGATATAGCTCTGAAAGACAATAAGTGCCAACTCCTGTATCTGCTCCAAGGTGCCCAAGCTACTGCTGGAAAAATTGGAAAAGAGGTCATCCCTAGAGAAGATCTGGCCAACAGTCCCTACTCAGAGTCTCTGGATTTGAGTTGCTACCAATGCTTCTTTCCCAAGCTAATGAGGGGCTTGAACAATAAGAGTTAACTAGCGGGGGATGAAATTTGGGCCAGTAAAAAGGATACATAATTTCTGACAGAAGCCAGGGAGCATCTGGTAGAAAGAAGATTCTGTATCTGGACCAATTCCTTTTATACCAGTCAAATATTCCCTTAAATGAACCCCCAAGCTCTTCACAGTTATCTCCTTACTCTGCATAGAACCTGGAGAGCTAGAACAGAGTAGGCAGTATTCACTCTCCCTGGGTATATAGAACGAGAGAAGTTAGGTATCTTGCTGCATTGTCACATAGCCCGTGGAGATATTACCTACCCTTCTGCTTCCAGCTCAGGAGACCCTCACTCCCGACCATGGTCATGAGACAGCCACATCCTTTTGTCTATCTGTCTCTTTCAGGAGACAAATACCATGTTTGAGGTACTCTTTGGCCTGGGGTACTAAGAAGCCATAAAGGCTGTGTATGCTTGCAATGTGTTCACTTTGATCACCCGGATCAGTTGCATCTTTGTGGTCAACATGCTGGATAGCTGCCTCCCATTGCAGGATTTCATTGATTTCTCAGAATTGTGTGACAAGTAGGATGAAAGACCAGCAGGTTAGTGGTCATCACAGGAATGTTAAGGAATGGAGGAAGAGGTGTCTTCTAAAGGTTAGGGTTAGGCCCCCAGAGAGGGAAAGTGTTTTGATGAGATCTGAGGGACCAGTTGGCAGAGTCTGGACTTAAACCTGCCTCCTGACTCCAAAACTAGTGTTCTTTCCTTGTTTCCAGGCCTTATATTCATAGAAGACTTTCACTGTCCACTTGTACACTCTCACACAGCACTACCTTGTTCTCATTCTAAGCTGAGGTCATGCGTCTTGGGAGATAAAAAGTAAAACAAAAAGAAAAACAGGAACAGAAAGCAATATTCTGGGTACATGTAAAGGTGGTTCTGAAATGTGTAGGTAAGCACAGAGGGTAAGAGTATATGTGACTGTGGTTTTGTTTCTATATATCATTGTATGGATGTGCACAGGGATATGGCTGTGTGTATACAAAGGAGGTATGAGTGTGATGGAATGTAGACATATTTAGCCCAAAGAGAATGAGTGTGAATATTGTGAGTGTGGCTGGATGTGTAGGTATAGTTTCAGTTGAGTGGGTACATACATAATGTAGGGTTTGTCTATATGTTCAGAGGTGGCCAATCCACGAACCAGAAGTTGTAGATATTTTTTATTGTATACATGTATGTGTGTGTGTGTGTGTGTACACGTATATCTGGGGAAGGTGCATGTTTCTGACCCAAGAACAGGTTGAATGTGAGTATGTAATAGTATATTATGGTAAACTAGAGTGATTCAATGTGTTTGTGGGCCTGAAGAGTGTTGGTAAGTTATTCAGAGTTGTGAGTCCAAGTGTGTATCCTGTTCCTCTGGACTTGGGAACAGAAGTTGAGTACTATGAAAATTAGGCTAGTATATCTGGCCTGGAGCTGAGGATCATGAAGCTCCTAGAAACACATCCTTCATCCTCCATAAGGGGGAGGCTGAACTGTCATTATATTTGGAAATTTGGTGGGAAGTCTAGAGGACAAGAGAATGTTATCTTACTCCATGATCAGGTTTGCTGTAAGTTCATTTCCTTGTTCTTTCTTCCCGCTCATGGACTAGAATAAGAAAATGCTGCCTTTTCCCTGCCTCCTCCTTCTCACAGTACTCACAGTGTCTATTAGCAGCAAGCTCCAAATTGTCATCTAAAGTCACTGGATCATCTATTCCCTGTGGTAACTTGATGCTTGTTTTTCCAGGAAAGTCAGAGCCAACCTTTCCTCTTGGGGCTAAGCTTATTAAATAAATTCCTCAATAAAATCCTTAGTTGGTTGAAACCCACAAAACTGCCTTGTTATCTATCTCCTCCAGGACCCAAAAGTTTCCTGTTTCATCTATCCTTTTTACTCTCCCCTTCCTACTTCCTCTGGCTAGGCCTGGGCCAGAGGCCCATCTTCCCCCCTTCTAGAAAATGGGAGTCGAGAACAGTATGTGTCTAGGAGAGAGGAATTGCTGGGGGAGTTCATAGCTCAGAACTAGAGCCAGAGCAGCTGCCTGGGTCCCTCATGTCAGCCCCCTTTCCTTGTTCCATAGACTGTCAAAATCACCTTCTACTACCATGCCAATTTCCTGCCATTGTCAGAACTCCAGAGGATCTTTTTCCGGACAGACTGGGATGAAGTCCTGCAGGCTCTGTAAAATGTCTGGAAGTACTTTGTAAGGAACATTTAATGGTTGAAACTGGACAAGGTTTTAGCCAAGGGCCTGGGCTTTGGATTCACTTATGCCTCTCTGGGCTCTCTGAGACCTATGCCAGAGACCCATGGCATGGCAGCTAGGACCTGGGTTGGCCCAAAGGTAACTGAATGTTAGCCCTGGTCATAAGTCTATCCTTGCCTCCTTCACGTAAATGGAGAACACATTATTGTAAAGCAGATGTAACTACTGGTAGCAGCTGATTTACGTAGAGCTTCAGGAAGTCCTACATGTCAATATATAGACCCCATAGCTTTCTCCTTTACATCAATATCACCTTTCAGGTCCTGACAACCACAGCCATCCTTCCTATACTCTGGGTTAGAAGCAACCTTTAATAGTCTCACTCTCCTCGGCCTCTACCCTAGAAGTGAAAATATGGGAATATAACTCTAGCTAGAGAGTTTGAAAAACTTAGGTTTGATCCTTCCCTGTTCTGTCACCTTAAGCAAATCTCTTTACCCCTCTGGCTTCAGTTTCCTCCAGCTATAAAATGAATATCTTGTAACTTGCCCTGCTCACCTCCCAGGGCAGTTGAAAGGCCATGCATGATCTTTGAAAGATTCATATAAGCGTGACTTCATGCAAAATAAGCTCGATGACACGGGCTAATTTCCTTGAGAAAGTAGGCTGTTCAGAGCCCTGAACAATGTATCTGGACAGTGATTATGTTTGCAGAACTATATACAAATGACTGTTCTGGTCTTGAGCTGACAGCACAGTTGATTTTTGAAATATTCCATACAACCCTTCTTACAACACATTGCCTCTTTAGGGAAATCCTTAGTTCTGACCCTAAGCCCCTTCTCAAATTGTTTCTGCATTCTTTTGGGGTTTTGAGGCTGGCTCTGGTTGCTCAAGCAACATCTGTGAGCCTCTGGCTTGAAGGAAAATGACTAGCCAAGATCTTCTCTTAACCCTTTCCTTCCCTGGCTTTTGCTTCTTTTAGGACACATTGTCAACTTGTTGCCTGTTATTTCCAGGGCTCTGGAAGAAAAGTGCAGCCCTCTTGTGTGAAGGTAAGGACTGAATGTTGGGTGATCTGGATTGATGGAATGGAGACAAAGAGACTAAGGGTGTACGGCGTCTTAACTTGCTTTTCAGGATCCAAAATCAGAATTCTGTACCCTAAAACTACCTCTTCATCATCTTTTGATGTGGGTGCAGGAACAACTCCTAGATGTCCCCCACTAGACTACCAGGATTCCAAAAATGTAACACTGGGAAGTATTCTTTTGTGTTAAGCATTCATGGTTACAGAAGACTTTGGTACCCTTATTTTTCTCATCTTCCCTTAAGCTAGAGGCATATAGGTGTGGCCAACTTGCTGGAGTAACTTCCCTTTCAGTTTCTTCACCTCCAAGGCAGTGGTGGTAGAGAAGGAGCAGTGACCTAGATGGGTCCTGAGATCCCTCTTCAAGCTGTGAGTTTATCTCACTAATGTATACTTTAGCAGGGCCATATTTATTAGGTATTCTCTTGGTGGAGTGTTTTCATGGAAGCTGGGAAGGGGGAATCACATTTTGGCCCACTACTCACTGAGGAGGCAGGCCCTATCTGCCCAGTTGTTGAGGTGCCATCCTCCAATTAGACTAGATAGCAGCACTACATGGGGTACAAGTGGGACAGGGAGTGATTCTCTAGCAGATATTCAGCCCTATGCCTTTTTTAAAGCTCCCTGTGCACAACCTTCTCCCCTTTGTTTCCCCTTAACTTCTTTGGTCCCTTTACTGTTACTCACTACTCTCCTTCCCCAACAATCCTCCCCACCATTCTTGTATTGTTTAGCTTCCTGCCTATCACTCTTTGGCCACAAACATCTGAAATGAATACTCACAAATGTATTCAATTAAATTGGCTCTACAAAAGATGTCTCTCTAACTCCTGGGGGAAAATGAAGCAAGGTAGAGAGGATGCAGATGTTTTAGAGTGATGTATTGTTCCCAGGATCTTTAGAACGCAGTTGAAGGGTCAGTAAGGATTTGGAGATCTTGCCAACCTCAGTTGAAAAAGACCCTACACCTTACCTTTTCTTTACCTTCCTTTCTGTTCCCTGTCCTTGCTCCTTATAAAATCCCTTGACCTCCTTTGCTTTGAAATAGACTGAGGCCTCCTTACCAGAGGGTGTCCTCTAAGAGGGGGCCAGGACAAGAAACAGGAGAACTGCTTCCCTCAGCATGAAAATAGCTCTCTCCTTTACCCCATCAAAATTTTCCCTAGATTAAGAGAAGGAAAGGAAATAATTTCCATTCCTATGCTTTCCTGGGTCTCCCCAGAGACAGAGGGTTACTGACAAAGACAGTGAGTAGATGGTGAGTATATAGGCTGGATGAGATGGAGCCCCTGCTAGCAGAGGGGCAGCAGTGTATAGAGAGTTGAGTCCTAGATTAGGAGTCAGAACCCTTCATATTTCCATGGGCATAGTAAGGAGGGAAAGGGGAGAAAGAGAGGAAGAAAGCAAAAACAAGAGAGAGGGAGAGTGAGAGAAAGAGAGACAAAGAAAGATTGAGATCCCATAGGATCCTGTTCTTGCTTCTCAGAGATGGGATCCAGGCCTGTCAAAGGCAGATGGGCAGAGGGAACAATGGAGATTGTGGCACAGGAGTGCCTCTGTCCTTTCTGCTGAGCATCAGGTGAGATGAGAATACCAGAAAATCAAATGAAGTCCAGACTTATTGTCTCCATGAATCAAAAGTCAGGAGTGGAAAAGCAAAACCTTTAGTTGGAGGAACTGTTTATTTTGTCAGTTTTATGCCAAGAAGCTTGCCTGATTGTTTTCCACTGAAGTAATCAGGTGAATCAAGTTGACCAAAACTGACCAAATGATCTGCTTAGTTTTAATGTCATGTAGACACTAACTTCTCCCTGGGCTCCAGTTTTCCTACAAGTAGTCTTATGTATAGCAGCTTTTACTTATATAATAACAACACTGACAAAATTATTTCTAGGGCTAAGTTCTCTGGTTCTGGACGATCCTCTTTCCCTGCCCCCAACTCCAAAAGTGCTGCTCAAGCTGGAAGGGATCTGGATTCCTCTCTTTTATTTCAGTTTTTACCATTCTGGCAAAGAATGACAAGTTTATCTGCAATGTGGGAACCACTAACATGGATAGTCTGAACAAAGCTACCCTAATGGAGCAGTACTCAAAATTGGGATAAGACCCCAGTGCTGCTGCCTGTTACCAGCACCCCAAATCCTAAGTCCAGCCTAGCTGGATATTCTTTAAGTCTTCTGGGTTCCATTAAGTTGGCTAGGCTTCCCTTTCCCTCCCACCTCAGCTCTACCCATCTCCCTGATCCTCACCTTGGCCCTTATGCTTTTATAATAAAGATTTATTTTTAACTTTCCATGGTGTGTTATTTATTCCCTATGCTCAAAAGCGTTTTCTCTCTTCCGCTTGATTCTTGATTTTGTTATAATATAAAAAATGTCTGATACAAATAAGAGAGAACTATGTAAGAACCCCAAATTGGGGAATAGTAAATACCCCAAATGTCAGCTCTTCTCTAAACTCAGCCTAAACTCTATGTCTCTAGTTAATGCCCCATACCTAATAGGCTTTGAAATTTTTGGTGATTTCCAGGTTGTGGCAGGAATTTATATACTGCTACCCCTCACTGAAAATGGGAACTATGGAGTGGAAGGAGTAGGGAGTTGAACATTGTTGACTACAATGATCTGTGATCCCTCTAGCACTGAGATTCTGAGTTAATTAACTTCATCTCTCTGAGCCTCATTTTCTTCATTTGTAAAATGTCCTACCAACCTCACAGAGCTATGAAGTACCAGTTAGATGGCCATCCAGGTGGAAACCTGTCATGGCCAGATTGCCCCTGTGTTCTAATTGAGTGTTAGACGTTGAAAGTAGCTGATTGATGTACTATATGGAATCTCTGTGTATATAAATGGCTTAGATGATAAGAGGTAGAACCATTTCACCTCCAGAACCAGCATCCTCAATGGCATCATGTGCTCTGGGCCTATGGAGGAAAATGGATGAAAGAGGAACTTGTGGTCTGAGTCCTTGGGGTGGGGAAGGGTGTCTTACTTTATTCCTAGGAGTTCCTAGCCAACCAGGAAATTGATTTTCAAGATCATTTCACTTAAACATCAGTTGGCTGCATAAATTCTACCCAAGCCCACAAAATATTCTTCGGCCCCCTGCCTAAACCTCTTTTACTGCCCCCCCCCCCACCGATGCTTTCTATTTTCCATCCACAATCATCTTTTGCTCCCCCTCACCCGGCTTTCTAAGTACCCCTCCCTCTCCAGCCTGCCAGCAACCAGCTCACTCAAGGCCCCATCCTTTGGACAGATTCCTGGAACTCACAACCCAGATGGGAGAGGAATGAAGAAAGATTCATTTACCCCAGGACTCTTGCCTGATTTGTTGTTGGGCCTCTGCCTGATTTTCAGTCATCTGCCCCCAATTTCATTCCGGAACCTGGCTAGGGCCAGGCCTCATTTTCCTGGCAGCCCAACTCCTCCCCCCTCTTTCCTTCCATCCAGGCATTCAGCCACAGACCAACTGTGGGTCAAGTACAACGGCTCATTCGAGGGGCCAAGCAGGTGGCCCTGGCCTACATTTGGCCCTAGGGAGCTTCTTGTTTTCTCCTAAACTTCCAAGAATCTCCATTCCCAGATGAAGCATGCTGTCAGATCTTGGCAGATGACAAAACCTGTCCTCCTTTCCCTCTTCTGCCTGAGACTAAACCTCTCTTTCCTCTGATGTACAATATAGAAGATCCTGCTAGGATCTGGACCAGGAAGGCTTGAGGGTCAACTAGAGTGCAGTTCTCTGTGCAAAGAGGAAAATACTCAGCTTCTGAATCTCCAAACTAGCATGTTAATATTCCCATTATAAGAACCTGAGGTAGTCCACCTCTCTATCCCTGATCCTTTGGTCTTTGGATCTGCATATTCTGGGGAGAAAAGCCTATGCCAGAATGTGAAGGCACTTCTTAGCAGCCTGGATGTGGCAAGGAAATATTCAAAATAGCAGCCAACCTAACATTAAAGACTCAAAGGACAGATTTCTAAGCTGGTTCAGGGAAGAAAGGTCTAGGTCCCCTCTTCCAAGTCCCTTTTATGGAGTGGCACATATCTGTAATCCCAGCAACTTGGGAGGCTGAGGCAGGAGGATCACAAGTTCAATGCCAGCCTCAGCAGCTTAGTGAGCCCCATCTCAAAATAAAAAAAAATAAAAATGGCTGAGATATATCTCAGTGGTAAAATGCCCCTGGGTTCAATCCCAGTATGAAAAAAAGAAAACAGAAAAAAAAGGAAGCCCAACTCTCTGACTTCTAAGCTGAGTGCTATCCTACTCCCAACCCTTATTGGTAAAGACATAGTGATCATGAGTGGATCCTGTTTCTTTCCTGCAGAAACTGGAACCATGTGCATATCCGGTGGGTTATCCCAGAAGGTAACTCCCATGTCCCCTCATCCTTCAGGGGAAAAGGGAGAGCAGGGTGTGGCTGGGAATTCCACTTTCGAGGAATAGGACTATTAGGTGAAACTAAGCCTCTTAGCCACTGTGTGGCACCATTTACCCGCTTTTCTATGTACAGTTAATGGCTGTGTGCAAAGCAAATTCAATTTAAAAACATGCAAACTTTTCAGGGATCTGGTTCTGACTTGGTTAACAATTGGATGAGGGTGTTTGGGCAAATCCTGTACCTTTTATGAGCCTCGGTTTCTCATTTTGTGAAATAGGAGGCAGATGAGGGTCACTCAAGTCCCTTCCAGCTTCATAATTCTGCAAGTATGTGAGTATACTCCCAGTAGTCATTGAATTATGCAATTTTGTGCCTTGGGGCCACACAGGGTGAGTACAGAATAAAGCACAAAGGCCAGGGTATGTGTAGAGCTAAGATGAGGAGGGGCATCAGGGAAGCAGGAGGGCTTGGCAACACACGAACCTGGATTTCTCCTGAGCCTCCCATGGTGCCAAGAAAAAGATGAGGGTGCCATTCATTTGCTGAGTAAACACTAACTGACCACGAACTTGGTGCCAGGCACTGTGTGATGGAAGTGAAGTTGGGGTATAGGTGGGAGTGGAGTGGATGTTGGGTGGGACACTAAGGCGAATAAACCCCCAAAGTGTTTACCAGCCAGTGGGGAAGTAGATAAGTAAACAAACAACCAGCACACAAGAGAGAATGGAGCCTCTACTAAAGAGAAACACAAACTGCTGGATGTGGGGAGGAAGGAGGGATAAATTCTGACCAGATAAGGAAGATTTCACAGAGAAGGAACCATTTTAACTTGAGTTTTAAAAGATGAACAGATGTCTATGAGGGAGGGGTTAGACAGAGGAAGATAAGGAGGGAGAGGGAAAGGCAGATATTCTGGAAGATGGGAGATAGGTATATTTATGTTGTTTTGGGAAAATAGGGACTAGTCTGAGGTGCATGGATGGAATGGAAGAAGAGTTTGCAAAAATGGTTTGGGGCCAGATTCTGAGTTTATGGAGCCCTTTTCACATGCCTAGCTATTTTCAGAGTGTAAAGGACAGGCTTCCAAGATGTGCACAGTTTCAGGCCTTAGGGAAGGCAAGACCTATTCCCTCATGCATACACAAAGGTACAAAAAAAATTAAACTGAATGGGGCAGGCAAGCCTGATTGGAAACATGGCACACATCAAAAGAAGTGAGAGCCTGGAAGGGTACCATGAGGGAAAGTACTCTTCCTGTAGCACGTATTCCACTCTCCTACTCTTCTTCTGAAACTCAGATGGTTAGAAGACCTGACCTATAAGGAACAGGAAGAGGCCCTGTTTTAAGGAAGGGAAAGCCATCCTAGGAGACCTGGCAAACTTCCCATTCAGTGACTACATTTGCAGGACTCCATCTCTAGTTTGTTTCCCAGTTAGACCTTATCAACCAGGGACAAATAGCGAAAGGCCTGAGGTATCACAGGAGCTAGTATCTATGCTATTAGGATAATAAACTAGGTAGGATTTATGTTAGACTTAAGGAAAGAAGAAGTCTGTGTTCTGAGAAGTTCAGGAGTTCTGAAACCATGAAAGATTAGAATATGTTTCTTCAATAGCTGATGAGTGCCCACTTAATGTCAAGCACACTGCTGGAGGAAGGAATGTAGTGAGGGAGGTTGTACTTTGTTCCACCCTTTGGGAACTCACAGTTAAGATGGGTGTACTATACAGAATAATTCTCCCACAAAGATGGTCACATTCTTAAGCTCCATGAGTTATGGGTATACTATATTCCATGGAAAAGTGAAATAAACATTTCAGATGGAATTAAGGCTGCTAATCAGATGACCATAAAATACAAAATGATCCTTAATTATCCAGGTAGATTCAATATCATCATGAGTCCTAAGAATTGGGAGAAGGCAGCAGGAATGGCAATCAGAGGTATAACAAGGATTTACCCTTATGTTGCTGACTTTTAAAATACAGAAATGTGGGGCTGTGGTTCTGGCTCAGAGGTAGAGTGCTTGCCTGGCACGTGTGAGGCACTGGGTTCAATCCTCAGCACCACATAAAAAGAAAATAAAGATGTTGGGTCCACCTACAAGTAAAAAATAATTTTAAAAATACGGGAAGGGGCCACAAGCCAAATGATGCAAGCCGCCTGTAGAAGCTGGAAAAGGCCAAGAAAGAGCTTTTTATCCTAGACCCTCTATAGAGCCTCCAGAAAAGAATATAACCTTACCAACAACTTGATTTTAGTCCAGTGAGACCTGTGTTAGATGTCTAAGGACCCCAAAAAATAAATAAATGAGTAAATTCATGTTATTTTCAGCAACTAATGGTGTGGCTTATTTTTTGTTTGTTTGTTGGTTGGTTTTGGGGGGGATTGAATACAGGACCTCTCATGTGCCAGACAAGTGCTCTACCACTGAGCTATATATCCCCAGCCTTTTTTATTGAGACAGGGTGTCACTATATTGCCAGGACTGGCCTCAAACTTATGATCCTTCTGCATCATGAGTAGCTGGGATTATAAGCATGTATCACCACACCCAGCTGTTTGTGACAATTTGTAACAGCAACAGTTAGAAAACTAATATAATGTACACATACATAATAATATTCTAGTATGAAAAGTGTTCAAAGAAAAAAAGAAAAAGAAAGCATGTTGTGAGAAAGCAGAGGGCCAGGAGCAGTGGCAAATTCAGGTAGTCCTAGCCACTTTGGAGGCTGAGGCCAGAGAATCACTATTCAAGGCTAGCCAGCAATGTAGCAAGACCTTATCTCAAAATTAAAAAAAAAAAGGAACTGGGGATGTAGCTCAGTGGTAATGAACCCCTGGGTTCAATTCCTAGGAGAGAGAGAGAGAATATGCAGAAGACAGGAACCTGTCTTAGAGGCAATGAATCAAGGAAAGTTACCCAAAATAGTTGACAATAAGATGGATATGGAAGAAAATGCAGTTTTTAGCAGCTGCAGGAGATGAGACACTGTCTTGAAGACAGAGACACTGTGTACAAAAGTACCAGGCATGAAAGAGGCTGGCAGATTTAGAGAATCAAGAAGCAAAAATGGACTGGAGAAGAGGATGGGCAGGATGTATGAAGAGAAGGGGGCTTACAGGGGTGACAGAGAAAATTGCTGCCTCTACCTTCTCCACTCTGAAAGTGCAAATTGCCCAAGTTATTGTCTGCCTTTCTTAACTGACTTAAGAACTTAACTCTAGAGCCAAAGCTTGTCACAGCAAAACTCAGAGGCCCCTGGTACCACTACCCCTTTCTCCATTCTAGCCATAAAGTCCACTAAGGGGACCATACTCTTCCACCAGCTCCACAGCAAGGCAGTGACCAAGAAGGAAGAGACAAGAGCCTGATTGCATGTCTAAAAACTCTCAGTCCATCTGGGGCCTGACTCTGAGGGAATGGGCTGAAAAGGAAGAAGAGAGGAGGGTATTGTTTTGTGGTAGAAATCTTCATTCCTCATGGAAATTTCTGGAGAGGCATGGGGGCTGGGCCAGGGGGTGGAGGTAGGAGCTATCTTGGAATTTAGAATCATCTGGGTGCTCCATTGGCAAACTCTCTGTAGCAAAATATGAAACTGACTCAATCCTGGGGAGGGGTCCAGGAGGCAGGGGTGAGGCAGGACAGCAAGAGGAGGGGATGTGGTTTGTGTCCCCTCAAAGGGGTTTGGGACAAGGAGGCTTCTCTCTTGTTCCTCTAACCTTCCTCTTCTTCCATCCCTACCCCCACCTTGGCACCAGGGCCTCTGGAGCAAAGGGAAGAAAAATGAGTGGGCAG
Source organism: Marmota flaviventris (assembly GCF_047511675.1). Lineage (NCBI taxonomy): Eukaryota > Metazoa > Chordata > Mammalia > Rodentia > Sciuridae > Marmota > Marmota flaviventris. The sequence goes on along the minus strand of NC_092518.1, from coordinate 61,797,341 downwards.
AAACAGCTGGATGCAGCCAGGAGCACATCTGGCCTCCCTGGGCCTCACTCCCCCTTCCCCCAACACTCTTTCCTCCTTTTCAGGTTTCTGATGGGGGTCTATAGTGGAGCTGGGGGGGAGGGTGGGGAATTACAGCGAGGCTGGGTGGAGGTGGGGTTGGGGCGGGGGAGAATGTTGTTCTAAATATTAGCTGGGCTTGTGAGGTGGCCTCTTGGCTGGAGCCTGACCACCTAACTTCCTGTTTTTCCTACAGCTGCCTCCTCCCCTCCCTCTTCTCTGGGCTGGAACTGAGCCGGGGAGGAAGGAGGAGCAGCAGAGTTGGCCAGGGTCGCTTTTCTGATTCCCTGCAGGCTGGGGGCCAGGACGGCCTCCCTAAGCAAGCAGGCGGAGGCACATATAGCCCTAGGTCCCGTCGTTGAATCTCAGCACTTGCTCCTCTGGCCACAGCAGGAACAAGAGGCTCCTGGAAAGCCCCAACTTCTCACCAGCTCTTCTATGAGCACACCCTGGTCCCAGGGCCTGAGATTTCTCCATGCAGGAGCAGCCAGAAACTCCAGAGGCGGCGGCAACGCCGGACACACCACCCGCCCAACTGCCTCCAGCCCCACCGCCCAGCCAGCTGCTGGTCCCTTCTCTGCCAGTGTTCGTGGACCACGCAAAACAACCAAGTAAGTGAGCAGGGACTGGCTGGGTGAGGGAGTGGGGTTTCTTGGCTGGGGGTGTCTTCCTGTGCTCCTTTTTTTGCCCTCAGGGACAAACATGGGAGACAGGCAGGCTGTCTGTCAGGGTTCGGGGACACTGAAATGTTGGTCTGAGTAGGTGTTTTGACAACTCCTGGTTTGCCCTTCTGTGCTCCTTTTGCCCTCTCTCTCTCCTCCACCCCTCCACTCTGTTTTTTTCCCTCTCTCTTCCCAGGCAAGGAACTCATTAAGCCCAAAGCAATTTTAGGGCGCCCAGTAGAGAGACCTGCAGAGGCTGCTGCTGCTGCTGCGGAGGCTGCTGGTGCTGCTGCTGAAGAGTGCCCGGCATTGGGCACCAGGGGAGTTGGAGTCAAAAACCATCGCTGTCAGGTCTGCCGGCCCCCCAGCCAGTTCCTCAAGTCAGGCACTTCCTACTCCCTGTGGAGACCTAGGGATCTCTAAGGCCCTCCAGCTTCCCCTGCCACCTCCATCTTCATTCCTCATTCCTGGTACTTAGCCTCCCTTTGTGGCTTCTCTTTTTATTCACTTCTCCAACCAACCCCATCTCACCCTACCCACTCCCTAATTTTCAAGGTGACATTAGAGGATTAAGAGAGGCCCCTATCCCTATCTTGATCGGTTAGTCTGCAATTGCCTGTCTGTGACTTACCCTGCTGTATACGGTGGCACAATTGTTCTCTCAGAGCCACCAGGAGTCTCCCAAGACCCCTGACTGACATCTGTTTCCAGGCTAGGCTGGTTTTTCTCCTGGAACTGCTAGGCCCAGGAGAGACTCTGGCTAGTCACTGTGACTATACCTGAGAGTTTGCTGTCCTCCTGTTTCCTGAAGACCCAGGAGGATCTTGGGCAGCCTCTCGTGGGTCCCTGGGCTGCCACATCACTTTTGTGGCCCTCAGCCCCCTCCCTGCCCTGGCCAAGCCAAGGAAGGGAGAGGAAGGCAGGAGGACCCTGTCCTAACCCCTGTCATCCCTCCTCTTGCCAGCGGATCCGAGCCAGCCGAGAAGCAGGCTCACGGTTTGCCATGGAGGGCTTGGATGATAAACTGATCCTGAACGTGGGGGGCATGCGCCACGAGACCTACATCAGCACCGTGCGGGCCTTCCCAGGCACCCGCCTCTACAAGCTGACCGAGCCACCCCCGCCTGGCAGTCCAGCTGCTCAGGGTCCACCGGTCCGAGAGTTTTTCTTTGACCGTAATCCTGAGCTCTTTAGCTATGTGCTGGGCTACTACCGTACTAGGCAGCTGCACTGCCCCAATGACGTTTGTCGGGATGTCCTAGAGGAGGAGCTGGCTTATTGGGGCCTGGCGGAAGCGCCTTTGGCACCTTGCTGCTGGCTCAAGCTAAGTGGCAGGGAGACCCGGACCCAGGACTTCCTCTCCTGGGAGGCCTGTGAGAACGCCCACCTAGATGAACGTCTTCTGCTGAACCCCATGGAAGGCCAGGGACTGCGGAATGCTTGGAAGCCATGGCTCTGGGTGCTTCTTGATCAACCCCAGTCTTCCCTAGGAGCGAAGGTAACTCATTAACAATGTGTAGCACCTTGTTATACACTTTTATCTATGAAGGGCCTGGCCCTGCCAAGTTGCCACAATAACTATGCACTTGGCATGGGCCCAAATCTATAACCCCCCCAGGAAAACTTGAGGGGGTTTCCTTAAAATGGAGGGGGAAAAGGGTGGAAATGTCGGTAGAGAGGTGGGGATGACTGGTAAATGAGGTTTCTGACATTCATCTTTTTTTCCCAGTGCCTTTCCCTGATCTCCACACTCTTTGCTGTGTGTGCCCTGGTCATCTTCTTCCAGGAGACAGAGGTTCAGCTGGATTACTTCTCTGCCAACTTCACTCCTATGGGACATGGGGCAGGGGTGGGAGGAAACCAGCAGCAGCAGCAGCAGCAAAACAATGGTCTTGTTTATCGCCGTGCCCCCCACCTGCTCTACCTGGAATTACTCTGTGCCCTTTGGTTTGGAACTGAGCTTTTTGCTCGAGCCATTTCCTGCCCTGATAAGGTGCGCTTCCTGTGTAGCCCCCTCAACCTGGCTGACATCTTCTGTTTGTTCCCTGTGCTGGTGGAATTAGTGGTGGGTGACAAGGCTGAACGGCAGCCTCGCCTTAGCCTCACCCTTGGGGCCATTCGTTCTCTCTATGTCCTCAAGCTGGTTCGTCTCCTGGGTTTTCTTGAAAAGTCCCTGGCCCTGAGAGTCCTGGTTCATACTCTCCATTCCTCCTGGAAAGAGGTGTGTGCCTTTCTCCTGATTTGGGTGGCTGAAATCTTATTCTTTGGCTCACTCTTCCTCTATGGGGAGCTTTTGGGCATGTCAACCCCAGGACAGAGTGAGCTCCACTTTGGAGACATCTTTACCTGTCTCTGGTGGACTGTCATAACTCTCACCACTGTCGGCTATGGAGACATCTACCCACTCTCTGCTATGGGCCAGCTCACTGCTGCTGTCACAGCCACCGTGGGCATGTGCACTGGTGTCTTGCTGGTGCCTGTGCTCCTGGTCCGCTTCCAGCGCTATTATGCTGTAGCCCTGGCTCGCCAGAAACTAAGGCCCAGTGGGATCCTATAATAGGCCCACTGGTCAAGAAGGGTGGAGCCCACCTTCCTGTACTTCCTCTTGCCAGTTTTTGGTTACAGATTAGGATTTCTGGCTTTGGATTTGGCAAAGAATCCTTCAGGAGCAGCCCCAGGTCATGACAATTCCTGCTAGTCAGGATCAGATAAATATCACCTATAGGTCAGACTCCTCATCCTCATCAAGGGAAGAAGGAGCTTAGGGACAAGGCTAGTTAGTTCTTACATTCCCCTGCCCCACCCTAGGCCCTTCTCTGAATACCAGAATGACCAGGAAGGATAGAGTGTAGTTCTTCCTGGATTGGTGCTATATCCCCCTCTTAACTAGATCTCCCTTCACATTCACTCATCCCTTTCTGCCCAACTGGACCCTAGTCTAGATGGGAGACTTTTGCATGATGGTAGCCATAGTATATCAAGATTGGTTGCCCATGTCAATGGTGATTGGCTGTGGGTATCAATGATAATTGTCTGTGAATATCTGACAGCAACTGGTTATGGGTATTGATGACAATTTGTACTTTCAGTGCCCAGAAATAGCCAGATTGTAGCATTGCTCTCTCTCTCCTTACTGCTCCTGGGACAAATGTTCCTTAGAGGCAGAAGGAGGCCTTTGAAGAGTCTCAGAGACTCCAATCAGATGCGGGTCAGCCACGTCTGGACCCGAAGCACTCTTAAGTCCATGACCTCCTCATCCCATTATATCCTTGCCCAATTCTGCCTCATCCCCTCTTCTCCCCATCTTTGATTTTTTTCATAATATTTTAGATTTAGTATTAGCCATCATTAATCAAAATATATTAGTCAATATTAACCACAGTATCTCAGTCATGATAACAGTATGTAGTCACTAATAGACATAAAATGTTATCATTGCATATTGTTTGGACAGGAATGAGGAAACTGGGATTGTGGACAAGAGTACACAAACAATTTCCTCTTCCATATTTTTTTCTTTTTTTTTTAATTTTACTCCTTTACAATTCTTTTTTTTTTTCTTCCAAATACTTTTCAGTACCCACAACGGGTCTACCTCCAATCCTCGCTGCTATTGAATATTCCCACCTTCCAACCTCTTCCTCTTCTTTTTTTTTTTTTTTTTTACTACCTGTATGCTCTTCCCTCCTGGCTTTCCCATGGTGTTCCCCACCATGCACCTCTCTTGGAACTGGCTTCCAGGAGAGACAGAAGGGACCTACTCAGGTCTAACTTCAAATCAAGCCACTGGGTTGTCTGAACAAGTAACCCAGGCAACTAGGCAGAGCCGGGAGGTTGAATTGAGCCCTCACTGTTGCTGAAGCTGTGAGCATAATTCTGTTTACAAAACTTTTAAATAAAATATTCTTTGATATCTCTATTCCATGGTTGTCTGTGCTTTTTCTGGGGGAGGCATGCGGGTATCAGCAGGGGTGGATTGGTACAATAAATGACAAGAACATTTAGGCAAATTATTTGATAGGGTAAAAAGCAGTTTGCTGGGCTGAGGCTGTAGCTCAGTGGTAGAGCACTTACCTAGCATGTGTGAGGCACTGGGTTCAATCCTCAGCACTAAATAAAATAAATAAATAAAGGTCTATCAACAACTAAAAAATATTTTTAAAAAGATCGGTTTGCTGTCTTCCATGTGTCTGGTCCTTACAATAAACTGTTATTAGTCACAGATACCTTGACTGGGAGAGGAAAAACTTTTTGTTTGTATTAGGAACAGGTTGGGGAAGGGAAGAAAACAGGTCCAGGAGTTGAGGAATAGAAGCTTGGATATCTTCTTTAGGGAATGCTTCTAGAAACCCTGGGTACTTATACAAGGTGGGAGGTTGTTAGGGGAGGGGTTTCCATATTAGGAGCACTGAAAGAGAACCAGAATCATGGAAAAACATCAAAGACAATATTTATATTCTTACTGCCTGGAAGTAGAAGATGCTGGAGCAATTTGCAGATTTCAGCGACTGTTCTAGTCCACTGCCCTTAAGGTACAGATAGGGAAAAATAAAGTCTAGATATTGAGGTGATTTTTCCCCAAGGGAAAAAGTGACAGAGCTGGGAGTTCTGTGACCTCAGAGAAATTATGCATCAATCTTTATTAACTCACTAGCGTCATAGTTGAATGATCAGAATTTGCAATAAAATTAAGCAAGGCTGCACCCTGTTTCAAGTAGTGGAAATGGTGGTGGTGGATGAAGGGATGGAATTGAGGCTTGGATGTTGCACAGAATCTTGACAGCTTGAGTGAGAAAAGTGGGATGTTAAAGTAGGGAGAGAAGAGCATTAAATGCCATGGCACACTATAAAAAGAATCATGTAGAATGTCAGGTAGATTCCAGGGAAAAACCTGGAATCTCATCAAGACCAATCCCCTCCTAATTGGGGTGGGGGGGGCTGAGGCTCACAGAGAAGCTGGGTTTATATACTGACATGGTTTATATACCGAGTCAGGAGCAGAGTTGCAATCACCCTGCCACACAGGAAGAAAGACTATTTCCTGTTATTTTCCCCCTTGCATCTTGCCTGGACAGTCAAGACATTAACTAAAAGGGAAGGGAGAGGACAGCACAAAGATTCATGGCCTGCCTGGTACTTCTATTACGAAACACTATAGAATGACAGCGATGAAAAGCTTAGTTAGTGCTTGTTTCTATGACAGAACTCTATATCTGAATCCATCCTGAGCCTCCAGCACATAATGCCCTCAAATCCCCTAGAACTTAAGGCCTTTTCTGAATACTGAGAATGTCCCAGTATTTTGTCTCTTCTCATGATTAAGTTCTCACTCCAATACTAAAGTCACCTCTTCTCCTCAGATATGAATTGCCCTTCTTCTGAGGAGGGCAGGGACAAGATGGGTGTTATAGTTTAGATAAGTGTCTCCCAAAGGCCCAGGTGTTAAAGGCTTGGTCATCAGCCTGTGGTGGAGGAGGTAGTGGAACTTTTAAGAGGTAGGACTTAGTGGAGGAAAGTTAGGTCATTGGAAGCATGTTTTGAAGGGAATTTGGGGACCTCAACCTCTCCTCTCTCCTCTCCCACTTCCTGGCCACCATGGAGTGAGCAACTTATTTGGCCACATGTTCCCACCATGATGTACAGAGCTACCATAGGACCAAAAGAAATGAGCCAAATGACCACAGACTGAAACCGCCAATACTGTGAGCCCAAATTAACTTTCTTCCTTTCTAAATTGATTATCTCAGATATTTTGTCACATCAACTGTACGCTGGGTAAAACAATGGGAATGCTGAAACATACCTTTAATTTGAGTACATCCTGCCATATGTAAAGAAGAGTTCTTTCCTCACATGTGAAAACTCCTTAGCCATGAGCTAACTTGTTCCCTGAACCATTCTCACAATTCAGTCACACTCCACCCTAAATATTTGTCCTCATCCCCCTTAACCTGCCCACTTTGCCCATGGCAGAGACCCCACTGGTCCTACTGTCCACATAGCCCTGGAAATCCTCCTTGTTTCTTGTGTCTGGTGAGAAGGGTCAGATGCCAAGCACATGCTTCTCATCTGGATTTCTCTCATTAGGAGAGACTGAAAAGTTTGTGGGCTAACCCCATCCTATGTCTGGCCCTATCTAGTGAAGCATACAGTTGTCTTCTCTGTCTTCCTCCTGCCTCAGCTCTTTAACAGTTGCTTCAGCGTGTTGTCTACTTCAGCCTGCACTTTCAGCTTAGACCAATAGAGGGCAACCATGGCCAGTTTATGAAAAATTATTTTGGGTGTGGCCTCTCCCTCCCTTCACTTCCTTTTGAGTGCTTGTAACATTCTAGAACCACAAGCTCTCTGCATCAAAGTGTGTGTTTAAATAACTTATTTCAGCTCCCCTCGTAATAAAAAGAGAAACTGAGGCCCTGAGAAGGGGTGAAACAGTCTAAATTCAGACAATGATTCACTCTGTGGCAGTTAGGGCGAAAACCCAGATTTCCTGAATCCCAGTTCAAAACTCTTGGCACACACTGCTAAGCATCAAATCCAAATGCCTCTTTTTTATAGTTGTGGAAACTGAAGCCCAGAAAATAAATAGTCTAAGATTATAAAATTGTGACAGAGATAAAACTTGAACCCAGGTCTTCTGAATCCTAGTGCAGGACTCTTGAAACATAACATTAGGCATCCAGTTCATGCTGTCTTTTACAGATGATAAGGGTCAGAGAGGGATTTTCATTTGCTTGAAGTCACAGTAAATTAGTGACAGAAGTATAGACCAAGGCTGGCTGTTAGAACTGGGAATCAACAGAAATTGGGACTCTGATTTCTGGTCTTCCAGATACCCCAATGACTTAGAGACCTCCCCCACTCCAAATCGCAGAATTAAATAGCAGAGGTCGGGGTGAGGTCCTTACTTAAGCCCTTTTGTTGTCAAGAAGCTGGAATATGGGGCACAGTTTGTATATGTGACTGTGTAGTGAGGTGTCTGCCTACCCCTCTTCTGCACCCCCTCCACAGGAAAAAGAAAAAAAAAACTCTCAACAAAAGGCTCACCTCATTTCTCCCCTTTCAAGGCCTCCCGGCTTTGAGAGTGAGAGGATGACTCATTCGGCGCCCACAGTCGCGCTGCAGAGAACATAATTACTAGCTGGGACATCACCATAGCACCCAGCCATCACATTTGCAGAGCGCTGTCTTGTTTTTGTCAAAGCTCTTTCCTATCTTTTTTTTTCACTGCTACTTCCCCAAGCCCCAGGGAGCCAGATGAGGCATACACCATTACCCCTTCTTTTATAAAAAAGAAAATGATTTATGGCCAGGGTGGGGGTGAGGGGGCATTTGAGCAAGTTTAGAAGAGACTGATTAAATCCCTTGATCCTTTGATTTCCAAGTTTCTGAAGTGTTCTGCATAAATACCCAGAGCCCCAGAAGAGGCATCAATGTCCCCCAAGTACCTCCTGGCATTGCTCTCTCTCATCTATTAATCACTTGGCTGGGGCCAGACACTGGGTTGAGATTTAATTGGAGACAAAGGAGACTCAGATTCTGTCCTTAAGTATCACAATCTACATATTGATTAGGTCACCACCACACCCAGTGGCCATCCTCAGTTTTCTCTTCTTCTCTTGGCAAAGTGACCTCGACAATGCCTTTCAGCTGGTGGCATTGAACCAATTTTATATATTTTTTTTTTTCAGAGCACTTGATTAAGAGTCAGGAGATCAGCATTCTCATTTCAGTTCTTCAATTACTTGACTGTATAGCAATAGATTAGTCCTTTCTCTGTAGACCTAGTTTTGCATCTGCAAAATGATGAGGTGTGCGGAGAAGTAGGAATATAGTTGCTAAGAATCATTGGATTAGATCATTTAGGAGATGAAGACCATTTGTGATCTGTAGGCAGTGCCCTTTTCTTGGGTGAAAGACTGGAGGGTAGGAGCTAACAGGCTCTGCTATGGGACACTTCTTCCTGCTACCTTCTTCCTTAGCTCTGTGAACCATTCCTCAGAGGCAGAGGACTTGAACTTCTTGAAGACCTCAGAAAGACCCCACTTCTACTTGTGCTTACCAACAATATTCAGGAAGCACCAAAATTATTTTGGATGGGAAGCCATTCGGTCAAAGCCATTCAGTCATATTCTAGGGTTGAGGATGGATCAGAGAGATGAAAACAGAGAAAAGCATAGAGGCTGGGGTTGTGACTCAGCAGTAGAGCCTTTGTCTAGCACGTGCAAGGCCCTGGGTTTGATCCTCAGCACCACATGAAAATAAATAAATAAAATAAATATGTTGTGTCCAGTTATAACTAAAAAATAAATATTAAGATTCTTTTTTTAAAAAAGAAAAGCATAAATAGGCAGAGACACAGAGGGGGGAGAGACAAGAGGTCAAGAAAGAAAGACTGTGGGAGGCAAAAAGCTAAAGGACAAAGACAGAAAATAGGAAGAGAAAGAGACAAAACAGGAAGACAGGGACAGAGAGAGGGAGAGATAGAAGAAAGAAGGAAACAGAAATGGGAGAAGGGAAGACAGAGAGTAGGGAGAAGGGAAAAACGTTGAGAGGGAGGGAGGGAGGGAGGGGGAGAGAGAGAGGGGAGAGAGAGAGAGAAAAACATACCAAGTCCCCAGAGGCCTTCTGACAGGAGCTGCATAAAATCCTATATCTTGAAATAATGGAAACCAGAACTGAAAGGATTTAAAAATCAAGGCCAGAGAGGAGAGGGTTTGACACTTATTCATAGTCACACAGCAACCTCATGGCAGTATGGAAACTCAAACCTATGACTAGAATAAGGTAGCTTAATACAGGTTGGCCTGAGATTCCAGAGGCCTGGAGTTTGTCAGTGTTTCTTTGTAGGACTTCAGGCAATGCACAATGTCTGCCCCAGAGGAAGCACTAGCATCAGAGGAGTACTGTCCTCATCTCCCCATTAACTCTCCCCTGAGGACAAAGACATCCATTCCTGTTAAGGCTGACTGGGGTAAGTTCAGTTCTGTAACACAATGTTTTACAGAAATTAGTAGAAGACTTCATGGAGAAAGTAACTTTTGGGTAGGTCCTTGAAGGATGAAAACATCAAACAATTTTCAAATAGCAACATGTAGTTATCCTTCTTTAAAAATTAAAAATACAGGAAAATCTAAAGTGGGTAACATTTTGATAGATGCAGAAGGAAGTGTTCTTGCTCCAGGGAATACTACAGGGAACAGGTGAGTTGTGACTGGGCACCGGTAGAGAGCTGGGCAAGGTGCAATTTGCCCTCTGAAGGGGAAGGAGCAAGAAAAGGAGCACGGGAGCTCCAGGTTTTGGTCACCCTATGAATGTCAGGTATCTGGGTTGGCTTGTGCTGTCAGTAGGAAGGAAGGGGAGGGTTTTGAGCAGGGATGAGACAAGAATAAGGCTGAGCTGTAAAAAGTTTTCCTCTGGCAGGCAACTCAATTGAAGATGGATTAGAGGAAAGATACTGACATCTGGAGGCCTGATAAAAGATCTTTGTTGTAGTCCAGGCGACAGGTAATAAGAATCTAATGTGGTGAAGTGGGGGTGGGTATGGATGCTGGGACGTGGAGAGGTGACTTTCTAAGATAAAATAATCTAAATCTTTCATTATTACCATAGGTGGGGTAGGAAGGAGAGAGATGAGCAAGGTGTCATAACGTACTGCCCCCAACTCCCAGACAACTAGCTGTCTTTTCCCAGCTTCTGGTTGGAATGTGTGTGTGTGTGTGTGTGTGTGTGTGTGTGTTTTCCGTGTGTCTGCTGCTCAGAGAGTACGTGTGTGCGTTATTTTGTGTGTCTTCCAATGTGCCTATGCAGCCTCCTGCGTATGCATCTGCGTATGGATGTGCGTCTCCAAGAGTCTAAATGCGTCTGTACCTTGCTGTGTGCGTGTTTTGCCTAATCCACGCTGCGGTTAAATTGATTGGCTAAAGGAATGACTTCACATTGCCTTGTGCATCTTTAGGTGCCAGAATAAGCATCCTTTTCCCCCAAACGTGTCTCTGAATTCTGTTTGCTAATCTAGGCTGTGATGAATTTGATTGGTTAAAAGAGCTATTTCGAATTGTCTGTGCTCCATGGCACAGCTACGGCTCGAAATCCAATTACTGCTGGCTGCAGGAATTACCATAATGCGTTTGGCTTGATTTTCCAGACAATAATTTAGGACCTCGCTATTTCTCTATGCAAATCTAGCCAGCTAAATGAAAACGGAACTGGGGAGGGTTTTTTGTTTTGTTTTGTTTTTGTTTTTTCAGGCAAAACTCTGGCCCAATGAGAACACCGCTGCCTTGTGAAGGGAGCCTGCAGGGGGCTGAAGCCCCAAAGGACCCTACATGTCTGATTATGATTTGATTCTACTTGCAGACCGAGGCATGGGATCCACACAGACTCTCGGTCTCTTATAGAATTCATACCATCTCTTTCATTTCCTTTCCATTTCAATCTGTGAATTAGGGAGTGTTTTCATCATGCTTTCCTCTCATCCCCAGTAGCCACCAGTTCCACCAACCATACTAGGCTCTCAATAAATCTTTGTTATTTTGAATTGAATTATAGCTGTTTAAACCAAGGCCCAGAGAGAAAGAATTTATCCAAGCTCTCATAGAGGAATTAGAGCTCAAACCCCAGTTTCTGAATATCCTGTCAATAACTCTTGCAACTATATCATCCTGCTTTGGGATGATTCAGATTCAGACCTCTGGCAGTAGATGGCTTATACTGCTCTGATCAACTGTGGGATTGAGTCCAGTCCCTTTCCCTCTCTGGGTCTCAGCACTCTCACCTGCCCCATGGAAAGATCAGGCTACAAGGTCATGAAAGAACCTTTACAGTTCTGTTTGTGAGAATTTCTGACCAACACTGGGAACATAAAGCAGTGGGCCTTTAGGTGGAGTGCTAAGGGGAGGAAGCATTTAGGGCCTACTCTGAAGCTGTGTGTCACACTCTCCTCCCTCTCCCCTGACTCCAAATCTCCATTAAGAGAAGTAAAATTATTTTTCCAGTTTGGGAAATCTTTCTCTGACCCATAAGCTTTTGGGTCTCTGGGAAGTGGGACAGCATGTCCGGTCTGCAGCCTCTAATGCCTTATAGGGCTAGAAAGGCCTAAGTGGCTGGCTGGGCAGGTGGGGCATAGTTGTCCTGGAGAAGTTTCTCAGTTCCGGAGGATCTAACCCTGGTGGGGAAGGGGGTGACTGCCACTTAGCTCTGGGTAGGTTGGCAGGCCAGGCTGAGCCGGTGTGTTCTGGAAAGGCCAGGAATGATGTCATGGGACGCTTTGGGCTGCAACAACAGGAAACCACCGAGTGTTTACATTGGCTCTCAGAGCCCAGGCGACCTGTTTTTTCTACACTTCCTCAGTCTATCTGTTTCCTCTGATTCAAATACTATGAAGAAGGTCTCACTGCACAGGCTGGGGAAATCGGAAGGGAGGCCCAAGAAGAAAGGGCCTCCTTCCCAGCCCAGAGGGGAGATGATTAGGAGGGAAGGCTGGATTTACCCTAACTGGGACCCTGCCAGGGACAAACCTTAGAGGAGGGGAAACAAGGGAATTTGGATGTTCTCTGAGCACTCTACAGCTACACAGAAAGGAACTTCAGAATTCTCCCTACGACCCAGGTTCTAAACTTGGAAGCCATCTTTTTTATCTCCTCAAATCCAATCGGTTACTGAGTCTTGTGAATTGAATTAGTGGATTTGTGTGCAAAGTGTTGTGCTGTACATGTTTGTGTGGTGGTGTGATACAAAGATGAAAAGGACAGTTCTTGCCCTCAAGATGTTGACAATAGAGTGATAGACATCTCCCATTTGTTCTATTCTCTTCATCCTTAGGGCTGTTGTCCTAGATCAAGACCTCCCATCATTTCCCATCTGCATGCAAGCTTCTCTTAATGGGTCTCCCTGTTTCCAGTATTTCTCCCTTACATGACTTCTTCGTATTATACTAGACTGAATGACTTACTTCCCCAGCCTCACTCTCTTCAATCGAGTCTCATAAACTGTACAGCAGGGTGGCTCAGAGTGTGGTCTTGGTCCCATGAAGATGTGAGTTGAATGCCTACCTTACCACTCACTAATGCTTATATGGTGGCCCTGCCTTTCCAAATACCTATTTTTCTAGCCTCATCTTCTTCCCTGGCAAATGAGGATAGTGACTACTTTATAAGGCTGTTGGAAAAATTAAATAGAATTATGTACAATGCCCAGCACAGAGTTAACAATAGATAAATGACAGCTCTAATTATTATCCCTCACATGTGCTATATTTTTTTCCACATCAACTCTTTTATGCCATTTTAAATAGAATCCTGTCCTATAATGACTATGGTAACTTGTAGGGGGCTTAGAATTCAATAAAAGAGCCCAATAACCACATGGAGGATAGTGAAGGGAAACACTATGCCTAAGATTACAAGGGAAATGAATTCCAGAGCCACAACCAGAATACTCTACATATATTAACTCATATATTAACTCATCTCATCCTTACAACTGAAGGTGGGTACTATTATTTTGTTTTTAAATTTTTTTATTCTGATTTGTTATATATGACAGCAGAATGCATTTCAATTCATATAGAGCACAATTTTTCATATCTCTGCTTGTATACAAAGTATATTCACACCATTTGTGTCTTCTTCATACATGTACTTAGTGTAGTGATGTCCCTCTCATTCCACCATATTTTTTTACCCCTTCTCTCCTCCCTTTCCCTCCCTCTCCTTTGCCCTATCTAGAGTTTGTCTAATTAAGAATACAAACAACAATAAGTGTTGGCAAGGATGTGAGGGAAAAGGGAAACTCATACATTGGACTGCAAAATGGTGCAACCAATCTGGAAAGCAGTATGGAGATTCCTTGGAAATCTGGGAATGGAACCACCATTTGACCCAGCTATCCCTCTCCTCAGTCTATACCCAAAGGACTTAAAAACAGCATACTACAGGGACACAGCCACATCAATGTTTATTGCAGCACAATTCACAATGACTAAATTGTGGAACCAACCTAGATGCCCTTCAGTAGATGAATGGATAAAGAAAATCTGGTATATATATACACAATGGAATATTAATCAGCAATATGAGAGAATAAAATCATGGCATTTGCTAGTAAATGCATGGAGTTAGAGAATATAATGTTAAGTGAAGTTAGCCAATCCCAAAAAAACAAATGCTGAATGTTTTCTCTGATATAAGGAGGCTGATTCATAGTGTGGTTGGGAGGGGGAGCATGGGAAGATTAAACAAACTTAAGGTGGGTACTATTATTGAACTCATATAATGGAAGAACAGAAAGGCTCAGATAGGTTATATGACTTATTCAAGGTAACACAACTAGAAATGAGAGATCCAGAATATGAATCGGAATAGACTCACCCTAAGCTGTTGAGCACTTGGAATATGGATAATGTGTGTATGGAATTTAATTTCTAATATGATTTTATTTTAATGAATCTAAAGTTAAATAGCCACTTGAAGCTAGTGGCTATCATTTTGGACAGTACAATTCTAAGCTAGACTGCTTCTCCAGACTCCTGAAGGTGATAAAGTATATCCAATAAACTTTCATGTCATGATAGTGTCCAGCACTGTGCATGGCACATCTATTATTATGTTACAATTCATCTGAGTTAAGAGTCCCTTGTGGTCTAGGAGCAATCAATATGACAATCAGACATATGACAATCAATATGACAGAATCAAGAGGGACAGAAGAGAACTAAGTATTAGAGATATCATCACCATCAACACTATCATCATTTCACTGTCATCATAGTTAAATTAATAAGTAATTAACTAAGTAAACACATACTCTGTGCCAGGCAACTACTCTGAGTGTATCACCTGGATTAATTTATTGAAACCTTACAACTTTATGAAGTAGGCATAGGTACTATTATCATTATTCCCATTTTTCAGGTGGGGAACGCAGGCACAGAAAGTTCAAGTGACTACTAAATTGCAGAACTAGAATATAAGCCAAGGCAGGCTGGTTTTAGAATTCAATCTCTTAACCACTACTCTATATTATACAGAAAGTAGCATCTATGGGAGTCAGTGTTGGGATATATATGGGGACTAAGAGCAGATAAAGATGACTTATGTGCTCTTTGGTCAGGGAACTTTGGTCATACAGTAGGACATTGATCCAACTAGAAATACTGGAGAGAGATATACAGGGAGTAATATGAAAATTTTGATTTGATTCAAGGTAGAATTTGGTGCATGTGGGATATCAGGGAAGATATTCATTCAATAGATGGTTGGCCATATGGTTTGGAGCTTAGAAAAGAATGTAGGGCTAGAAATAGAATATTGGAAGTCATCAACATAAAGACAGTAATTGAAGCCACAGGAAAAGAAGTGATTGCCTGAGGAGAAGTGTGTAGAAGTAATAGAGACCAGGAAATTCTATATATCAACATAAACTATATATTCTCTGATAGTGGAATTTGAGATAGAGCAAATACTCCTTTTGAGGGTGGCTGCAGATTGTCAAGAAATAAAGAGAACAAGTAGGGCAGGGAAAAGGAACTGAACTAAACATCTTTTTTTTTTTTACCCAAACCTCATCTTCCCCAATCAGTTCTACCTCAGTAGATGGCACTACTATTGACACAACTAGAAAAATGCAGACTAGGGGTCATCTCTTACCTTCGTATCTCCTTCACCTCTCATACCCAACTTATTATCAAGATCTGTGGTATGTTCTTTCAAAATTTATCCTAAAAGGGAAGTAGGGAGAGGAAGGAGGAGAGGGAAAGAGGAAGAACGGGGGACTGTAATGGATCAAATTATATTTGCATGTATGATATATCAAATGTACCTCACTATTATGTATAAATATAATGCATTAATAAAATATCTTTAAAAAAGAATAAAATTTTATCCTGAATTTAATCTCTGCTCCTCACCTCTACCACCATCACCCTGGTCCAAGCCATCATTATACCTTGCCTCTGTGACTGAAGTAGCCTTCTTCCTGCTTCCAGGATTACCCTCCTACAGTCAACTCTCAACCCAACATCCAGAGAGATAATGTTAAAACAAAAGTCAGTGCTTCAAACTCCTCAACAATTTCCATGGTTTCTCCAGCATACACAGAACTTATAATTCTATTAAAGATGCCTCAAACTCTCCCTTAGACTCCACACTCATGTTTGATGTCTCCATTTAGATGTCCCTGATAAACCAAAGGCAGCCATATAAGAATGTCTGTTTTCCCTCACTCCACAGCCTGTTTTTCCAAATTTTTCAATATATATACACATATATACAGGAATTTTTGTATTGCATATATATACATATATGCATATATACCTATGCATGTGTGTAATATATATAATATTCCATATATACATACATATGTATGTATATGTCCACATATATGCATGTGTTTTTGTAAATTATATATATATATACACCTGCATGTATGCATGTATAATATGTATGTGGAGTACATATAATATGTGTATAAATATATATGAAAAATTATGCATATATAAATATAGATGTATATACATATAATTTGCATATGTATACATACATGTACATATATGTATATATGTAGGTATATACATGTATGTATATATGTAGATGTACATATATCTACATATATACATATACACATATATATATATACATATATCTACATGTATGTATATATATATATATATATATATATATATCCACCATCTATCCAGATAGCAAGCCAAAAATCTCAGTTGTCTTTGACTTCTCTTTCTTGTTTTTAAATTAATTAATTAATTAATCAACCTATTTATTTATTGGTACTGGGGATTGAACCCAGGGATGCCTTACCACTGAGCTATATCACATTTTTCATTTTCATTTTTTAAATTTTTGAATCAAGGTTTTGCTAAATTTCCCAGGATAACCTTGAAATTATGATTCATCTGCCTTTGTCTCCTGAGTAGCTGGGATTATAAGCATGCACCCCTGTGCCCAACTGCCTTCTCTTTCTCTATTACTTCTTCCCTTTCCAATCTATCAGCAAGT
This sequence comes from Marmota flaviventris, assembly GCF_047511675.1. Classification (NCBI taxonomy): domain Eukaryota; kingdom Metazoa; phylum Chordata; class Mammalia; order Rodentia; family Sciuridae; genus Marmota; species Marmota flaviventris. The sequence goes on along the minus strand of NC_092518.1, from coordinate 61,780,612 downwards.
CCTGCTCCACTCATAATATACCCAAATACATCCTCATCTCTTCATTTACTTCCCACCAATCAGTTTCAAATCTTTATCATCTCTCACTTGGACAACTGCGTTAGCTTCCTAATAGGTCTTCCTTGTTCTGCCTTTCTACCCTACAACCCATTCTTCACAAGGAAGCCAGAAGTACCTTCAGAAAGCATAGGTTATGTCATTTCTCTGCTTAAAAACTTCCAGTGTCATCCTATCACATTATGACCACAAACCAAATTCTTTGCCATGGCATGCAAGGGCCCACATGAACTGGAATCTGTCTTTTCAATTCCAGCTCCTTTTATTCATTCCTTTTCTCACCACAATCTAGCCACACTGATCATTTTTCTGATCTTTGAACAGTCCAGGTTCTTTAATACTTTCCTTACTTATCACCTAAATCACTCCTTCCTAAGGTCTCAGATAGTCATTGACTTTGGGAGACTCTTTTCTGGTTCCTAGAATGGAAAATTTCTTCTGCATGTTACTCTCACAGAACCCTCCACTCCTCCCTCATGGCATTCACCAAAAGCTCAATTGTTGGTGTGAATGTCAATTTATTGACTGGATTATAAGTTCTGTGAGGACTTACTGCCTTACAACTCCATCTCAGCTGCCTTACAACTAACACAGTGCCTGGAATATAGTATCAATTTATTTGCTCATTTATTCTTTGTGTGTGTGTACGCATGCGCCAGGGATTGAACCCAGGGGCAATTAACCACTAAGCCACATCCCTAGCCCTTTTTATTTTATGTATTTTTAATTTTTAAAATTTATTTTGAGACCAGGTCTTGCTAAGTTGCTTAGGGCCTTGCTAAGTTGCTGGTGGTGGCTTTGAATTTGCAATCCTCCAGCCTCAGCCTCCTGATCTACTGGGGTTAAGGCGTGGGCAACCATGCCCAGTTTCATTCAGATTTTTAAAAAGGTACTTACTATGTCCCAGGCACTGTTCTAGGAGCTTTAGTTTACAAAACATACATGATAGCTTTGCCCTTGTGAAGCTTACATTTTGGTGGAACACATACTTGAGTAGCAGGTATTACATCTGATACTTATTGGATCTGTGATCCGAAGCCCAATAAATCTGTTAGTTTATTCATATATACACTCAATATCTATTGATTCTTTTCAATGGACCAGGCACTTTGCATCCTCTCATTTAATCTGTGAAACAACCCTGTGAAAGAGATATCATCATGAGCACCATTTCTATGGCAGTTATTGAGGTCAAAGCACTTTTAGCAATTTGCCTTAGGTCATACAACTAGCAAGGATTCAAGTGCAGGTAGTTTGACCACAAAGCCTGCCAGCTTACTCATCACACTACTACACAAAGCCTTTGACAACTCATTTCTGGGCTTAAAATGATACATACAAACCCCTGGAGGGCCTCTAACTCAAAGGGAGACCTTGATAAAATTTAGTCACACAGAAATTTCTCAGCCTAGACCAGGCCTGATACAGCCCCTTTGCATTCACCATTCCTTGTGGTGATAGAGATAACCAGTTTCTCTTTGACATATGGGGTAAATAGAAACACAGGGTCAGGGAAGGAGTAACCTAACGGTACATTGGCAGTGAAGAAAGATCCTGATACCCTTGTTTTCTTGGGACCATGGAAAAAGCAGTGGCAGGTGTAGAATAAGTAATCAATTGTCAATCTTAAACCTAGATTCCTGGAGAAGGCCCCCATATCCTTGCCTTTACCTGAATCCAGGAGGTTTTTGCTATACCAGATCACTTTTTGCCCTCATCTCCAATTCCTCCTTACCCTGGGAAGAATGTGTAGAAAACAGGGGACAGAAGAGATGCTTTTGTGGTTCTACCTCTCCTACCATAAAGGAAAACATAAGAACAAAACTCCAGTATTGAAAGGTACAAACGAAGGTGGAAGGCAATCGTAGCTCTATCAGAGAGTCTTATCTTTAGTTTTGTCTGCACGGCCACCTCTGCTATGTGATTCTAAGTGCCACAGTTTGGGTACACAGACAGGACAGTGGAGGATTGTAAATCCCTGGGTATGGCCTATGTGGGTCCTGTTAATGTGTATGAGACTGCATGGCATCTGTATATGAGTGAAATGAAAACATCTTGGTATGAATAGAGGGAAGTCCTGGGAGAAAGGAGATAGGGAGGGGGATGTGGCAAAATGAGTGAAAAATCTCAGTGTCCAGTTTTGTTGCTAGAACACAGTTGTGACTGTGTATTATTGAGAGATGTATTCATACTTAAGTGGGGGGTGAAAGGCATGGCTTATCACACCATGAAAGTTTGTGTGTGTGTGTTTGTGTGTGTGTGTGTGTGTGTGTGTGTGTGTGTGTGAAGTGTTAGGGATGGGGAAGTTGTGTCAGTGTCCTTGTAAACTCTGTTTGGATGTGCATGTCAGTTTCTTTGTGGTGTGCAGGGGAAAAAAAACATTGGCAGTTTGTGTAAGGGAGATATGAGGTGTAAGATAAGAGAAGCCTGGGGTGAAGCATGCAGTATATTCTGAGGGTTGCAGGGAGTATTCTGAGGTGAAGTGTTGGCAGAGTGCATGGTACACAGATTCTGTAGGGTACACATGAACTGTGGGATGGTCTATGGGTTTTAGACACCCTCAGTGACCTCAACCATGTCTGAACCTCAGCTTTTCTGCTGAAAAGCGGGGACAATTCCTGCCCCCACACAGGGTTGTATGAAAATTCAGTGAGTTGATCATTGGAAACTGTCTTGTACACTATAGGTATTCAAGAAATGGTTATTACCATATTTTCATTGTGAAGCAATGTTATCAGCAACTGTGAACAAATAAAGGCTTATTAAATGTTTGCCAAACTGAGGAGTAAATGACTTTTTTCCCTCCTTGTCACCAAATACCCAATTTAAAACTGAACTGGGACTTGTATTGGTCCATTATTTTGTCCATGTTGAGTTTTGGAGTTGTGGACACAGAGTTCAAGGTGGGAGGGAGTGGGGAATGGAAAACCAATCAGAGAAATCTCACCAGAAAACAAGGGAAGAACAGTTCTGAGAACTCTCCATGCAACCAAGGAATGAAGTCAAGGAGAGCTCAAGGCAGTGAGGCACCAGGGACTAAGGGAATATGGTAAAGAATTAGAAACATCTAGGTTTCCCATGCCTGCCCTAGACTCTCTTTTTCAAGGCAATTCTTAAGTTTGAGGCTCAAACCTGCTCCGGAGAAGGCAAAATCAGCACCCTAGGGAGCAGAGGGAAGGGAGGGGATGTCCATTGTCCTGGACTATGAAGTACCTACTTCTACTATCTAGGTCTCCAGGGCCTGGACCCAGGTTCGCTCCAAGTCAGGATTCAGAAAGTGATCACAGAGGACGGAAGACAAAGTGTCAGTCAGGACCACAACAATATTGAAGCTAAAAACTAGGTTTCTTGATTCATCTGACTCCTCTCAATAGAATGTTCTTTACTATTGATTCCCCAGTACCTAGAATAGTACCTAACATGGAGAAAGGATTACAGTAAATTACATCATTAAAGCAGTAGGATTTTTGTAGCTGTAGCATGATATTTTCCAATTTAACTATTTTAAGCATTCTATTCAGTGGTATTAATTACATTCATAGTGTTGTGCAACCATCACCACTTATCTCTTTCTGAAACTTTTTCATCATCCCAGACAGAAACTCTGTAACCATTAAGTAATAACTCCCCACTCCCTGCCTCCCCCTCACTCCACCCTTGGCAACCTATAATCTACTTGTCTCTAAGAATTTGCCTATTCTGGGTATTTCATATAGGTGGAACCATACAATATTTGCTCTTTTGTTTCTGACTTATTTCATTAGCATAATGTTTTCAAGACTCAATCATATTGTATCATGTATCAGAACTTCACTCCTTTTGTATGTGGGTGGTACTAGGGATTGAACCCAGGAGACTCTACCACTAAACTACATCCCCAGCACTTTTTAAACTTTGAGACAGTGTCTGGACTGTTTGCCCAGTCTGGACTCCAACTTGTGATCCTCCTCCCCAGCATCCTGAGTAGCTGAGATTATAGTTGTGTGCCACCCAGCCCTGCAGAACTTCTTCTTTTGATGGCTAAATAATATTCCATTATATATACAATACAAACTATATTTTCTTTATCCATGCATCTTTTAATGGACACTGGAGTTACTTCCACATCTTGTCTATTGTGAATAATTCTGCATGGAGAATTGCCATGCAAACATCTGTTTGGGTTTGTTTTTATAATTCTTTGGGGTACATACCATGAAGTAGGATTGCTATATTATATGATAAGAATCTGTTAAATTTTGAGAAACTGTTAAACTATTTTCTATAGCAGCTGTAATATTTTACGTTCTCATTGACAATGTATTTTGTCATATATATATATATATATATATATATATATATATATATATATATTTTTTTTTTTTTTTTTTACTTATTTATGTGTGTGTGTGTGTGATTGAACCCAGGGGCATTGTACTACTGATTTACATTCCCATTCCTTTTTATTTTTTTTATTTTGAAACAGGGTCTCACTAATTTGCCAAGACTAGCCTTGAACTTGTGATCCTCTTGCCTCAGTCTCCCAAGTTCCTGGGATTATAGATGTGCACCACTATGTCTGTCAGGGACAGAATTTCTCCATAATATTGCCATAACTTACTTTCCATTCCTTTTAAGGTTTTAATATTTATTCTTTTTTATTTATATGTTTTTTGAGACGGGGTCTTACTATGTTGCTCAGGCTGGCCTCAAACTTGCAATCTTCCTGTCTCAGCCTCTTGAGTTGCTGGGATTACAAAAGTGTGTACCACCCACACACTGTTCTTTATTTCACTTGTGGCAAACTATGCATAAAGTATACCATCTTAATAGCTTTTAGTATACAGTTCAGTAGTGTTAAGGATATTCAAATTAGTGTGCAGCCCAACTCCAGAAATGTTTTCATCTTGTAAAACTAAAACTTCATACCCATGAAATAACTCCCCATTTTTCCCCTTTTCCCAGTCCCTAGAGACCATCATTATTTCTTTCTCAATGGATTTAACTACTCCAGGTACCTCATATAAATGTAATTATACAGTATTTTCCTTTAATTTTTTTTTTTTTGCAGTGCTGGGGATAGAAGCCAGGGCCTCACACATAATAAGCAAATGTTCTACAGCTGAGCTACATCCTTATCCAGTATTTGTCTTTTTGTGACTGCCTATTTCATGTAGCATAAGGTTCTCAAGATTCATTCATGTTGTAGCATGTGTCAGAATTTAATTCCTCTTTTAAGGCTGAATAATATCCCTTCCTATGTATATATTATATTTTGTTTGTTCATTCATCCCACTGATGGACACTTGAATTTGCTTCTCCTTTGGCTATTAAGAATAATGTTTCTATGACCATGTGTGTATAGTCTTTTCAATTATTTTGAAAATAGAAGCAAATTTATCAGATCATATAATAATTTAATTTTTTTAGGAACTATCACATCATCTTCTAAAGTGGCTATACCATTCAATAATCCCAACAATAATGCACAAATACGTTCCAAATTTTCCACATCCTCACCAATGCTCCTTTCTTTTTGGGTTATAATCATCCTTGTAGTTGTGAAGAAATATCCTCTTGTGGTTTGGGTTTGCAGTTCCCTAATGATCAATGATATTGAGTATATTTATGTGTGCTTAATTGACTATATATATATATATATATATATATATATATATATATATATATATATAGCTGATAAACAGGTGTTTAATGATACATTGCTCTTCACAGGGATGACTACCGAGACTTTAAAAATTAATTTAGGGATTTATAACTATGCATCACAGATCTGAAATAAACTAGTTTCTTACCAAAATTACCTTGTAAACACTGCAATCATTCTTCTCTCCAAAATGACCCTGATATCACATGAAAATAGTTAATGAGGGAACCAGTAACCTAGATTAATAAACAAAACTATAATAAAAAGGGAAATATAGTAATTCAGTGGTTTGGTAAAAGCAGGGGATTCAGTGCCTCCCTGTGCTGCTTTGCTCTTTTGCTCTTTTTGTCTCTCTTTCAGCCCATCCATGTTAGCTCTTAATAGGTTTGAATAAGCCATCTGAAACATATTCACTTCTTTGGAGCTCACCATTGTGATGATCTTCTTTTTCCCATCCATTGCTCTCAACAGACACTTGTTGTCTGAGGGCTCAACGCCCTCCACAGAACCCTTCCTTGGTGCAGGTTTAGTTCGACCATCATCCTTCTTCAAGGTGATGTACATGCTGCTCAACAACCAACAGTTCTGGGAGAGCCTGGTCAGCTCCTTTAGGAACTGCTCGCTCTCCAGGAGTACCATCACAGTGTTGCTGGACCTTCCTGGTCAACATAAGCCCCCCAAAACTGGAGCCTGACATTTTATATTTTATTTGAAGAAATGTACAAGGGAGTGAGGGAAGGGGTGGGATTGTGGGGATGGGAAGTACGGTAGAATGACACAGACATTCTTATCCTATATACGTGTTTGATGACACTACTGGAGTGACTCTGCACCATGTACAGCCAGAGGAATGGGAAGTTATACTCCATTTGTGTACAATGTGTCAAAATGCATTCAACTATAAAATAAATAAATAAATACAATTTAAAAATAAACATCTATTTAAGTCATTTGTTTATTTAAAAAATTGGGCCATGCTATTGTTTGAATGAGCTTCCTCAAAATCACATGTTGGAAACTTAATTTCAATGTAACAGATGCCTCAGAAGGAAATGAGGAATATGGAAACTGAAGTAAATGCATTCTTGTAACAAAGTGACAAAGGATTTGGTTGAGTTGTGTCCATCCCTATGGGCTTCATGGGAGGTAAAGTTTAAGAATGATAAACTAACTGGGCATGGTAGGGCATGCCTGTAATCCCAGCAACTCCAAAGGCTAAAACAGAAGGATTGTGAATTAAAGGCCAGCCTTAGAAATTTACAGAGACTTTGTCTTAAAATTAAAAAACAAAAATAAAATGTAAAAAAAGGCAGAGGATGTTGCTCAGTGGTAGAGTGCTCCTGGGTTCCATTCCCAGTACTGAAAAAAAAAATTAAAAGAATTATGAACTAGGATATCTTATCTGGTAGAAGAAATTTCCAAGCACAATATTGAGGTGAGAGGGTACCAGGGATTGAACTCAGGGGCACTCGACCACTGAGCCACATCCCTAGCCCTATTTTATTAGAGACAGGGTTTCACTGAGTTGCTTAGTGTCTCGCTAAATTGCTGAGGCTGGGTTTGAACTCACAATCCTCCTGCCTCCGCCTCCTGAGCCGCTGGGATTACAGGTGCGCGCCACCATGGCAGCCTCTACTCACAATACTGAAGGAGCTGTGGGCTTCTTTTAACTGCAAACAATAAAATTAAAGAGACAAATGATGTAAGGTTTTAATTTATAATTAAAAAGGAAAGAGAGGGGCTGGGGATGTGGCTCAAGCGGTAGCACGCTCGCCTGGCATGCGTGCGGCCCGGGTTCGATCCTCAGCACCACATACAAACAAAGATGTTGTGTCCGCCAAGAACTAAATAAATAAATATTAAAATTTCTCTCTCTCTCTCTTCTCTCTCTCTCTCTCTCTCCCCCCCCTTTCTAAAAAAAAGGAAAGAGAATTATAAAAATTTGTATAATTCTCAGCTTGGCCATGTAAAGAATGAAAAAAGTAACTTCAGGAGAGGATAGTAAAGTATGGCAAGTTGCTAATTATGAAGATTTAATATGGATAGAGGAAGCCAGATTCTATTCATCATGACAAGAAGAGAGTAAAACCAAAATCATCTTAGAGATCTTCAAGGCAAACTAGAACTGTGAGGGCAAAATTTAAAGACAGGTACCCATGTGACCTCAGCATGTGATGCTGTGCAATGCCTCACATAACGGCTCCCTGAATTCTACTGCAGTGCTCCTCAGCCACCCCAGGAGTGGATCAAGGGGTTCCAGGTGCAACTTTAGCTGCATCTTTGTAAGGTACAAACAGCAGATACTAGAAGCATCCACATGACATTAATCCTGCAGACACACAGATTTTTCAGGCTGTGGGGCCATGACAACTCTCCCTAGATTCTAATGGATATTACAGATAGCTTAGTTATCAGAGTGTCAGAGTGGCTATACAAAACCCCAACTAAGGCAATACCAAACAGAATAGTGGGGTCAGAGCCAGCTTAGAAACTTGAGAACTGTGGAGTTATCAACATGTAAAACCAGCCTGGGAGAATTAGAGGCACAAGAGTCCACCCTGTGAGAACTGATGTTGGGACTGAGCCCAGCAAAGCTATGGGAGCAAGGAGCAACTCCTACCACTATGTGTCTAGAAGGCAACACACAAAGTTAAATATAATTCTGGAGTATTAATGTTTGGTTGGTTGTGCTGGGCATGGTGGCTCACACCTATAATCCCAGCAATCCAGGAGGTCAAGGCAGGAGAATCACAAGTTGAAGGCCAACCTTGGCAATTTAGGGAGACCTTGTTTCAAACAGAAAATAAAAATGACTGGTTTCTGGGTATGGTGATGCACACCTATAATTCCAGTGGCTCAGGAAGCTTAGCCAGGAGGATTGCAAGTTCCAAGTTCACCTCAGCAACTTAGTGAGGCCCTAAGCAACTTAGTTAGACTCTATGCAAAATTTAAAAAAATAAAAAGGGCTGGGGATGTTGCTCAGTGGTTAAGTGCCCATGGGTTCAATCCCTGGTATCACTCCCCAAATGACTGGGGATGTAGTTTGGTGGTAGAGCATACCTGGGTTCAATCTCCAGTACCAGAGAAAGGGTGGGTGGGAGAGAGAGAGAGAGAGAGAGAGAGAGAGAGAGAGAGAGAGAGAGAAGAAGAAGAAGAAGAAGAAGAAGAAGAAGAAGAAGAAGAAGAAGAGGAGGAGGAGGAGGAGGAGGAGGAGGAGGAGGAGGAGGAGGAGGAGGAGGAGGAGGAGGAGGAGGAGGAGGAGGAGGAGGGTGGAGGGGGAAGAGGGAGGGGGAGGGGGATAGGGGAGAGGGGGGTCATTTGCCTTCTTGAACACTTATTTGGACCTGCCACCCTTTTCTTCTTTCTCATTGCTCTCTTTTGGAATAGGAATATCTGTTCTGAGCCCGTCACACCATTGTAATTTGGAACTAGATAACTTGTTTGATTCCACAGGCTCATAGCTAGAGGGGATTTATCTCAGGATGAATCATGCCTTGAGTCTCACCCAAATCTGATTGTGTGTGTGTGTGTGTGTGTGTGTGTGTGTGTGTGTGTATGTCTGTCACTGGGGATTTAACCCCAGGGGTGCTCTACAACTGAGCTACACCCCCATGACTTTTTAATTTTTATTTTAAGGCAAGGTCACACTCAGTTGCCCAGGTTGGCCTCAAACTTGCAATCCTCCTGCCTCAGCCTCCCTAGTTTCTAGGATTACAACTGTGTACTACCATCCCCAGCTAGCCCCATATCTGATTTAAATGTGACTCTGGTTTTTGAACTTCTGAGTTGGTACTGGACTGTTAAGATTTGGGAATATCAGAATAGAATGTACATATTTTTCATGGGAGCAGGAAGTAAGTTTTGAGGGAAATGGTAGAATGCTGTGGTTTGAGTGTGAACAAAAAAGCAAGTGTGAGAAACTTAACACCCAATGCAAAAGCATTCACTGGGAGGTGGGACCTAATGGGAGGTAATAAGGCTATTAAGGCTCTGCCCTCATAAAAGAATTGGTGCTGTTATTGTGGGAGTGGGTCTGTTATAAGAGGGTGAGTTGAGTCCTCTTTATTTTCCTTTCATACTCTTACTTCTGCTATGTGATGATGCAGCAAGAAGACATCTGCCAGATGCTGGCTTCTCAATATTGAAATTCTCAGCTTCCACAACTCTCAGCCAATAAATTTCTGGCTTTTAGAATTCACCTACTCTTGGGTATTCTTTTATAGCAGCAGAAAGTAAGGTAAGATAGGTTGTTCGTTTTTGTTATTATTGAGCTGGAGGAATTCTTTATATATTCTGAATATTTGCTACACTGTGGATTTTCAGTGTTCTCCAAGGCTTGGTTCCCAATGAGATGCTATTCAGAGGGGGTGAAAACTTTAAGAAGTGGGATCCAATGGAAGATATTTAAATCATTGGATATGTGCCCTTAAAAGGGATACTGAGATACCAATCTTTCACTCTTCCACTATCTTTTGTTTGTTTGGTTTGGTTTGGTTTGGTTGTATCCCAGCCATGAGGTGAAGAGTTTTGATCTGCTACATGTTCCTACCATGATGTATTGCCACAGGCCCAGAGCAATAGACCTTAATGATCATAGACTGAAACATCTAAAACAGTGAGCCAAAATAAACCTTCTCTATTTTATTTTTTCCCATTTTTTTTTTGTTACTGAGGATTGAATCCAAGACTCCTTGACCACTGAGATACATGCTACATTCATATCTCTCCCTTTTTAAAGATGTTTCAGACAGTCTCACTAAGTGACAGAGGGAGCTCTGAAACTCCTGAATCACTGGGGTTATAGTAATGCATCACCATCCCCAGCAACCTTTTCTCTTTTAAATTGATCATCGCAGGTATTTTTTACAGTGATGAAAAGCTAACACAGTAAACCCTTATCACTTATTTTCTTATTTTATTTTGAATGTTGTCTTTTCAGTTTCTTTATAATATTCTTTTTATTGTTTTTAATATCTTTATTTTGCTTATTTATTTTTATGTGGTGCTGAGGATAGAACCCAGGGCCTCACACGTGCTAGGCAAGCACTCTACCACTGAGCCACAATCCCAGCCCTTCTTTTGATTTTTTATTTTCCATATTTTAATTAGTGTATCATGATTGTACATAATGATGGGGTTCATTGTTATATATTTGTACATGTGCACGATATAAGAGTATAATTTGACCAGTATCATTCCCCGGTGTTTTGCTTTTCCCTTCCCTCCTCCCTCCCCCTGGTCTTTTCCCTCTTCTCTACTGATCTTACTTTGATTTTCATGAGATTTACCCTCCACATATACCTTTCTTTTCCTTTTTCCCCTCTTCTACATGAGCAAAAACATAACAACCCTTAACTTTTTGAGTTTGGTTTATTTCACTTTACATAATGTTGTAAAGTTCCATCCATTTTCCTGCAAATGCCAGGGGTACTTAACCACCAAGCCACATCCCCAATCCTTTTTATTTTGAGACAGTGTCTCGCTAAGTTACCTAGGGCCTCACTAAGTTGCCAAGGCTGGCTTTGAACTTGCAATTCCTTCTGTCATGGCCACCTAAGCCACAGGGATTACAGGTGTGTGCCACCACACCGGCTTCATTTTCTTTATGACTAAATTAAACTCCATTTTGTATATATACCAAATTTTCTCTCTTGATAATATCCTTTGTTGCATAAAAGCTTTAAATTTTGAGGAAGTCCAATTAATCTATTATTTTCTTTTCTTAAATTTGATCTCATTTCTAAGAAACCATTGTCAAATCCAAGACCAAGAAGATTTGCACTTCACTTATGTTTTCTAAGACTTATAGTTCTTACTTAGATTGCTGATATATTTAAGAATGAATCAGTAATCTAAGTAAGAACTTTATTATATATATATATATATATATATATACAATATATATAAATAATATATATATTATTTTATATATAAAATTTTAGTTGTCAATGGATATTTATTTCTTTATTGATAAGTGCTGAGAATTGAACCCAGTGCCTCACACATGCTAGGCAACTGCTCTGCCACTGAGCCACAACCCCAGCCCTGCTGATCCGTTTTGACTTCATTTTTATACATGGTATCTCACTAAGTTCCTTAGGCTGGCCTCAAACTTTGGATTCTCCTGCCTAGGCCTCCTGAGTCACTGAGCTTACAGGTAGGCACCACCAGGCCTGGCCATAGTTGAGGATTTTTACATCTAAATTCATAAGGAATATTAGGCTTAATTTTCTTTACTTAAGATGTCCTTATATGGCCCTAGTATCAGGGTAAGGTTGGCTTCATAGAATGAGTTGGAAAGTGTTCCTTCCTCTTTTTTTTTGGAAGAGTTTGAAAAGAATTGGCATTAATTCTTCTTTAAATGTTTGACAGAATTTATCAGTAAAGCCATCTTGTTCTGAACTTTCCTTTGTTGTTATGCTGTTTTTAAACATTGATTCAATCTTTTTACTTGTTATACATATATTAAGGTTTTACATTTTATTTTCAGTCATGTTAAGGTTTTATATTTTATCTTGAGTCTCCTCATGTTTTTAGAAATGTGTTCATTTTATCTAAGTTATTTAATTTGTTGGTATATACTTGTTCATAGTATTATACTCCTTTTTATTTTTCGAGTTTGTTAGCAATGTATCCACTTTCATTTTTTATTTTACTTACATGTTATTCTCTGTTTGTCAGTCTGACTGAAAGTTTGTCAATTCTGTTGAACTTTTCAACAAACTTTAAGTTTAATTGATTATTTCTATTGTTTTTTCAGTCTCTGTTTAATCTCTGGCCTTTATTATTTCCTTTCTTTTGTTAAATTTGTGTTTAGTATACTTTAAAATTTTTCATCAACATGAAATTAGGTTACTAATTTGAGTTATCTTAATGTAGATATTTATAGCTATAGATTTCCCTCTGATTGGTTCATTTTATATGTTGTTTTCATTTTCATTCATCTCTAAGTATGTTCTAATTTCCATTGTGAATTCTTTTGTGACCCATTGGTTAAGAGCATGTTGCTTAATTTCCATATATTTTTTAAAAGTTTATAGTTTTCTTTTTATCATTGATTTCTTGCTTCATTCCATTGTAATTTAAAAAGATATTTTGTATGATATCAATCTTTTAAAAATTTATTGGGACTTGTTTTATGACCTAATATATGGTCTATCCTAGAGTATGTTTCATGTGTGCAGGAGAAGAATATATATGTGGTTGTTGCTGGGTGGAGACTTCTGTATATTTCTGTTAACTATTGATAATGTTACTTAAATCTTCTATTTACTATTTGTCTTCTGTCTAGATATTATATCCATTATTGAAAGTAGGGCATTTAGTCTTTCATTATTATGATTACAGAACTGTGCACTTTTCCCTTCAATTCTGTTATTTATTTCATATTTTGGGGGTTTAATTGTTTGATGCATATGTTTTAATTATCATATATTCTTTTGAATGTGTGTCTGTGTGTGTTTGTGTGTACACGTGTGGTACTGAGGATCAATCCCAGATCTTTGTATATACTAAGCAAACAAGCAATCTATCACTGAATTCTATCCCCAGGCTTTGTTGTTGTTATTTAATTTTGAGATAGACTTGGTTAGTTGCCCAAGCTAGCCTTGAACTTGTAATACTCCTGTCTCAGCCTCCTGAGTAGCTGGGATTAATTAACCACCACACCTGGTTAATTATTATATTCCTTATGAATGATCCTTTTATCAAAATATAACTTCATATAACTTCATTTTTGTCTGTCATAACAGGTTTTAAATTATTGTCTATTTTGCCTAATATTTGTATAGCCATCTAGTTATCTTTTTTTAAAGAGAGAGAGAGAGAGAGAGAGAGAGAGAGAATTTTTTAATATTTATTTTTTAGCTTTCGGTGGACACAACATCTTTATTTAATTTTATGTGGTGCTGAGGATCGAACCCAAGGCCCCGCGCATGCCAGGCAAGTGCGCTACCACTTGAGCCACATCCCCAGCCCTATCTTTTGTTTTTTATTTACATGGAATGTCTTCTTCTATCCTTCTATATGCAACCTAATTGTATCTTGCATCTTGAAAATAAAGTATGTGTCTTGTAGAATGTGTATAAATCATGTATATTTTAAAATTCTGCCAACCTCTTTGTTTTGATGGGCTGGTTTATGAATTTAATTTTAAAGTAATTATTATTAAGGAAAAATTTACTTCTACCTTTTTTGGGTTTTGTGTTTTTCATATTATTTCTGTTCCTTTTTATAGTGATCACTTTACTGATAATAAAATTTAAATTATATATTCTTCCCAATTTCTTTTCGCTCTTTGAACATATGCAATGCAGTTTCTTTTATCACTGTCTAGAAAGCTAGGGTGTATACCTGTAATCATGGTAACTTGGGAGGCTGAGGCAAGAGGATTGCAAGTTTGAGGCCAGCCTCAGCAACTTAGCAAGACTCTCTCAAAACAGGGCAGGAGATATAGCTCAGAGGTATTGCAACCCTGGGTTTGACCCCTAGCACTTCAAATAATAAAAATAATAATTAATAATAATAATATTTTGTCTAGTAAGTCCAATATTTGGACTTCTTCAGGAATAGCTTTTACATGTTTTTTTTTTTTTTTTTTTTTTTGGTTTTTGTTTTTGAGACAGGACCTTGTTATGTTCTCCAGTTTGAACTCAAACTCTTGAGCTCAAGCAATCCTCTGCCTCAGCCTCCCCAAACTGGGACTCCATGCATGCACTACCACACCCAGCTGGTATTTAATTGTTTAATTGGTATACCATAAATTCACTCTCTTTTCCTTCCTTTCTTCCTCTTGTGGTGCTGAGGATTGAACCTAGAGGCATACACATGCTAGTCAAGTGCCTTACCATTGAGCCACATCTCCAACTTTCCACCCTTTTAAAGTATACAGTCTTGTGGTTTTCATTATATTCACACAATTGTGCGATCATTACCACTATTTAAAATTAGAACATTTTCATTACCCTAAAAAGAAACCTTGTTCCCTTTATCAGTCACTCCCATTTCCATCACTCCCCCTTCCTTAGCCATAGGCAACCACTAGTCTACTGAATCTATGATTTATCTTTTCTAAATATTTCAAATCAGTTAAATCATACATTATTTGTTCTATTTGGTTTTGGTTTTTTACTAACTTCTTTCACTTAGTGTAATTTTTGCATGATACATCATGTCATAGCATGTATAAATAGTTCATTGCTTAAAAAAAACTTTTTTGAATTATTTGACTGGGGATTTAGCTCAATGATAGAGTGCATTTGTAACATATGTGAGGCCCTGGGATTGATCCCCAGCACCACCAAAAAAAAAAAAAAAATTGAAGTGTAAATATTGAGATAATGGTTGATGTACATGCATTTCTAAGAACTAATACAGAGATCCTCAATAATTGTCCACAGTTGGGCTGGGGATATAGCTCATTTGGTAAAGCACTTGCCTCACATGCACAAGGCCCTGTGTTCAATCCCCACCACCATAAAAAAAAAATAATTGTCCACAGTTACCCACAATGATAACATCTTGCACAACTGTGATACAGTATGACAACAAGGATAGTGACATTGATACATTCAAGATATAGACCATTTCTATCACCAGGATCCCTTATATCATTCTAGTATAGTCACCTACCTCTCTCTTGTCCTAGCCCATTCTTAACTCATGACAACCACTAATCTGTTTTTCATATACAAATGATTCCCAATTTACAATGGCTTGACTTAAAAATTTTTTAACTTTACAGTAATAATATGTATTCATAATATGTATTCAGTAATGCTTCAAATTTTGAATTTTTATCTTTTCCTGGGCTAGTATGATACTCTCTCAAGCTGCTTGGTAGTGGCAATGAGCCTAAACTCCCAGACGGCTACATGATCACAAGGGGAAACAACAAATGTTCTACAGTGTTCTGTGTTGCTAAGCTATGATAATTGGTAGGTTAGGTATAATAAATTCATTTTCAACTTATGACATTTTCAACTAATGGAGGATTTAGTGGGATACAACCCCATTATAAATTGAGGAGTAGTTGCATGCAATTTTATCATTTTAAGAATGTTATATCAAATTGGGCATGGTGGAGCATACCTGTAATCCCAGCGGCTCCAGAGGCTGAGGCAGGAGGATCGTGAGTTCAAAGCCAGCCTCAGCCACTGTGAGATGTTAATCAACTCAGTGAGAACCTGTCTCTAAATAAAATACAAGATAGGGCTCGGGATGTGGCTCAGTGGTTGATTGCTCCTGAGTTCAATCCCCAGTCCCTCCCCCCAAAAAAGAATGTTATACCAATGGAGTCTTACAGTATGTATATTTTGGTATTAACTGTTTTTCACTTGGGATAATTCTTTGGAGGTTGGTCTGGAATGCTCTGTGTGTCACTAGTTCATTCCATTTTATTGCCAAGTAGTGTTTCATGTTATTGATGTACCACAGTTGAACCATTGATCCATTAAAGGACATTTGGGTAGTTTACAGGTTGGAACAATATATGAATAAAGCTATTAAGAACATTCATGTGCAGGTTTTCCAATGGAAAAAAAAATTTCTCTGAGATAAATGCCCAAGAGCGTAATTGCTGTGCTATTGTTAGAATGTACCCTTCAAAAAGCACATGTTGTGTTTTAGCCAGTTTTTTCACTGCTGTGACCAAAAGATCTGACAAGAACAATTTTTAAAAGTTTTAATTGTAGATGGACACAATACTTTTATTTCTATGTGGTTCTGAGAATTTAACCCAGTGCCTTAAACATGCAAGGCAAGAGCTCAACCACAGAGCTTACAACCCCAGCCTTTACAAGAACAACTTTTTAAAAAATATTTATTTTTTAGTTTTAGGTGGACACAATATCTTTAGTTTATTTTTATGTGTTGCTGAGGATCAAACCCAGTGCCTCATGCATGCTAGGCAAGCACTTTATCACTAAGCTACAACCCCAGCCTTGACAAAAATAATTTTAAGGAGGAAAAATTTATTTTGCACTCATGGTTTCAGAGGTCTCAGTCCGTAGACACTCAACTCCATTGGTTGGGGCCTGAGGTCAGGTAGAACATCATGGCAAAAGTATGTGGCAGAGGAAAGCAGGTCAGAACATGTACCAGAAAGCAAAGAGAGAGACTCCTCTCAGCACAGACCAAATATATATAACCCAAAGGCATGCCCTCAATGGCCCACCTCCTCCAGCCACACCCTACCTGCCCACAGTTACCACACAGTTAATCTTTATCAGTGGATTAAAATGCACTGAATAGGTTAAGGCTCTCAATCATTTCACTTCTAAACTCTCTTGCATTGTCTCACACATGAGTTTTCAGAGGGTACCTAATATCAAAACCATAACATGTTAGAAACTATGTTCAATGCAAAAGTGTTGGGAAGTAAAACTTAATGAGAGGTGACTAGGTCATGCAGGTTCCACAATCACAATGGACTAATGTCATTGTTATTGAATGGGTTCATTATAAAAGGAGAAATTTGGCCTCCTTTTACTATCTCTCTTTTCTTTGTTCCTTCATCATGGAATGATGCAGCAAGAAGGCCCTCACCAGATGCTGGCTGAGTTAGCTTTTCATCACTGTGATCAAAACCAGAACATCTTAGAGGAAGAAAAGTTTATATGGGGTTCACACTTTCAGAGGTTCAGTCAGTGGTTGTCTGATTTCATTGCTTTGAATCTAAAGTGAGGCAGAACATAATGGCAAAAGGGTATGATAGAAGAAAGCTGCTCACCAAATGGCAACCAGGAAGTAGAGAAAGAAAGTGAGGTATCAGGGACAAAATACAAATCTCAAAGGCATGCCTTCCATGTCCCACTTCCTCCAGCCATGCCCCATCTGGCTACAGTTAACTCCCACTTACTACATTCAAATTATCAATCCATCAAATTGATTAATCCCCTGATTATGTCACAGCTCTCATAATCTAATCATTTTACCTGTGAACATTCCTGCATTGTCTCAAACATGAGCTACAGGTGGAGACCTCATGTCCAAACCATAACATTCTTCCCCTTGCCCCCAAAAGCTCATGCATATCTTACAATGCAAAATGCATTTAGTCCATCTCAAACAGTCCCCATAGAATTAATAGCTCTATCATTGCCCAAAAGTCCAAGTCCAAAGTCTCATGTAAGACTCAAGGAAAACTCTCGACCTTGCAATCCTTTAAAGATGAAAAGCAAGTTACACATAATTGATATACAATGAACAGAGAAAACATTTCCATGGCAAAAAGAAGAAATAGGGGCATAGAAAGAAGGGATGGGACCAAACAAGACTGAAAGTCAACTGGGCAAACATTAGGTTCTGAAGCTTCACCTCCAGCATCTAGGACACATGAGATGTGAGGTCCAAAGGACTTGAACGGCCCTTTGAACCTAACATGGGCTTGCGAATTGTATCCCACATGGCCTCTCTTTTAGTCTGGCTCTGTCTGCAGCCAACACTTTTCCTTAGTACACATTCCACATTACTAGCCTCTCTTAAACCCAGGTGTCTCCACTACAGCTTCAGCTTCCTTCCCACAGCTGCATACATTGCCCTCTCATGTGCTGCCCACAGGCACATAAAACCCTGTTCCACTCTGCCTGACCTCTCAGGCCTTCTTTTGAAGCCTCCATATCTTCAAAATGAAGCACCCTGCATTCCTAGAAAACCAGCACCACATGGATGATGCCAAAGTCTGCTGCCAACTTGATCAGTGGTCTCTGAGTGCCTGGGCAGCTGAGCATAGTAAACCAAATCCCTGGGAAATAACTTCTTAGGCACCATTGTGTGAGCAGGGTGCCCCCAAGGTCTCTTAAATGAGTTCTCACTTTTATATCCTTGAGGTTGTGATGGGATGTTGATTGTTGCGATATCTCTCCAGTTGTCTCTGGGCAAAGTACTTAGCTTCTCTTTAGTGCCAGTAATTTTTTTTTTTTTACAACCACAACTTCCCTGGCCCCAATTTTAAATTGTTTCTTTGCGAGTCAAACTTCAAGTTTTTCAAATATTTCCTCTCTGTCTTTTTGCTCATGTTTCACACAATAAATATGGATAAATGCTATCAGCAATACCCATTTCACATGTTGAATGCTGTGTTGTCTTTACAGTTCCTCCAAGAGACTAAATGGTCCACCACCTTTAAATTCAGCTTTACAGAAATTCTCAAGACATAGGCAAAATGTAGACAACTTATTATTCAGGATGTAACATGAATAATATCTACTCCAATTCCCAATAGAGGATTATTATTATTATTATTATTATTATTATTATTATTATTATTATTATTATATTATTCAGGATGTAACATGAATAATATGTAGTCCAATTCCCAATATAGGCCTCTGAAACATTATGAGCAGTTTTTATTATCTACAGTTCTTTATGCATTCTGGTCTTCTCAGTTTCCACCAGAATTACCCATTAAGTTCTGCTTAAAGCATTCTCCAGCCTACACTTCCAAACTTTCCCAAATTCCCCCACAAAGTAGTTTCAAAGGCCTCTGTCAGTTAATGACAGCAACTACCCTTTTCTTCGAACCAATTTTTGTATTCCCTCTGTCTTTAGCAAGCACTTTAGCAGGTTCAGTACATCAAGCTTGGGTTTTCCAGCCTCCTGAAACATAAGTCAATAAATTCTTATTCATTATAAATTACCCAGTATATAGTATTCTGTTACAGCTGCACAAAATAGACTAAGACATGCTGGACTATACTGTAGTTGGAGACAGAAGAAGAAAGGAGGAGGTGGGGAAGGGGAGGAGTAAGAGGAGTAACTATTGAATTTTTTTTCAGATTGTCTTTATCATCGTGCATTCCCACTAATAATGCCTGTGTCATTCAGTTTCTTTACGACCTTCATGGACTCAATTTCTTCACATCCTTGTTTATTGTCACTGTTTTTTATTTTAGCCGTTCTAATAGGTGTGCAGTTGTGTTGCATTGTGTGACCTGAGTTACTTCATAATGTCTACTTCAATGAGACTAATGTGAATGTTCATGTATATAAAGTGTTTGGCACAATTAGAAATGTTAACTATGATTATTATATAGGTAGAGATGGCATGGTCCTCACCCTCAAAATGGTTATAATCTCATGGAGAACAAAGACATGGAAACAAATAATGTTAATCCAGATTGCTAATCAGAGGAGTCATGATTCAGAAATTATGCGACCCCAGTCTAGGGATAGAAACTGCTGAGGAAAAATTTCACAGTAGAACTGATACTCAGCTAAGACTTGAAGAATAAGTTAGTTTAGCTAAGCAAAAGGAAAGCTGGCATGGATGCACTTCAGGCAGAAATTACAGATAAAGAATACTGTGGTAGACAGAAGACGATTAAAATGGCTATAGGTCAGCTATGGCCGTAGGGAGAAACCTGACATGAGGCTGGGGAGGAGGTGGTGAGGAATTAAACAGGGACTCACATGCTGCAAAATAGAGTTTGGACTTCACCCTGTCAGCACTGGAAAGCCATAGAATGCTCAAGAATATCTTTGGCCAATGAGGGGACTTTGGTGACACCACTCATATCCTAGGTTTTCCTGCTCAGATGCCTGCTGACTCCTTCCTGGGTCCCTGGTGGGCTGGATATGCTCTTTTTCCAAGGGTTTCTGTAACCAAAAGCTTGTTACATATTAGACATATTTATAATTCCTCTCTAACCCATCACCAAACAAAGCCCAAATATGGCCACAAACACTTAATTCATCACATATCAGTTCTTATTAAGACAATAAATGCAGACTTTCATTTTTTAACTCCCTACTCGTGTTTGCCCTGATTTTCCCCGGCTTCCCATACGCTTTTTTGATTTCTGCTTTTGTTCCTGCTCTAGTGAAATTCAGAAAGCTCTAGATTAGGAGCTGGAGGTGTAGAGGTTTAGCTTAGTGGTAGTGTTCACCTAGAGTGCTTAAGGCCATAGATTCATTTCCCAGAACCACAGAGAGATGAGGGGCAGAGGGCTTGGACTGAACAGGAATTTGCATTCCAGGCCTGGTCTTCCCAGACTGACTATTACCTTGGGCAAGCCTCTTCTTTATCTGAGTCTTAGTTAGATGCTTGTCTGTACCAGGAAAGCATGTTGACCTTAATGTCCCAACATTCTCTACAACTTTTTGCCATAAAAAACTCTTTTCATACTTGTAGTTTCTAAGGGCACATTCTCATGCAAATCTCATGGGTTTCCATTTTATTAAGAAAGGGGTGGGAATAGAGTTCAGTTAGAGTGGAAATGCTTAATACCACAAAAAAGTCTGGGTTTCAGAAGGATGAATTATGTTCTCAAGGTCATAAAACAATTTAGGGTCAGAGTTGGGCCTTAAACCTACATGATCTGATGCCTTACCACCAGACCATTCACTCTTTTTTCACCCTTTTGATCAATTCCTTTTATTCACCTCCTTACTTTCTCCAATGGACCCGTATAACTCTCCCCCTATCAAATGAAATATTTTTTTGCTACATATTTTATATTTTTGTCCAGGGATCCAAGAATCTTTGGCCTGTCGAAGGTACTGAGAAGAAACAGTGTGAGAAGCATGCAAAAAAAAAAAAAAAAAACAGGAAGAAAACAGGTTCTTCCCATTGTCCTACACTGCCACCCAGAGCCATGGCAGCAATGCCAGGTAAGTACCTTAGAAACATAGATGATAAACAGATTAGGATGTCCCTGCCTATATGCAATTCAAAATTTTTAAAACAACAACAATAAATCAGTGAAATCAGGGTGAAGAAATACATTGTTCTGATCCTTCTCATGACAACAAATTCAAAGTGTTTAAAAATATTAACTAGGAAAACATTCTCAATTTGAAGGGCTGATTTTTTGTGCACTTCCTTTTTTGCAATACTGGGGATTGAACCCTGAACCTCATGCATGCTGCTTAAGTCCTCTACCACTGAGCTACAGACCCAGCCCAGAATACATGTTTTGAAATTATGTCTGTATATCTGCAATACATGATGGATATGAATAACTGATGATATCACTATGAAAATATGGGGCTGCTTGGGCTTACTGCCATTCTTACTTGGGACCTATGTGTTTCCTCTGGTGTTCCTGTCAGCAACCTGGAGGCATTGGACTTCAGAGAGACCACCTCCAGAGTCTAGCCCAAGGCACCAGCCTCAGAATGTTGGCTTAATGCAAGGATCTAGGATGGTGGGGAAGTGTTAAGGAGTGATATTGACCAAATTATATTGTTATATTTTGTGCATTTGTTATTATATAACAATAGATCCCATCATTACGTACAACTATAATGCACCAATAAAAATGTGGAGAAAACAAACAAACAAAAAAAGATTTAGGATGAGCAAGGTATGAAGGCTACTTTTTTTCTGACCCTTTCTGGCTTCCACGGTCCCTTGCTCTTTGCCTTTCACTCTGTCCATCTTTTTTTCTATTTTTCTCTGATTTTATCTTGTCTTCTCTATTCCTCCCTATCTTTCAATCTTTCTTATTTTGCCTAGTCTCTCAAACTCTGCTTTTTTTCTGTTTTTCTCTCTGCCACTCTCTTTCCTTCAATCTTTTCCTAATATTCCATTGTCTCTTTCTTTCTTTTGTGACCTACATGGGTGTGTGTAATGTCAACTTCTCCCTATGTCTCATTTTCTTTCCTGTTCCAAGGCTCACGGGGACCTTCAGAGAGAATAAGCTGCTCTCTGTAGAGAAGTTAGGGGTAGAGATTTAGGGCTAAATTTGAAAGTTTCAGTTAGGGAAGAAGGAGGGAAAACTGGCTTATTCAGTCAGGGGATGGAGCCTGGGGTGGGAACTTGGCAAAGACTAAAAGTTCCAACGTTCAGTCTGTGTTCTGGCCCTACAGTCTCTGACTGAAGCCTTGAGGCTATTTTTAGAAGCTTTCAAAATATCCCAGAAGGCGGCATCTACCCCCTCCATTCAGCCTGGGATGCTGGAGGATTCATTGAAGATAGAATAACTGAGGCCTGTCCTATACTCTTCCTCATTTTCACTAGCCACTGTGAAAACCATCCTAATTTTGTCCCAGATTTGAGTACCATGGAGGAGAGGGAAGGTAGCAGTAGATGATGAGCCATGCAGAGATGGGAAGGGGTGAATAAAGTGCCTCAAATCCCAAGATCCCAAAGCATCCTAGAAGGGATTCTAGAGGTCAGCTAGTCTTGCTCCCTCAATATTTATATGTGATGACTAGAAAGGGCACTATTAATATCTTTCAAAAAAGAAAGCAGGAAAGAAAAGAATCTCTTAAAACCATTCCTTCACCTCTGCCCTAGTTTACTGTCTCTGGTAGGGATTATAGCAATAGTTTGGTTTCTCTGCCTCCAGTCTCTCACTGAAAATCTAGTTTCCACCCTGGCCAGAGAAACCTATCATATTTTTGGGTGGGGTGGAAGTGGAAAGGCAAATTTGACTGTGTTACTCCAACTTAGAGTCTTCACTAGATCCTCAGTATCTACTGGATAAAATCCTAAATCCCTTAGCTGGAAGGCAAACCCATTTGTGATTTTGCTCCTTTTACAAACTTCTCTGACTTGATGTGTTTTCCTTTGGGACCTTCAAACTCTGATATTCTCCTAAACCAACCTTATATTCCCTCTTTTCTCTCTTCTCTCTTCTCTCTCTCTCTCTCTCTCTCTCAATTTTTTTTTAAAGTTAACACATGCCTATGGGTAGAAATTCAAACAAACTGTACAGTAAAATAAAAAGTAAAACTCTTCCAGTTTTCCAGGCCCTATTCCCATCCAAAGATAACTATCTCCCCAAGTATTCTCCTTTATCCCTTTCACAGTGATTCAGCCATAAAGGGCCTCCCTGCTGTATCTAAAACATATGAGCTCCCAAATAAGGACTTTGCCCTTGTTACTTCCTCTGTCTGGAATGATCTTTCCCCAGATATCTTGCTTCTTCCCTCAGTTCCTTCCTGTCTCTACTTAATTGTTGCCTCATTGTTGAGGTGTTCCTTGATTTACCTTATCTAAATTTGCAACTTCTGCCACATCTCTTATCTCCTTCCTTGCTTTATTAATTAGCATTTATCATCATCTAACATACTATATATTATACTAATTTTATTGATTTATTGTCTGTCTTATTCACTAGGACATATGTTCCATGAGGGCAGTGATTTTTCACCATGTCTATCTCCCTAATACATGATTGAACACATGCTACATCATGGGTTTTAAATAAATATATAACTGATGTTCAACAGTTATTAACCATAAATTCTCTTGGGTAGTTCAGAATGTTTCTGGATTCTATTCTGATCAATTCATTTGGTTCTTCTTTCTTTGTTAAAATACAATTCTGTAAATTTATGTATACTCTCACACTTCTGGTTGTTCCCTCTGCCTAGCATGAATTTTCCCCTCACTTGTCTATGTGGAGAATTCCCTATTTTTGTAAAATATTTTCTACTACTCCAAGTCTGGATTAGATGTCCTCCGACATTCACCCACAGTCTCACTGCCATTTTTTTTTTATTACCTCATGCCTGGATCATCAATTTACACATCGATCTTTCCTGTAAACTGTAAGCAATCTGAGGGACCAGGAATTATTAATGGTGGTATCTATGCTTAACATAGTCCCTGCCATTTAGTAGGTGAAAGGAAAGCAAGGAACCAGGAGATGGGCGAGTGAGAAATGAAAGATGGAGACCAGGCAGAGATATACAAGAATTTATTTGTCAGAGCTGACAAATAAAGGTCATCTCTCTATAGGAGAGAGGCAAAACAGGCTTGGGGTTTGGGACTTTTATGGGGCAGGCTCAGGGATTAGAGCCTGATAGGTCCTAATGCAGGCAATTAAGGGTGGGGTTGGTATGAGGGAGTGGTAAGCTTTTCTCAGAAATGCCCTTGGGCGGAAAGTGAAATTTTTCCTTAAAATGGAGGCTTTCACTTAAAATGGCCATCCAGATGCTAACCAAGGACCTTATAGTAGGAGCAACCATAATCAGAAAGATGTGGATTTTAATCCAGCTTTGTCACTTTCAAACTGTGTAACCTTGGACAAGTCACTTTATCTCCTGAATCTTGTAATATATGCATCATTATATTCAGCATATGGAGTTGTGGGAGATAAAATAACTCCACATGCATAATGTGCTGCAACAACCAGGTGTGGTAACTCACACTTGTAATTCCAATGATTCAGGAGGCCCAGGCAGGAGGATCACAAGTTTAAGACCAGCCTCAGCAACTTAATGATACCCTGCCCAAAAATTAAAATATAACTCAGTAGTAAAATGACCCTGGACACAATCCCTAGTACCAAAAAAAGTGCTGTATCAAATGTATAGACCTCTAGGTACTTCACTTGCCCCTCATGAGGGAAGTAGGACAGCATATGAGTGTCCTGTTTTCAGGAGAACCATCAGAGTTCCTGAGATGTGAAAGTTTACTTTCCTAGATGATAGGGTAATTAAGTGGCAGATCCAGTATCCAAATCTGAATCTGCCAGATTGGAAGCTTGTTCTCTACCTGGGAAGTAGAAACAGTATAGACTGCAGGGCTTCTGGTTCCTAAGCCATTATGTAGGTAATGTGTGTGGCTCATAGAGAAGACTGGCACCTCCTGGACAGCATGGCTAGCTTCACTGAGGGAAGTAGAGTACAGGTCCAGCCTCTCCTTAGCCCTGGGTTGCTTGGCTATGTCAGCTTCTTAACCAGTGAGAAAAGAGGCAGTCCATATTGTGTGAGGTTGGAAGAAGAAGAAATTTAAGAGCTTTCTTCTAGGAGTGGCAGCTGAAGCCTGGGCCTTCTCTAAGGGAAATTTTGAGAGGAAAGGAGATCATAAGAACTGCTGCACATAGTGCCTACTGTTTGCCAGCCACTCACTTGTGTGTCTATTAATTCACATAATAAGCATCTACTGAACACCTGCTCTCCAGGTGCTTTCCTGGATGCTGGAGGAGCAGCAGTGAATGGGACCAGAGGGGGAGGACAAAAGTAGCAAATAGGTGATAACTACAAAGAACTCATGGTAGTCCTTCATTTTATGAATAGGAAATTGTAACTCAGACTGTGAATATGAATTGCCCATACCACACAACTACTGTTGGGATCCAAATGTGAAGATTTGTTCAGTTTATTTTTTAAAATTTTTATTTTTTTTTTATTATTATTTTTTACAGTACTAGGGATTGAATCCAGGAGCTCTTGACTACTGAGCTTCATTCTCAACTCTTTTTTTCTTTTTAGACAGGATCTCAAAAAGTAGTCCAGGCTGGCCTCAAACTTGTGATCCTCCTGCCTCAGGCTCCTGAATCTCTAGGATTACAGGCATGAACCACAAACTCAATTTTGCTCAACTTTAACCTGGTATTTGGCCAGGGATACAGCTCAAGGGTACAGCACTTCCTAGCATGTTTGAGGCCCTGGTGTGAAAAAACAGACAAAAACAAAACAAAACAAACCTACTATTGTTTTGGCTATACTGTTCTACCTCTCTGAATTGGCTGCCTCCAAATCATTTTTTTTCTATTACTTTCAGCCTTCACAATGTCATCACTAGAAAGGCACTCCTGTGAGGTAACACTTACTTCTTCAAGAATTCCCTATTAACATGTCAGAACAGCATACCTTGGAAATATTAGCATATTTCAGTTTACAACTTTAATCTAGCAGTCACCTAGCAGGAAGCAAATGGGAGTAGGTAACAGATGGTAAGTTTTGGTGGAAGGCAAAGGAGGGAAGAGGAAATGTAAAGTAGCTGAGAAAAGGGCCTAAATGTACTAGAAGAAAATATAGGAGCTGGGAGTGTAGGTCAGTGGTACAGTGCTTGACTAGCATGTGCAAGGCCTTGGGTTCCATCCTCAGCATCACAAAAAAAGCTACAAAAGAAGAACTATAAACCACTAACAACATGAAAAGATACTTAATCTCGGTAGTAATTAAATAATAAAATAATTACAATTTTTTTTCAGTCTAGCATTTTGGCAGAGATTTAAATGACTGATGATACCTGGTGTTGGTGGGCATGTGGAGAGAAAAGTACTTATACACATTGTAAGTTATGCAATGTAAATTATAAAAAACTATCTGAAGGTTGGTTGACCACAGGTGTCAAAAATTCATTTTTTACCCTTTCGCCCACTGAGGAATAAATGTGGATGAGTGTATAGAGATATATACATAAGTATATAGAGATATATCACATGTTTTTTTGATAGCAGAATGGGTAAATAAGCTATAATACATCCATGCAATGAAACACTATGAAGCTACTTAAAATGGTGAAATAGACCTATATTGATACAGAAATGCCCCCAAAATACTTCTGAATGAAAAAAAGCAATAAAACAGCATGCAGAATGTAAATTAGTGTGTGTGTGTGTGTGTGTGTGTGTATAGAGTATTGATTTAACATTCCAGCAGCCATCTTAAATGTTAACCGCCATCTTATGAGATAAATTTTGCTTTCCTATTTCCTCTTACTCAACTCCCCCCACCCCCCCTTAGTGACCTATGTCATGGTACCATAACCCTAAATCAATCCCAGAAAGACACAACCCCTTGACTCTGGAAAGCCCCATGGTGCTAGCGACCTAAACTAATCCCATGCTATTCCCCACTGACCTAGCTCTGACACAAGCACCCCTCTCTCCGGCCTATCCCATAGTGCCACAGCCACAACTACAACTTCAAACTCCTACCCCATAAAAGCTGAACACCCAAACATCTCAGGGCCTCTCTACATCAATGGAGAGATGTGCCTTTATTTGTTAGCTCTGACAAATAAACTCTCCTGTGTATTTCTGCCTGGTCTCTGTCTTTTATCTTGCTTGCCCATCTCCCAGTTCCTCACTTTCCTTTCAGTGCGTGCATGCACACACATGTGAATTATCCTAGACAATATTAATAGAAACATCATTTCTAGAAGAAGGGAGGTAACATTTGATTTCTACATTAGGCAGTTCTCCAGGGTCCAGCTTTGGGCACAGCATATTAAAAGGTACAAAGATAAGTGACAAATTGGAGTCTGTCCAGAAGGAAGTGAGTAGGCTGGGAGGGAGTGGAACCTGAGTCAGGGAAACAGTTGAAGGAGCTGGAGCCATAGAGGATTGAAACCCCATGGAAATTTATTTTGATTTACATAAAAGAAGCTCTTTGTATGGCTCAGGTCTTCGTGATTAAATATGTTGTCTAGCTAGGGATGAGGAGTGAGTGAGTTTCTCACTCAGGAAGTGTGTTAGGAGAGGGTCAGGGAGTCACTTGGATGACCCCTAAATCCCTTTTCTTCTAGCTTTCGAGACTCTTCAGACTTGACAAATGTTGTATACTTGCACTGCCTGCCTGAGACTGATGAAAAAGGCAAAGATGGGGGGGGGCAGGAAATAAAGCCCACTGGAACCTTCAATGAGTTAGAGCAAAGGCCACAGTCAGCTTGATTTTCTACCCTCAACCCCTTAAAAAGATCCCCCATTTCCCTGCCCTACCAGCCCCTCCCTCTCCCATGGCCTCTGAATTGTGGAAAAGACAGGACTTCTACCACAGCTTGGAACTCCCCCCCGCTCCCCTCCCTCTGGGTCAGAGTTTAAATTGGCTCTACTATTAGGCTGAATAGGTAGGTGGTTAAGTAGGTGGTGTGGTTCCAAGGGCACTAGACCTACCCCCCTGTTTCAAGATACCTCCTCAAGGTCTGATTTTTCATTAGTGTTCTGTCCTTTGAATCTTGAATGCTTTCCAAAATTCCTTTGCAAAAATGCCAATAATTCCGGGAAGGGGATCACCTTAAGCTGCCAGGAAAAGGGAGGGGTGGGGAAGGGCTCTGCATTCTGCAAGGGCCTCTTTTGAGTGTCTAGAGGAAGTTTTGTAGGCTGGTAGGCTGGGCAAGGAAGGAGGGGAGGAGGCCCTTAGGGAGGAGTTTTCTATCCAGGGGCCCAAGTACTCTGTGGTTAAGGCTTAGAATGGTTAGACTCTGTAGTTCCTAGGCCTGCCCACAAATTAGAATCACCCAGAGAGTTTTTAAAAATATTGATGCCCAGACTTCACTCAAGCCAGAAGGTTCCAATTTAATTGGTCTGGGGTGGGATCTGGGTATACTTATTTTTGTAAAATCTCCCAAGTGATTCTAATGTTCAGCCAGGACTGTGAACCACTAAACCAAGAGAAGCTCAGACAGATGCAATCTAACCTGAAGGAGAAGAAATAGGGGCTGGGTAAGCTTCTTGATTCCTTGTAGGGCAGGACCTATGGAAAAGGGAATGGTACTACTCCCCTGTCCCTCCAAGTACCAGCCCCTGCCTCAAGGGTGATTGAGGGCTGGTAGGTTAGTTAATTTCCTGGTTTTAATATTATAAATTCCCACATCCCTGGAAAACTGGAAAGATTGATCATCTTACAGAGGGCGACCGTAAGTATTTAAATCTTAAGTCATCTGAGCTCTTATTGGGATAACCACCTTTCCCCCTCCCTCAGTTTTCTCTTCTGTAAAATGGGACTAGTCTTTAAACACTCATTCTGCCTCTCTCCTGGCTTCTGTAAAATGGAATAACATTAGTGAAGGGGCTCAGTGATTTGTGAAGCACTGAACACCCTTCTGGATGGAATGTTATAAATAATAAGCAAAACCTGCCAGGCTGAAAAGATCACAAGATGATTGCCAGTTAAATTTGTAAAGTCCACTGTAATGGCAGACTGGCTTTCATTTATCCTTTTCTTCTTCTCCTATGGGTTACCTTACCTCTTCCCCCAACTTTAAAAAATATTCTAGGATATCAGGAGTTCTGGGATGTGGCTCTAGCATGTGCAAGGCCCTGGGTTCCATCCTCAGTACCATAAATAATAATAAATAAACAAACAATCCTAGGATATCAGGGATCAAAGGGACAGCAGGCAACTTTCAGTCCTATCCCACCATCAAACAGATAGATTGAAACCTAGAAGGTAAAATAACTGACCCAAGATCATATAGTTCATTTAGGGGCAGAACTGGGGTTCAAACTCGACATAACTTAATGCTTAGCCCCTTCATTCCAGAGTTGTGTATTACTTCTCAAGCACTGCTCTGACCCCCATAGGCCCATATGTCCATTTGGGGGTATTGTATTTAACATCCCCTACAAACATGCTCTCAATACAAAGAGAAAAGGGACTATGGGAAGCTCAGCATGGGGGAATTTAATCCAGCTTAAGGCAACTGGCTATGGTCAGGGAAGACTTCTCAGATGAGATGAGCTGAGACTAGAAGAAAAGTAATAGTTCTTCAGGTAAACAGAGAGGGCCAATGGAGGAAGGACATTCTAGGTAGTGGGAACTGCATATACAATGGCCTATAGGAGTAAGAAAACATAGTTTTTTCAGTTCACTGCAGCATTTGGTATAACTGAAAGTCAGGGCTTGGGTAGACAGATAGGAGATAAAACTGGTCATATTTACCCTGATTCTGGACTTTAGCCTGTAGGTGTCAGAACACCACTGAAAAGTTTTAAACTAGGATCAGATATTTGATGCTATTTAACCACTTGTAACTCCAAGGCAAACAGAGAGGGATTAACAAAAACAATGGGAAAGTTACAGAGCACCCTCAATCTCAAAACACAACTAACAGGGCTGGGGCTATAGCTCAGCGGTAGAGTGCTTGCCTAGCACATGTGAGGCCCTGGGTTCAATCCTCAGCACCACATACAAATGAATAAATAGAATAAAGGTATTTTGGGGGCTGGGGATGTGGCTCAAGGGGTAGCGCGCTCACCTGGCCCGGGTTCGATCCTCAGCACCACATACAAACAAAGATGTGTCCGCCTAAAAAATAAATATTAAAATTATTTCTCTCTCTCTCTCTCTCTCTCTCTCTCTCTCTCTCTCCCTCTCTCACTCTATCTTTAAAAAAAAAAAAAACAAACACAACTAACACACTCCTGGCCCAAACCTCTGAATACTGGAGCTGACGCCTAGTCCTGACTCATCCTTGGGATACTGGGCTGGGAGGAGGTCCAGCCCCACCCTCTCATGTCTGGGCTGAGTCTAGGCTGAGCCATGTAGACTCTGGGCCCAGGCTGGCAGACCTTCAGGCCATCCCTCTCAGAATGTGCTTCTCAGGCTGGTCTGGGCAGAATCCTCGACCCTGACAGGGACCAGTACCCCAGGATCTCTGTTGTGGTTCTTGTTCTCATATATATCAGTGCTGTTTTTTTTTTTTTTTTTTTTTTTTTTTTTTTTCGGTCTTTTCTCAGGCTTCATGTAATAATCCCTTGTACTTCCAGGTTCCCGTAACAGAGTTCTCTTTCTAGCCCATGGAGTTTCCCTGAATCATGTTCATGAGGGAAGTGGGTGTCCAAAGCATTGTGGCAGCACAGAGAAGGAAGGGAATTTGGATGAGTTGTGAGGCTGAGGGTGGAATAGCTACACAGAAAAAATGACACTTGGGTTGTGAAGGTGAGTAGGAGGTGGTCAGGTGGAAAAAGATTATAAGGGGCTGGGGATGTGGTTCAAGTGGTAGCGCGCTCGTCTGGCATGCGTGCGGCCCGGGTTCGATCCTCAGCACCACATACCAACAAAGATGTTGTGTCCGCCGAAAACTAAAAAATAAATATTAAAAAATTTTTAAAAAAAGATTATAAAACTGAGGTACAGAAGGCTTGAAGGCACAGAATTTTGAACTTACATGGGAATGCTTAGTGGCTCCAAGAGAGAGGACATACATGGTGTTGAAAAGGAGAACAGGCATGGGGAGGAGACTTGAGAAAAGACTACTCAAGGGTCTCTTGAGAATCACCACCTTGATACTTCATGGGTACCTCAAATTTACTATGTCTAAAAACGACATCATTTTCTCCCTACTTCCATAAATGGGTCCTCTCCTAAGACTCCAAATCTCTGAGCCTTATTTATTCTACTTCATTTAATCTGGCTCCAATTTATTCTCTTCTCTCCATTCCTGATGCTACTGTCCAAATCTATAGCTGAAAAGTGAGCACCTCTAGGTTAAATCCCCAGTACAAAATATAACAAAACAAAAATCCTAATATTATACACAAAGCCATTTATGAACTTAGCACCTCTTATTCATTTGTACTTACTGAGCACCAACTATATTAAATGCCAAGCACTGTACTGGGCACTGAAAGTGAATAGCTATCAAAACCAGACTCTTCTTATTCTCATGGAATTTATGGGCCACTTATAGAGACAAACATTAATCAACTCAACAGTCAATTAAATGTATACTTACAAACTCTGGTAAATTCTCTTAAAGAAGGGTGGCCCGATCTTTAAAGATGTGACAAGTGTCCTGATATGTGGCAGGGTTTAGAAAGTTCCACGATAATTGATTTTTGAGGGGCTGGGGTTATAGCTCTGTGGCAGAGTGCTTGCCTAACATGTGTGAGGCACTGGGTTCAATCCTCAGACCCACATAAAAATAAATAAAATAAAGGTATTGTATCCATTTACAACTTAAAAACATTTTAAAACTGATATTTGATTTAACCAAAGGGTTGGATTGGTGTTAATTAGGTAAATGGTGGGAGTGGGGAAACATGTGCCTTCTCAAGAATAAATAGTATACAAAGATCTTCTTGGGGGAATAGGTTGGAAGAAGCATGACACACTTTAGAAACAGAAAGGTAGTGTGGCTAGGAGGCAAACACCAAGAGACAGAGTTGGTTGAGACATACACTAGAGAAATAGGCAGAAACCAGATCATAAGATAATTTCTAAGGCCATGACAAAGATTCTCTGTTTTTCATCAGAAGAGCAAAAAGAAGGAGCCATTGAATTCGTTTAAGTTGGACAATGACACGATCAGATTTACATATTGAAAAGATACCTCTGACTGCCTTGTGGAGAATGGGTTGGAGGAGTGCCAGAAAATATGTGGGGAAATCAGTTAGGAACCTGCTGCAGTTATCCATATGAGTTGACTGGGACCAAGGTATTTAGAGTGGAGATGGAGAGAATCAGGCAGATTTGAGACTTACTGAGGAGGTTCAGTGATAGGAATTGGCAATAGGATGAAATGGGGGTGAGTGGGGACAAAGGAGGTATTAAGGATGATTCTTAGTTTCTGGAAGGAGACAGGTTTGAGAGGGAAGATCAGAAGAATTTTTGCAAATGCTGAGATGGAGGCATCTGTGAGGTGGGACATATTTGTTACATGGACCTGGTCCTCTAGCTTCATCAGTCTGCTTTCAGATATTTACATTTCCAAGATCTCTCTTGCTTCCTTTACAATTAGATATTGTTCCTTCTGCCTGATGAACCATCTTCATTTATTCCCCCAAGCCTCCCTTTTCCCCTTTCTAGGAGAAAAGTGTCTTTGTACATTTATACTGCTATTACTAACACAGAAAGCACTCAATATAACAAAATACCTCAGACTGAGTAATTTATAAAAAACAGAAAAATATTTTTCATAGTTCTGGAAGCTGGAAGGTCATAGTTCAAGATCATAAAGCCAGCAATTTCAGTATCTGGTGATTGCCTGGTCTCTACCTTTAAGATAGCACCTTTAATGTTATATCCTCACAGGCAAGAGAGGATGGAAGGGCAAAAAGGAACCTAATTAATTCCCTTCATCTTTCTTATAGAGTTATTAGTCACCTTCATGACGAGAGGGCCCCGTGACCTAATCACCTAAATGTCCCTCCTTTTAATTCTTGGGGCAATATGCTCTTGGGGCAATAATTATGTTTCAACATGACTTGGAGGAATACAAACATCAAATCACAGACAAAAGAACAACTAGGGGAAAGTCTCCAAAGTGTATGAATAGGCAGCGTGAGTGTGTGTGTGTGTGTGTGTGTGTGTGTGTGTGTGTGAGAGAGAGAGAGAGAGAGAGAGAGAGAGAGAGAGAGAGAATATACAACAGCCAAGAGAGTATAGTAGTCGAAAGTATGGGACTGACTGGCAGTGTAAATAAGTGGTAGAATGCAGGTTTAGTGTGTATGCATGAGGTTCTAGGTTCAGTACCTAGCAACGAAAACAAAATAAAAAGTGTAGACCCTGCATCAGAGCATCTGGGCTCATATCATATCATCTTCAGGGGCCAATGACATTGGACAAGTTATTCTTTCTTGGCTTTAGCTTCTTCCTCTATAACATGGGGATAACAATAATAACCTATGATTTGAAGGATATTGAACCCAGTGCCTCACACGAGGATGAAATAATTATGTATATCAATTCCTCACATATAAAAAGCACTCAATATTGATCATAGTTATTGTTGTCGAGTTTTTGTGGGTATTGGGAGGGGTGGACAAGGTCAATGAATATACCAATCTGACTAGAAAAATTCAGTGGAATTTATTTTTTTCCATTTGACGTGTTAACTTGTTAATATGTTTTGAGATGGGGTCTGGCTATATTGCTTAGGGTGGCCTTGAACTCCTAGGCTCAAGCAATTCTTATGCCTCAGCCTCCTGAGTACAGGTATGTGCCACCAAGCCCAGCTTCAGTTGCACTTAAAGGAAGAGATGTGACTGGAAATAAAAGGCAGGGCCTGGTGGTAGACAGGGAGAGAATACCAAAGATCATACTGCCCAGATGTTAGTGAGTGAGCTTACAGACCTAGGCTGGGATGCTAAATCCTGTGACCTTTCTATGTAATTTACTGCCTATTTTCACTAGGAAGAAAATGGAGGGAAAATGGTTGCTAAAAGGCAGAGCATATCACTTCAGCAGGGAGAAGGAACAGTGTTCAGGATGTGGTCTCTAGGTCCAATATGCAAGCTTGTATTTAAGGGAGCAGTGGATGTATGTGGTAGTTAAAAAACAACAACAAAAACATTAGTGAGTAGCACATGTGAGGCACTGGGTTCAATACTCAGCACCACATAAAAACATAAATTAAAAAAAAAAAAACAGAAGTATTGTGTCCATCTACAACTATTTTTTTTATTACTGAGTTTCATATCTAGAGAATAGGATTCCAGTTCCAGCTTTTATGGTTATATGGCCCTGGGCAGGCTTATATGTTCTCTGAGCCATTTTGTAGAAGGGCTAGGAATCCCTACACTGTCAAAGCAAAAAGCAAATGAGCTAATACGAAACAACATATGGGAAAACAGACTGTCACTGCTACCATCCACAAATAACATATGAGCAAGCTCCTGGCATTGCACATGGCATATACCAGGTGCTATAGGAAAGATTCTTGGATAAGCAGCATAATCTGATTATATACACACACACACACACACATACACACGTGCGCGCGTGCATATGTGTGCATGTGTGTGCGTGTGTGTGTGTGTGTGTGTGGGTGTGGGTGTGTGTGTGAGAGAGAAAAGAAGAATGCATGTACATTCTTGCGTGGATAGATAAAGGGAGTCCATAAGATTCTCTTTCTGAAAAACAAAAGATGTACCTGAGAAATAAATGATGTATGTTCTAGGTTATCTTTCCTTTCAGGTGTTCAGGTGCTGACTAGGGAGATATTGGCCTCCCTTGGACTTAGCCTCTTAGGTGAAATACCACTCCATATTGAGGGACATTGTGAAGGATTGATGTATAAGGCATGCCAAGATTTCACCCATTTATCTCTACTCTGTGTCGAGTGGTGGGACTGTGGTGGTGAGAAGAAAAGGTCCTGGCCTCACAAAAATCATGGTTTAGCTGGGTGTGGTGGCATATACCTATAATTCCAGCTACTTTGGAGGTTTAGGCAGGAAGCTCAAGCTCAAGATCCTAGGCAACTTAGTGAGACCCCATCTTAAAATAGAAAGTAAAAAAGGGTCGGGGGTGTACTTCAGTAGTTAAGCACCCCGGGTTCAATCCTCAGAACCAGAAAGAAAAAAAATATATATATGGTCTAAACTAGATACTTGCTGGGAATAGAGAAGCTGAAACAGGAGAATTTCAAGTTTGAGGTCAGCCTACACAACTTAGCTGAGACCCTATCTCAAAATAGAAAATAAAAAGGGCTGGAGATGTAGCTCAGTGGTAGATCACTTGTCTAGCATATGTGAGGCCCTGAGATCAATCCCCAGTACAGAAAAAAAAATAATCACAGTCTCATGGGGGGTAATAGTTTTCTGTAACTACTGTTAAATTTATAATAATTTTAATGAATTTATAATAAACTTAGTGGCTTAACACAATTCTTTTTTACAATGCTGGAGGCCAAAAGTCCAAAACAGGTCAGCAGAGCTGAGTTCCTTCTGAAAGCACTAGAGAAGAATCCATTTCTTTGTATTTTTCAGCTTCTTGAGACTGTCTGCATTCCTTGGCTTGTTGCTCCTTCTCCTTCTTCAAAGCCAGCAGTGTCAGATCCAGTTGTCACATCACATTACTCTGATTTCCTCTTCTGCCTCTCTCTTCCACTTAGCCACTTTGCAGGTACAGGGATGGGGATCTTGCTATGTTGTCCAGGTTTGCCTTGAATGTCTTCCCTCAAACAATCCTTCTATCTCAGCTTCTGGAGCAGTTGGGACTATAAGTGCACACCACTGTACTTAGCTTCACTCTTCCACTCATAAAGACCTGTGATTATATTGAGCCCACTTTAGCAATCCAGGATAATATCCCTATCTTGAGGTCAGTTGATTAGCCACCTTAATTCCAACTGCAAACTTAACTCATCTTTATGATATTATATAACATATTCATAGGTTCTTAAAATTAGGATGTGAACATCTTTGAGGAACCAGTACTCTATCTACTACACAGAGGTAGATATTCAACAAGTAAACACACAGATAAAATACTCTTTTGCAAACTACAATAAGTGCTGTGAAGGAAACAAAAGAAAAAAATTATTTTGGTACTAGGGATTGGACCCAGGGGGTTTAACCACTGAACAACATCCTTATCTTTTTTCATTATTTTGAGACAGGGTCTTTCTAAGTTGGCTTTAGGGCCTCAGTAAGTTACTGAGTCTGGGTTTGAATTTGTAATCCTCCTATCTCAGCCTCCCAAATTGATGGGATTACAGGTGTGCCACACTTCTCGCAGGAAACAAATCTTTGAGATTGAGAAGAAAGGGTTGTTTTTTTGAGAGGTGAGGGCATTCTACCTTACAATGACTGAAGAGAGAAGTAATATTTAAGCTAAGACCTGAAGCAAGGGAAGAAGCCACCTTTGCAAAGCATCAGAGGAAGAATTTTCCAGAAAAAGTGAACCAGAGGCTGGTGTCATGGTGCTCTCCTGTAATCCCAGTGACTTTGGAGACTGAGACAGGAGGACAGCAAGTTTGAGGCCAACCTGGGCAACTTAGCAGGACCCTGTCTCAAAATAAATAGATAGAAAGACATCTTTTAAAAAGGGCTGGGAATAGAGCTCAGCAATAAAGTGCCCCTGGGTTCAATCTCCAGTACAAGAAGTAAAAAAAATAAAATAAAAATAATAGTGGACCAGGCAGAAGAAGCAGCATCTTTAAAGGTATAATACTGTGCAGGGAGTAGAAACAACCCAATTCTAGCATTGCCTAGAAAGTGGGAGAGCTCAGGTGGCAGAAAACTTTATAAAAGTAGAATAAATGATGAATGAATAAGTGTGATGATGTAAAGGTGTCTCATTACCTCCATTCTCATCCCCAGTGAGGTCTATGAGGTCAGAGCCTGAAGATTGGAAGCATCTCCCCTAGGTCATCAGACAAGCTCAGGTCCCCCAGGGTGTGCTGTGCTCATCCAGGCCCCTGAATGATGGATATAACTAGAATGAGGAGCACCAGAGAGCTGGTGCAATTGCAGCACAGGGACATTGCCAGCCAGTGGGTGGATCCCAGACAGAGGCCTTTGCCCAGGCAGCCAGGATGATCTCATCTCTATGGCAAGCATCATCAATCAGGAGGCCTGGCACTGGGCAAGTTTCTAGGAGATGAAAAGAGAATGTAAGCCACAACCCTGTCCTTCAGGAGCTTTTGCTGGAGATCTGAATCTGATTTCACAGGAGGGAGATCTCCCCTGTTTGCAGATCAGCTGCTGGACAAGAGAAACCCACATTTCTCCTGGGTCTTAGATCCTGCTCTGAGCAATGTCCAGGTTGACTCTCAGCGGAGAGACCCACCAGACAGCTTCTGTACCTTTTTCCCTCTCCCTAAAATCTTGATTTCTATTTTTCAGATTTATTCCAATCAACAGACTGTAGGACCATTTGTCTCTTTACTAACTTGCTTGATTTTGTATTATTCTTGCATCTGCAGGCCCAGTGGAAACACTTGCATAGGAGTCAGGAGAACTGAATTTTCCCTGAGCAAGTTCGTTCACCTCTCTTAGCCTTAGTTTCTTGACATATAAAATGGGGACACGTAGCCTAGATGATGTTAAAGGTGTGATATTTTAGGATTCTGTTTTCACTCTTTTACAAGGATATAAAAGAGGTGGGTTAGGCAGTTATGAAGGAATATTCTCTAAGATTCAGTGGTTCTGTGAGTTAAACACAGGGTGGCCTCTATTTTGTCAAACATTCTAATACACAGAATAAATGGCTGGACATCATTGGAGCCAGTTATCTGGAAGCATATTTAAGCCTTTGTTGAACTGAGGAAAGTAGAGTCAGAATGCTTGGCTTCCAATCCCAAAGGCCTTGGAGAAGGGGAAGCTGAGGAGTTGGCAGTGGTATGTGTGTGTGTGTGGGGGGGGTGGACAGCCCCTCCTCTTTCCCTGCAGCATTAAACTGCCAGCACCACATCCTCTGGAGTCACTGGAGAGGCCCAGGAACCCAAGATGTGGCTGACTTGAGGCACACTTCAAACCCTGGGGAGGGCCTAGCATTTTCTCCACCAAGACACAGCCACATATGGGCTCACATCAGCATGGACACATGGTTCAGTGGAATATAAAACAGTACTTTTGGCTCAGTGGGAAGTAGCGGGAAGGCTCTTAAAATATAGTTAGGGATGTTTTGAGAACTGCATTTCTAAGCTAAAAGAATACTAGTATTCTTTCTAGTCTGAGACTAGGGTTTAAGGAATAAGAAAAATTATTTTAGGAAGGTGGGCTATGAGAAGAAGAGGCTTATTTGGAAATACACATTAGGCACAACGATATACTATAAGCAAATTGACACAATCAGGCAAGCATGGGAGCATATGGACAACACCCACATTGCTAAACAAAGGTACATCTGGGATCAGAAAGACATTGGAACTTATATTACGTCCAAAATACACATAGCTATGATGCCCCATTTTCCATGTGCAAGCACTTGGATTTGTGAAACACTTCTCAACTTCTCATATGTAACCTTACATATCCTATTGACAACAATCCTGGGAAGTGATATATATATATATATATTTTCAATTTTTACAGGTGGGGAAACTGAAATTTGGGTTAATTAGGTGATTTTCCTAAAGTTATCAAAATAATAAATGGCAAAACTGAAACTAAAACCAGGTCTTCTGTTTTCCAGATATGCTTTTCCCCCCAGTATTGAGGATTGAATCCAGAGGCCTTCTACCACTGAGTTACTCCCTTGGCCCTTTTTATTTTTACATTGAGGCAGGGTTTCTCTAAGTTGCTCAAGCTGACCTTGAACTTGCAATACTCCTGCCTCAGCCTCCTGAATTGCAGGGATTACAGGTATCTCTGCCACTGCACCTGGCTCCAGGTGTACATTTTCTCTCTCTCATACACAACACTAGTATGGCAATATGTAAAACAGTGGATGTGTAACCGATGTGATTCTGCA
Source organism: Marmota flaviventris (assembly GCF_047511675.1). Classification (NCBI taxonomy): domain Eukaryota; kingdom Metazoa; phylum Chordata; class Mammalia; order Rodentia; family Sciuridae; genus Marmota; species Marmota flaviventris. The sequence goes on along the minus strand of NC_092518.1, from coordinate 61,741,365 downwards.
ATCTGTATACGGGGTAAAAATGGGAGTTCATAACCCACTTGTATCAAAGTGTGAAATATGATATGTCAAGAACTATGTAATGTTTTGAACAACCAACAATAAAAATTTAAAAATAAATAAATAAATAAATAAAAAGAAAAAATTGATACAGCTACCTCCATGCATGTATATAAAGGCATAGCTTGGCATGGTGGCACACACCTACAATCCCAGCAGCTCAGGAGGCTGAGGCAGGAGGATTGCAAATTCAAAGCCAGCCTCATCAATTTAGCAAGGCCCTAAGCAACTTAGGGAGACACTGTCTCAAAACAAGATGTAAAACTGGCTGGGGATGTGGCTTAGTTGTTGAGTGCCTATGAGTTAAATCCACAGTACCCTCCTGCAATTAAAGGCATATACATAAAGATAAAGCATGTGTACCTCCAGCAACAGTAGGAGTTGTGGGTCTGCGCTGTCATAGAGGCCTCAGCAATTGGGGAGCGGTCTGTTCAAAGCCATAGGACATCCTCCTTTATATTTCTTGTCCAATCACCTATATGCAGCTTTCTAGCCTCATTGAGGTGAGAGCTATTTATCCTGAGTAAATTTTCCACTGACCCTACTAAGATGAAGCCTTTGATTCCCGTAACTCAACACTTAGAATGCAAGGAGTAGTGGAAAGGAGACATTTCACTAACTCATTTCTTTGTCTTTCTCACCAGTTAGTGAGCTCTGTGAGGGTAGGAACTTCTATCTTTTCTTGTCTATATTGACAGAGCCTATTACAGTACCTTGTGTATAGTAAACATACACACAACATTTTGTTCAATAGATACATGAATAATAAAAACAAATGGCCTGATTTCAAGTCCTTATTTGTAGTGTGATCATGGCCAAATGACTTTACTTTTTAAAATCTCAGTTACCTTATCTGTCAAATATAGAGTGACATCTATGCTGTCTACCTAAGCTGTTCTTAGAAGTGAATGAAAAAATGATTTGAGATGGTTTTTTGTTTGTTTATTTGTTTATTTATTTATTCATTCATTCATTGTACTGAGAATGCACGCAGGACATTTAACCACTGGGCCACATCCCCAGGCCTTTTAATTTTCTTGTTTATATTTCGAGACAGAGTCTTGCTAAGTTGCTTAAGGCCTTGGTAAGTTGCTGAGGCTGGTTTTGAGCTTGTGATCCTCCTGCCTCAGCTTCTCAGTATTACAGGTGTACACCACCACACCCAGCTCACTTGAAGGTTTTCAACATATTGGTTGAAATGATTTCATGATTCTCAGAGCATAGAAATCTCCTCTTCAACCTCCCAGTGTGGGGTCATCCAACTTTTATTCACACACCTCCAATTATGAGGACCTCAGTGCTCTCTGAGTGACTCTCTCCAGTTTGTGGCAAGCACTGCCCTAAGAACCCTTTCACTTGTGTTGCATTGTAGTTTTCTCTCACTGGTGCTAAATTCACTCCTTGGCATGCAAAAATCCAAAGACATATATAACATCCCTGTGAATCTTCTCAATATTTAACAGCTTCAGATCCTTCAATTATCCTAGGTCCTTGCTCCCTCTCTAGCCATCTCACACCACTATGGACAGACTTGTGTGTGTGTTTGTGTGTGTGTGTGTGTGTGTGTATGTGTGCATGCACACATCTCTTAAAGTTGGGCAGCCATAGCAGAATACAGTTCTTCAAACAACATCTGACTAGGGCACAAGAAGGCAGAATGGCCCCCTTTCTTCTTTACACAAATAACTCCTAAGTTTGAATCAACTCTCTTAGCAGCCATAACCCATTTTTAACATCTATAGAATTCACTATCAAGTAAAACCTCAGAGATGTTTTTATCCATACTGCTGCTAGACCACATCTTTCCTATCTTTTCTTCATGAGGTTGACTGATCGGACTCAAGCACAATCTTTACATTTGTTCCACTTTTAAACTTTACTATTATTTGTGCTTGCCATAAACTTTTTGGACCTTGATTTTGTTGCCCAATTAATATACATTCTTTCCTGGATTATTCTTATTTTTCCTTTCTCCCTCCTCCTATTTCTTTTCCTCTTCTTCTACCTCTTCCTCTTTTTCTTTCATTTTTACTGTTTTACATTATTACAAAAGTAATTTATGTTCATTGGAAAAATCAAAATATACAAAACGCATACATTAAGAAGTAAAAATACTCCTTTTAGTCTCTTCCTTCTTGAGGTTCCATCTGCAGAGATAACTATTATTATCAACTTTCTCCTTTTCTGTTGTTGTTCTTTTTTTTTTCTTGTACTGGGGATTGAACCCAGGAACACTGTACCACTGAGCTACATCCCAAGCTCTTTTAATTTTTATTTTGAGACAGGGTCTCATTAAGTTGCTTAGGGCCTCACTAAGTTGCTGAGGCTGTCCTTGAACTTGTGATCCTCCTGCCTCAGCCTCCTAAGTTGCTGGAATTACAGGTGTGCGCCACTGTGCCTGGCTTTCCTTTTCTAGGAACTTATAAACAAGTAAAAACCTGGGTATTTTAAATCATAAATGGGACTATCCTATTCGTACTGTTCTGTGACTTAACAGTGGATCAAAAATCTTATTTTCATTGTAGCTCATGTTTTCAAAAGGCTGAACTGCATCCTGTTGCTTAAACCCAGAACCTCACAAATGCTAGGCAAATACTCTAACACTAAGCTACATATTCAGCCCTACCATAATGCATTTAGTCAGTTCCCAAGTAATGGTCAATTAGGTTGTTTCCTTTAATTATTATAGCACTATAGTGAATGTCCTTGTAAATGCTTTTTTTGTGCCTAGTACAATGTTCCTCTAAGGTAAACTGGAACAAAGCTGGAATAGTGTGTGTGTGTGTGTGTGTGTGTGTGTGTGTGTGTTGTTCTGGTTGTGATTTGGGCCAGAGGAAATATGAGATAGGAAGCTCAATTCCATTGGTCTTGTCTCCTAGCAGGAGAAACTGAGGTAATGTGAGGGGGAACTCCAGTTCTTAGAGAATCTGGACATAATACAAGTTGATAAGCCCATAGGGCTGGAAATGATAAGAGCAGATCCTTCCTCTTCTCTGGTCTTGCTGAGAAATCTGGCCTGACCTCCCAAGGATAGACCTGAATGGAACACAATGATATATATGACACATGTCATTGCTGTAGCAGTGGAATGAAGGAAAGAAGAGCAGTAGTTAACAAGAGAGCACTATGGACCTACTGAGGGTGCTACAGGATTGGGGGCAGGCAGAGAGCACAGGAGGGAGGAGCAACTGAGGGAGGACTTCATGCTGGAACTGAGACCCAGGAAGACCATTGCTGCATATGGTGAGAGTATCCTGGCTAGAGGGCAAGGCCTGTGTTGAGGATCTACACCAGGAAGAGAGAGCTGGGAAGGGAAGTGTGTGTGTTGGGGACTAGGTCGCCTGCCAACTGAGCACAGGTGAAGGCTGCCTGTCTGAAGATCACCATGGTCCCCATGGTGGGGGCTGGGGTAGGGCAGCATTGAGGCAGGGCAACCAGGGAGGAGGCTGTTTGGACAGCTCAGGCCAGAATCTGTGAGGGCTGGCCTAGGGCGTTGGCAGGGGAGATGAGAGGGAGAAGCTGGGAAGGACAGACAGACAGAGAGCAGGGCTTGGTGACCGATGGCAAGGGTCAGGCAGAGGGGAATTAAAGATGATGACATTGTGCACACAACAGACGGTGCTAACAACAAAACCACCAACAGATACAGTCGCTGGGGAGGAAGAGGGCAAGCCTTCCTCATGGAGCCTTGCATAGAAGCTAGCACCTACCAGGCACCCAGGCCCTACTGGACAGGTGGGCAGGGTGGAGGGATGGGGAGTGTCCTTCCAGGTGTATGGAGTGTGAACTGCATGGTTCATGGAGGGACCACGTGTCCAGTGGACTGACTGTTCTCTCAGCACCCAAGGATTGGTCACATATGCCCGGCCACTGGGCTGGGGGCTAGGGACTTGACTGAGAGAGTATCTCTGCGGGCCAGTTTTGTACTCCATGAGGACCTTGGTTCAAACTGAATTGATATTGGCTGGCTGTGGGAAGCTCTTGAAAAGCTTCCAGCTTTATTAGAGGAAAAGCTAGAGTAACTCTCTGCCCTCTCACTGTGGTCCATTAGTGTGATTAATAATAAATATTCTCAGGCACTCGATATTGGCAAGAAGCCTTATCACCACTGTTTGTTATTACCCACCCACCATCTCCAGTTATCCAGTCGGACCACTCTGGTGCAGGGTGATACAATCTCAAAAGACATTTCCTCCCTTGTGTATGCCTGGTCACAGCTCAGGACTGAGACAGTCACAGGTTCCAGCTGATGGAAAGAAGGTAGACTTCAAACTGACAGGACCTGGGCCCAGATCCCTGTCCCACTGTCCACTGTACAAACCATGTGACTTTTGGATAAGTCACTTCACTCCTCGGAGCCTTGATGTCCTCATTGTTATCACTAAAGATTTTTGTGAGGGATAGATGAGGTTAGATATTGAAATGATCTCCCCACTGCTCAGCACATGGTAAGTTCCTCATTAATATTATCTTCTTTCCTCTCACCCAAACTTTGTTTTGTGTTTCCTAGAAGTGAGTAAAAACAAGTGGTTAAAAACAAGATTTCCCTACTGCATCAGTCTATGCTTTAAGTCACATTGTACCACAAGGAGATCTTGTTCTTTAAGTGTATTCTTAAGTCTATTCATATATATATAAACTAGGGATTTAATCCAGGGCACTCATCCACTGAACCACGTTCCCAGCAGTTTTAACAATATTTTATTTAGAGACAAGTTCTTACTGAATTGCATGAGGCCTCTATAAGTTGCTGAGGCTGGCTTTAAATTCATGATCCTCCTCTCTCAGCCTCCTGAGGTACTGGGATTACAAGCATGCCTGGCTTTAAGTCTACTCTTAAAGTCTATTCTTTTGTTTAAGAGACACAAATTGGGCTACTGACCTAGGGGAAGAAAGAGAGCAAGATGTCAGACATTAAGACCTACATCAAGAAGAATGACTTTATGACATTTGCCAGTAAATGGGTGGATCTGGAGACTATCATGCTAAGTGAAATCAGTCAATCCCCCCAAAAAACAAAGGTTGAATTTTTTTCTCCAGTATGTGGAAGTTAATCCACAATAAGGGAGAGATTAAAAAATGAATTTCAGTGGCGGAGACAGGGGAGTGAAGAGAAGGGAGGGGGATAGGAAAAAGGAAAGACAGTGGAATGAATCTGACATAACTTTCTTATGTACATACATATGAATGTGCCACAGTGAATCGCACCATTGTGTACATCCACAAGAAATTATTTTAAAAAATAACTATGGGTAAATTGCAGAAAGATCATTAGAGGGGAGGGAGCAGGGAATGTGGGGAAGGAAGGGGAAGGGAAGGTACTTGGGACTGAATTAGAACAAGATATTTTCCATGCTTTTATAGTTATGTCAAAATTGATTCTACTGTCAAGTATAACTACCAAGAACCAATAAAAATTTAAAAAATACCCGATATCAAGCTGATGTCTGTCCTCTTTCTCTAACACATTTCTTTTCTATGAAGAACAGCCTCAGATGCTTAGTTCATTCCTTCCATGATGATCAACAAATGTGATGAATAAAGATCAAGGGACGTAATTTAAACATAAAGAAGAACTTCCCAACAATGATGAAAATGATAAGCAGCTCCCAAAAAATTCTTATTCATGGGGAACTTTCAATTATGCTACCAATCCAATGTATTGGGTGGAGGATTTTGTCATCAAAGTATCCCAGGATTCAGGACTGCTTCCCACCCAAATCCTTTGTGGGTATTGTCTGACCTGCACTGCACTGTGTCCTCTGAGAGAAGAATACCATTTAGAATGCAGAAGCTTCTTTACTGCAGTGATCTTAGATCTAGGGTGGGAATGATATATGGGCAGGTGATTACAAGTCCAATTTCATTTCTTTCTTGAGCTTGGCATAGGCTTCCACATAAATCAACCTTATGAAGTTCTTATTGCCATTCCCTTGACTTTGATACCAAGACTCTCTGCAGCTCTGGAACAATCTCAGACTGCAAAGAATCCTGAGCCTTCTCAATTGGACCCCAAGTCCTGCAACCTAGAGCCCAGGTCAAATCATCTTCTTTTGTATCTCCTGCACTCTGATTATGATAGCCTCAGATTTGTTGGTCTTCAGCTACAAAATGTCCCTGCTTCATCCTCTGCTCCCCCTCACCCCAACTTAGCTTTACTGTTTGAAAAAGGCTTGCTTGTTCTTCAACTTTCCAAATTCAGATAATCTAAAACACCAAATACCTCTTACTTCTCTTAGGGTAGCCAAACTTTATGCAGATAGCTAGCCTTTATTTCCATGTATTTCTTTTTACAATCAAGGGCATAAACTTCATCATATATAAACTTAATTTGGGGAACTAATCTGGTCCCAGGAATATTGGTCTAACTTTCAAGTCACATAAGATCATAGTGGGAGGAGAGACCAAAAGTTACATATAGGCATAGGGTAGTATACAAAGAAGTAGGAAACAAAGGTATATTTCATTGGCCATCTTGAATAAGAGTACTGTAGCTGCATCTGCTTTGCTTTGGAAACATGGAGACAACTGGGATGAATGCTTTCTAGCCAGAGGGTTTCTATTTTTTTTTTTAATTATGATCAGTTCTAATCCCAAAATTTAAAGAATATCTGTATGATCCTTTAAGAAGATAGAATCATAATTTTATCTTTCTTATTATTCAAGTTAGTTTATTATTTTACTTTTAGTTAAAGCTTTTCAAATCTAACCTCTGAGCACTGTCTGGTTGTTCAATCATAATCACCATAACTGACTTTGTTCTGGTGTAGTAGGGAGGGGGCACCTACTTACCTGGTTCTACCTTTCTTGCTTGTACTATTGTAATAGCTTTATTTTTGCACTAGGAATTGAATACATTCTCACTTTACCACTGAGCTACATTCCCTGTTGTTGTTGTTGTTATTATTATTATTATTTTATTATTATTATTATTATTTTGATACAGAGTCTTGCTAAATTGCTGAGGCTGGCTTTGAAATTGCAATCCTCCTGCCTCAGCCACTCTAGTCATTGGGATTACAGGTGTGTGCCAGTATACCTGGTTGCAGTAACTTTTTGATTTTAACTCTTTTTCTCCTCTATTATCTCATTCTTCACACCAGTAGTTAGGCCTTGGGTAAATCCTTTCCTTTCTGATCTTCAGTTCTCATGACTCAGATTGAGGACTGAACTAAACAGAATCTGATAATCCGTGCTCTCTATTTTCCATCCTTCTCTTTCCCTGAGATCCAACCCCACTCTGTCCCTCAATCCCTTTTTCCACTTACTTTGCTAGCTCCTGCACCCTTTGACACCACACCTACAATTGGACTCCTGTACCCCCTTTCCCATTTAGCTGCTGACACTGTACCTAACTCTCCAGTGTGTGTGTGTGTGTACATGCACACAGAGGTGGGAATTGGCATGGAAGGTGGGAATAACACATAGGGAGTTTCCACTTTCTAGAAAGTTGGACTCTCCAATCAACTTCTCCTTTGCCTTTAGGCATTTAGCCTAGTGCTGAGCTCTGTGGGCTCTAGATGAACACAAATGAAGGAATCCGTGAGTTCCTTGAGCTCCTGGGAAAAAAGGGGCCATGGCAGTACCAAGGAGTGCCATTGCTAACCCAGTTGCTGAGATTTTCTGATAAGTGCTGCTCCTCTTCAGAACAAATGTTCAGCTTAAGGAGATGGTCTTAGTGGGGAACTTTGTTTATCCTAGAATCCATTAATGAATCTTGGCAGTAGTGAGAGAAACTGAGGCAAATAGATTCATGCACACTGTTAAGTTGGGAAAATCAAGGAAGAGGGAATAAAATTGTTGGTTTCTGAATGTAAATGCAAGCCTTTATGTAGCCCTACTACGTTGCTCTATTGTCCTAAGCACTCTACATCCTTTCCCATCCTTTTATAATGAAAGGACCTTGGAAGCCCAGGGGTTCAATCCTTCTTACAGAACGGGAAACTCAAGACCAGAGAGGAGTACATACTTAACCATGACCATACAGAGGTACAAGTAGAGGCAGAGCTACAAGTAGAAGCAAGGTGTCCTGACCACCCCTCTCAAATGTCTTTCCACTGTCCCACACTAAGGTATGTGGTGCCCTACTTCACAAAAGATACTCAAACCATGCCTCTGCACGATTGCCAGTGGAGAGGAGAATAAAGGACTATGGCCAGTTACTTTCAAACTAAAACTCAGACTTAACCAGGTTAACTGCAGGCTACAACACTGCTGTCTTGGGACTCTGTGACCTTGACAAGAAGTACAAAGGGAGTTCATAGACACACCCTAAGGGACTGGAATAGAGAGGTACATCTCACCCGAGGGAATTATAGCTTCATCAAAAAGGGAATGTGTTGGGGAGGGGGCTGAAGAAAGAGGACACTGATTTGAGAAGAGTGGCCGCTGGGATACAGAACAAAAGTGAGTAGAATACAGATGTGGGGGAAAAGGTTCTTGTGAAAATGAAGACCTAACAAAGATGCAGAGAAAATATGAGTCCTACAGAAGAGAATGGATGAAGTTTGGCGGAAATAAGGCATTTAGTCAAGAGACGTTTCCTGGGGGATATAGGATCTTCAGACCTCTGAGGAGCTGTTAGATTGTAGGAGGATAGTTGTGGCTCCAGGGAACAGAGCTGAAACGCAACGATGGAGGTCACACAGAAAAAGAGTTCAGACGCGCCCAGGAGGAACTTTCTAAGAGGCAGGATTGCATTGAGGAACAGGCTGTGATAGATAGTGAGTTCCTCATCAGTGAAAAGTTGCAGTCAGGGGCTGCCTAAGCATCTGCTAGGGTGCGGCCCAGGGTCCCGCTCTGGCTCTGAGCGGGGGCGGGGCAGGATGGCCGAGACGTGTGAGGCTGGGGACTGGGAGGGAGGTGGGAGAGGAATGGGTCTGGTCGGGGGTGAGAGCCCCATTTAGGCTGCCCAAGCCCAGCCTGGCCCCCCACGTGGCCAGGCTGGCTGGGCTGGGCAGGGCCGGGCTGGGCGGGGCAAGGCCAGCGGCCCGCGGGGAGGCGGGGAGGCGGGGAGGCGGGCGCAAGGGCGGGGAGCGGCGCGGAAGCCGGGCCACATAAAGGAGCGGGCGGCGCAACGGGGGTGGCTCTTTCCTGGGTGGGGTTTGTGAAGTCGTGGCCCGTTAGCAGGAAGCCGAGCAGTCTCCCCGACGCTAGAGAGGGACCCAATCCGAGCCCCCGGCCCCCGGAGTCTGAGCCGTGGGTACTACGTGCTCAGCGCTGCCCGACAGTTTCTAGCCAAACTTCCTCAACTCCGCCGCCTTTGCCGCCACCATGCCCAAGACGGTGAGTGCTGGGGGTTGGCGCTGTAGACGCCTGGGGTACTAGTTGACCCTCGTAGCCTTATGTTAATGGCCATGGGCTTGGCCGGCCACCGGCCTGCCTGGGACGCCACACTCTCCCTCCGCCATGGCCCGAGGTGGGGAGGAGACCTGGTCCTGGTCTGGAGCGCCCTAGTGAGTGAGGGGATGTCCAGGCTAGAAGTGCGGTCAGGGCGGGGCCGGCCCCTTTTCTCAGGTTCCAGTTCCCTGCATCCGGGATGCGACAGTGGGGAAGGTTTCGTTGGCGGCTCGGGGTACCCTCTTCCCCCAAAGGGCCCTGGACTCGGGACAGAGGACTTAAGTTGTGAGGAGTACACTTCCTAGGGCCCAGGAATTGGCGCCTTTTGGGGGCAAGGCTGCCACTTTTCTAGAGGGGCTATGAGAATAGAGAGAAGCAGGGAGTAGAGAGGGAGCTGCTCAGGGCGGATCCTGCACCCCCCCGCCCCCACCTTTCATACAGCCACCCAGGGCGGCTCCTGCTGTTTCCCACTAGGAAGTGAGGAAAGAGATGTAGAGGGACTCATCATCCATATAACCCCCTTTTACCCAGGAGTGCTAACACTTGACTAGGCACCAGTCTCAGGAGAGGCCTACTCAGTCTACTGGGAGAGAGGACCAGTTTCTTCCTCCCTTTTACCTGCCAAATCCCTGGCCTTCCCATTAGTTAACGCCTCTCTATCCCCTCCTGACTGCTCTTTGAGGTGTAGTAGGTTCTCTCCTATGGGGCCACACCTTTCTAGAATGGTGGTTGATTTTGGGATCTGGTCTCCACCCCACTGGCTATTATGAGAAGAGCAGAAGCCTCTTGGGAGTGGGGCCTAGGGGGGCCGGATGCCCAAGAGGGAGGGGCGGGGGAGGGGTGTGCCTGACTAATGAGCTCTGCTTGCTTTTGTGCAAGTCATGCCAAATGGCTGCTGGGGCCCTTCCCTTGTTCAGGAAGGCTCAGTGACCACCTTGGCTTGAGTCAAGCAGCTTATTGGACTTACCTACAAGGTACAGTGTTCCCATATATATATGCTGGGATTGCTTGAGCCTTGTAGATTGGAGATAGTGACTAGTAACCTTGAGAAAGGTTGTGAGCCCATGGGATGAGAGGAGAAGACTAGGGAACCCAGTTCTTTGGGTGCATGCTGAGGTTTTGTTGCCACATTGCTGTATTCCAATCTCACTGCCAAGTCATTGTTGCCTTTCCACAACACTGTCCTTCAGAAACACCAAGTTTTCAACAAATATATATTTTCACCATCTCTTTTGAATTGCCTGTGGTTTTATGACATGGGACTTTTCCACACTTTCTAACCAAACCTCTCCCCCTACAAAGTAAGAGAGTGCAAAAGGATGAGAGAAAACCCACTGTCTGCCAACACAGAGGACTACAAATATCCTCCAAGAAGCCTCTTTTCTGTCTATCTCACTCTGTTGGTTCTTGCCTCTTCTTAAGGTATGGCTTTGTCCAGTTTGATTTAGACTCCATTCTGTGGCCTCTCTTCTTTAGTGGTATATCTCATCCTCAATTCTGAGACATCTAACTTTAAACACAATTTGATGGGTCTGGAAGTCAGCTCAAAGTTGCAATAACTAGCCCAACTCAGTCAAAATAGGAAAAAGGAGTGCTGATCCTTTCCCTAAATATGGAGACAGAGGAATGTTTGGAGTCATGCCTGGGGTGCTAAAAGTACCTGAGTACTGAAGTATTTTTATGCATATTGAGAAAGAGAGAGACCCTCATTCTGTTAAACTCAAGAAATGGCAATTTTGGGGGGGAACAACTATGTCATGCCTGTTAAGACCATAGAAAAAGGGACTTTGGAGACTATCTAGTGTAATCCTCTTTTTCAAAAAATATTAATAAGAATATTTAGGCCTATAAGAAAGTACCCTACCTAAGGGCGCATGGTACTGAGCCGCAATTGGGGTTCAGGCCCACTAATGCTCATTCCGTTGACCCACTACTATGGCCCATTCATTGGTTCTTGAAGTTTGAGTTCACTTTCTTGCAGAAAGCAAATTGTACACTGTTCTCAGGACTTCTTTGTCACCAGATGAAAGGAAATATGTAATTTGGGAAAAGTGACCTATGCTGGCATTTGTGTGGTCTCTTGGTAAGATTTGGGCGTGTCACAAGGTGCCTCTTGTTACTTTTCTTATTCCTCATCCCAAGGCTGAGCCATCCAGGGGCACACCCTAGTTCACTGTATACCAGCCAGTAACTTTAATGAAGAGGGGAAAATTCCCTTTTCTCACCACTCCTTCTCCACTGGTGTGCTTTAGGCTATTTCTGGAGTATGACAGATAGATAAAGGTAGTGGAAAAAATCAAACCCATTCATTCATATGAACCATGTCTCTGGTCTCTCCAGGGCCAGTTTCACTTTTAGAGCCAATTGTTTCTCCTAGTTAAGCCAGCCTCCCTTAAATGTGTTAAAACATGCACAGCCCCCTTCTTGCCATTCTTGGACTCTGCTTCTGGTTGCCAGTTTCCTGAGTCTGCCGTAGTAGCCAAAATGGAGACGCTTATTAACTGTCAGCTGTGATTTCTGGTGATAAGAAAATTATGAGTAAAAAGGTTTTTCCATCTCCCTACCTCATTTAACATTTTTTCCCCAAATCAGAAAGATTTGGCAGTTATCTTGGATTCCATAGAAAGAAATTATTTTGAATTTTCAAAATGTTCTTGAGTTTTTTGGCTCTCTCCTTATGATTTATTAAATGTCAATATTTAAAAGGCTTTCTACAAGTATCAAGTCCAATCCTTCCCATTGTACAGATGGGGAACTTGAAACTTATGATGGGGAAGGACTAATTTAGATGATACAGTATGTCAGTGGCAGTGCTAGGACTTGAGTCTAGTTTTTAGAGGGTCAATCTTGGTAACATCTCTTTGATTTGCTGGGTTTTTAGCCGTAGAGCAACAGGTCAGGGGAATGGTGATGAAGTGGTCGTTTGATGGCATCATCCATGTGAGCAGACATAGAGCATAGCTCCTTGAAGTATTTGAGAGCTTCTCAGTCTATATTCAGCTAAACTTTAACAGGGGCTATGTAGACTGTTTATTCTCCTTCCATTCCTAACATTACTTGAGCCATTCAAGTGGCACTAAAGTGATACTTTGTAAATAGGAGGCAGAATCTAAGTCTTTCAACCCTTGAACCAGACCTACCTATGGACTTCAGGGTGGAGCAAGTGATTAGGAATGGAGGTTGTACGAGAGAGGCTTCTACCTCTCATTTTTTTCATGTTTTAGTTCACTGCACACTTCTTGAAAGCATGGATTATAATGACCCATCTTTGGGATTTTTTAAGGCTTGTCTTTGAAGAGCATTCTGGGTACAGAAGGGCTGGTTGGGCAAGAGGGCCTTTGTGGGATCCTCAAGGACACCAACTAATCTATGTTCCCATGTTAGGTTTGAGGAAAGAATGTTGCTCTGTCAGTGGTATTGACCATAAATCTGCTAACTTTCCATTTTTTACTAGATGTTGAGGGTGGTGTTCTTTCTTCTCTCTTACCTCCTCTTCTCATGTAACTGCTTTACTGAATGGTAGAGCTAGAAGAAATGTTTAGAGGTCATCTGGTCTATCCCTCTGCCTCTAAACCTAATTCTCTTTGGATGAGATGAGATGACAGCTATGATTATTCTGAACTCAGTTCTAATAGTGTTGCTTGGCAACAGCTTCTCTTAGGTCCCTTTGTGTATTCCTGGGAGTCACATTCCTACTGGAATTTCTAGACTCAGTGTCCCTGGAGGGGAGAATATTTGGCTACCAACAGTATCAGGGTTGGGCCTTTCATGGACAGAATTGCTCTGATCTTCATAGACCTGTGTCAGTCTCTGATTTTTCTAAGATAGAACTGGATTTATCATGTGCCTCTTTCTTAACTCAATCTTTTCTTTCTGCTACCCTACCTCATTCTTTTGCCCTGAAAGGAAACACACACACACACACACACACACACACACACCAACACCAGAGTACAAAGGTAGTCTTCTTTGGGGAGCCTGTTGGTTAAGTGATGGGGCTGGTGTTTTCATGACTGACTGGCTTTGCTCTTCATCCCTCCTCCCATTTCATGCTTGGCAGAGCCGAAAACCTTTTTAATTCCAGGTTCCAATGTGTGGTATAGGAACTGCCACTTTGGAGGGTTATCTCAGGATTATGTGAATTTGAAAGGTGTGTGCTGGGAAATGGACAGTAAAACTATATTGAAAAATTTTATTCCTTTTTTATGTAAGAAGATCCTTATTCTTTTTTTTAAATATTATTTTTAGTTGTAGTTGGACACAATACCTTTATATTTATTTTTATGTGGTGCTGAGGATTGAACCCATGGCCTTGCATGTACTAGGCCGGCGCTCTACTGCTGAGCCACAACCCCAGCCCCAAGATCCTTATTCTTGTCCTCTGTAAAGTGATCCAAATGAAGTGGGCCCTTTCTTAAGTTCTTTCTTCAGTCTCTCAGTGTCTCCAGTACTAGGTAAAAACTCAAGGGACCCATCTAGTAATGATGTTCTTGAGAGCCTTGATGGTACTCCTTTTTTTAATATTTATCTTTTAGTTTTAGGTGGATACAATGTCTTTATTTTATTTTTATGTGGTGCTGAGAATCGAACCCAGTGCCTCACACATGCTAGGTGAGCACTCTACTACTTGAGCCACATCCCCAGCCCTTGATGGTACTCCTTGGGGCGTCTGTTCCTATTTTCATTTCTTCAGACAATCTTTCCTAAAAATTTGAGTAACTTCTATGTACCAGGCAGTGCTAGGGAATACAACATTGAACAGTTTGCTAAAATGTATCTTGTTTCCCTAAACTTCTGGAGTGCTGTTACTTCCAGAGCAAGTTCAGAATGGAGATTTTCTAATTTGGGAGTTGAATTGTTTCATTAGTAGATCTGACAAGACCTGGGTGAGCACTCTTGCCTCTTTCTTCCCTGTCCTTGGAGGGGAAAAAACTGTGCTTTACTAAGGAAAGAAAGAAATGGAGAGAAAGTATAAGCTTTATAGGTTTCCCTGCCTTTCTTCAAACATTTCCCAGGGCCTGCCTGAGGGTAGGGTAGACCCCCTACAGTTCTGCTGAAAGGCCATGAAGATACTAGGTCAAGTTTCAAATTTCTTTCTAACCAGGTGAGAGTGATAGTTAGATACATTGGTAGACACTGAGAAGCTGGAAGACATAAGCAAAGCTGGGGACTAGCTGTGTGGAGGCAGCTTTTCAAATGCACTTAAAATAACCCAGAGCTTCCCAGCCTTAAGCTTTCCTTTAAGTGATTGTTCTGATTGGTTAGGGTTTCTCACCATCCAGAGGTATTTCACCACAGGACACTTAAGTTGGCCTTAAACCTTCCAGTTTAGCCTGTATGTTTTCAGTGAGGACACAAGGCACAAAAAAGGGAAGCGATTTGAATGAATTAGTAATAGGCCAGGACTAAATCCAACCTGCCCAGCTGCCAGTATAGGGGAGGAACTTTAAATACCTGCTTTCTAAAAGGTGCTCACTCCAGGGAGTTCTGTTTTCTCCCTCTATGCTGGAGTTGACTTGACCATGATGGTCAGGGAAAGAACAAGCCCTGAGTGTTTGGAGCTGACCTCAGGGACTTCTTTATACAGAGATTATTCAGGCTCTGATTTTAGGTACTCTTTGTAGCATTTCCTAGGAAGGTATTTTGCTTTGGCTGTAAAGGATAGTGGAAGCAGATGTGTAGGCTGAAAAAAGGGAAACCTGCTGTGTTTTCTTGCTAGAGACCAGATCATGCTGTCCTAAGAATCTTTAGGGAGTAGAGTTATATATTCTCTGGCTTGATGGCCAGAGGGCTCAGGTAGCTTGTTAAGGGTTCCATAAATTGGAAAGGAGAACTTGACTTTCTTAAATCCCAAGTTAGTGATCTCCCACTGAAGATCTTCCCACTGCTTTGGGAAGAAAAGTCTTTTCACCCAGGGGGCATAAACTTCCAGAGAATTGGCTCCATGGTGATTACATTAACAAGATGGCTGCAATGGAGTTTCCCTAAATACCTTCTGCTGTGGCAGGTTCCAGTGAGTGGGTGACTCAGTTCTTCTGGGACCTTAGAATGACTTTCTTCTCTTCCTGCCTGCCCCTAACCCAAATTCCCCTCTTTCTCTTTGCCCTTTTTAGTTTAGAGCTCTGACTTCTTTGAATTCTGACTCAGTGTTCTACACTTGACCTGTCCCTTGAGTTAAGAGAACATTATGGTACTTTCCTTTCCAGTTTGGTGACAATATTTGCTGCCATAGAAACCCTTTTGGATACAGACTGGAGACTCCTGGCCTCAACTCTCCCCACTAACTTCTAGGTGCTTGTAGGCGAAGTCAGTGGTAGGTAGCTAACCAAAAATGGACTTTCCAGGCTTTCATAGAATGGGAGCACACAATAGTATTGAAAAGAACAGACTGTAGAACCAGACTGCTTGGACTCAAATCCCCAAAGTGTGAATAACTAGCTGTGTAGCCTTGGGCAAGTTACTTAATATCTTTTTCTTTTCCTTCCCATCATTTCTCTTTCCATTTTTCTAAAGTTCTGTTCTTTCTTTCTTTTTTTTTGAGATGGGATCTCACTGTGTTTATCCATGCTCATCTCAAACTCCTGGGCTCAAGTGATTAATCCTGTTCCCTGAGCCTCCAGAGTAACTGAACTGTAGGTATAGAACACTGTGTCTGGCTAAATTACTGATTACTGTGCTTCATTTTCCTCAAAAGTGAAGATAATAATGATTCTTGTATCATAGGGTTGTTGTGAGAATTAAATGAGGTAACTCATTATGAAGTGCTTATGACTGTGCCTAGCATCTAATAATGCTATACAAATATTAATTATAAGTATTATTATTATTATTGGTATAACTGTTATATACCATATAATGTTGATATGATTATTGGTAAAGTGAATAAATGATTTATTATTAATATATTTAATTTTTTTTAGTTGTAGGTGGATACAATATTTTAATTTATTTATATGTGGTGCTGCGGATCGAACCCAGTGCCTTAGACATGCTAGGCAAGTGCTCTACCATTAAGCTACAACCACAGCCCCATGATTTATTATTTATTATGTCCAACCCTCTGCTAGATAGGATGAATAAGAAGGAAAGCAGGAAGCTGCATTCTCTTCTTTCTTATTTCTTTTTTATATGGGGGAATTTGGTTTAAGAGCCACTTGAAACCACTGAGCCACTTGAAACCACTGAGCCACATGCCTATCCCTTTTTATTTTTCATTTTGAGACAGAGTGTCACTAAATTGCTTAGGGCCTCACTAAGTTGCTGAGGCTAACCTTGAATTTGGCAATCCTCTTGCCTCAATCTCCTGGTTGCTGGGATTATAGGCATTAGCCACTGTGCCTGGCACAGGAAGCTGTATTCCTATCATTTATTGAGTGACTTCTATGAGCTTTCACTGTAGATGATATAAACAAATGAATAGAGGATGTAGTTGCTGCATTCAAATATCTACTTAAGGGCCTGGATTGTAGCTCAGTGGTAGAGTGCTTGCCTAGCATGTGTGAGGCACTGGGTTTGATTCTCAGCACCACATATAAAAATAAAAAACTCCATTGACAACTAAAAAACTATTAAAAATCTACTTAAATGGGGATTTAGGGTTAACCCAATTATAAACGGCTTGAGACAAATGTATGCCTAGGATTATCTATAGATTTTTATAAGGAAGGGTTTACTAGGATATTAACAAGGCCTTAAAGGATGTATATACTTGGGGCAATGGATATTCTGGTTGGAAAAGTGATGTGGCTTTTGTACATAGATATAAAACATGTGACCCTAGATTAGCACCCTCATGAAAGTGAATTTATTTGAAATAAAGGCAGGCTTAAGGTGCTGATTCTATCAAAGGGAGCTACAGAAATGTACATGGATACATATACTAAGTTGTTGGTATCTTTCAAGAATTATTTAGAGCCAATAGTCTGTTCTTAAATGGCAAACCTTCTGAAAAGATCTGTGGGCTCATTTGTAAAGAAGAATGAAAGTATGTCATTTGCAGGAAAATGGATGGAGAACATCAAGTTAAGCAAAATAAACCAAACTCAGAAAGTCTTGGTCATTTGTTTTTTCACATGTGGAAGCTACAGCAGAAAAAATGGAAAAGAGAGGTTTGGGAGCATCTCATAAAAATCAAAGAGAGACCAATAGAATAGAGGAAAGGGACAAGGGGGAGGCAAGAGGGAAGGGAAAGAGGAAATACTGGGGAAATATATTGACCAAATGACATTGTTATATAATGTGCAAGTATGAATATATCGCAAAAATCCCACTATTATGCATAATTATAATGCACCAATAAAATATGGCAAATTGTTTAAAGGTTTTTTTTTATTTTTAAAGAAGTCTGTGGGGAAGACCGTGGGTTTTCCAGAATTGTGTGAATTAATTTTTATAAATCTGTTGTCTTTTACCCAGTACAGTGGCACATGCCTATAATAAACAGCTTGGGAGGCTGAGACTGGAGGGTTGCAAGTTCGAGGCCAGCCTCAGTAACTAAGCGAGGTCCTAAGCAACTTAATGAGACACTGTCTCAAAATTTAAATAAATAAATAAAAAGGGCTGAGTGTGTGGCTCAGTAGTTAAGTCCCCTGGATTCAATCCCTGGCACCAAAAACAAAACAAAAAACAACAAAACAAAATAACAAAACAAAACAAATCTGTTATCTTTCTTGTCCAAGTAGGTATATAAAAGGGTCCTTCCTTCATGCTTCCATCAGAATCAAGGAATAGAGCTCATTGAGGACTCTGTTTAGGTCAGCAGACTAGAAACAGCTTTCACTTCTTCCAGTGGTTTTGCTATGAGATCAGGTATTTGGGAAAAGGGGGAGATACGAGAAAGAATTCTCAGTGTGTGGTTGTGATAGGTCAAGGACTGTGGCACTTTCTGGCCAGGAACCAGTTGTGGCATTTGTGTCTTGAACCTGGAGACAAGGCCTTTTGGGTGATTTTCAAAGCACAGATTTGGCTGTGGCTGATGACAGAGACTCCAGAGTTGTTGCTCCTTTCAGTGGACTTGTAGTATAAGGTAAGGGCTACTAGTATGGTAAATGGCTCTGTTTCTGCTTAGTACTGTTTTATCAGGGAGCTCCTGGGATTGGTGACTCCCCCACAATCTCTGTGTAATACTCTACCTCTGAACTACATTCCCAGTCTTTTAAAATTTATTTGAGATAGAATGTCACTAAGTTTCCCAGTCTGGCCTTAGGTTTGTGATCCTATTGCCTCAGCCTTCCAAGTAGCTGAGACTATAGGGCATGTACCATTTCACCTAGTGGGATTGGTGACTTTGAAGGCTGGCATTTCTTCCCATACCTGGCAACACTTTTGCCTTGTGGGAATTTGCTAGATACTTTGTGTGTTCAGGGCATTGATCAAGACCTGAGATTGTGAGTATTTGGTCATACAAAACCAAATATTAACTGGGTGTGGTGGCTCATTCCTATAATCCCAACAGGAAGACTGAGGCAGGAGGATTGCAAATTTGAGGTCAACCTCAGTAATTTTAGTAAGACACTGTCAAAAAAATAAATTAAAAGGTTTGGCTTAGGGGTAGGGTGCCCTGGAGTTCAATCCCCAATACAGAAAAAAAATAAACAAACAACAACAAAAAACACCATATAATCCAAGGAAGGAGAAGAAGGCTTATCTAGGCAGGTTTGGTCAGCATTTTTTTATCCCTCTTTAGTTTTGGCTTCCCCTAAATACCTGGGAAAAATGAAGTCTTTCTTTCTTTCTTTCTCTCTCTCTCTTTCTTGTACTGGAGATTGAACTTAGGGGCAGTTAACCACTGAGTCACATCCTCAGCCCATTTTTACTTTTTATTTTGAGACAGGTTCTCACTATGTTGTTCAGGCCCTTGCTAAATTGCTAAGGCTGGCTTTGAACTTGCTATCTTCCTGTCTCAGCCTCCCAAGCTGCTGGGATTATAGGCACGCACCACCACACCCGGCAAGTCTTATTTTTCTTGAGTTAATTATGTTTAGATAGTTTTGGATCTTATTTTTTTGGTCTAATCTGCCCCACACCTGGCCCAGTCCTTTTTCAGAACTCTCAGCCTGGGTTTTTGATGAAGTATACAAAGAGGCTCTTTCTTACTTGTAATCTTTAACTGAGATTGACTAATCTGTGGTATGGAGTTGGAGGGCGGGTGTCAAGGTAAACAACCAATATGGTATCATTAGTTTGCTATCTATAAGGATTTACAGTGAGCTGAACTCCTCTTTAAACATCATTGTAGATACTTGTGAGAGACTGACTAGCTCTTAGACGTTTCCTTAATGAAAACAAAAGTCACGTGACCACTTTGCCTTTAAATTTTTCATTTCCCCTACATGAACATATCAGCAATATTAATTGTATGTAGATGTAGTAGAGAAAAGCCCCTTTTCTCTGGTTCCTTATTCTCCTTGGTTTCTAGACCATGGTGGATCTAGCATATGCTTGGTGAGAACAGAACACCAGCCATTTTTGAATATCGCATCTCTGCTTTGGGTACTTGGAGAGTTGTTTGAGGAGGGCCTGAGGTGGGTCTAGGAAAAATCTAGCCTAGTTGTCTTTTTCGCTGCCACAGCTTGGGCATTTTCCTAAGATTGGGAGTTTGCCTCCTGGCCTTAGTCCAGTTGCCAGAGGAAACCGATGACTAAAGGCTTCCTCCCTGCGACGTCAGCTTCTGGAACCTTTCCTGATGATTCCCTACCAGTCAAATCTACCTTATTTGGTTATTTTTCGCCCCCCTCAAATGGCCCCCTCACCTCAACTAGTCCCCTGTTCTCCTTCAGTACAGGGAACGCCTTCTTCAAATTTATGCAAGGCTACCTGCAATCTTTTCTCCTTGGTTAGAGCCCTAACAGGGGTAGGAATGGGGAGTGAGAGAGAAAGATGAGAGAGCTCTGGAATGACTGTGATTTCCCCACCCTACTTTCTTATCTCTTCTTGTTATCTTGACCCTGCATGGTCACCCCTCTCTAGCTTCTTACCTAGAATTCTGACAATCTAGGAGTGGTCTTGTTTGGCCTGAAAAGAGTGTGGGGGTTGGGTGGGGCTGGGACTCTCAACACCTGAAACTATTCCTTTGGAGTAGGTAAAGTAAGTAAGTAAGTTGGTAAGTCCAGTTTTTGGCATGTGCCTGTTATATGCCTAGCATTCTTGCTTGGATTTCCCGAGAGGGCTTAGTCCAAGGTCCCTATCCCAGCCCTGAGCTTAGGTTAGAAGAGTTGAGCCTTTGACATTTCAAGCTTGGAGCACTTGTCTGATATCTTTCTTTAAAGTATACATTTTGGTAGAAATGGTATAGTGGAAAGAATAGTGGACTGAATCAGCATATCTAAGTTTTGGTCTCTGCCTTTGTGACTTTGGACACATCGTTTTTTATGAACCTTAGTTTCCTTCTCTGTGAAATGGAGATACTATCTTTTTCTGACATTCTGATAATTTTTAAGAAATTCTGAACCCTTTAAGAGAAGGTTCTTGGAAAGAGTGTAACAGCAAACAGTAATGATTGTAGAAGTTGCCATTGTTCCCCTTTAGAATGGCATCAAAGGTGTTATTTTCACCCCAGCTATCAATACATAAGTGGCCCCATTTATTTCAGTGAGCTCTGCTCTGAGCTACCACTGAACTTGCTGTGGGGAGCCTGGCTTGGAGAAGCAACTGTTGACTGAGTGCCTTGGGTGGGGCCTTGGAGTCCAGCCTGCAGACTACAGTTGCTGGCTATTTTTGGTCATTGGTGACTCCAGGAAGAATACAAGACCCTTGGATTGGTTATTCTTCCATCAGGGAAGGGGAAGACCAAGAAACAAATCAAAACTGAGCGTAAATGAGATTTGACTTCCTCTACCCCCCACCCCTACAACATCCTTCTCCTTGAGGCTATGAAATTGCTTTTGGCTGAGTCTTAAATTGCTAAGCTCCCCTTCCCCTTCCTCTGTCTGAGTCACTGGTGTCTATGTTGCCCTTGGATGAGGAAAACTAGGTAATGTGGGTTTGGGTGGAGGAATTTCTAGCCAGGGAGTTTTTGCCACATGCCTAGTGCTGAGTGTTGGGTTTTCAACTAGTCCTGCATTTTATGAATATGGGTTAGAAATATAAATAAAAGGAAAGGGGATTCTGAATTTTCTGCTAGGATGATATGGCATAAGCAAGTTTCTGGGGATGCTGTATGTACCCTTGTCTGGATCTGTTTTTACCCTATCTTCCCCTCCTACATCACTTCTTCCTCTTCTTTTTCACTGTCATTTTGTCCAGTGCTTGCTTGTGAATCAGGGACTCCAGGTTGTCTTTCAGCCACCTAGGAGGTGTCCATGAACTTGAGCCTCACCTGCTCTGAGCCTCTGGATGGAGGGCAAGATAGAAGTATTGGCACCTATATACCATTCTTTAGGAAAAAATTCCAAATGTAGTTTTAATAGAGAAGACTTAGTTGGGTAGAGCTGGACAATGCTGTTGGGAGCAAATTTGTTTCCCAGCATCGAGCTGGAATGGCCTCTGGGTCATGAAGGAGCTTGCTTCTGTGAGCAGCTGCCTTATTGGCAACTTCTTCTTCTTGTTAGGGGCCTCATATGGATTGTTAAGGATGCCAGTTGCAGATGGTAGATCAAAGTGGTCTTGATGAGTTAGGGTAGGCAAGCAGGAGGATGAAGGAGAAGGAATATGAAATCAAATGGAAGAAGAGTGTTTTTTGAATTTTCATATCTCCCCTTTTGATAAAACCCAGCATGGCATATGACAATGTTTTGCGAATACAGGGAGAAAATCATTCATAAACCCACCACTTTAACATAGCAATTATTATTTGTATTTCTTGTCACATCGTGTTTTTGTACCTTAGTTTTCCATGATGAAATCATAGTGTGCATAAAAAGTCCTACTTCTTTCCTCCTATTAAATATATCACTAAAAGCTTAGATAAATGCTAGTTATTCATTTTTATTCTTAAATTTTTTTTAGTTGTAGATGGACACAATACCTTTATTTATTTATTTTTATATGGTGCTGCGAATTGAACCCAGTGCCTCAAAAGTGTTAGTCAAGCACTCTACCACTAAGCTACAACCCCAGCCCAAGTGTTAGGTTTTAAAAAAATGAATATTTTAATGGCTTTTAAAACTTCATCCAATGACTATGCCAGATTCAGTTAACTATTCCCTTTGGGGGTCATTTAGGTTACTCTCAGTTTTAGCAAGTTATGCAAACATAAGAAAATTTGAACCTTTTAGTCTGGCATGTAGGGAGGGCCTTTTGATACCTGGCCCCATTCTCCCTCCCTTTCTAGGCTCATCTCCCACTTATTCCCACACTCACACTATGTTTCAGCTTTGTGGGATCAGGGTTTCCCAAGTAAGCTATAACGCTCTCTCTCTCTCTTTTTTTTTTTTTAAAACTGTGGTAAAGCCATCATGCCTTTTTATTTCTTTCTGCTTTATCCTATGCTTCTTTTTTTCAGCTTGAAATGTTAGGTGCTTCCTCTTCACTTTCCCTACCTATGCTTGAGACTTTCCTCTTTTTTTTCCCTTGGCACTTTGGATCAAACACAGGGCCTCACACAAGCTACACACCCATTTTACCACTGAACTACATCCTCAAACCCTGGAAGCTTTACTTAATACTCCTAAGTAGATTAATTGCATCAACTTCTGTGTGCCCAGTGTACTTAGTTAAGAACTTCTGTTATGATGTTTATCATGGTTTTGCAACCATCTGAACTCCCAGACTTTCTCCTATGGCAAACTTGTAGATTTGAAAGCTTCTAACTCCTCCTGCCTCAAGAGGAGGCCATCTCCAGATGCAGATGGTTATGGAAAGTTAAACCTTTGAAGACTGTTTCATCAGTGATAGACATGGAGAAAAGCAGCAGCAGCAATGTATGCAAGGAATCCCACAGCACTGGTTGAGCACCTGGTAGAATATGCTAGGCACCAGTCACAGAAGAAAGAGCACAAAGAAGGGGAGAGTGAATTTGTACTTATAAGGAAGAGAGGCCTGAGTATAAGTACAGAGAAAGCCTGGCTGGTCTCAACTCACCAGTGCAAACTTCTTTTATTTTCTCTCTCATTTTTCTTTTGTGTTTGGTTTGATAGGATCTTGCTATGTTGTCTAGGATGGCCTTAAATTCCTGGACCAAGTGATCCTCCTGCCTCATCCTCCCAAGTAACTAGGAGTATAAGCATGTACCGCCACACCCAACTTTGCAAACTTCTTAAAATATTCCAGATCTTAGTTTCCCATTTGTGTAATGGAAAGGGTAATAGTACCCTACTTTTTAAGGTTATATATAGTGAGGATTCATTCAGAATGTTCATGCTTCTGAATATGCTCTGTGAGGTATAAGACCCAGAGGAATGAGTGGTAGGCCCAGGATATTCCAGAAATTTTGTTCTAGTTGGTCTCTTAAAATTTTGTCATATGTGTATCCCATCAAGCCTTCTCTGAGCCATGAATGCCAGATGCTAGTTTCTCTGATCCCCCCACATAGGGGCTCAACAGCCTCATGCTCTTTATTAGGAGGCATGCAAGGAGGTACCATTTCCCTGCCCATCTGAGCAGCATAGCTTCAACTATCTCCAGCACAGTCCTGCTCAAGAATGGCGAGAAGTGACTGGGGAGAAAGAAAGAGGTGGGGAGGTACCACCTTCTTCTTAGCCTTTTTTTTTCTTTTACATTATTGAGGATCAGACTGAGGACCTCACAAATGCTAGGCAACTGCACTACCACTGAGCTACATCCCCCACACTTTTTGATTTTGAGATAGCATGTAGCTAAGTTGCTCAGGCTGGCCTGGAACTTGTAATCTTCCTGCCTCAGCTTCCTGAATAGCTGGGATTATGGGTGTGCACCACTGTGCCCAGTTTACTTAGCTCTTTAGCATCAAACAAATGGTAGTAGAATAGAGGGTTTCCTAAGATCCTTTTAGATGGACGTAGAAGTGTTATAGAAGCTGCAGTGAAACTGGTACCTTTCAGTTCTCCTGGGCCCAAGCCTGCCATGCAATGTTAGGACAGATCTTCATGTCTTTCATTGCCTGTACGCTCTTCAGAGGCTTTCCAATTCCACCTTTGTGGGACAACTGGCTCTCAGGGAACCCTGCAAGCTAAATTTAAGATCTTTGAGTGGAGATTTTTGATCTACTGTTCTTTTTGTTTTCACCACATACTTGTTGCTGTCTTAGACGTTTGCAAACTCCTAGTCTACTCCAGGATTTTATGTTTTATAAAGAAGCAAATTACCTGAGCCTGTTGAAGATCTGTTGGTTAACCTTAAAACATAGCAAGATAAAATGACTCATTCGAAGTCATGTAATAAGTCCGGAGCAGAAGTTGGTCTTGAAGCTGAAGCTCTCAGGAGAGTTGTCTGTCCATTACCTTAGCCTGGTCCACTAGAATAAGAACAAAGATGGTTTCTGTCCCATTACCCAGTGTATCCCCATTACTTAATATAGTGGCATAGAGGAGGTTCTCAACAAATATTTGTTGAATAGATATATACAATATTTGTTGAATAGACTCTTGTCAAGTTGGAATTGTCTTAGATTCCTTTAGCTAGGTTTGCCAGTTAGCCAAGCATTCCCAGTGGTGTACTTGAAACTACCTAATGTGAACCTATCTGGATCCTGGCAGAATGGGGCTTAGTAGTGGTAAGGAATGAGAAGGCGTTGTCCCTCTTATGTACCTTGGAGAGCCTGTTTTTATGCACACTCTCCTTTTGCATGGCCAGCAGGGCTGCCTTGTATAATCTAATCCTAAGTGATTTGTGCTCCAAAGTTTAGGAATTGGGTTGGCCTCTGTGCTCAGGGATGAGCAGAGCCAGTCATGGATCAGGAAGGATAGCAGGGAAGTCCTGGAGATCATCATGTTGGGGAACCCAGCAGCTGTTCACTCCAGCTGTTGGCACCACCATCACCACTACCACCGAGCCTGCCTGAAGGCCCAGAGCTACATATACTTACAGATTCAAACATGTTCTGCTCAAGGTAGGCTTATTTGAGGGGCAATAGGAGGATCTTTTTCTCTTGCTCTGGAAGGAAGAGCATGACCAGCATTTAGGAAGTATAGGTTTAGGCTTACTAGGTAAGGTTGGATGCCCTAAAGTAGAGATTCTGAAGGTTACCTTATTTTTAAAGCACTTTTTTTTTTCCTGTCTATCTTTGCAGTGCTGAGCTAGACACTGTACAAGGAATGTTAACAGACAATTGTTTGTTGGGCAGACTTAAATAAAAATAGACTTTATTGTATAATTTTGGATTAGATTTTTTTCATTATGAAACTAATATATATTTTTGTAATAAATGAAACAGTACTGAAAAATAAAAAAGTCCTTGTCTTCTATCTCTGACTCTACTTTCCAGAGTAAACCACCATTAACCATTGATGTAAATGTATTTTTCAATGCATTCATACATATGTACCTTTAAACACACAAGTAACACTAATTCTTATTGTTCTCCAACTTGATTTTTTGCCTTATTATGTGGTGGCCATTTTTTTGTCAAACCAGATTTTAAATTCTCTTTGGGCTCCTTAATAAGCAAATTAACAAATGAGAAGAACACATAACATCTGTACAAATAAAGGGTCCATATTCATTGAATGGAAAATAATGGCATTGTAAAAGCTTGCTTTCTTAGGAGTGAAGGCTTTCTGAACAAGATGGGATTTGTGGACCCTGCTGTTGGGATAAAGCATGCTCCCCTTTCGATGTTCAGTAGACCATAGTTGTAGATATTACTGTAATTTCACATGTGTCTAATTGATGTTGGAGTTATTGGTGGATAGGTAAGACACTTTCCTGTGAATGAAGTGATGGTCCCATCTCTGGTTCTGTGGTTTTGCCAGTTTGGTGTCCTTTTATTCAGGTAATTCCTAACTGAGAACCCTGCTCATCAGACATCTGGCTCATGGAACTGTCTGAGGTAAAGGAAAGAAACTGTGGTGTGTGTGTGTGTGTGTGTGTGTGTGTGTGTGTGTGTGTGTGTGTGTGTTGGTGGTGGGTATACATTTTTCCAAAGAAGAGCAGTGGGAAGGTCTGTCATTAATCAGTGAAGCTGAATTAGAATCTTCCCTCCCTCCTTCTGCATGCACAGCAGCAATCTTGTCCAGGTGGTAGAAAAGTGGAATTTTGCAAAATGCTCATCTGTAGCTGAGCCACCCAGTTGAAGAGTTTAGGGAGATAGAGATTTGTGAAATTTATATACCTGTGCTATGTTTTTTAAATTTTTTAAATTTTATTTATTCTAATTAGTTATATATGATAGCAGAATGCAATTCAATTCATATTACACAAATAGAGCATAATTTTCTATATTTTTAATGTAGTGTAAGTGACCACTGGTCCTGGTCTTAGAAACCTTGTTAGCTTGAGGATATTGATCATGTTGAAGGAGCCAAGCTGGGAGAGGAGAAGCAGAATTACCAGAAATGCTGGCTCGCTTCTGCCCACTCATGGCAGGCCCCACCCTTCTCTTGCCTTCTTAGTTCCCAGTTCCCAGACTTCCATGGTGGGTGGAGCAGAGCTTCTTCTTGCCCCGCCTTTAATCCTGGAGCCTCTGCCACCAGAGGTTGACCCTGGCTGGGCTGGGCCTACAGGCCACTGCAGGCATTATTGCCTTCCCCTTCAGACAAACAGGAAGCTGCTTGCAGACTGAGTGATGGGAGCTTTTTGAATCCTTGTGGGGCAGGGAGAGCAAAGCTCTGAGATCAGCCTCTAAAAAGGGAAATGGAATGATATTTAAATATTATTTTGGCCGTTTAAGAAAACTTGGATCTCATGTATCTCCAGGCACTTACTGTAGGCCACACTTGTATGAAGTTTTGTGTTTCTATACTTACTTGCTGCACAACCTTGAGGAAGTTCCTCAACTTCCCTGAGCCTCCTGTTCTCCCGTTGATGAAGTGAGAATGATAGTGCTAGCCTTGGAGTTGGTAAGAAATTTGGATAAGGTAAAATTGGAAAGTCCTCAAATGTTACCTCTGTAGAAAATCATGCGTACAGGATTCAGATGCCTAGAGTAGTTTAAATCATGTTTTAATAGCTTCTGTTGACAAAGGCAATAGAGTGTGTCAGTAGATGAAAGACTTTCAGCTCACCATTAAGAATGGTTATGATCCTTAAAAGGGCAAGCCTCAGTTATCAGGAAAAGTTCACTTCTGTGGAATAGCTCATTTATAGACCATTGGGGACCAATGAAGCATTGCCATATAATTGGCTCTCAACTATCCATAACAAACCTTATTCCAGCTACCTGTGGACTGCCTGCCCTAAGTCATGTGAGCTCAGGGATTACAAACTCCCTTGACTCTTATGATAGTCCAAATAAGATATAATTATTGGGTAGACATACCCCCAAAATTCCCAAATTAAAGTGGTTAGATTGCTATTGCTTGTGGGTATTACTTTTAGTTGATGTGTAACCGATTTTAATCACAAGGAAAATGATGAATGTTGCCCTCTGAAGTAATGGATATGATAGACTTCTACTTCACAAGTCATTCGTGACCTCACTGATCCACCCTTCAGGCTGTGAACTCAGGTCAGGGTGACAAATTTGTGAAACAGGGATTGGGAGGGGTACAGATGTTCTTAGACTGGAGGCAGATATGACCTTGCGTGACAGTGCTCTCTGTGGACTATATTCCAGGGAGCGTTTAAATAGTCCTCCCTTCCCGACACTCCCTTGGGATTCAACCTTTGGCAGGAATAGTCAGTGCCAAAGAATATCTTGAAAGGGTCTTCCTGGGCAAGATCCTCTGAAACCTCCAGCTCTTGAGCAGCCCAAAAAAGAATTAGAAATTAGGATTAGGAAGCTGGGAGGGAGTTATAAGTTTAGGGGATAGCTGCCTACATTCCAAGTAGTTCCCTAATTAAATAGACAACTCAGATATGAATTGAAGGAATCCTCTTACATGTTGACTGGTATTGCTCTGTAATTATTTTTCAGTGTTTTTTAACTTTTTTTTTTTTTACCTTGTCTGGACCAAAAACAAAATTCCCCAATATAAGTGGTGCTGATTCTCTACATTTGTAATATTCTTCATAGTTGTAAAGCCCTTTTTAAAATTTTTATTTTGAGGCAGGATCTTATTGTTAATTTGCCCAGACTGGTCTCAAAATTGCTATATTCCTGTCTTAATCTCTCATGTAGCTGGGATTGTAGGAGTGTGTCACCATGCCTGGCTATAAAGTTCCCCTCCATTTACCACTATTATTATATCACTTGATATTCATTAAGTCTCTCCTGTTGTCAGGTTAGGAATTATCCCCATTTTCTCATACGGGGAAACCAAGACTCAAAAGAGTCAAGTGACTCTGAAAATATTACTCAGATAATGAGTAACATGCACAGGACTTAAACAGAAGGTAGAAGACTTTGATTTTAGACTATGTACAGAGCGGGGTATGGGAAGGGGAGGGAGATGTTCTTTCATAAAACCTGGACTTAAGCTCTGGTGATGCTTAGGCCAGATTTCTGAGGCTAGCAATGAAGGTTCACCTTTAAATGTTTGGCCCTTTCCCCATTCCAGTAGTTGCTAACCTCCCTTTAGCCTCCCTTCTAAAAGATCATGAGTCAAGAAAAATGATTAGAGAGAATTCAGGCTGTTGGGGCTGTGTAGGGATGGCCACCTGTTATGTTGTTTGTGTTCTGCCAGCTTGGGGCTGGCCTAACTCTTGTTTTGCAGCTGGCTTCCTGTGTCACCCTCTTGCTAGTGTCAGACCACTGCCTTCAAGGATAGTTGCATTTTCCACCTGGTTGAGCCAATAACTTGCTTGGCTTTGCCATGCTCGTAGACATATAAGAATTACTTGTTAGCAAGCAAAAATTGTTTGGGGGCTACTTAGACCTAACTAATATAGGCTCCTGTTTATACCTTGGCAGGAATATGAACATTGATCTAGTTTCTTGTTGAGATGATGAGGTATTGGGGGAATTGTGCAAAGGGGACTTTTTGGATTTGAAGGATTGTATTTAGGTTCTGCTTCTAGCTTCCCTGGGGGTGTGTGTGTGTGTGTGTATTGATTCAACCTAGAGCCTCGTGAATGCTAAACATGTACTGTACCACAGAGCTACACCTCCAACCTATACCAAGGCAATCTTGCCCCTTTCTGGTCTACCATCTCTTCTATAAAGTGTTGTACATCTTTGACTGATCTCTGAGGGCTGAGGGCTATTTTTTTTTTTTTTTTTTTTTGGTGGTACTGGGGATTGAACCCAGGTGTGCTCTACTACTGTGCTACATCCACAACCCTTTCTATTTTTTTCTTTTTGAGACAGGTTCTTGCTAAGTTGTCCAGGCTAGTGTCAAACTTGCTATCATCCTACCTCAGCCTCCTAAGTCACAGGGATTACAGGCAAGCACCATGTCTGGTTCTGAGGGCCATTCTTATTCTAAAGTTCTGACTTATTGAAAAATAATAGGGGCCTGTCTGCCCTCCCATGGGCAGAGGGATGGTTGGCAAACATCTTTGAAATGGTCTCATTCTTTGGGAAAACTGAGCCAAATAGGCAACTGTATGAATTATAGGAGGCTGGAAGTGTTTATCTGTATCTGACTTTTGAAGTGGAAAAGGTCTTGGGAATGTTCAGGAGCATGACTGGGTGAAGGGGTAGGCAGGTGAGGATAACAGGAGTCAGTCTAGGCCTGATGTGGGTGAGGAGGAAAGAGGTTCTCTGGAGAGAGAATTCTTAGGGAACCCACCAGAAATGGGTTATAGACTGACATCCTAGAGTAGATCGTTTACCAGTTCTTGGTCACAAGCAGTTGATAAGCCCTCAGGAATGTGACACCATCACATGGGAATGTGTCACTAGAGCAGGCGAAGGTTGTAGAGGCAGAAAAAGCAGCTCCCCCTTGTCACCATACACTCTGAATAGGATGGGAGGTCCTTAATGTTGGGCCATATGGACCATAGGTGGTAAATGGAAAAATACAATTCTTAATGGCAGAGAGAACTGTCCTTTAGAAGAAGGAAAAGTCATAATACTTGTTTGATGTCAAATCATGTGCAGTTAGGTTTGTTAGTGATGATACATTGTATTTTATTTGTGAACTTGATACAAGTGTTAAAGAAGGGAGAAACTTGAATTCTTGATTGTAGTGACCCTAGAATAAATCTGGAAATTAATTTTTAGATTTGCCCTTGTTGTAGTAGAAGGCTAACTTTTGCATGGGCCTAGCTAGGCTCCCTGTCTTCTGATCCATTTTGGCCAGAGTGTGCCTGGGGAAGTCCAGCTTGCCTGTGCAGCTGGTCTAGGCCAGTGTATGTAAGCACCCATAGGCCTGGTTGGTCTGAGTTAGGTCTGTGGACATTGATATTTTCTAACAAATCCTCTAAGGGATTCTTTTTTGTATTTTTGTTGCTGTACTAGGGATTGAACCCAAGGGCACTTTATGTAAATTAGTTAATTTACATTCCCAGTCCTTTTTATTTTTTATTTTGAGACAGAGTGTCGCTGCATTGCTTAGGGCCTTGCTAAGTTGCTGAGGCTGGCTTTGAACATGCAATTCTTCTGCCTCAGCCTCCTGAGTTGCTAGGGTTACAGGTGTGTGCCACCATGCCCAACTCCTGTAAGGGATTCTAACTTTGGGCAAATGTTTATAATTATATCTCTAATGGGAGCTTTTCTGTCTTACCTGCAAGAAAATCAAACCTGAGAAAGGATCTTATCAGAGTCCTGTGCCCATACAACATGGATACAGCTGAGCTGAGCCGAGACTTTGTTTAGGGTTTTTCTACTCTGGTAGCTGGAGGTAAAGTTGGCCCGACAGCTTAATTGGGCATCCTCTAAGGTTGGTCAGAAGGCCTGGAGGAAATGGCAGTAATTTCCCCCAACCTACAACAGCTGAAGCAAGGAGTGGGGTTCAAGGTAGCAAACAAGACTTTTAGGAAATTAGTAGCTCTCTTTATAGGACGAATTTCACTGTCTGGGCATGTGAAGACCAGTGATGGTGGGGGAAGGATAGGATAGAATGGGAGATGAGTAATGCCGTGGGCACCAAGGCATTCACTTAGTGGGAACATTACAGGCAGTTGGTGAGTAAGAGCCCAAGGACCTGGTGACTTCACTCTTCAGCTCTCTATATAAGTGCTAAGCTGGGGTTTTGTCCTGTGTCCAAGGCAGAGTTCTTGGGAACTGAGGATTGCTTGTTCTCTGCTTCCTGTTTCAGCTGGGGATGGCCTTTATACCTGACCAGCCATAGGGTAGCTTCTCCTAGGCTCCAGCCCCTGCTGCTCCTATACTTTCAGATTGTATCAAACTTTCGTACATGCTGTGGCACTATGTCACAAAGTGATCTTTGACCTGATTAGAGAATAAGCTCCTTCTTTGGTAGGGCAGGGGGCTTTGTCCCCCCCCCCCCCCCAGGGGCATGAGAAGGTATTTAACCCATTATGTCACATTGTCTTATAAAACTTAAATTGAGCAATTCATAAGTGTCCTATAAAATTTCATAGGTTTTATAGGTGTCCAATATATAGGATGATAGAACATAATGGGTTGATGTGGAGAATCAAGCATCACCAAG
Organism: Marmota flaviventris; assembly: GCF_047511675.1. Taxonomy (NCBI): domain Eukaryota; kingdom Metazoa; phylum Chordata; class Mammalia; order Rodentia; family Sciuridae; genus Marmota; species Marmota flaviventris. The sequence continues at coordinate 61,709,458 of NC_092518.1, read as the reverse complement.
AAGACATGAGTTTTTTTTCTGTCTCCAACCTCCAAAAGATAAAGGTGATTGGGAATTTTAGTGTAGATGTAGTACATACTTTATTCTGGGAGGTTCAAGAATTATGTCTTTTTTCTACTAGCTGGGGAACCACTTGAATTCAGGATTTGTTTTAATCTCTGTGTTCCCAATTTCTAGTAAAATGTCCTCACATTTATCAGGAGCTCAATAGGCATTTCTACTCCTATGCCCTTCCTTGGGTCAGATTAGATTCCCTAGATGACCTTTATCTCATGACTGAAAAATATGGAACCTAATAGGGAAGAAAGGATTGCATCTGAGGATTGCCTGCTTGTGGTATCCCTTATATCCAGAAGCCCACAGTTATTGGCAGTACTTGACTTTTCAGGTGTACACACTTTTACATATACATGTTTTTCTTTCCTTTTCCTAGAGAAGTAACAATCAAGGTGCAAATTTCAAGAAATGGATGTTAGAAGGTGGGCACTCCTGAATGGTTGTGTTTCCTCTCTAGTTCCTTGTGAGAAAAGTGCCAGACAATGAGCATCCTAGACCTAGTCCAGAGAAGAATGGCCCGAGCATAGTGTTGGCCACTAATGCAGGTCTTTAGCCTTGTAACTTTGTGGTTGGCATTAGTTTTGTTCTTTGCCTCTCCCTCCCACTGAGTTTGGCATCTTCAACTTGATTTCCTTTTATTCTTCAACTTTTTTGAGGGGATAGGAAGAAAAGCAAGCCACATGTGTCCCTTTGTTTCTTGAGCCCTTAATAGGACAGCTGGGAGGAGTCCCCTTGCTTTTCTTTCTTCTCCTATGCATGCCACTTGCTCTCCAGGGTCAGGGACTTAATCCAGAGGCTTAAGAATTGGGAGAACAGTTTAGCCTAGTGCCTTCCTGGTATGTGAATGAGCTTTTGGGAAAGACGGTTGGTGGTATAAGCTTATTATCTATTTTCTCCCAATGCTTTTGTATGGGGAGGGAGTAGGCTACTGTGTGAGATTATCCAGTATGTGGGCTAGTTACACTTGATTAACTTTTAGATGAGACCTTTGTTTCCCATCTTCTTTGGTAATTAGAATTGAAGAGAGTTATTAGTCCAGGGTTGAGACCTTGCAGATAGTCAATGGAGTTATCAGCCTACCAGTATTTGATCTATCCTAAGAATTGGCAGATTTGCTTCTAAAGGGCCCATTTTTGTATGTATAGTAAGAATAGGTTTTACATTTTAAAAATTCGAGAGAAAAAAAAAAAGCAGCTAATTGGGAGTCCTAGGCAGGAGGATCATGAGTTTGAGGCCAACCTGGACAATTTAGTGAAACCCTGTATCAAAATAAAATAAAGTAAACAAAGGGTGAGTGACACAACTCAATAGTAGAGTACTTGCTTAGCATGTGCAAGGAGGCCCTGCATTAAATCCCAAATTACGCTCCCCCCCCAAAAAAAAGCAAGCAAGAAAAAAATAAAAATAAGTTAAGAATATGCAATAGAAACCATATGTGGCCCACACAAACAGTACCAAACCCTGGTAGACTATGCTTTTACCATCAATTATTGTATACCATTTCTTTTCTTTTTGGCACCAGGGATTGAACCCAGGGGCACTCAACTACTGAGCCACATCCCCAACACTTTTTAGTTTTTGAGTCAGGGTCTTCTTAATTTGTTTAGGGCCTCACTAAGTTACTTTGAATTTCGCAGTCGTGCCTCAGCTTCCCAAGTCACTATGACTTACAGGTGTGCTACACACTTCTTTTTTATTTTTATTTATTTTAATTTTTATATTTTGAACTAGGGTCCCTTTATGTTACATAGGCTAGACTTGAATTCGTGCGCTCAAGTAATCTTCCAACCTTGGCCTCCTAAGTAGCTAGGACTATAGGTGCCTGCCACCACACCCAGCTTATGCCCATTTCTTACATTCTCATGACTCCTTTACACTTACCTCTTTCCTGAGACAGGCACATTGAAGGACTTTGAATTTTTTTTTTTAATTTTTAGTTGTGGATGGACACAATACCTTTATTTTATTTGTTTATTTTTATGTGGTGCTGAGGATTGAACCCAGTGCCTCACACATGCTAGGCAAGCGCTCTACCACTGAGTCACAACGCCAGCCCCTAAGGCCTTTTAATTTTGATTTTTGTTTGGATTGCTTGTCACAATTCTTAATCCCTTCCATGTTGGTTACTAACTAAACTACTATCTCCTGGGGTACTCTTGGGGTCATAATTATCTTAGGTTAAAATTAAAATTGTATCTTCCTTGGAGTAGAAAGAACCTGATAGATAAAGCTTTCTTCCAGCTCACTGTTCTTTTGTAAAACTTTGCTTTTCATCCCAGATGGCCCCAAATCTGATAAGTATGCAGCTGCTGTTGATAGTAATTAAGGAGATTTGAAAACACAAACATAAAAGTCCAAAGCTGTACTCAACAGGAGATTCCAGAACTGGGGCCAGCTCTTCCTGTTCCTTCCCCCACACTCCATCCCTGGCCTTGCTGAATCAAACCTGGTTTTTTGAGAAGGTGCTTCCTTTGTGCTATTGTGGAACTATGTCCAAACAGAGGGAAACTTGGCTACTTTTGTAGGAAGATACTATGACTCTTTGGAGTTGGGGTAATATTACAGTATGGCCTTAGTGGTAAGCTTACCCAGCCAGGGAAACATTCCCAGTTCCATCTGTAGTCCTTATTCCTTTTGCAGTATGTTGGCTGCTGTGTGTTTATGTGGATATATGCCTGTTTTGTCACTCATATTATGTTGTACCTTTGGGAATCTTTTAAGTGAAAGGAGTGTGGTATCAAGACTAGGTCACTTTCCTGCAAAGGTCAGGGTTATAAGAGGATTTACTCTAGGTCTGCTGTGGATTGTCTTCTTGTCTTCTTGGTGCCATGCCTGCCTTTCCATTTGTAGATGCCCACCCAGCTGCAGGCTACTAGACCTGGGAGACATAACTACTGGGCTTCTGACCAGCAGTAATGTCCAGGGCACAAAGTGGTAAGCAGCACTCATCAAGGCTGCTTATCCTCTCCCATTCTCTAGTGCTCCCAAAGCCTTGCACCTCTACCCACAATAGTGGAATAGATTGTGAATAATATGCAAAAATGCTTCCACTCCTTAAGGACTGAAGCATATTTGTGAGTAGACAGTAAAGTTGGCTTAGATAATTTTCAGGTGACAGTAACTGACCATCCCAAGCAGAATAGCCTCACATTTTCCTGTGACTTTTGGGGGTCTGGTTTCTGCTCTAAATCTCATATTTTGCCCTGAGATCAGTGAGTTTTAGGACCATGGTTAGGCTCTGCTTCTACATGATTTTTTTTAAATAGATAGGAAACTGAAAGAGTTAGTGATGCCCATGACTGATCTAGTTTGCAGTGAACTCTACCCATGGTGCTTTCTGCTACTGCCCTTGGGTGGAGGGGAAGAGAACAGTCTGAGAATCTGCATGGGTGTGTCTATCTCTGTTAAAGAGGAACCCCACTTCTGGGGCGTCTTGAAAGTCCCAGGATGAGGTAGTGGGGGAAAGGAGAAGAGGTGTATGACACTCAGAGTAGAAAGGATAGTTATGGTGGGAAGATTGGAGGATATGCAGAAGAGAAAATGATTAGAAGAACCCTTACTCAGAGGGCAAAACAGTTTGTGAAATCAGAGGGCCCCTGCCCCTTTGCAGAAGCCAGGCAGCCTTGGCTGGGGCCCACCCCAGGCCCTTGCTGTGCTGGTAGCTTTCACTTCCTCTTTGTGTGAATGTGGGGTGGGGAGACTTGGGTGTGGGTGCAGGGGAATCTTATTCTGGTCGCCCCTTCAGTCCTTATCTGTAGATGGATGGATTATATATGAGGATTAAAAGCATGTTATAGTTGTCTCTCTCAGTTCTGGAAGGTCTCCTATGAGGTCTGTGGGAGCTAGGGGAGGGCGTGCTCATCAAGTTAAGTTGTGGCCTCAGTGGGGTTGTAGGAACAGAGTCAGCTGCCTACCTATATATTGGGCTACCTTGTCTGGTTTTATCTGTCTGTGGCACATGCCCCATATCTGATAAGCTGGTGCCTAATACCAAATTGTCAAAGTGGTCTCTAATTTTTTTCTTTTCTGATGGATTTTTGGGAAGGACTTGATTTTTAACTTCATGCCTTTTGGAGGGTTTTCAGTTATTGTGTTTCTCTGTTGCACTGCATTGTGTTTCTTGCTCTGTGTCCTTGTATATGCTGTCTCTATCCAGAACGCCACAAGCTCCCCTCTCCCATTAACCTTTTTTCTGTGACAGTCTTATTTATCCTTCAGGATACATTAGCTCTTTCTCTAGAAGCTTAACTTCCTATTTGCCCTTGTCTCTTTACTTTACCCATTATGGACTAGATGGCCCTTCTTTGTGTTTCCACAGTTGCTTCTGATTACCTCTGTCACTGATTATACCCCATTCATGTATATCTATATGCTGACTCCTTCCAATAAATAATATTTTCACACACTCCTGTGTGTTCTCTCTCACATGCACACATACACATGATTAAAATAATCTTTAATTTCATACATACTGGGTGTCTGATATGGGTGGTATATGGAACCAGTATCTATGTGTGTATATGTATATGTAATATATATATGCTTATGTCAGGGGTGTAGGTCCTTTTTTGAAACATCTGAGGTAAGTAAGAGCCTTATTTTCCTTTCCAGGTCCTACTAGAATTATAAACAGATTTTTAGGAGTTTCTTTAGATTGCAGAGTAATATATGTTGTTTAGGACTTTATGGAAGCTGCAGGGTAATCTCTATATTCTTGTGGGGCTATATTCCTGCTACTTTCTGAAGAAACTAGACAAAAGTTGGGGGATGATAGGAATGAGGGTTCTTGCTCTACCCAAAGAACTGTTATGTGTATGTGGGGGGAGGGGACTGGGTGGGTTCATGAATGCTCACCTCAGCCTTAGGGGGTGCAAAAATATATGTTTATGGTGGGAGGAGTGCTAAAACCCTGGTATTGTTGCTGGATAGGTTAAATACTTTTTACTGGTCTCAGTAAATTGGTAGCTGAGTTTGTGGTTTACAGGGCAAGATGTGGTTTTATCAACTTAAAAAAAAAAACACAAAAAACAAAGCCAGCTTTTAGAGAAGTTATCTCAAGCCCTTTTAGGGACCAAAAATTAATAAGCTGGATGCCATATGTTCTCTTACCTTCTCACACCCCCACCACATTTGTCCATCAAAGGGACTTTCGAAAAACAATCACAGATACACAGAACCCGAGGGCATTATTTGGGGGTCTCTATACCTCTGCCTCCAGGAAGGCAGGCATGACAAAAGTGAAGACTGTGATCTAGTGGCTATAAACAGAGACACTCGGGGAAGATCAGCCTCTAGCTAATCCACTGGAGGTAGGTATTCTTGAAAGTCTGTATTTTCTTTTAAGTCTATTCAATAAAGCTTGTTTCTTAATGTGGACAAGAGTTGGATTGGGCTACAAGATTAGTGTGGGGAACTAGCAGGGTGGGTGACACTAGGGACATCCTGTTCAGAAATAGCCAGCCAAAATCCCTTTTATAAGCCAGCCAAGGACTATGCTACACTGAAGGTGTACACTTAGGCAGTACTGTGGAATGGTATCTGCCTTCTGAGTTCTTACCCTGGTTGGGTGAGGAGGCCCTCCCTGAATACCGAGATGGAATGTTCAGTCACATTCTTTGCTATATTTACAAGCTGAAAAGGAAAGACAAAGGGGAGCCAGGGAGTGAGCTGATTATAGAGGAGTGAAGAAAGATTTAACAATGAGTGGGGCTGTGGTACCCCTTCACCACTCCTTTGTTTTTAGAGCTGCTCCTAAGGGTTTGAAGTCATTTTCTATTTCCAAGTGGCCAAAGTCACTCTTTGACTATTAAATCAAGCTGCTTAAGCAGAAGTGCCAGTGCTAGCATCTAAAACCCATGTTTAGTGAAACAGTGATGTTTGGGATCCTTTCTAAAATATCAGTTTTATTGTCTTGGCATCTCCTTGTTCATTAGTCAAAGAAGAACCCTGGCTTGTTACGTCCAGTTCCTAAATGTAGGAGAAGTTGCTAATTTGTGTTTTTCAAGAATGTTGGTTATAATAGAACTGTTTTTGACCATTATCATCTCTCTAGGCATGGATCATCCAATGTAATGTGGACATTATTCCCAGTGATAAGTCACCTTTTTTTCATCTTTTTTTTCATATCCAGATAGATGTTTTATTTATTTTATTTTGGGGGGAAGTCACCCTTCTAAGGGTAGTAGCAGGCCCTTCTTATTCTCATCTGTGAAACTGGGAGATTTACTGCAAATTATTCAGCCTGTTCAGGCAGACAACTCCAGCTCCCTCCCCAGTCAACCAAAGCCTCATCCAGGGAGGGGAAGTGTGGTAATGACATTATCTTTCCCCAGGCAGACACGTGTTCTCTGAGAACAGGATGTGGGGAGGGCTGGGCCCCAGTCACTGGGTATGGGGGCGGGCGCAGGAAAGTTACTGGCAGTGTAGCCATGAAAGTTGGTGCCTGCCTCCTTGACAGAAGCTCAGTGGCATAAAGTGAGTGGGTTCATATTGGTCCCTGTACCAGGCCTTGCCTTGTGACTTCAGCACCCTATAGGTCATTTTGGCAAGGAGTTGTTAGAGTGTTGGGCCCCAGTAGACAATGGGGCTATTTTGCTGCTCTTTCTCAGGGCCCTAGTTGGTTATCTCCCCCAGATGGCTCCTTAGCACACTGAGGTAATTTGCATGTTCAGTTTCCTTTTAGGCCCCATCTTCTTCTTCTCCCTGCCCCCACTGCTTCTACCGGGGACCTTTGGAGATGTGCTGCCTGGGGTGGGGAAAAGAGGATGTAGCTAGCTTCCTGTGTAAGAGAGGGTGGGGCGCCCGCCTTCCTGCCTGTCTGCCCACCGCCCAGCCGCCATTCACCCAGTGCTTGAGGAACTGCCTGAAGAGTTCATTTCAGAGTCACCAAAGGCTGAGGGGGCTTTCTGGGGCATAGGGATAGGGCTTTGCTCATGCTGGTCCCTCTTCATGATGGGGATAGCTGGGCTCTATTTTTTTTTTTTTTTCTGGAGTCAACAATGCTGAAAGAGCCTTTAAAGGCTAACTTGTTTAACTATTCTCATAATTACAGATGGGGAAACTAAGGGCCCAGAGAACCGTATAATTCCCATGAGGAATTATTGGCAAGGTTAATTTGCATAGAATTATAGAAGGTCAGACCTAGAATTCTCTCCCTATCCCCAAGTTGCTAGTCCAGTGGGTAGTAAACTATTTTGCTAAGCTGTCTGGTAAGCTGCAACCCTGTTCAACCAGAACATCTTTGATTTTATGTACTTCAGATTTTGAAGTTTCATGTAATTTTTTGTTTGGGAGAGTGAGGAGGCAGGAAGCTGCTAAAAAAGTTGGAAACCACTGAGGAAGACCTACCAAGTACAGTTGGAGATAGACAAACCTAGAGGGAATAGGGAGTATACCAAAGTTACTGGGACCAGACCCAGACCTGAGCTCTGGGCCACCATTCTTGGCTGGTTGCTCCCAGGTAACAGTGTGACTGTCTCCACCACAAAAAGGACCACCCCTACCATGTGCTGCTTTGTTCTTCTCACATCTCAGCGAGGACCCTTCTTGTAGCATCCTAAGACAGAGCTAGAGGCTAGCGTGTACTAAATTTCTTAGATGGAGTAAATGATAATAGTTAAGCCTTTGGAAGGATCCTCTGTAACCTTAGATAAGAGCAATTTAGAAGGACAAACACCATTGTACTTGTAGTTGAGGAGACCTGGTTTCTAGTTTTGTTTCTGCATTTGAACAAGTTGCTTTTCACTTCAATGAGCCACTATTTCTCCCTTCTGTAAAATGGTGCTTGTCTGTGCCCTTCCTTTCATACAGGGTTGAATCCAGTGCCAATGCATGTGTACACATATCTTTTAATCTATAGAGCTGTGTGTGATGGAACACTCTTATAATCTCAGTGATTTGGGAGGCTGAAGCAGGATGATAGCAAGTTTGAGGCCAGCCTGAGGAATTTAGCAAAGCCCTATTTCAAATTTAAAAGGTGAGGAGGGCTGGGGATATAGCTCAAGGTAAAACTCCCTTGGGCTCAATCCCTAGTACCTAAGTAAATAAAAAAATAAATAATTTGTACAACACTGTACATGTGGAGAAAAGATTATTATTGTATATAGATGGGCCAGAGGCTTGGCCATTGAGGTTATAGGAGAAAGGAACTAAAATGTATCAAGTATCTACTGCATTCCAGGTGTTTTCCTATAAGTAAAGGGGGTAATGATAACCTCATAACAATCCTATGAGATAGGCATTACTACTCCCTAACACTAACCCTAAAGCTAACCCTAGCCCCAGCCCTAATGCTAACCTTACTTGTAGGGAAACTGAGGCTTCAAGAGGCCTAGGGACTTCAAAGCCCCAAGTCATTTTCAGATATTTATTAAGAAATCTTAAGAGTGTGCAATGATTTCTATTGGAGCTTTCAGCACATTCCATGCCCCACTCCAGCCCCTCACCTCTGGTGGAGATGGGGTTGTCTCTTATTTTCTTCATGTCTCAGTTCTGGGCTTTTGACCCCAAGCTTTTTTTGTTGGTGCACCAAGCTCCTTTAACCTTTAGCTGATGGCCTTGAGTCAACCTTTTGGCTAATAAAAAGGGCCTGCTACTACTCTGGGAATGCTGATAGGGGTTACAGGGTTTTATTAACTCACCAAACAAACATGGTTCTTGGTGAAGATTATGTAGCTAGAAGATGGCATTTGATTCCCTTCCATAAAACTCAGTTTCCTCATTGGTAAAACAGGTTGAAGGATGCTTGTTTTGCATGTGTTTCTTGGCTAGTATGCTTGTAATAACAATTAACTCTCTGAAAAAAACATGATTTGTACTGTCTGGCAATTCCCATGTTGTAAATACTCCCACTGTGGCCGATTCAAGCTGCCAACACAAAGTCCTTGATGAAGAAGTTGGGAAGAGATGTGCCTGATCAACTCTACTGTAAGCTGATTCCAGTGTACCATTGTTAGTCATGCTTATCTTAGACTCCCTCCTCTCTTCTCCAACTTGATGATATCAGTATGTAAATGCAACATCCTCTACTACGTCCATTTTGTTCTCTAAATTCCTAGGTCACCCAGGAAAGGGAGAACATAATTTAAGGTCTGTTTCTTGCCTGAAAGTTCTCCCAGGAAAGAGTGAATATGCAGTGTTTGAGAGAGACAGGCAGGAGGATCCTGAGTATGAGGCCTACCTGGGCAACTTGTAAGTCTCTTGTCTAAGAAAAAAAATTAATAAGTAAAGAAGCTCAGATCTTAAGAGGCTCTAATTGGGGCCTGAATTAGAGCATTTTGATCAATGTGTTTTGGCTGTTGAAGTATCTGCACCAGTTTTTTTCTCCCACTGTCTGGTTCTTGACTAGATGGGGGGATGATTGAAGACTCTGGACAACAGCCAAAGGTTTGGCACACTTAGTTTTCTGACTGGAATTCTGAAGTCTCCTTCTCCTGTCTGCAGAGCCTGCTTTTCTGGGCTAACTTCAAGGTCCCTGACATGGGGAATCTCTGGCCCAGAAAGCATTTTTGAGGACCAGACTTGTATGGTCCTATGTTCTCATCTCACCACTGTCTGTGCCAAGGGATGTTACTTTAAATTTCCAAGATGAGGCCAGGCATGGTGTCGCATGCCTGTAAGCCCAGTGACTTGGGAGACTGAGACAGTAGTATCACAAGTCGTAGATCAACCTCAGCAACACAGCAAGACCTTGTCTCAAAATATAAAAAAGGACCAAGGATAAAGCTCGCTGGCAAAGTGCCCCTGGGTTCAATCCCCAGTACCATAAAAATAAAAAATAAGATAAACTTCCCAGATGGTAAGAATCACTTGGGATACTTGTCAAAATATAAATTCTCAAACCTCTCTTCTGGGGTCTATTTTATTAAGCTTGGGGTAGGATCCAAGAATCTAGGTTGTTTGACTAGCAACACAATGATACGTATGATCAGTTAAGTTTCGGAAACAATGTAATAGCACTTCACAATACTCTTGCCAACTTGGCATCATGATGCCCATTTTACAAGTGCGGAGAACTGAGAGCTCATAGTTTGTTATTTATTCATGGAGCTGGATCTTATACTCAGGTTTTCAGAATATAAAGCCATATTCCTCCTAATACAAACATATTACTTTAGTGTAAAATAGTTTCTGCAGTGGTGGACAGTAATGATTCTTGGTAGGGAGGAGCAGGCATAATTCTTACCTTACTTTACAATTAGGGAAACCAAACTGCAGAGGGATTTTGGAGCAGTAGCAGGACTGACCATATCCTTGATCTTTTGTGAATGTGGGTTGTGTTTAACTTGGGAGAGCTATTTATCAATCACTGCAGTTCTTTACTTGCTGTGTTTCCCTTTGATAGCCCATAAGAGGTTCAGGAAGCTATAATCCATGCCATGGGCTCCCAAATTTGGTTGGGTCTTAGAATTATCTGAGACTTTTAACTTCTGATGCCTGGACCCTATTTCTAACCCAGTAAATCAGAATCTTTATGCATGAGGCCAAGGAATCTGTATTTATAATTTTGCCCTGGGTAATTCTGATGAGCCATTCTGCAACTCGGTCTGTGATCTCTGGGTTACCAACCAAGGGAGTTGGAAGTCCTGGTGGGTTGTGTTGAGGGATGGGGGCTTGTGTATATTCTGGGACATGACTGAAGAAAATGGACAGGCAGAGTCCAGAATAATGAAAGAAGATCAAGCAGCCTTTGAAAAGCATAAGGTAACATAAGTACTCTGCTGTGTTTTGCTCCCCATGTGACTCTGCTTCTTTCTGGGTGGTGGGGAGATCCCTATCCCTCCCAAGAGAGAAAGCATTTAAAATAACTTAGGGGTATGTGTGTGCATCTAACTATTGTTCGTGGTTTCACATTGTCTAAGCCAACTTGAAATGTAATTACATTTTAGAGTTTACCCCTAAAGGAAAAGAGTCCTTTATGCTAGAATGGCTCTTTGGAGGTTTTCTCAGGCAGCTCCTAGTCTTCTATAGTCAAATGAGTTTTTGTTTTAAATCATCTCTGACATCTAGGATATTTGTAACAAAATGGCTAAAAGAGGAAGAGTTAATTATCACATTCTATTCATGATGTGCCAAGTACTTTCATGTCTATTTTTTAAGATAAATTGTTCAATGACCCTGTGGTGAGATTGACATTATTAGACCCACTTTATACATTAGGAAACCAAGTTTTGTTGTTTTCAAATAACAACAAAACCCAACAACAACCTCAACCTCAACAAACCCCAGATCTCAAGCATATCAGACAAGTGCTCTACCACACCAGTCCTAGAAACTGAATTTTAGAAAGAGAAAGGTCAAATAGACTCCAAAGCCTCTTTTTGTTATATCATACTTTGCCTCTGAAAGAGCTGAGACCATTATTTCTTGGAAAAGGACTTCAATTTGGGGGGTTTCCCAGGTACCATGTTTGGATACCAGCTCACCAGCAAGGTAAGTAGGAAGCCAAACTTAGCGTAGTCTTTGGTTGAAAACAGAGCTTTTGTAAAAATTTTGTTTTGCTGTTTCTTCTGGTACTGGAGATTAAACCAAATCCTTGCACATGCCAGGCAGGGATTCTACCTGTGAGCTTTTAATTTTTATTATGAGACAGAGTCTCACTTTTTGGCTAGGCTGACCTCAAACTTGTGGCCCTTCTGCCTCAGCCTCCCAAGTAGCTGGGATTGTAGGCATGCCTGGTTTAAATGATTTTTTTTTGACTAAGTTAAGAAGCTACCTCCTTCCCCTGCATAGTTGACTGATTGTGGCTTCAACTTTTTTAACAGAAGACAGGGTAGGATTCCCATGAGCAATTGATGGAACCCAAGCTAGGTCCTGGATCAGCTCCAGTGTGCTCGAGAGATGTAATGCTGGAGGTTGCTGGGGTATGCGCCTGAGCAGGGGAAATAGAGCCCTCTTCTGGTGCCCTGGGCAGAACTGTCATCTTTAGGGATCCAAAAATGGTCTGTGTCTCCAGTCTACCAATACTTCCTGTAAAGCATGCAAGCAGGAAGCTGGGTCAAGCAGGAAACTGACGTGAGAGAGTAAAGCCCAGCTGGGTGTGGTCCCAGAGTAGTTTTGCCTATTTGGAGACTTTATTAACGGTGGACCTGCTTCCTTTGTATTTCAGCACCTTCAAAATTTTATGTGAATTGAAGGAATCCATTCTTGGCTGCACTGATAAAGATATTTTCCTGAAATTCTCTGCCTCTTTCCTTCCATGTTGTTATAAAAGACTGAGCTTCCCTATAATGTATGATGGTGAATGTCTCAGCCTGAAAGTTAAGCCTGTCCTCTGTTGGAAGCTAGACTTCGAAGCAGTGCCAGCTTAGAATTTTTCAGAGAAGTAAGCTGATCCAGCCTCTTCTACATAAGTCTTTCCAGATCTGCAGTAGTGCACATGAATTGTCTACTGTGTTCTAAGAGCCAGGGTGGCACTATAGCTTATTAAATAGGCTATTCAGTCAAGAATCAGGTTTTCAATCCATGCTTGCATAATACTTATAAGCTGTGTGACCCTGAGCCAGTGCCTCCCCTTCTCTGGAGCTAAGTGTCCCCAGCAGTATTTTGTGGGCTTTGAATCACATGATCTCTGAGGTCCCTTTCAGATCTGAGTTTGGGATTCTGAAATGTTTATTGTCTTGGAAAACCAGAGATGAGAAGTTCAGAAGGGAGAAGTCAAATGATAGGGTGAGTGGATTAAAACCATGAAGAAGTATAAAGAGGAGGAATGGCTATGCTAAGTAAGGACATGGCCCAGCAGCCCATGTGCCTGGGAAGGAGATTTGTGATAAGGTGAGGCAGTTTGCTCTTAGGGACTTATTTTTGTCTTGGGTGAGCTGCTTATGATAGTGAGACCTGGAGTAAGGTGTAGATAGTAAGGATCTTTTTTCTTTCCTATTACATATGGACAGAAAAACGGGGGGGGGTGTGTGTGCAAAAGATCATGTAATTAAGTCTGGGTTGATGGAAGCTTCAGCTTGCTAAAATGACATCACCGTTACTGATTTTTTTTCAGCCTTGTCCTCTGCCCTGAGCTCCCTTCTCATAGTGATAAGGTAGTTATGCTCTCATGGCTAAGATGGGTTAATACCTCACACATGATAATTAGAAGATAACACTCAATCTCCAGTATGTTCTTGTCTCTCAGTTGGAATGGTTCTTGGGGAACTTTTGGAGGTCAGGGCTGGGGCAAAGCAAATGAAAGAGTCCCTTGTCTCCCATGCCTTCTGGAGCAGTTGGAGTGGTTAAAGAACTAATGCTGACCCATTAAGGTATGGGTGTGGGTCGGTTTGCATAGGTTTTCTTTTTTAGAAACTACTGGAAAAAGGAACAGGCACAGGAAAAGGTTAACCCCAGGCAGGTTTTGCCAGATATATTAAAGATCTGGAAATGAGCATGAAGAGGTCAGAGCAGATAACTGTACGAGGTACTAATTCTTGAGGGTTGGAAGAGGCTGAATTGCTAGAAAGTGAGTCAGTGGAGGAGGAGGAGATGAGGATGAGGAGGGGGAGGAGGGGGAAGGAGGAAGACTAGAGGGAACAGGAAGAGAAGGAGGAGAATGGCTCCTAAGCTAAAGATTCAGAGTGACTCTTATTTTTCCCCTTATGGAAAATAGCTGCTTGAGGCAGTGCTGTCATCCCAAGAAGCAAGACAGACCAGGCCCCTAGCCTGCCCTACCCTGGCGCACAGCACAGGCAGCAGGAAATTGTGGGTTCTGGAACTAAAATAGTAGGGATTTGCCTCCAGGCTGATGAAGGAGTTTGGGTGACATAGTGGTGACTACTCTGGCCAGGAAACAGATTGGATTTCTAGCATTGCCCTGGTAGGGCTTGTCCTTTCTCTTGCTTCCTTTCCCCCAAATTATAATTGCCTTCTTCTTCACACTATCAGCCCCACGGAAAGCCTAGAGGGAGTGGGCACTAGGCGAGAATGGGGAGATAGCAGGTGGGAGGTGAGGTCATTGAGCTCAGACCAAACTGGGCTGACTCACAATTTCTGTCCCAGCAAGGCAAGGGGGCCTTCCCAAGTAGTGTTTCCCAGATGTACCCAGGCTTCCTATGCCAAGAGTGTTTGGGCCAAGGCCAAAATAGTTGCCAAGGCAGTGTCTAGAGACAGCAGTGAAATCAGCATGACTAGAGAGGTGGGTGGAGTTGTGGAAGGAGCTCCAGGAATGTCCAGAAGACCCGCCTCCACCAACTGCTGTCTGAGTAAATGTGACTTTAGTGATGTTAAGTCAGACTGTGGGTGATATGGCTGGCATATAGTTGGCAGACAGTAAGTGTTCATTTCTATTCTTTGTCACCTGCATCTGTGCACTTTGGTTATTTATCTATGAAGTAGGGCCAGTAATGCTTATTCCTTCTGCCTAGGAGCGCCATGTATTAGGCTAGTTACTTGTGATTTTTTGACTCTCTCTGTTTTCCCATCTGTTTCTTTCAAACTTCTCTCCAGAAAAGAGTCACATTGTAGTTCAGTGACAGTAGGAAAACCATCACCAGAACCCCTCTATCACCTGGGTGTTCCTGGCTATAGTGAAATACAGTCCCTTATGTGAAGCTGGCCAGGCCTATATAACAAAGCATTTTAACTGCTGCTGCCAAGGAAGAGTTAGCATTTGATTTGATTATTTTTGTTTCTCAGGTCAGCCAATCAGGTACATGGGAGAGATCCCAGTTAGTTAAAGCCTTGGATGGTGGACCACCAAGATGGGTTTGTTAGTACTCAGAGAAGAGCTTGGTGTGGGAAGTGTCTATGTTCAATTGTTCAATAAATAACAATAGGTTTATTGTTCTTGGACTAGAGGTGGGAGGGCTAGTGTGTGTGAAAGGATGACACCCCCCCCCCCAATAAACACCCAGACATTTTTTGTTTCTTAAACCCTTAATGTTCTCCATAGACACAATATTTTACCTCATACTGTGCCTAGATCCTCAATCCCAGCTTAGGCAGGAGTTTAACTGTATTAGAGTTCTCTGCTGGGGACTACATATTAAAATGCTACTCCTCCCAGGTTAGCACCTCTACTCCTGCCAAGCCAAGGGGCTGCCTGTGAAATTTCTGACAAATTCAGAGGTTTCATTTTCCGGTTTTTGCCTCCCAAACTAGACCACACTCTTCTCAGTGAGAGAGCAGATACCAGACTTAAAAGGAGGGCAGTGGGTACCCACAAATGTGAGTATCCATTGGGCCCTGTGTGGCAGTGGGTCTGCGCTTACAGCTCATCTTGTACATTTGGGTCCCAGAGATCAGAACTCCTAAACTTCCCTCAACTTCAGGACCCAGTTATGTTATTACCCTTATTCTCTCCCACCCCACATCCTTTCTTTTGGGGGGGGGTTACTGGGGATTGAACCCAGGGGCACTTAACCACTGAGCCACATCCCCAGCCCTTTTTTATATTTTATTAGAGACAGGGTCTCACTGACTTGCTTAAGGCCTCGCTAAGTTGCTGAGGCTGGGTTTGAACTTGCGATCCTCCTGCCTCAGCCTCCTGAGCTTCTGGGATTACAGGCATGTACCACTGTGCCTGGCTTCTCACCCCAATTCTGACACAGAGAAAGCAGGAGAACACAAACCCATGGCCTCGTCCTTATGACTCAAATTTTCTTTTGAGTTAAGTGTAGCAAGAATGGAAGTTCCTTTGTATTTGTTGTTTTTTTTAATGTCTCCATAATGAAGATCAGAAACCTCAGGCTTCAATCATTAGAGAAGCTCCACAGGAGTGACAGAAACCCTGAGCAGAATTCAGGAGAAACTCATTTTATTTGGGTTTCATATGGACAGCTTCAGATTTTAGGAGATCCCTTGTTCCAGGTTGATGTCTGTCTAGGAGGGAGGAAGCATGGCCAACAATGGCCTCTCTGGCATGCTTATTCCTAATGAATTTATTTAAGAAACATTTCCTTAACAAATATCTGAGAACCTCCTAAGGACTAGTAGTAAGCCTCACCCTTTGTCAGATTGACATGACCTTCAATTGACAAGATTTGCAAGAGATGCTGCCATACTTCCTTGAAAATTCTTTTCAATAGTTTGAACTAAAGGGAACTCCTAGGTTGTGGAAAGTTTCCCTGGAGTTTTACCTCTTTCCTCAGTTTCCTCCCTACTTACTTCCAAAAATCTCAGTTTTTATTTTATCAGATTTTTTTCAGAACCTCTAGCCTAGCTGGCTATAGTGACAGGATTAAGATCCAGCTTTTTAGCAAAGTAGCTTTCTAGCAAAGTCTTCAAGACCTTCCATCTGCCTCCCCAGCTTCTTTGTTCACTCTTTATTGTGAAAGCCTCCTTCATCCTGGAATAAATCTACATACTTGGTTCTAAACAGGTCCTCTGTGTCCCTGCTTTCATCTAGGCCATTGCACATATTGGTTTCTCTACCTGGGATACTTGAGTACTCTTTACTCCTACAGTCTCCCTTTTTGAAAAAATCCAGCTTGTCTTTAGAGACTGGTACAAATACCACTTTGAACTCAGATTCTATTTCCACAAAAGTTTTTTCTGTTCTTCTGGTTTGACACTTCTTAGAGCCTCCCTTGTACATTTTTAGTTTTATCGTTACTCATCAAGTACTTGAGGGCAGGGAATTGTTCTACGTCTCTACTGTAACCACAGTTTTCCTTAAACATTGTGTTCCATCTTTTGAGTAAATTAAAATAAATGTGTAGGAAGAACTTTAACCTGAAATCCTTGAACCTCCATGGGAATCATGGATAGAGTTTATAATGAGAAGGATCTCTGAAGTTGGATGGAGGAAAAATGTATACAGTTGGCACTCTAAATATGTGGATTCTCATACATAGATCAACCAATTGTGGACTGAAAATATTTGGGAAAAATTGAGTCAATACTGAACATGTATAGACTTTTTTCTTGTTGTTATTGTCTAGGTAATATATGTATAACAACTATTGACATATCTTTTACATAGTATTAGGTGCTATATGTAAACTAGAGAGGATTTAAAGTATACAGGAGGATGTGCATAGGTTATATGCAAAACTATGCTGTTTTATGTAAGGAACTTAAGCATCCATAGAACTTGATATCTGTGGTGGGTCCTGGAACTGATCCCACATATATATTGAGAAACTGTCTTTGTTTTTACTGTCTTTGTTTTCACTAACCTCTAACTTATAATTCATCTTATTTTCCAATTAAGAATGTAGGCAAAAACAAAAAAAATGCACCAGAAGTAAATGTCCCTATGATTTTCTCACCATTGGGAATGTAAAATAGTTTTATGTCATCATTTAATCATTATAGATTTCTCAAAGTAACATTTATACTCATGAATTTGAAATTATGATAGTAATAATTTATTTATTTATTTTATTTTTTTTTAATTTTTATTGTTTAATTTTCGGCAGACACAACATCTTTGTGTGTATGTGGTGCTGAGGATCGAACCCGGGCCGCACGCATACCAGGCGAGCACGCTACCGCTTGAGCCACATCCCCAGCCCCAATAATTTATTAATAAGACTCAGTTCTAGGTAATTAACATAATAAATAAACATACATTATCAAATTTTGATTATCTTTAAAATAATTGACCTCCTTATATTTACTTTATTTCATGCATTTACATATATTCTAAGAAGGGGGTCCATGGACTTCACCACATTAGCAAGATTGATACATGGCATGAAAAGGTAGAGATGTAAATTTTCTCAATCTCTCTATGTGTGTACTGTTATGTCTGTCTATGTGTTGTACCCCTCAGTTGCTACCTATTCATATAACTGATATTTTGTGAGTACCCACTGAGTCTTGGGTACTAGAGAGGTAATTCTAAGTTTTATACAAACTTTAAGGTCAGAATGAAGTCCAGTGTACTAGAAAGCCCACTGTCTCCATTCCACTCTCTCCTGTCCCCCCTGTCATTGGTGTTATGAGGTCACCCCTGACCCAGCTCAAGGGTGATATGAGGCTAGATACAGCATGGTGCCCCCGAAACTCCAGTCCACTTGATCTTATTCCCGCTGCTTTATGAGGGTCCATTCTATTGGAGTCACTGAATTGGCAGGAAGCCTAGGGTAACACCAAGTCAAGATGGCCAACCTTGCTTTACTCCCACGTGGTACTTACTTACTTGTTCCTGCCTTCAGGGCCTTTCCTGTCCCATTGTCAATCCTGAAATAGATTTCCTCCCTGGATCCCTGGTGAGATTTATTTACAAAGTTGTTCCCCCACCAGGGCCTGATCTTCAACAGACTTGTTTAACCAGCAAAATGGTTGCTGGCCCCCTCTTCCTGGCTACCTGACCCTTGTGCTCAGGAAAGGCTCAGAGGTTGATGTCTTACCCACTATGTAGGGATTTACTTCTTTGAGAATATAGAGCTCTAGATTTAGTCTTTCCCTCAGTAGTATAAGTAGTATGGCACCAACCTAGAAAATTAGATTTTTTGTGTGTGTGTTTTTAAAAAAGAAAGCACCCAATCACATCACTACTCAAAAAATACCCCTGACTAACATTTGGACATTATTTCAATCATCTCTGTGTGTGTGTGTGTGTATATATGTATATATATATATATATATATATATATATATATATATATATATATATAACGCAGTTGATTTATTGAAATGTATTATATGAAATCTTATTTATACTTATATAATATAACTAAAGTATCTTCTCTGGGCATGAAATAGTCTTTGTAAAGATTTTATATGAATATATAATAAGCCATCTTGTGGCTGCCCCATATAGTTTACTTAAGCAAAATGTCTGATAATTAAAAAATCATATTTGATTTCTTTTAATGGGAGACTTTCACACTTTGTAAGAAAAAATTACATATTGCTTTAATCAGGAGGTTTGCTCTTTGACCTTAATTCAAATGTGTCTCTCCCACTTATTAGTAATGTGACTTTAGGCAAATATTTATTTCTTTATCCCCAATGTGGAGATAATACTTTCTACTTCACAGGGTAATGTAGACTGATATGAAGTATCCAGTGAGTAGAAAGTCTGGATACATGAATGCTGTTGTGTATTGTTACTATCAGTACAATTATCATCACTACCAACCTCTTAGCCAAAGGAAAAAATATTTAAGACCTAGGTTAGGAAGTATATTTGTAAACGCAGTGGCTATGTTTACTAGTGCTGATGAAATCGTGTGTGGCTACCTGTTATTTTGTTCTGGACTTATCCTTTTGTCCCTTCCTTCACATAGTTTTGGTAGAACCTCTATGTTGTCCACACCCATCTCTGCTGAGGCCCCCTTCCTCTCTTGTGCCTAGGGAGGCCAATGAAACATAAATACAGGAAGCATTAACAATGCAAGGCAGTGTATAGAACCACATACGTCACCCACTGGAATGGTCCTTGGAGATCAGCTACTTTAACTAATTGTCCCTGCCCCAATTCTGCCCTTGCACAGATAAGGGAAACTAAGGCACAGGAAAGAGATGAGAATTATCTGAGGTTGTATACTTGAGTCAGTTACAGGTTTGTAACCCAGTGTTCTTTATCCCACCATTAACTTGCCTCCACAGTTATCTCACAGTACTTTAGATAATCCAAGTAGTAGATCAGAGTTGAGACGAGAATGCTGTAGGAGGTAGAGAAGACTTCCCGGAAGAAATATAGTCAACACTTTATTCTCTTAGTAGTAGGCTGATTTGCATTCTCATTTGCCCTTTGGTAAACATTGTTCTGTGTCTGTGTGTTTTTTGTCTTCAATAACCTGGTTGGGTACAGGGTTGGGTTGTGGCTTATGTTAGTAGCCCCCCTTCACCCCACCAATATCTAAGTTACTCAGGTTCTTAGCATCCTAGTTCCTTCCTATATAGTTCAACAGAGACACTTATCCTAGTCTCTGATGAGCACAGATTGAGTTGACCAACCTGCTTTCTTTAATCTCATTCTAGATCAGTGTGCGTGTGACCACCATGGATGCAGAGCTGGAGTTTGCCATCCAGCCCAACACCACTGGCAAGCAGCTGTTTGACCAGGTAAGGGAGGGATTTATTGCTCCTTAAACACCTTCCCTTCTCCCAGTAGCTCTCATCACAATGCTGACTATCCATGCCCTTGCCTTTTGTCAGAGAACTTCTTTACCTACTTGATCCTCCTAGATAGGTCTAAACAAATGCTGACCCCAGACTTAATAGAGAAGGAAGGCAAATTTTAAGTTTGGAAAACTGTACCCCCATGGCCCTAATTAATCCTATTCTTGGTCCTAAACAAAGGAGAGAAGAGGAGGAGAGTATGATTCTGTACTAGATGCTCCAAAATCAAAAGCATATGGAGCCTTCCTTTAAGTTATGAAATATGTAAGTGCTCTCTTCTTCATTTTAATGATGAGATTCACAAGTTAAATAACTTCTTATTCACTATTGGTGTCTGACTAGAATTTTGAACCTCACATTCTTTTTTTTTTTTGTACCAGGGATTAAACCCAAGGGCACTTAACCAATGAGCCATCCCTTTTTATTTTTTGTTTTGAGACAAGGTCTCAGTAGGTTGATTACAGCCTCACTAAGTTGCTAAAGTTGGCCTCAAACCTGCAATACTCCTACTTCAGCCTCCTAAGCTGCTAAGATTACAGGCGTTTACCACCATGCCTGGCTGAATAACACATTCTTGTGGGGATTTGAAGCCCTTATTCTTGCCACTGCAACATACGGTCTCTGTCACTTCTTTTTTTATTATTTTTAGTAGAAGGAAACCAGCTTATTCTCCCTGAGGTATTGAATTCTATGTACATTTCTTCTGTGTTGTTTTTTGTTTGTTTTTGTTTTGCACTGAGGATCAATCCCAGGGGTGCTTAACCACTGAACCACATCCCCAGCCCTTTTTTATATTTTATTTAGAGATAGGGTCTCGCTGAGTTGTTTAGGTCCTCAGTAAGTAGCTGAGGCTGGCTTTGAACCTACAATCCTCCTGCCTCAGCCTCCTGAATCTCTGAGATTACAGGATGTGCCACTACTCTAGGCAATATTTCTTTTAAAGAAATGTTGTGACATAGGAAACACTGGAGGTGATGGATACAGTAGGAAGGTAGTTTATCTCTTTGGGCCATGCTATGGAGATAATTGTTTACTCTCCATTGGTGAAGCATTTATTTCCATTTTTAACTCAGGGGATGTGCCTTCACTATGAATCACCTTTGTCAGACAGGTGTGCTGAATGTTTTAGCTTGTCACTGCTGTGATCAAAATACATAGCAAGAAAAACTTAGGGGGGCTGGGGTTATGGCTCAGTGGTAGAGCGCTCGCCTTGCACATGCAAGGCCCTGGGTTCGATCCTCAGCACTACATAAAAATGAATAAATAAATAAATAAAATAAAGTTTAAAAAAAGAATTTAAAAAAGCATTTCTTTAAAAAAAAAGAAAGAAAAACTTAGGGAATGGAAAATTTATTTGGGTCTCATATTTTCAGAGGTATCAGTCCATAGATGACCAACTTCATTGCTCTTGGTCAAATAAGGCAGCACATCACGGGTGAAGTACCCAGCAGAAGAAAGCTTCTTGGCTGATGGTGTGGTCAGAGAGAGAGAGAAGGGGGCAGGGGCTGCAGGGAAGATGCACCCTTCCAGGGCATACCCCTAGGGACCCACCTCTTCTAGCCATAGCCCACCTGCCTAGAGTTAGCACCCAGTCAGTTTAAACTAAGATAGACTAATTATATTGCAACTCTCACAGTTCAATCATTTTATTTCTAAATATTCCTTCAGAAATTCAGGAGCTTTGGGGGGACACCTCATGTCCAACCATAACATCAGGTAAGGGCTACAGAATTTGGTGGTATTTGAAGACTCTGTAGGAGCCAAGGGAATGTGCCATCTATGACCAAACTTCCAGGAGCAAAAGTTGGACTACCATTTCCAGAGACTGGGGCCCCATTAGATGGACCATTATCTCATTTTCCAGTGGCCTGTGATGGGATGAGGTTTGACTTATTGTCCAGGAAATCGGGACTATTCATCGCCTTGGTGGATTCTCTATGATTTCTTGCTTCCTTTTCCCCCTTGTTCTCTGGGTCCTTCTACTGTATGAGAAATTCCCCATGGTCAGTTAGGGGAAGGAAGAAAGAAGGGGGTCATTTTCAAATGGGCTAATTCTGTTCTTGTGAATAAACCTTCTGGTACAAGGAAAGACAATGGGAGAATGGAGATGGGGGGTGGCTTTTTTCCATGCAGGTCACTATATAAGAAGAAGGAAGGAAGAGATGACTAGAATTATGAGGACAGCTTTGGGCATGTCTTCTGAGTCCCTGATATCATGGCAAGTGGAAAAATTGTTGTCTGTAGCTAATACAGATGAGAATTAACATTTGCCCAGGGGTTATGTATATTGGGTACTATGACAAGCATTTGACTATCACAAAGCAATCTGAGTGCAGGAATTAATACTGATATTATTTTATGGATGAGGAAATAAAATTCTCATTTACTTAGTTAGACCTTCAGAAAATTCTTAAATATCTCTGGATTGTTATCCTCATTTTGTAAAAAAAAAAAAAAAGTCTTATATCTACCTTAACTAGATTTTTGTGAAGGTGCAAAATAGTATATTATTATTTATACCTCTCCTGCTACTCCCTAAACAAGTTATAGTTACATAAGATTGAAAAAGAAAAATTAGAGGGCTGGGGTTGTAGCTCAGCGGATGAGCACTTGCTTTGTATGCATGAGGCACTGGGTTCAATCCTCAGCACCATTTAAAAATAAATAAATAAAACAAAGATATTGTGTCCATCTATAACTAAAAAGAAAAATTAGAAGAGAATGACAATAAGAAAATACAAATAGGAAAAGAAAGTGTTATGTAAAGCATCCAGTATGTAGTAAAGATGTAATAAATGATAGCTCCCTTCCCAATGCTATGATGCTTCTTGTCTCATTCATGAGATACAGTTGAAAGATAGGCTTGATGATCTTCAGAATATCTAACTTTGGATTTAGCTGGTACTTGCTTCTTCTCTAGAGTTTGTTTTATGTTTTTGTTTTGAATCGTACAGGGTAATCATTGATATTTAATTTATAAAAATACAAATTAGTTTGACAAATTTTTAAACACATGCATTTACTACAATTAAAGTAATGTGCTGACATTCACATAGCTCACAAGTGATTACAGTGCTAGTCTGGAATGACTGAATGCATTTTGATTATATTAAGGTTTTGCATTCTCCCTTTGCATGCAGGTTTTACATTGGAGAGCTTTTAAAGGGATAGCTTGGTGAAGTCAAAAGGGCACTGAATGGAAAGTGAGCCTTTAAGCTCTATGGATGCTCTCACAATAACTCCCTGTGATACTTTATATAAATCTTTCCCCTCTTTGGGCCTCAGTTTCCCCATCTCTACATTGTGTAATGGATCTCTCAAATCTGATTATCTCCCCCAAATTTATCTCTGGCATTTATGTATTCTATATCTCTTTTTCTCCTATTTTAATATCCACTATTTGGATTTCAGGCAGCCCTTTTCTGTAAAAGGAAGGGAAATGCCTCATTTAAGTATGATTAGCTATTGGCATATGCAGGGGTTGAGGGAAGGCAGCTGGCAGGGGGACATCTCTTCTTGGGCAGGTCTCTGACTCTAAGACTGAAGGGATTAGGTGCCCAGAGACTACACAGGCTGTTAGGCCCTATGTTTCAGACAGCAATATCATTATGTGCAACAGCTATAGGGGGGAGGGTATCATTCAGGGTGCATTTTGTGGTCCAGCTGAGAGCCAGAGGCTCCTTCAGCCTCTACCTAGACTTCTTCTCAGAGCCCTGATTCTACTCAGTCCCCCTCCCAAGCCAAATGACGCCATCCCCTGCCCTCAACACTGGGGGCTTTGTCCGTTTGCATTGGAGGGGGATGGCTGCGGAGGGTGAGGAAAGCATGATTTAGAGCCTTGGGCAGAAAAATTCTTGAACAAAGAGGTTTATTAACTTCTAAAAGCCACAAGGCATGGTAATTCTTTGTGAGTGTTGGTTTGGTTTGGTACTGTGGGTGTGGTTCTGAAGGAAGCTCAGATGGTAGGGAGCCCTGGTTAGATTGGTATACTGGTTTTGAAGGCTACTCCTTCCCAAATAGAGCCCTTGAAAGTTTTTCATAATGGTTGAGAAAAGGAGAGGAAACCAGGAAGTTCATGACTTCTCATCCAGAAGACCAGTGTTTGTCTTGTGAGGTATCATTTATTGAATATCTCTGGCCAGGTGTTCTAAATTAATTAATTTTAATTGGCAAATAAAAATGGTATGTATTTTTTTTTGTATATAATCTGATGTTTTGAAATATGTACACATTGTGGAATGGCAAATTTGAGCTGAGTATGTGACTAAAGGAAATGAAATCATTGTGTCAAATAGATATCTGCATTCCCATGTTTACTTCAGCCTTATGCACAATAGCTAAGATATGGAGTCAACCTAAATGTCCATCAACTGATGAATGGATAAGGAAATTATCAGGGTATATATATATATATACACACAATGGAATACTATTCAGCCATAAAAAGAAGGAAATCCTGCCATTTACAACAACATGCATAAACCTTGAGGACATTATGTTAAGTGAATAGGCCAGACAGGGAAAGATAAATACTACATAATCTCACTCATATGGAATCTTAAAAAGTTGATCTCATAGAACTAGACGTGGTTACAAGGACAATTAGGAGACAGAGGTCAGGGTGATGTTGGTCAAAGAATATAAAATTTCAGTCAGATAAGAGGAATAAGTTTAAACAATCTTTTGTACAAAATAGTGACTGTAGTTAATAACAATATGTTTTATCGTTGAAAATTGCTAAGAGTAGATTTGAAGTGTTCTCACCATATAAAATAAGTATTTTAGTTAATGTACATGGCTTGATGCACTACTCTTCATAATGATCCTGCCTTTGAGAGGTGAAATAACATGAGGTCAGTAAGTTGTGATATGGAATTTCCAATACAGACAGCTCTGACTGAACAACTATACTTTCCCACCAATGCACTATTCAGCTTGGGGTGAATGAGACTGTTTTAGCTTGAAAAAGAGAAAAGATGTATTGTTTGTCCTCAGGTCTCTGAAGGGCCGTTGTAGGAAGGAGGGGGCAGTCACTTTCTGTGAGGTCAGAAGGGGCAGATCTAGGACCACATAGGTGAAAAACATGGGGGAAAATATTCAAACTCCAGGGGTTGGGGTTGTGGCTCAGTGGTAAGAGCTGCTCACCTAGCATGTGCAGGATACTACGTTCAATCCTCAGTACCATATAAAAGAATAAATAAATAAATAAAAGGTATAAAGAAAAAAATTTAAACTCCAGACAAGAATTGAATATCTGGCCCTCTTGAGGCCAAAGGACGCCAGAACAGGAACACTGAGGTCTGTATTCATAGGCAGTTGGAGGACCAGAGCTCTTCCCTGTAACTTAAGGTATAAGGGAGGAAGTCCATTTTGCCTGACTCTTAAGACCCATCATTCAGGAGGTCCCTGTGGCAGAGCCAGGACCTGGGAGGAAGTAGCTTTATTCCTTGAGAGGAATTGACAAAAGCTCTGGGGCCATCGTGGAACCCAGAAGTCATCTGGCTGATGACCAGAGAGGAAGCAGACTGGAGAGGAAGCACCCTCCTTGGCACCAGTGATAAATAACAGGCAACAATGGGAAGCCATAGCTTAAGGAGGCTCAGGGCCTGGTGGGAAAAGGAAGTGGGGCCCAGTTCCTCCCATTTACCTCTGTTTCTTCTTGTGAATGTGCTCACTGCCAGGGAAGAGAAAGAATACACAATATAGTGATTCTCTTACTTGCCTCAACCTCTGATGGCTAAGATTCTTCAAAGGACTTGATCTTGGGTTATCTAAATGCCACTAGGGGGCAGTGCCACCACTGTGAGTTCCATGTTTGAGACCCTTTTTGCTTGTTTAGTCTCCAGCCAGAGTCTCACTACTTGCCCTCTTCTTTCATGGTGTTTGAGCTCTAAGAGAGAGGTGAAATCTCAGAGCATCCATTCATCTATTCATTAACCTATCCAATATTGACTGAAGGTTTACTGTGTCTCAAGGAGAATCCCTAAACCTAGTTAACACCATCTGTGCTCTTAAGGGCTTGGAGTTATTTACTTATGGAGGCATAGATAAGCACATGCATTTGTCTTTCCACAAAGAATGAAACACCTGCTGGGCGTGGTGGCACACTGAGACAGTACAATTGTGAGTTCAAAACCAGCCTCAGCAAAAGCGAGGCCCTAAGCAACTTAGTGAGACCCTGTCTCTAAATAAGCTACAAAATAGAGCTGGGGATGTGGCTCAGTGGTTGACTACCTCTGCGTTCAATCCCTGGTACAAAAAAAAAAAAGAAACATCTGTGAGGCTCAGGTTACATGAGGCGATATATACAGCACAGCATTTGGAGTCAGTCCTGGGTTCAGATTCCGTCCTGCTGCTTAGGTGTGTGACCTTGGATGATTTGTTTAACTTTCCTCAGTAAAATAGTAATCATATTAAAATCTCAGAATTTTTATGACTTAATCCTGAATTAAGTAAAGGGCTTGGTGCATAGCAGGCATTCTAAGATGTGTTGTTCTTATTAAAAGCTAAATAAGTGGTTGGGAATTTTGCTAGAAGTTCAGATGAGGGAGCCATGAGATCATGGAGATTTTCTGGCTCTGGAAAGCCACACTTGATGACTTTGCATTGAGAACAGCAGCTCTTTTCTTCTATTTTTTTTTTTTTAATTTATCAAATCACTAACATCTGTTATATGGTACTAATGTCCTCATCTTACAGATGGAGGACTAAGACTTTGAGAGGGGAAAATATTTATTTAAGGTCTCATAGCTATAGGAAGTGGTATAGCTAAGACTTGAATCAGGGCAGATATCGTTTCCACTTTTCCCGGTATCTTTTGTCAGCTATGTCCTCTGTGATTCCCCCCATCACCCCACCACCATCTGCTCCTAAAACTTAAAACCATAGCCAAGTGTGTTCTCTGCTATAGAGCAGGAGCTCACTAGAGCACAGGCAGTGTGAAGTAGCAGAAACAGCAGTTGTGGTAGCCTCTCTTGGAGCTTTCCAGTTGTGCATTGATTTGCTTTCAGGTGGGTGGCTGACACAGCTGTTGCCTAGTCTATAATGGGATCTCAGTGGGCCTCAGGTGTTTGGGCATTGACGCAGTTTTGCACATAATTTCTCACAGTTTTTCTCTTGAGGCTCTAGCCTTGCTTCCTGATCCTGCACTGGGCTTCTGAAGTGGCTGAGACGTCATCACTGGTTTGTTTATTCAGATGCATGGCGGGTACAAAGAAGGAGGCACTGGGCTCCGGAACTGACCTGATATGTCCCCCCATAGACCTCAGATGTATGCAGCCTCCACATGCACAAGAGATTTAAGGGTAGTGGGGGGGGTGTTATTTTCTTACTTCCAGAAGCTCCTGGTAATTAGTAAGGATTTTCTCAAAGGCAGATCTCTTCTACTTCCTGGACTTCAGTTTTCCAGTTTATGCTGCTTGAACCCTATCAGTCTCCACAGCCTGTTTTAGGGATTTGTGTTGTGGGGCTGAATAGAATCCATAGCCTCCAGTTTCTTAAGCCAGTGTCTTACAAACTGATGTCCTAATCCCTCTAGGAGTAAGTGGCAGATTTGAGGAGGGGCATAAAGCTATGGGATAAATGTGATTTAGTACATATCTGGGAGCATTCATTTTACTTATAATAATTTAAAAATCATTATTTAAGAAGTAGAATGTAAAATTTGCACAAATGCAAAGACTAACCTGAAGCTTCAAAGAAATTTTGGATGGCTTGCAACCATCTCCCGTCTCCTATCTTCTCACCCTATGAATCACCCCCACTCCTGACCCTGGGTGTATGCATTTGCTTATTTTCTGCTGCTTAAAGATTTCTCCCATGGCAGGTTTAAGATATACTGGTTCAGGTCAGATGAACTGTCTTTCTGGAGTCAAAAGGGAACCAAGAAAGATTTTTGCCCTCTTGGGATGGAGTCATTTCTCAGAGTAGTATAATAAAGACTCTAGTAACTGGATCCACAGAGATTATTCCTGGAACCAGGAATAGATACTTCCCTTTCACATGAAAATGAGGTCCCCCCTCCCTTTTGGAGTGGAGGTCTCAGCTGGAAGCAAAGCTGGAAGTGAGCAAAGCTTAGCCCTACCTCCATGTCCTGGGAATTGGAAATGGGGACAAGAGTTGCCTGACCAAATGCCTGAACTGCATGGACCTTAATTGGAGATTGCCTTATGGCCTGTGGTTGGGGTCATCTGTTTTGTCCTTTGTTCTTTTTCAGTATTAATTCTAACTTCAGACCATGTTTCCTCCGCCCCACCCCCATCCTCACTTCCTTTGGAACTTCAGTACTGACTGAGAGAGATTTCTCATATTTCCAACCCCTAGAGCCTGAGGAAATGGAAAATTGATATTTCTGATTTTTCTATGTTCATGAAGAAACAGACAGTGCTCAGATAAAAATGCCCCCAGTGATCCTGAAATATTTCTCTAGACATTGCTTTAGCAATTTGTCTAACTTTTCATAACTACTCCTTATCCCAGAACTACTTGGGTCATCATGATCCTCTTCTTCTCATCATATCTCTACCCATCCCACTAGTGAAACAGACAATGTAGTGCAAAAAGGGGTAAGGAACTCACTCCCAGGACCTCCAAGACTGTCTATATAGTCTGTTCCTGTCTTATTTACCTTTAGTCCTGGGTTCTCCGAGCCTCTGCAGCTGGCCTATTGGTAATTGGCAAAGGCCAGTTACTGCTCTACTAGTTCTTTTTCTTTTCTTTTCTTTCTTTTTTTTTTTTTTTTTTTGAACCAGTGATTGAACTCAGGAGCACTCGACCACTGAGCCACATTTCCAACCCTATTTTGTATTTTATTTAGAGACAGGGTCTCACTGAGTTGCTTAATGCCTCACCATTGCTGAGGCTGACTTTGAACTCTCAATCCTCCTGCCTCAGCCTCCCAAGACGCTGGGATTACAGACATGCACCTCGCCCCCAGCTGCTCTACTAGTTCTTTTGCCAGTTTGCTCCATTCCTTCATGACCTAGCATCCTAGCTTTAATGCTTCATCCTATGTTTAGCATTATCAGTGGGTCTTTCTTTCTCTTGGGACTGGATTGTTTCTTGGAACTTGCTTCTCCCCCACCCCATGCACACTTGTAATCAGACACACTGTTTATCTACAATCCTGTGGAAAATTAGTAGAACTGTTAATTGGACCTTATGTTAGATTTAGGATAAGACACGCTTTAAAAATTCTTTCCTGCCAGGCATGGTGTGCAGACCTATAATCCCAGTAACTCAGGAGGCTGAGACAAGAAGATCCCACATTTGAGGACAGCCTCAGCAATTTAGTGAAGCCTTGTCTCAAAAAACAAAAGTAATCAATAAGGACTGGGAATGTACCTTAGTGTTAAAGTGCCCTAGGGTTCAATCTCCAGTAACACCTCCTCCCAACTTTTTTTTCCTTGTTCATAACCATCTTCTCCATCTTTTGCAAAAAAAAAAGCCAGTTCAGAGCTGGGGTTGTAGCTCAGTAGCTGTGTGAGGTACTGGGTTCAATCCTCAGAGAGAGAAAGAGAGAAAGAAAGATATTATGTCCATCTATAACTAAAAAGAAAATTTAAAAAGCCAGTTCACATTTCAACATAAGCATTCATATTTCTCCATCTAGAACTTGCTGACATTTTGTTGTCTATTGACTTAGAGTAAGGGACTCAACTAGCCCTCAGTCCTGGAAACCTTTTGATCTTTCCTCCCCTCACCTCATGTATTTTTTCAGTTTTTCTCTCATTCTCTCTCTTTTTCTCCCTTTCTCTTTCCTTCTTTGTTTCTTTTTTTTGTGGTACTGGGGATTGAACCATTGAACCAAGAACCATATACATGATAGGCAAGCATACCACTAGCCCATTTTATTTTGAGATAGGGTTTCACTAAGTTTCCCAGACTGGCTTTGAACCTGTGATCCTTCTGAGTAGCTAGGATTACAGGCATGCACTACTACACATGGCCCCATTAATTTTTTTAAACATGTTCCTAATTACCCAAGTCAGCAAGAAGTAGGTGGAAAAAGGGATTAATTTTTTAGCAGTTTTTGCAAAATAATGTTGTAACCTAATTAATAGAATGATAGAACTTGAGCAAAATGTGATGTAAGACACACCTTTAAATTGGATAGAAAGGAAGCTAAGGCTCAGAGAGGGAAACATCCTGCTTTAAGATCATATGGCAAACTGGAGATAGAAATGAGACTTTTGTTCTTGTTTCCTGATATCTGACATTAAGTATGAAAGGAAAGTGTAACCTGATGAGCAACAAAGGTTGATGACTTGGGGACATGACTTCTTCTCAAAGTGGTTGTTGACTGGGCCTACTGGGAAATCCAGAAAGCATATCTAGATGCAAAGGTAATCAAAGATCATGATCTGGATGGGATGTTTGAGCCAAAATAGAAATAACACAATCATGTGAGAACCCCAGGAGTCCTAAGCTCCTATAAGCTCTTGGCTTTAGAAGATAGCATACTAGAGAAAAAAGGTACAGGCTTTGGAGTCAGACATATTAGTGTTCTATGCCTTTATGATATTAGACAGGTTTCCCCTTGCCTTAATTTTTTCATCTATAAAATGGGGTAATAGCTAGTTCACAGAATCATTTTGTGTTCAGTGCCTGGCATGTAATTACTTACACTTTTTCTTTAGAGCCTCTGAATGTCTAGACTGTAAGCTCTGGGTGTGACTGTGGGACCTGACTTTGAATGCATAGTGGAAACTTTGTGACTACAGTGGAAGTGTATGTGTTAGGAGGAAAAATATTAATTTGTTCAAGGGGGAGGACATCAGCAACTCTGGCTTCTTGTTCTTTGCTTATATTTCTAGTTATATCTCTTAGGTTTCCTATTCACCCCACCCTCAACCCCCATCTCCACCCCCCAAATGGTAAAGAAGACTGCTTGGTATCATCCTGATCTCATTAGGATGTGACTCAGCTTCATTGCCACAATCCCCAGTGGTAGGCCTGCTGGGATTGAGCAGACAGCCAGACCATTAACATGCTAATGTCAGGGACTAGAGAACAGACCCCATCTGTCTTTTCCTGGCAGGCTTCCCTTCCCTGCCCACTGCTCAGCCAGGAGGCCCAGGGCACCAGGGGGCATCCTCAGCTACTATGCTGAGGTATCCACCCCCATTATTGCCCTCAACCTGTGTAAGTAGTAAGGAGAATCTTGACTGGGCTCTGACTAGGGCTGGAAAAAAGCATCTCAGTACCCAGGGATAGCATAGCTTTGGGATGTATAGATACCACAGCCCTGCTTTGTCTTTTCAAACATTCTTTCTTGGGTATTGTTAATGGGATTCAGTCTTAAGGGTGTGGGCATTACTCCCAGTTTCTAAAGATAAAGGACAATAGAGAGAGGCTGAGGGTTGAGTTGATACCAATGGTTGGTGATGTAATCAATTATGCCCACATAATAAATCCTTCATAAAAACTCAAAGGACTGGGTTTGGGAAGTTCCTAGAGAGGTGAACATGTAGAGGTTCCTGGAGAAAGCAGTGCTTGAGTACATAGAAGCTCTGTATTCCTCCCATAACTCATCTTTTGCATGTCTTCCATCTGATTATTTATCTGTATCTTTTGTAATACCTTTATAATAAATAGGTAAACATTTTTAAAAAGATAGACAATATATCAGAGTAATCTCCAAGAATAAGATGCAGGAATTAGCCCAACAGTCTTTGTCCTCAGCCCTTAATTCATTCTGACAGCAGATAGCTACAGGGCCTTGTAGAGGGAAGGGGGTGGTGGTGATAGAAAGCACTGGATCTGAATGGTTTTCAAGTCAAACAGAGCTCATTTCAATCCTGACTGCACTCACTCCCTGAACCTTGGGCAAATCATTTCACTTCTCTGAACTTTAATTTTACTGCCTATAAAATGGGTCTAGTTGTAATTTTATCAAAGGGCTATTGTAAAAATTTAAGAAGGTAATAGATGTGAGGCTCTTGGTATATGATAGTGCTCAGAAGCAGAAAGATGGTGACATCAGTTCTTGACTGCTACCCAAGTATATTTTCTTTCTGGACCTTTAGCACTTAAAAACCTTTGAGGGCAAAGAACAGTTTGGCTTTACCTTTGTGTCCTCTGCCTGGCATAGTGATAGGTATTCAACCAATGGTTGTTTTGTGTTTTCTCTTCTAGGTGGTGAAAACTATTGGTCTGCGGGAAGTTTGGTTCTTTGGTCTGCAGTACCAGGACACTAAGGGTTTCTCCACTTGGCTGAAACTCAATAAGAAGGTAACTACTTACTCTTATGTCAGAGTTTAGAATTTCTTCCTCCACCAGAACTTGCTCAGGGAGATAGCATGTGCTAGCTAGCAAAACTGGGATACCTAGGGCTATGTTTGACACTGGGTGGTCTGTTGACCATCTGAATTAGATAAGGGCAGAGTTGGACAAGACAAAGCTCTTGTCTGTCTCCACTTTGAATTCATTTTTTCCTACTTTGAATTCTGATAGTGAGAAGAATGGCCATGTACAAGGAAGGTCCTTCCCTTCCCATTAGAAGTTATGTCTCTAATTTTGATTTATTTGGGACCAAATCCATTAGAGGCTCTTTAGGAGGGGATTTGTATTCCTTTCTTCTTTTCAAACTCAGGGGTTGTAGGAGATTTATTATAAAAAAGAGCCACAGAACTTACATTCTGGAAAAAAAAAATCTTAACCATCTCAGTATTATCATGCTTCCTTTTTCTCACTGGCTAAATGATGCCTGACCCTATTATAATGCTCCCCTCATTGTTGATCTTCCACCTCAACTGGACTCCATGTGGGATGATTTCATCCATTCATGCTTTCTGCTCTAAGTGTCATTTCAGCAGGAACATAGTAGTCCTCCGTCTCAGTATCCTCAAACTGGCCAATTTTATCCTTAGAGGTCTCCATACTGTGCTATGACTCGTTTTCTTGATTTTTGTCTAGTGGATGCTTCACTTTCTGCTGGTTGAGTCTTGTTTTCCCAAAGAGTTGAGACATTTACTGGACAAATATAAAGCCACTAGGAGCCAATTTCAAGCTTTTAAAGGTGATCTAGCATTTTTTATTTTCAGTCTTGGGATTCAAACCTGGAGCCTCACACATGCTAGTCAAGTGTTCTTCCACTGAGTTACATCCCCAGCCCCTAAAAGTTAATCTAGTTTCTGCTCTTGCCCAGCCAATTTCGAGACCTCAATCATAGTTCCCCAGTCTTTACTGTGCTAGTTTACTGAATTAGAAGAACCTTAAAAGAATTTTCTTAAATCTGCCCTTAGAATATGAGGCCAGTTGTATATATGGACAGATAACAGTGGCTTGACAACTTCTGAACATCAGTGGGTATTAAGAAATTTCAGGAAAATAATTCCCAACAGAAAGTAATAATTGACATGGGATGGGATCTCTAAAGAAAGTAAAGTATTTTTAGTATGTATTATTAGAATGGTTGTCCCCTAGTTCTCTTGGATTACCCAAACTGGTGACCTTTCAATGTCTCCTCTTTACCCTGTAGCCATCCCCTCCACCACTAAAACCTTCTTTTTGAGAGTCTATAACCCCTTGATTCTCCCAGGTGACAGCACAGGATGTCCGGAAGGAAAGCCCCCTGCTCTTCAAGTTCCGGGCCAAGTTCTACCCTGAGGATGTATCTGAGGAATTGATCCAGGACATCACCCAGCGCCTGTTCTTCCTGCAAGTGAAGGAGGGCATTCTCAATGATGACATTTACTGCCCACCTGAAACTGCTGTGTTACTGGCCTCCTATGCTGTCCAGTCCAAGTATGGTGACTTCAATAAGGAGGTTCACAAATCTGGCTACCTGGCTGGAGACAAGTTGCTGCCCCAGAGGTGAGGTGGTACCCTGGCCTCCTTTGCCCTAGCCAAAGGGGGCTGCAGCCCACAGTTAGCTAATCTCTGCTCCAAAGAGGCTGCCAGATCTATTCCTCTCCACTAGGGTCTGTCTGAAGACCATGTTATGCTGCTCAGAGAGACGTTTGCATATAGCGTCATGCCCTGTTGTTTCTCTGACTCTCAAAATAAAAAGCTTTTTTTCTCCTCTCTGTCTGATTACAGAACTTCATTACCCTGGAGACAGGTGCTTATAACTGAACCAGAGATGGATTGATTTTTTTCCTTCCTCCCCCGTTTCATTTTCTCAATCCCTTTCACTGATTTAGACCTTTTATTTCAGAAGTTCACAGGGGAGAGAGAGAAATACGCAAGCAAGGGACATGGGGAGCTCAAATAGTCTTTTAATATTGATAACCACTGTACAGGGCTTTCTGCTTTTGTAAACTTCAAAGTTGAGAGCTCTCAAACACTCATTATTTTTGTTTTAACATCACGACAACACAGAAAATGAATAAGGCAAGCATTATCCTTATTTCCTGGCTCAGGAAATAGAGGTGTAGAGATACTTGTACTGACTTGCCCCATCTCCCACAGCTCATTTGAGGCAGAGCCAGACCAGAAACTCTAATTTCTTGATTTTTTTTTTAACCCTGAGATTTTTCTGTTGCATCCAGTGGCCATTTCCATAGGCTTATATATTAGAAAACAAAACAAAATTAAGCCTCATTCTGGGATCCCTAGTGCCACTGGGGCTGTGGCATGTGCACAATCCATCAGAAGGTATTAGGGATAGAAGTTGTACCCTCGAACATTTCCTGACTCATTGCCCCAATAGCTGAGATGGCATGTTTAAAGCAAGCCTTATTTATAATCTAGTAGATCTGAGAGGTTTGGCCTTTTATTTTTTTCCCAAAGCTGTTTGGGCTTAGTTCTCTGTTCTGTAGCCAAAAGCTGTCTGTCCTCTCATTCCTGAGAAATATTCTTAAAAACACAACCTGTTGACCCCAAGAGGATCTAGGAGAGAGTGTGCCTGGGTCTGTGGCTCATCTCTACTCTTATCCCCTCAAGTCAGCACTGACTCCTGATACATTCCTGTTGTGCTTAGAGAACACAGCACGTTATTGGATTTTGTTGTTAAAGGTACATAGGAAGGTGATCTCATTGTCTTTCTTGTCCATCCATTCTTGTAAGTTCTCCTACCTCTTAAGCAGTTACTTATGTCTAATTTAATACCTTCCACTGTAATCTGAATCTGCTTCAAGTGTTATCTCCATGAGCTGACTCCATGTCTTGGAGAACTAAGTGGGCTTCCCTTCTCTCCTGTACATTGACTTTGCACTTTAAACTACTCACTACCAATTATCATTTCAGAGTCCTGGAGCAGCACAAACTCAACAAGGACCAGTGGGAGGAGCGGATCCAGGTGTGGCATGAGGAACACCGAGGCATGCTTAGGTAAACCTCACCTAGCAATTGTGGGCCCCACTGGTCCTTGAAGGGAGATACTATAGAAAAAGAAGCAGGGATGATACTAGCACTTAAAGATAGAAGGCAAAACCAGAACCATCATAAACCTATTTTTTGTTTGTGTGCTTTCATGAATAGTAGAAGTCGAAAGGCCAAATACTTCTGAGCACTGAGTAATTGAGAGGACCATAGGATATCCACGTAGCTTCTGGGTCAACAGCGGGCTCCTATGCAAAAAGGAACTAGGAAATGAGCTCTCTGAATATTGCAAAGAATTGGAGGGTTGTCTATTTGAAGAACAGATCTCATCATTTTGCCATCACTACTACCCTATCTAAGTTTTGCTAAGAATGTTCTTGTATAAGAGACTGTCACATTGAATGGGAGGAAGAAAATAGATTCTATGGCAACTAACATGTCAGGGCCTAGGTTCCAGTTGGTTTATTTTGCTTGGTAAAAGTTACATGTGCTCTGTTCTCCATTATTTGTTTACCTTGCACCCCATGTCCTTCTACTGATTAAAAGATCCTTATCAGAAATACAGAGCAAGTAGGCTTTTCTGTCCCACTGGGTCTGATTCAAATGCTTCCCTCTGTGACCTCCCCCCACCCCGCCCAGAGAGGATGCTGTCCTGGAATATCTGAAGATTGCCCAAGATCTGGAGATGTACGGTGTGAACTACTTCAGCATTAAGAACAAAAAAGGATCAGAGCTGTGGCTGGGGGTAGATGCTCTGGGTCTCAACATCTATGAACAGAATGACAGGTATACTTTAGACTTCTCCTAGTTTATTTGGGTCATTCTGACACCTAGCTTACCTCTTGAGTCCCACCAAAGTTCTTCTTCTACCTGATTTAATCCAGTCCAGATGGTTGTACCACCTCTCTCAGACGTTGAAATCCTGTATTGACTAGACTTGTTCTGCCTATGATGGTAGTCAACTAGCCATAGGTGGCCAATGAACACTTGAAATGTGGCTACTTTGAATTGAGACATGCTATAAGCATAAATTATACACCAGACTTTGAATGATTAATGTGAAAAACAGAATTTGCAGTATATCTTTGATATTTTCTTAAATATTGATTTGCGTGTTGAAATAATAGTAGTATTTGTTGTATGTTGGATTAATTTGACTATTTTAATTCCATTTATTTATTTTTTACTCATTTTCATGTGGCTACTAGAAAACTTAAAAGTAGATATGTGTTATCATTATAAATTTTTGGACAGTGCTGCTTTAGAACCTACCTTGTCAGGATTTGTAATTAGATATAAGCCCCATGTGATAATAAGTGGCTTTGGCCTATAATACTCATTCTATGACCTTATCTCACTTGCTTATATTTTTCCCTTTTGGTCTGTTCTTGGTGAGGATTGAGATCAATAGATTATTGTTCCATATAACTTCTGAATCTCAGAACTCATTATTTACCTCCTCCTCAACTTTCATAACCTTGGATAGAAGAGTCTCTGTTTAATAGAACTAGGGATGCTGTTAAAGGATTGTTACAAGGTCCATGCCTCAACAAAAATCAAAACAAACTAAATCTCAGAGATTGGAACAAGGAATAATATGTTGGTTGTGGTTTTGAGTCTTTTGTGCAGCCTGAGTGCTAGCAATTAACCTGCTGGCATGTGATGACATTGTCTGCACTGTAGTGGGTCTACCTCCTAAAGGGAGAGGTTTGGGGGGTGGTGAGGGCAAGGCACAAGCCTCTATGTACTTCTTGTCTTGCCCTTGTCCTAATGTTGTTGATCTCCATTTCTACAGACTGACTCCTAAGATTGGCTTCCCCTGGAGTGAAATCAGGAATATCTCTTTCAATGATAAGAAATTTGTCATCAAGCCTATTGACAAAAAAGCCCCAGTAAGTAACCCCTCCCTCTGACCATGACAGGTACTCACCAAGGCCTGGATAATGCTAGAAGCAATCATATCATTATATTCATCTCTCCTTTTCTGGTTTGTTGTGCATGTCTCTGTGTGTATAGGTATGTGTGTGTGTTGTGTGTACATGTACATGTGTGCATGTGTACATGCACACATGAACAGGAGGCACAAGTGATGATTGAGATACAAAGGATGTCAATGCTAAGAAATGACCAGGAGACACCCTGTGCCAACTGTCATTCTGCTACCCACATTTCAGGTGCCACCCTGATACCTGTCTCACTCTGTGGGTGAGGGAGAGCCACAGGCAGTCCTAAGTGCTGCTTCTTAGTTATTGTCTTGCTGCTCTGAGTATCTGTGGTGAAAACAGAGTGTATCTCATCTTTTTAAGCCCTTGGGCCCCAGAAAGTAGATATATACTTGATTTATCTTAATTGTGGAAAAAGGGAAGAGCCAGCAGAAGTCCAAATCTAAAAATGACCTTCCAAATTTGCTCTTTTGGTATAACTTTATCTTTGCCCTCTCAGACTTCTCTCCAGAAAAGAAAATTCTGAGTCCAGTCCTTCCTTTTACACATTCATTATATTTCTCACCCACTCAGTTTCCTGCATCTAACAGGACTGGAAAGCTGGTGATTGAGAGTAGGATAGAAAACTGAGATGAGTGTCTACTCTTCTGGTATACCTTGTATCCAGCAAGGCCAGTGACCTTGCTGAGCCTGACCCATTTCATGAGAGCTCAGCCTTATTCTCCAATCCTAAGATATCTGAACTTTTCCATATTATGTTGTCTCTTTAAAGCCTTAACTATGTCATCAGGTAGGTAGTAGCATTCCAGTTAAGTTCATGAAATTGAGGTTCAGAAAGATGAAATGATTTGCCCAGGATCACACAACTGAAAATGGTAGCACTTGGATTTGTACCTAGGTCATTTGACTTTGAAAGCCTGTGCTCCTTCCACTGTACCCCAAACTATGAGATGATAGCAGTTTGGTTTCAGTGGCAGAGGAGGTGGTTGTTAGCCCATCAGAGAGTGACCTTGGTCCAGTGGTATTTGTAGCAACAAACTTAAACTCACTGGATTTTCTTGTGTGTTCTTTTTTATTGCTGCTGTGCTCAACTTTCATCAGAAAAAGGTAAGTAACAAAGCCAGCTGAGCTCAAGGGCTTATTTAACAAACAGCAACCAGGACAATCAATGTTTAGGAGATTTATATATCTATGTATGTATTTACAGCCTATCTT
The DNA here is from genome assembly GCF_047511675.1 of Marmota flaviventris. NCBI lineage: Eukaryota > Metazoa > Chordata > Mammalia > Rodentia > Sciuridae > Marmota > Marmota flaviventris. Next base: position 61,670,978 of record NC_092518.1, on the reverse strand, counting down.
GTTGCAAAAAGGATTTAAAGGCTGGGTCTAAGATATGCTTTCTGGAAATTACAGGAACAGTCTAGCCACCCATACTGCACCCACTGGGTGCAAGGATTGTTTGGCTTCTAAAAGAGGCCTCCTGAGACTTAGTAGGATCTCTAATTAGCAGATAAAGGCAGTTCTGATTCTTTAACTGGGTATATTAGGATGAATGTATTTTAGGGATCCTCTTATAAATGTATGTTGGAAGAAATTGTGGTTTGGTGGAAAGAGCACTGGTTTCAGAGTCAAGAAACCTGGGTTCTAGTCTCGGGTCTACCCTTGTCCTGCCATCTGACCCTGGGCAAATCACTTCACCATTCTGATAATTAGTCTTCCCATCTGTAATGTAAAGCAGTCTTTCCAGTGCTTGTGGATTTAGCATTTCAGAAGGTAGAAACTCATTTTCATTTGTTCCTCCAAACATTTTCATTGCTGTTTTCCCACCAGGACTTTGTCTTCTATGCTCCCCGGCTGCGGATTAACAAGCGAATCTTGGCCCTGTGCATGGGGAACCATGAGTTATACATGCGCCGCCGTAAGCCTGACACCATTGAAGTGCAGCAGATGAAGGCACAGGCCCGGGAGGAGAAGCACCAGAAGCAGATGGAACGGTAGGTGCTAACGAGCTAGAGGAGATCCTGGAGAAAGGGCCAGCACTAGGGTAAGGAAGCCTCACAGATGCCCAGACTGTAAGAGGTACCCAGGATATGAAGTCAACTCAGGACTAGAAGTGAGCGAGCTGTGTATGGATGATACCACTAGGTTTAGTTTCAGGCAAAGGCATCCTTGTTGCTGGGAAGCAGGCATTGGAAACCTAACGTTTCAGAGGTTTATTGGAGGAAAGGATATTTCATAGTTCCCCATTATCTATGACCCTCATGCCATTACTGTGTTAGGACTAGTTTGCTCCAGACTAACCTACCAGTATAGTGGGAGTAGCAGAGGGTTCCATGCACATTTAAGTTTGGATTCTTCAGGGTGCTTTTTTTTTTTTTTTTTTTTTAAGCAGAAATGGGCAGGGCTCCCAGAATTTTCCATACAAAGTGTCTAGTCCTTGCACTATAACCCCTTGCAGCTCAAAGTGTAATGTGAGCCTTAGCATCATTAGCATCAGCTTGGGAACTTGGTAGAAAGGTAAGATTTGAGACCCTACTCCAGACCTACTGATGAAAATCTGCCTCATAAGATCCCATTGGATCTTTGGAAAATGATCATGATCATATGATATGCAAATGGCCAACAGGTACATCCTTAGTCACTAGGAAAATGCAAATGGTAATCTTAATGAGTTACCACTCCATACCCATTTGTATGGATATAATAAATAAAACTAGAAAACAAATGTTGAAGTTGTAGAGTGATTGGAACTGATGTACATTGCTGGTGGGAACATATAATGGAATAAAAGAATGTGACAGCTCATCAAAATGTTAAAGATAGAATTGCTCTATATATGATCCTGCAAATCCATTCCTAGTTAAGTACCTAATAGAATTGAAAATGGGTGTTCAAACACTTGAACTAGCAGTAGTATTTCAATAGTCAAAAAATTGAAACAGCCCAAAAGCCTACCAATGGATAAATGAATAAACAAATTGTAATATAGAGTAGGGTATATCTTAGCCTACTTTGTGTTGCTATAACAAAATATGTGAGGCTGAGTTCTTTATAAAGAAGAGGCATATTTTAGTTTTTGGAGGCTGAGAAGTCCAAGATCAGGCAGGCACATCTGTTGAAAGCCTCAGACTCTAATATTACACTGCAGATGGCTTCACAAAGCAGGAGCATGTGTACATGTGGAAGAAGGAATTCAGGGTAAGTGCCAGACTCACTTATAACAAACCAGTCTCACAAGTACTAATTCAGTCCTATGAGATCCAACATACTCCCTCCTGAAAGGCATTAATTCGATCTGAGGATAGTTCCCCAATGACCTAATTACCTCTCACTGGGCCCCACTATGTAAAGTTTTCACCTCTCAATACCATTACCTTGGGAACCAAGGCTCTTTGGGGAACATACATGCTACAGTATGGATGCTCCTTTAAAACATTATGGTAAGTGAAAGCAGTAAGACAGAATGTTGCATATTGCATGAATCTATTTGTATGAAATGTCCAGAATAGAAAAATTTATAGAAACAGAATGTTAATTAGTGATAGTCAGAGGCTGGTAGTGGAGGGAGGATGGGTAGAAACTGCTTAATAGGTATAGGATCTTTAGAGGATGAAAATGTTTTTGGAACTCAAAAATGGTGGTTGCAGGGCTGGGGTTGTGGCTCAGTGGTAGAGCACTTGCCTAGAACATGTGAGGCACTGGGTTTGATCCTCAGTACTACATAAAATTAAATAAATAAAATAAAGATATTATGTCCATCTACACCTAAAAGAATTTTGTACAACATTTGTGAAGGTATTAAATGCCACTATTCATTTTAAAATAGTTAATTTTATGTTATGTATGTTTTGCCTCAATTATTTTAAAAGATCCCAGGTGATTCCTATGCATATTAGGGTTTGAGGAGTGTTGCTGTACTAGATACTCTGTCATAAAGAGTTTGGAACCTGCCGGGTGCAGTGACACACACCTATAATCCTAGCGGCTTGGGAGGCTGAGGCAGGAGGATTGCAAAGTCAGCCTTAGCAATTTGTGAGACCTTGTCTCAAAATAAAAAAAGGGCTGGGGATGTGGCTTAGTGTTTAAGTGCCCCTGGGTTCAATCCCTGGTACCAAAAAGTAAAAAAAAATATATATATATATATATATATATAATGTTTCAAACCTTGGAAGGCTTCAAATCTAGTAGACTAGAAATGACTCCATATATGATAGCTTAGACCGTGAAGTCCACATTTATTTAGGAAAAAATTTACCAGGATTGGGAGGCAGTTTATGGAACTGGATCTGCTAAGAACCTACCCTCTAGGACCTCACAGTCCTGGTAGGACAAATAGTTTCAAATGTATATGGTTTTGGAGTTTCATAATGTATATGAAACTTAAGTTACAAAGTTGTGTCATTCATTCACTTAGTAAATAATTAATGAGTACTTGAAAAAATACCAACAATCCCTGTTCTTGTGAAGCTATAATTTTATTGGGAGAAGACAGACTAATAAATAAGAAAATTACATAGTAAGTAGAATATTAAAAGTGCTATGGAGAAAAGCATAACAGGGAAGAGGGGTGGGGAAGAGGGTATCTCAAATATTCTGAGGGCTCAGAGGGATTAAAAAACATATTGTTAAGGGATAAGAAGGCTTACTGGAAAAAAAATGCTATGGCTAAGAAAAACAAATTCTTATTTCATATTTGCAATAAACTCTGAGTAAAAGGAGCCTAGAGCTGGGCTTTAGGACAGGCAAAGTTAGCCATAGATACTTGAAGCATAGCATCTTAACATGGAGCCAAAACTTGTCTTCCTAAATTCCATAGGCAAACAGAGGAGGACTTATTAGACCACTTTTACAGATAGGGGAAATGAAGACAGAAGTGAAGCAGTAGCATAGCTAGGTTCACCTAGTGGGTTACTGGCAGAGTTGGGATTCTAGTTTGAGTTTCCCTACTGGGCCCTGAGTATAATATAATATAATAATATCCTATATGGGGTTGTGATATGAGGGCAAGGATGTGGAAGTAAGGGAGAATGGTTCAAGTTTACAAGCCCAGGGTTTATTGGAATGATGTTGACTGAGGGACTCAGGGCCAGGGAGCCCTGAGAATCTCTATGCTTCCATGCAACCTTGCTATCCTGCTCTATTCCTCTTTCCCTTCCCCAGTGCTCTGCTGGAAAATGAGAAGAAGAAGCGTGAAATGGCAGAAAAGGAGAAGGAGAAGATTGAACGGGAGAAGGAAGAACTGATGGAGAAGCTGAAGCAGATCGAGGAACAGACTAAGAAGGCTCAGCAAGGTAAAACTGGAGTCACACTGGAGATTGGGTTTTCCCAAAGCCTGACTCTGTGAGCTGGAGACTCTAATGCCTAAACTGCAGACCCAGACCATAGAGACTAGATGTGGCCACAGAAAAGTTGAGGGATGGGGCAAGAAGAGTTCTCAGAACCATCTGCCAGCTGTACCATGGAGTAGAACATTTCCAGGAAAGATGTTAATGTACTATCATCTCTCTTCCCTTCACCTCATTTTTCCTTCACCTTCCTTTTCCTTCCTTTTCTGCCCAGAACTGGAAGAACAAACCCGCAGGGCTCTGGAACTTGAGCAAGAACGGAAGCGTGCTCAGAGCGAGGCTGAAAAGCTGGCCAAGGAACGTCAAGAAGCTGAAGAGGCCAAGGAGGCCCTGCTGCAGGCTTCCCGAGACCAGAAGAAGACCCAGGAACAACTGGTAAAGCTGCATGATGGTCTGGAATTGTGGGACCTGTGTTTTCTCTCTTGTCAGCCAACCTATTTATAGCTACCTCTGCCTTCAAGCCTGGCTCTTCCCAGCAGGATTCCACTCCACAGGCTTCTAACAGCTCATTCAGAAACAAGCTGAGGAGTCACTGGTGTGGCCCAGAAACCTTTGCAAACAGTTTTCTCTCACCCTTAGTTTTTATTCACTTTATTAACCCTTGGAGATATGAAATGGTAATCCTGCAAAGGAAAGGGATGGAGGAAAGAAGTAAAGGGACTCTCACTCAATTAAGTACCTATTGTGTGTTGCTATCCTAGTCATATTTTCCTTTTTCTTACTTTCTCATTATTTCTTTCAGTACCTTATGCGATTAACCCCTACATGGAATAATATGGCCAGATAAGAAAATGAGGTCTTAGGGAGGTTTCCAAGAGGCCACACAGTTGTGGTTGAGCATGGATTGAAACCCATTTCTACCTCCATTTTAAGGGTTTGCTCCCCTGAAATCATTTGCAGAACTATGTCAGTGTATTTGGGGGCAGGCTTTTGTGATTTACAAGAGAGGAACCCGTGGCCCAAATTCTTGGACATAAACTCTTCCCTTGTATTATTTGAGGTGGGAATAGAGGGAACTATGACCTATCTCTCAGGAAGAAGCTATCATGGGAAATTTGTTGAAGGTGTGATTGTGTACATAAGCATTTTCCCTTGTTCAAATCACCTTGTGACACTTGAGGCACTGCATTTTAGGCAGTGATCTCCACAGCTTTACTGAGGTCTAAACCACATGCTTACTTGGCCATACTGGGGGGCGGGTGGAGGAGAAGGAGAAGGAGAAGGAGAAGAAAGGGAAGAAGAAGAAAGAAGAGAGAAAGAGTGATAGATACAAAGAAGAGACTTTTTTTTTTTGCCTCCAGGAATCCTACAGTCTAGGAGGAGAACTATGACTTACAAGAAGGTGGTGGGTGTGGACGATGGGACTGGAGTGGAGTGGTCTGGTTAAAAGAGCCACAGGGAGGGGCGGGTTGTGGCTCAGTGGTAGAGTGCTTGCCTAGCACATGTGAGGCACTGGGTTTGATCCTCAGCACCACATAAATAAATAAATAATATAAAGGTATCATGTCCATCTACAACTAAAAAGAAAATTTATAAAAGAGCTACCAGGGTAGCAAGCAAGTGGAACATTAGGTTCTCCACTGGTTCCCCAAGAGAACTTGGGTGGAAGACACCTGTGCTCTGAAAACCAGAATGCCCAGACCTCACTAGCTTTTAATCTATCTGTAGGCTTCAGAAATGGCAGAGCTGACAGCTCGGATCTCTCAGCTGGAGATGGCCCGACAGAAGAAGGAGAGTGAGGCTGTGGAGTGGCAGCAAAAGGTAAGATAGTGGCCAGAACAAAGCATTGTGGGAAGGGGTACTATATGTACATATTCCAGCTCCTTCATTTGGGCTCCTCCCACTTCCAGTCTTTCTGGACAGCAGAAATTGTGAGAGAGGGTGCTCAATGCTGTCTCAAACACTTTCCAAATTCCCTGGTACTCCTGGAAAGTTGGTACATTTGCTTCTATTTTATAGCTGATGAAACTAGGGATTAAACATATAAAGCTGTTTGTCCCACCTGGTATCTGTCTTTTACCAGATTATTTTAAGCATGCACATGTTGCCACAGGTTACCTAATCTGACCTCTGTTCCTTTTCTTTTTTTTGTCACTGGATAGGCCCAGATGGTACAGGAAGACTTGGAGAAGACCCGTGCTGAACTGAAGACTGCCATGAGTACACCTCATGTGGCAGAGCCTGCGGAGAATGAGCAAGATGAACAGGATGAGAATGGGGCAGAGGCCAGTGCTGATCTGAGGGCGGATGCTATGGCCAAGGACCGCAGTGAAGAGGAACGTACCACTGAGGCAGAGAAGAACGAGCGTGTGCAGAAACACCTGAAGGTATCTGGACAAGGCCAAATGGTCCAGGAGACTTTGTGTATTGACTTACTAGCCATGGTCTTCCCTAGATCATCATGAAGGAATAGATATAGGGGCCTGTCCCAGTGCTGTACTAGAGTCTGAGGCTATCTTAAGTAAAACATTAAAGGGGGGGCATGTCTCACTTATTAATCAGTCCCTAGGTTGCCTCTTCAATTTTGGGGGAGTACTGGTGATTGAACTCAGAGGCACTTTACCACTAAGCTGCATCTTATCCCTTTTTATTTTTATTTTTATTTTGAGACAAGGTCTCACTAAATTATTTAGAGTCTTGCTAAGTTGCTAAAGCTGGCCTTGAATTTGCAATCCTCCTGCCTCAGCCTCCTGAAATGCTGGGATTACAGGCATGTGCCACCATGCCTGGCTGCGTCTTCCATTTTCAAGATTTTATTTTTGCCCTACCTTCCACCCACTCCTTATCTCTTACATTCATAAAATATTTACCTGAAAAAAAAAACTTACCTGATAAAATTCCTACTCAAATCTTTCTTTGGTATGTTGTTCTACTCTCAAGGAATATGAAACATCAACTGGTCCCCTAAGTTTATATTTAAAAAAGAAACAATACTTGTCGCATGCAGTGCTAATGGGGCTGGAATTGGCAGGGAGAGGAAAAAACAGAAAAGAAAAATCTGATCAAGTATGTATACTTTAAATGAAAGGAAGCCATTGAACATTACATTGCTTGCCTCCTCACAGGCCCTTACTTCAGAGCTGGCCAATGCCCGTGATGAATCCAAGAAGACTGCCAATGACATGATCCATGCTGAGAACATGCGACTGGGCCGAGACAAATACAAAACCCTGCGCCAGATCCGGCAGGGCAACACCAAGCAGCGCATCGATGAGTTTGAGTCCATGTAAAGGGCACCCAGCCTCTAGGGACCCCTCCTCCCTTCTTCCTTTCCCTGACACTCCTTATACTTTTGCCTAACTCACACTGTGCTGGAGCCACTAACTAGAGCAGCCCTGGAGTCATGCCAAGCATACAGTGCAGCCATGGGACCAAACCTAGCACCTCAGTTCCCACTCATTTCCCTGGGCAGTCAAATAGCCCAATGTGGTGCCAATGGGACCCTGTTTCCCCTCTCTGTTCCATTTAATCTAGCTTGCTAGAACCAACCACTTTCCCAGTTCAGAGGCACTTTCACTTCAGTTGGCAACTGCCCACCCCCCACTTACTATTGTCCTTTGGAAGTCAAATGTGGAGTGTGGTGAAAGCTAGCTCCTCTCCCCTACCCCACCACTGACTTCCTCTTCCATATGATTTACAGGGTTAGGGTATTACAGGGTATAGGGAAGCAGACAGGTCCCTGGTTATCTGTTCTAGTGTGCCAACTTACATAGGATTTGGCCTCCCAATGCCCATCCTTTTTAGAGTTATTTAGGCTTGGTAATGATTGGAGGATAAAGAGATGTTCAGTCATTCTTGTTTCTACCTCCCAGATTGGGCCTGTTACAAACTCAGTCCCAATAAGCCTTGTCCCTGAGTTCAGGGACTCAGTTTCTCCCCAGGGTGGGATGAGGGAGATTGTGCCTTCAAAAGGCTTCACTATCATTCTGGAAGGCCATTGGCACTTTTAGTCAGCCAATGCTGGGTAAAAGATCCTGCCCCGATGCCTTATATGAGCCTAGGCTTGTCTCAATTGAGCTCTATGGGCAGAAGTACCCCTTGTAGTTCCAGGTTCCTGGTTCCTTCTCTGTATCTACCCATGCCCCCTCCAATCCACAAATTCCCCACAGTTAGAATAATAGGGATAAGTACCCAAAAGCTCAGCCACCCCCAACCACTGCTCTTGCCAAAAGGGAGGAATGTTCACACCTGCCTTCAGGATTTTCTTAGCCAGGAGCTCTAGGCCACTTCCCCTATCAGAGTTACATGGGCCACAGCTCCTGCCTCACAGCAGTGTGGGCCTTGATATGGTGAGCCCTAGATCTTGGCACCAGTAGGCTCAATTGGGAAGTGGATAGCAGAAGCTGCATCTGGTGAGAGAAGCCCATGCCTCTGGTCCTTCAGTTTACTCAATCCTCTCAGGTGCCCAGTAGCCCCTTCCCATCATCCCCATCCAAGGTGGTGACTGGGCCCTACCTCTGACAAACCTTTAACCAGGTCTTGTCACCAGCTGTGGTGTCCCTTGGAGCTACATATCAGAGAGCTGCTGGGGATTCTAACCTGGTCCCTTCAACACCCCGACCCCTTGCTCTCAACCCAGAAGTGGCCTCCTCCTCTCTGTCTTGTGTGCTCTTTTTCTTTCTACCAGTATTATATATTCTAGTGATATCTAACTCAATATTGATTTCTGCCTTTATTGCTAATGCACCATTAGAAGATATTAGTCTTGGGGCAGGATCATTTTGGCCTCATTCCTTTACCTGGGAAGCATATACTATATTATAAAAGGATACTTTGCCAGAAACAGTAATGTAAGAAACTTTCAGTATTAGTGATATTACCTGTCACTATAGGTCATACAATCCATTTTTAAAGCACTTGGTATTTGGTTTTATTGTTCCTGTTTGCCTTCTCCCTAGGGTTCAGTCCCCCCTGGGGCTATCCTTTCCCTCCATGCAGTGCCCCTAACTGAGAGCCTTCCTCAATCCCTGCCCCCCACCTGACCCTGGGGAGTCTTGTGTGCATTGCTGTGAATTATATTGATACTCACTTGGTGATATGCCCTGTTTTGGCTAAATTCAAATCTGGAATTGTGGGGCAATCTAGCTGCCTTAAGGGCAGTAACCCACCCCCAGGGAGGCTGGGGAGAAAGGTTAGATTTTATATTCAGGTTTTTTTGTGTATTTTTGGGTTTTTTAAAAATTGTTTTTGGCAGGGTTTATGCTCAACCCATGTTCTATTTCAGTGCCAATAAAATTTAGGAAGACTTCACTGTGACTCAGTCTTTCTTTGTGGTTTGGGTGGGCGGCTGTAAGATTTCAGTGTAACTTGCACTCTCCAGATCACCTTTTCCATCCCTGATCTCCTTTTTATCTTCACTTTAGTTTTATGGGAAGGAGGGGTATGACCACCCCCCATTTTAAGAGGTGGGAACAAGCTCAAAAATACAGGAAAATTCCAAGATCACAGACTGTCTCGCTTAAATGCTAGCTTTGCTAGTGTGGTTATGGGTCCTACATTGACCATATGGTGTTTCTAGACTTGCTTGTCATCAGGACCTAGGGACTTCTAACTTCTATCTCTGAACTCTTCATGGGTGGTCAAACCCTGTCCTTCCCCCTTATTAGGAAGGCCTCAATCTTGTCCCATCTCCTTACTTATTGCAGTGCCAATAAAGGTTGTGTAAACTACTTGGGTCTTGTTACAGAAGGCAGTGCAGTATAAACTGAGGATGAAGAATGTATGTACATACAAAATTATTAAGCAGTACTTTAGAGTTTATAAAAGGTGTCTATTCTGTAACCTAGTTATGTTATCCTCATTTTGCCGATGAAGGAACTAAGAAGCAAATAAACCTAGTTTATCTTGGACCTGGCACTTTGACTTGTACCAATCTCTTCTTGGTCATCCAACACTGCAAGGAAAGTTCCCACATGTGCTTTAAACTCTCACAACAACCATTTGAGGCAGTGGCTCCCAAACTTGCCTGCAAATTAGAATCCTTTAAAGTTTCCAAAGTGCACATCACAACCTCAGATCAAATTATAATCTGTAGAAAGGGAACTCAAGCATCAGTATATTTTCTGATTCCAATGTATTCCCCTAGGAGAGTTCCGTCATGTACTTGGAAAAGGACAGTTTCACAACTTCAATTCTAAGGTTAGAAATGGAATTCTAGGTCCCTAGAGCATCGATCTAGGAGGAGACATTAAGAATCTCTTAATGATCATCCCAACTATTGTTGTTGCCTTGGAAGTTAAAGGGCTCTAGATTCCCTCCAACCTCAACCAGAGGATGTCTGTTTTTATATGTTGGGCTATGTATGTGTAGTTTTAAAAGGGGGAAAGAAGATGAACTTCTTCCAGGAAGATAGATGTGATAGGCAGGATAATGACTCCCCAAAGATCTTCATGTTCTAATCCATGGAAACTATGAATGTTACCTTAAATGGCAAAAGGACTTGGGTATGATTAGGTTAAGGATTTTAGGATAAGGGGATGATGCTATGTTATCCAGATGGTTCCAGTGTAATCACAAGGGTCCTCAAAAGATGGAAGAGAGTGATAATTGTAGAGATCTGAAGATGCCATGTTGCTGGTTTTGAGGTTGGAGGAAAAGACCACCAACTGAGGAGTGCAGGTGGCCTCTGGAAGCTTCGAAAGTCAAGCAAACAGATTCTCCACGAGAAGCTTCAGAAGAAATACAGTCCTGCTGATACCTTGGTTTTAGCTCAATTATAGCCTATTTTGGACTTCTATCTGACCTCCAGAATTATAGAGTAATAAATGTGTGTTATTTTAAGTCACTATAACATTGTTCTCCATTTCTTATGATTCTCCTTTTTTTTCATACTGGGAATGGAACCCAGGAGTGCTTTACTCCTGAACCACATCCACGGTCCTTTTAATTTTTTTTTTTTTTTTTTTGAGACAGGTTCTTGCTAAGTTGCTGAAGGTCTCCTAAGTTGCACACACTGGACTTAAATTTGCAATGTTCCTACCTCAGTCTCCTGAGTCACTGGGTTTACAGGCATGTGCCACTGCACCAGGCAGCTTCTCCATTCTTGAAATGGCAATGCTATATAGAAATGGAGAAGAGAATAAATGTGGTTGCCAAAAGCTAAGAACAAGTTAGAGGATGGAATGTGTGTAAGAAGTCGCTACAAGAGACTAACATGAAGTATCCTTGTGGTGACATTCTGAATCTTAACTGTCAGTATCTTGGTTGTGCTACTATAGGAGAATTTATAAGATGTTACCACTGGGGGATCCACAGTAAAGTATACCAGAGCTCTCTCTATTGCTTCTTTTCTTTTCTTTTTTTTTTTTTTTTTTTTTTTTTTGTTCTGGGGAATTAACTCAGGGGCACTTAACCACTGAGTCACATCCCCAGCCCTATTTTTGTATTTTATTTAGAGACAGGGTCTCAGTGAGTTGCCTAGTGGCTCTCTTTTGCTTAAGCTGGCTTTGAACTTGTGATCATCCTGCCGTAGCCTCCCGAGACACTGGGATTACAGGTGTGCATCACAGCACCCGGCTTTCTATTATTTCTTAAAACTGCCTGTATGTCTACAATGATGTCAAAATATGAGATTTAATTTAAAAAATAAGGGGTGAAGGTCCTCCTGGTTATATATTGTTGAACAATGAGTGCTTATATCTGCTAAAAGTCATAGGGGTACTATTTGCAACAGTTTAAATTGAGAAATGACCCAACTTGTATAAGTAAGAGAAAGGAAAGTTGGGTATGGTGGCTCAAGAGGCTGAGGCAGGAGGATCACAAGCTCAAAGCCAGCTTCAGCAACTTAGCATGGCCCTAAGCAATTAAGTGAGATCCTGTCTCAAAAAAATAAAAAAAGCTGGAGATGTAGTTCAGTGGTTAACCACCCCTGAGAGAGATAACCGAACTATGGAATGTTCAAATGGTGGTATATTGTCCAAAAATAGAAACAGACTACTGATGCACACAACAATATGAGTGAATCTCATAGGCATTGTGTTGTATAAAATACGGCAAACACAAAAGAGAACATATCATCTAATTCCACTTATATAAAAAATTCCACAGCAGGAATGGTTACTTGGAGTTGGCTCAGGAGAAATTGACTAGAAAGTGACATAAGGAAATTTATGGGCTCATGTAAATATTCTTGGTTTGAATGATGGTTATAGAGTATAGACAGGTAAAAATTCATCAGCTATTATATGAACTATAAATCATTTTAAAGGGGACATTCATTCATTGCAAAAATTTGAAAATATCTAGAATAATGGTTCTCAGAATTTTGTGTGTATTAGAATCACTTGTGGGCTTCTTGAAGTATGTCAAAAGTAAATCCTGAGAATGTGTATTTCTAACAAGTTCTCAAGGGTTACAGAAGATCTTGATGCTTCAGGGACCATACTTGGAAAGCCCCTGCTTCTCTAGAGTAGACCAATATTGGTAGAGATGGAGTCCTGGGGGGTGGCGGGGGGGAGAGAAGGGAATTGTCTTAAGTTCACACAAGCCATCAAGCAGATATGGGCCTAGAATTTGCTTCCTGGCTCTTTTTCCTGGGTCTTCAAGGCCTGGAACAGGCCTTCCCTATTCTTAAAAGGCTACCTTCACCTTGCAAGTAGTGCTTCTTTACCTGATTTCCAAACTTATCTTTTTTTACCTTAAAATTCAATACATGTTGATTGCTAGCCAACAGTTTTAAAAATAGAAATAGTCGCATGAAAATTTCATTAAAACAATTTTAAAATAAACAGATGAAAAGTCCAGTGTGAAGAAGTAACTGCTTGAGCTAAAGCTGACCTTAAAATAATTTTAAATTAATAGGTGAGAAAAAAATCTGATAGAAAGCAGGTAACATGTGAATAAAATCGCCATTATAAAACTCTCTTTTCACAATCTTAGTAACTCACCAAGAAAAGAAAAATATTTTTTTTTTTTTTTTTTGCTTTGGTACCAGGGTAGAACTACTGATCCACATCCTCAGTTCTTTTTATTTTATTTTTTTTTTAATTTTGAGACAGGGTCTTGCTAAGTAGCTGAGGTTGGCTTTGACTTGCAATCCTACCTCAGCTTCTGGAGCCACTGGATTACAGGCATGCACCACCATGCCTGGATGGTATTTCTTAAAGTTATATTGAATTTTAGCCTAAAACAAATGTTAATCTAGGTGTTAGAAAATTGTGTCCAAAATTAATTATAATATCTGAGATGATATATCATGAGCTTTGTAATGTTTTGAACAACCAATAAAAAATATTTAAAAAAAAAAAGAACGGGAAAAAAATTAATTATAATATCTGGGTAGGAAGGGGCCACAGAGACTCAGACTCCTAGATCAAATTCTTTCTTACTATTTTATTAAGAGGGAAACTAAGACCCAAGTAAAAGGAACTTGACCACAGTCACAGTGACAAAATTTGTCCTTACACAATTTCTTGCCTCTGCAAAGGCCTGTACACAGTCTACTGTGGAGTGCCCTTATTATTTCAGTTGCTTTGTTCCCAATCTTTTTAGAAAGATTCCCTTCCATCATCACTGCCATTTACATGCACAGTTGATGGCTTTGGAGCTTTGAGTTAGGATCCATAAGGCACTAGCCACACTACTTCTTTATCCATTCCTATAGGTGAAACAGAGAACTCCAAGCTAGTCATCTGAGAACATCTCCTTTTTCAGGGGTCCCAATTGATCCATTGTTTTCTTTTAACCTAAACTAGATTGTGTTCTGGAGAACATCTTTTCTTTCCACTGTCTCCAGAATGGTGTTGAACACAAAGCTAAGCCAATTACTACCTTGATTGAAACTTTACTCCCCAGTTCAGAGAAGCCAAATTTCCTTAGCCTAGGAGCATTCATGGATCTTCACAATTTGACTTGTCTTATCTCCCACCATCCATCATTATCAGTCTCCCTCTAGCACTTTAAATTCCAGGCATACTAGACCCGGGCAAGCCCCTTAAAATCCAGACTTGATCATGCCTACATGCCTTTTTAAATAATTATAATTAATGTTGATGGAGCACTTACAGTTTGCCAGACATCATTCAGCATCCTTTATAGTTATTATCTCAAGTTGCCTTCACAACATATTCAAGGCCAAGGCAATAATTACAGATGAGAAAACTAAAGCACAGAGAGGATGAGTATTTTATCCAAGATCACACAGCCTGCAGTGAGAGAGGCAAGATTTGAATATTTTCTTAACCTCAACCTCAAAATAGCAAATATATTATCTTTATTCTCACTCTACTCTGCTTCTCATGCTCCTCTCTCATTTGGTGGCATAACTATCCCCTCATTTTCCCTGTATACGAACTTGAATATTTTTCCTTGACAATTCCTTCTTCCTTACCCTGTCCCTGTGCTCAGTATTTGTGCATTCCACACTGCACCTTGAATAGTTTTTTAATGCTACACGTATTTTACTCCTCCTTTGCAGCTGTAATAGTTGCCTCTAGTGACTGACCTCCTCACTAAATCACCAGTCTGATTTCTATTCTGCTGCCAGCCATCTGGCCAGAAACCCCTACTGTTCTCTCACCTTCTTTCTTAGTTTCTCAACTCCTACCTAGGTTGGTCTCACTCTGAATATTGATCTTCTATCCTAAAACTCTACTGAAGTTGTTTATAAACGCTGCTTTTTGGGAAGAGTCTTTAAAAATTTCCTATATTTTCGGGTCATGTCATTTGCAATTAGAGATAGTTTTACTTCTTACTTTGTTAGCCTTTATTTCTTTTCTCTTGCCTAATGATCTTGGCTAGAACCTTTAGTATAATGCTAAATAGAAGTGGTAAAAATAGAGTTTCTTGTCTTTTTTCTAATCTTAAAGTAAGGCTTTCAGTCTTTCATCAAGTCAAATGATGTTAGTTATGGGTTTTTGTAGAGGCCTGAAGATGTTTCCTTTTATTCCTATTTTGTTCCATGTTTTTTTAATCATGGAAGAGTGTGAATTTTGGGAAATATCTGCATATATTGAGATAATCATGTATTACTTCTTTATTCTAGCATTGAAACCATCTGATCCTGGGTTTTTCTTTGTGGGAAGCTTGTTAAATAATAATTCAATATCTTATTATGAGTCTACTCAAAATCTCCATTTCTTCTTGAGTTAGTTTCATTAATTTGTGTTTTTCTAGGAATTTGTCCATTTCATCTAGGTTATCTAATATTTTGGCATATTAATGTTTATAGCATCAATTTATAATCCTTTTTATTTTTCTAATCTTGGTAGTCATATATTCCTTTTCATCCCTGATTTTAGTCACTGAAATCTTCTGTGTTTTACTATGGGTCAGTTTGACTAAGGCTTTTTCAATTTTGTTGATCATTTTGAACATCCAATTTTGGGTTTGTTGACTTTATTGTTTTCTATTCTATGTAATTTATTTCTGCTCTAATATTTATCTTTTTCTTCTTGCTTGTTGTGTTTATTTTCCTTTTTAAAAATTTCTTAAGGTATCACATTAGATTATTTATTTAAAATCTTTATTTTTAATATATATGCAGCTATAAATTTCTCTCTAGAAAATGCTTTAGCTACTTTCCATACATTTTCTTAAGTTGTATATTTTGTTTTCACTCATCTAAATGTATTTTCTAATTTCCTATGTGATATCTTCTTTGACTACTTGTTTGTTACAAAATATATTAAATTCCACACATTTGTGTGAGTTTCCAACATTTTCTTTTTATTGATTTCTAATTCTATTCCATTGTTACCAGATAGTGCATTTTGTATTTTCTCAATTGTCTGAATTCATTGGTTTTCTTTACAATATAAATATATAGGTAGGTAGATTATATTCTGGAATGAGATTTTCACCCCTCATAAGGGTTTGGTCTGTTATCTGTGTGTGTGTGTGTGTGTGTGTGTGTGTGTGTTTTGTTCCTAATCCTAATCCTTTTTTTTTTGTTCCTAATCCTAATTCTGCAAAGTACTTTTTGTCTCATGCTCAGCCACTGAAGTCTCATTTGCTTATCTTAGTTGTCGGATAGTGTGGCTGTATAACCAATGTGATCCTGCAATCTGTACACGTGGAAAAATGAGAATTCATACCCCATTTGAATCAAATGTATGATATATCAAGATCATTGTATTGTCTCAAGCAACTAATAAAAAATAAAATAAAAAAATTCCTGGAAACAAGTTTCCCAGTCTTTGCTGAAGGGCTCTGTGTACATATTGAAGCATGCCTTCAACATTCAGGCAGTTTACAACTTCACATTAGCCTTCATTTCCTGCTTGTTCAGAGCCTAAAAGATACTAGAGGTAAGAGCTTAGAGTTTTCTGAAGTCATGACCATGTACACAACCTTTACCATTAATACATCCCTACATATGTGCATGAAAGCTTTCTAAATTCCTAGGAATATGTAAGAGATTATCAAATCTCCAAAGGATATCTCATTTCCCATTCTTTTAAGATTTTTATTTAGTTTATTATTTGCTCCAACTCTTACTCACCACTTCAGACCCATATATTGATGAAACAAGAGTCCCTAACAATTTCCAACAAATCCCTTGTGAAAAATGTCTTTTTGAAGTATATTAGCTCAGAGTCTGTTCTTCCAAGGAACCACTGA
The DNA here is from genome assembly GCF_047511675.1 of Marmota flaviventris. Classification (NCBI taxonomy): domain Eukaryota; kingdom Metazoa; phylum Chordata; class Mammalia; order Rodentia; family Sciuridae; genus Marmota; species Marmota flaviventris. The sequence goes on along the minus strand of NC_092518.1, from coordinate 61,654,434 downwards.
ACAGGTCAAATAATGACAATCCTCCTCCAATTGGGACTTTGAAGTATCTTAACCCTGTTCTGTCCTATCAAGTTGTTACCATTGCTGCTGACTTTAACCATGATAGTAGGCTGTTGATTTTCAAACTACTATAGAACTGGGGAAGAGGAAATGTAAGCCCCACAAAATAAAATGCCACAGAACTCATTGCTCTTTTATTTATCATTCTACTGGGCATTGAACCCAGTGCCTTGTGCAAGTGCTTTATCACTGAGTTACATTTCCAGCCCTGAGCTCTTTTTTTTTTTTTTTTTAAACTAGGAACTGAACCCAGGGGCGCTTAACCACTGAGCCACATCCTGAGCCCTTTTTAATTTTGAGACAGGGTCTCACTAAATTACCGAGGGCCTCACTGAGCCTGGCTTTGAACTTCAGATTCTCCTGCCCAGCCTCCCTAGCTGTTGAGATTACAGGTGTGCCCAGAGAACTCACTGTTGTTAATGAGATTCAACCACTTTTCCTTGAATGCTATGAGCAGTTAGTTTCTAGATCTGAAAAACCAATTTTCTCATTGTATTTTTAGAGGACAGATCATTTAGAGTCCTTTCATTCACTCACTGAAAGAACATCTTGGTTGCTGTTTTAACAATTATGACTAAAGCTGTTATAAACATCCTTGTATGTTTTACATGCATGTATGTGTGTGCGCATACATAAATTTTCACTTATTTGGCTAAATAAAAAGAATTATAATTGCAGTATCATTATGGTAAGTGTATGTTTAATTTTGCAAAATATTGCCAAATTACAGGTGACTCTTCTCAGTTAATGTCCTCTCCAGAGGTAATTATTTCTGAGCTCACTCATGATAGATTTGTTTTTATCATTTTGTACTGAATAAATGGAGGCATACAGTATGTTCTTTTTATATGTGGTTTCTTTTCTCAACATAATGTGTATGACTTTAATCTACATTACACCATGCATAGCTGTAATCCAGTGTATGAATATATGAAAATGTATCCACTCTCCTTTTTATAAGCATTGAGCAGTTTCCAGTTTTTGTCTGTTATGAAAAAACTTGCTATGAACATTCTTATAAGAGTCTTTTTATGGTACTATACATTCATTCCTCTTGGGTATATTTCTAGCATCTGTGTATATATATATATATATATATATATATATATATATATATATTTATTTATAACTTTGACCCCTACTTCATGCCATACCTATACATGTGTGTGTGTGTGTGTGTGTGTGTGTGTGTATATATATATATATACAATGTATGTATACGTACACACACATATATAGCTTTAGTAGATACTTCCAGGAATTTTTCAAAATGTTGAGCCAATCTACATCCCCACCAGCAATGTATGATATTTTCAATTGCTCTACATCTTCACCAATTTATGTTGGTCTTTTAAATCCTAGTCATTTTAAGTGGTGTGTAGTGGTATCTTACTGTACTTTTAATATGAATTTCCCTGATGACTACTGATGTTGACCACTCTTTATGTGTTTATTGATATTTGAATATCACTCTTTGTGAAATGTCACATCATGAGTCCAATTTTTAATTGGATTGTGTTTTTCTTATTGATTTGTAAAAGTTCATTAAATATATTCTGGAAATATCTCCCAGCTGTGACTTGTCTGTTCATTTTATTAATGATGTATTGTGAAGTAATTTTAACAAAGTCCAACTTTATCAATTTGGGGAAAGTTGTTTGTGTGTTTGTGTGTGTGTGTATGTGTGTGTGTATACACGCATGCATGCTAGACATCAAACCCAGGGCATCATACCTGTTAGGCAAGTGTTCTACCACTGAGCTCACTCCAGCCCAGTGTTAGTGATTTTTATTTTGCTTTGTTATTAAATTTTTCCCTACCCTAGGTTTATTAAGACTTTTACCTGTATTTTTCTAGCATATATGTTGTTTTAGCTTTCCTGATAACTTTTTTAATTTTAATTTTATTTTATTTGGGGAATTTCCTGAGCCACATCTCTAGTCCTCTTATTATTTTTTTTTTTTCTATTTTGAGACATGGTCTTGCTTAGTTGCTTAGGGCCTTGCTACATTGCTGACTTTGAAATTCTGCATTAGCTTTCCAAGTCTCTGGGATTACAGGCATGTGCCGCCATCCTCTTTAATGAACTTTCATGTATGGCATGAAGTAGGGGTCTAAGTCCTTTTTTTTTCACTATGTATATCAATTGTCTTTAGCAAGAGTTATTGAAAAAAATTATTCTTCTACACCCTAAACCTTAAAATGCAGTAGTGGCTTTTTCATATATCAAGTGCATACATGTGAGTTTATTTCAGGACTCTGTTCTGTTTCATTGGCCTATTGGCTTATGCTTGCATTAACACCACACTGTCTTAATTGCTTTGTAAAATTTCCTGAATGTTGGTAACATGAGACAAAACATGGAAGGACAATTGCATGTTAAACCATGTTGTCCTACATGGGTGGGACGGGAGGATATATGCTAAGTAAAATAAGCCAGGCACAAAATGAAATACGACATGTTCTTATTCATATATGGAAGCTTAAAAAGTTGATCTAATAGAAGGAAAGAGTAGAACTGTGGTCACAAGAAGTTAGGAAGTATAGGAGGTAGATAGGGCAGGGAGAAGTAGAATAAGAGATATCAAAATCCAGTTTGATAGGGGGATCAAATTCTGGTGTTCTACAGCACAGGAAGGTGACTATTGGTTGTTAACATTTATTATATAGTTCAAAGAGGTTCCAATATAAAGAATATTAAATATTTAAGGAAATAAAAATGCTAATTACACTTAGTTGATCATTACTGTTATATGAAAGTATCAAATTATCAAATTGTAGCCCATAAATTTATGTACAATTAATTATTTAAAAAATTTTTTTTAGTTGTAGATGGACACAATACCATTATTTATATTTGATGCCAAGTATTGAACCCAGTGTCTCGCACATGCTAGGCAGGCACTCTACCACTGAGCTACAGCCCCAGCCCCACAATTAAACATTTGAAAATGTGTGCTGATAATATCCGACATGAGCACTCACAAAGGAGGTTAAAAAAAAAAAAGATTGTGTGGGTAGCTGCAGCTAAGGTGTTTAATAAAGTAGTAAAGTAGAGGCAGCTGGACATGGGGCTGGGAGAGGGAAATGAGCTCCAGACGCTGAGCATCATAGAGCTGTACAGAATATCCAATGAACAGAGACATGTGAGGGTGGAGGTCAAAGGCAGAAATCATTTGTCCAGAATTTACTAACTACTAAGCTAACCGAATCTGAAGACAGCTCAGAGAACCTATAGGATTGGGCCAGGAAGTATCAGCAGCCTTTGAAATCAGGTCAGGGTCAGAAGAGTAATCAGGTAAGCAGGCTAGAAGTGAGATAGTATGTTGATTCACAAGAATAAAGAGACAAAGAGGCCAGTGAATGGCTGTTGAGGGTGGTACGGGAGATGGGGCCAGGCTTACAAGCTATGGCTCCAAGATGAACATGTCCAGGACTGGTATAAGCACAATGTACTAGTATAGCCATATCAGCTATTAATATATTGCAATATTTTGATGTCATGTACTTTAGTGTTTCTTCCCACCATTGCTCTGGTCACTCTAGCCCCTTTCCCACAACTTGATCTTCCTATCAGCTAGCAACCAAAAGGTTAACAACTGGCCTAGCAGAAAGACTTCTGAGATCCTTCTTCAGCTCTATGGTCAGGTTGATTTTTAATATGTTAATGCCATATCCCTTTAATATTGCTAATTATTAAAAACATACCCTCTGAATACATACCAAGCAGGAACACTGAGGCAGGAATCCATTATGGACCAATGGGGGAAAGTAATTGTGATTTAGACTCAGAAGTCACCCCTATAACATGGCAAAGCTAAGACACAGTCCTACTATCTGAGACCACTGACTAAGCTTCAGCTTTGATTGGGATTTGTTTAAGAATGGGACGTGTAAACATACATGGAGATCCTCAAAGTTATAATTGCTACACTCATCTTCACAACAGCATTATTCACAATTGCAAAAATGTGGAATATTTCAAGTGAATGAATAAACAAAATGTGGTGTATCCATACAATGGAATATTAGTCAGCCATAAAATTATTCAGACTAAAGTTCTGGCATAAGCTATGACATGGGTGAACCTTGAAAACATAAGTTATATAAGCCAGACACAAAAGGAAACATATGAGTTTACTGAAATGTGATTATTATGGTTTGGATGTGAGATGTCCCCCAAAAGCTCACGTGTGAAACAATGCAAGAACATTCAGAGGTGAAATGATTGGGTCTTGAGAGCCTTGACCCAATCAGTGAATTAATCCTGATAGGGATTAACTTGTTAACTGAAGATGAATAGGGTGTGGCTGGAAGAGGTGGCTCATTGGAATGTGCCTTTGGGATATATATATATATATATATATATATATATATATATATATATATATATGATATGTCTTATCATGTGAGCCACTTTCCTCTGCCACACTCTTCCACCATAGTGTCCTGCCTCACTTGGAGCCTCTGGGGAATGGAGCCAGCTATCTATGAACTGAGACCTTTGAAACTATGAGCCCCCAAATAAATTTTCCTCCTCTAAAATTGATCTTGTCAGGTTTTTAACTTACAGCAGTGAAAAAGCTGACTAAAACAGTAATATCTAGAATAGGCAGATTAATGGAAAACAAATTTAGAATAGAGGTTATCAGATGCTGGGAGAGAGGAATGAGGAGTTTTTGCCCAATGGTTAAATTTTCTGTTTGAGAAAATGAAAAATTTCTGGAAAGAGTAGTGAATGGTTAAAACATTGTGAAAAGTTGATGCCACTGAATTGTGCACTCAAATGTGTTTAAAATAGTAAATTTTATGTATAATTTACCACAATAAAAATATAGTTTTAAAAATAAAGAATGGAATAGCAGGTTATGAAGGCAAATGGGCATTAATGACTCTAACTAGGAAAGACAGAAACAAAGGAAATACAATTAAGCTAATATCAGGAACACATGAAAACATAACTAGAAGCCTAGAATCCTCAGTCTTTTCTTACCAACTGAGTCCCATCATCTCTAATGCTATTTTCCTGTCTACAGACAATGTTAGGGTCCTTGTGAATTCACTGCCTCTGCATTAGTCTTCTTTGGGATAAGAACTACCTGGTCTCAGTGCTTCTTATTGTCCGCATCAGACCTGACAGCAGCCAGGTGATCCCGGTCTGTTTTGAGTCTGAGAGCCCAATGGCACCCTTAGCCTTTTCCCTGATCCTCAATAACATAGGAATGAAAATTGAAACAGACAGTAAGGTGAGTTCAAAGGCCCCCAGCTCTGCCATCAGCAACACAGGGGAAGGTGATCACTACCAGGTCTAAACAAGTAAGTGTTCAAAACTTAGTGGCACTGGACCACCAAAGAAGAGAAGTTCAGCTGACAGATACATACCATATAAAATTATTATTATGAAAATAAAGCAAGCCCCTGATAGCTGGAGAACTTGGGGGCTTGTGCATTTCCTGACTTCTTCTTAGCCAAACTGACTGGCAAAATCACTTTTCTGGGTGGAATATGACTACTTTCAGTCTCAAAGGTGAGAGACAAATATAAATTAAGACATACAAATCAGAAACCAAGCAATTAAATATTCTGCTTGCTTTTGAATTGAGAGACTGTTGAGTGTGAGATTTGGATTCTAATGCTGGACCAGTTAAGTCACTACAGCATTTTGCTCAAGTCCCTTCTGCCTTTTAGGCCTTAGTCTCTCCATTGTGTTAATTTAAGTGAGTATATTACATGTCCTCCATGGGTCCTCCTGGCTCAGGTGTTAGCGTTGCTAACTTGAAAGTCAACATCAGCTTCTTATACTTCTCAGACCTTAATCCCCCTTCCCTATATTTAACACAGAATAAACATATAAAACCATGCTGGCTATGCTTTTTTAACTGCTTAGAAGATTATATCTTGACTGTTTGTTTATTGATTGACCGATTATAGTACTGGGGATTGAACCCAGGACCTTGCACATGCTGGGCAAGCACTCTACCACTCAGCTACATCCCTGGAAATTTTTTTTTTTTTATATTGGGGATGGAACCCAAGGCGTGCTTTACTGCTGAGTTATATCCCCAGCCTTTTTTATTTTATTTTATTTTTATTTTGAGGCAGGGTCTCACTAAGTTACTGAGGGTCTTGCTAAGTTACCCAACGGACCTCAAACTTGTGATTCTTCTTCATCAACCTCCCTAGTCACTGGAATTATAGGAATGTCACGCATTCTGATATTTTAAAACATGAGGACAGGGCTGGGGCTGGGACTCAGTGGTAGAGCGCTTGCCTAGCATGTGTGAGGCACTGGGTTTGATTCTCAGCATCACATATAAATACATAAAATAAAGGTCCATTGACAAATAAAAAATATTTTTAAAAAACATGAAGACAAAATGATGTCATAGAGAAAAACAAAGTTATTTAAAAGGATCAGGACTAAAAATGTAGTCATACTTCTCAAGACCAGTGCCTTTGATTTCTGGGGCAAAATATTTCCAGAACAGAATTCTCTACCCAGAAAATTTTGCCCATAAAATGTGAAGTTAGGAAAAAAAAATATTTTCAGGTATGAAAGATGTCAAACAATCTACTTCCAACATACCTGCTGGGAGCCATTAGCCAAGTAGGTATGACAATTTCCTTGCCAGCGTACCCCATGTTGCAGTGACATTGAATGTAGGTGACCTTGCTCAAGGACCAAGGCGGATTAGGGTGTTCCCGGTTTAAGATAATCGGGTTTAGGGTGTTCCCGGTTTAGGTTCCAGGTTTAAGGTTTAAGATTATTCCTGCTGGGAATAGGGCGTATCCTGCTGCCTGAGTTCCCCTTGAGTTCTCATGGGATTTAGACAGTATTTTTTGGGAGACAGAAGCCCAGAGGAGGTGGATTTGGGCAGAGAATGTGGATTTCCCCAGAACGTGATTGTAGACGGCTGGTGTGAGTTCGGGAATAAAGAGTTGCTGTTTGAATCTACAAGCTGTGTGGTGGCTCGTGATTGTGTGCCCAGCCAGACTGCGGCACATACCCATTTTGAGGAAGGTATGGGAGGATATGCTAAGTAAAACAAATAAACAAACAAACAAAATAAGCAGAAATATGTCAAATAGAAAATAAGAAACCCAACATATCTTGGTGAAGGAAATCACCAGGATAATAAAAGGATATCTCAGGATAATAGGTACATACCAGTTATAGAAGGCAACCATTCTAGGTCAGAGCAGATCAGAAGGTTCCAGGAGAGACTTTTTCAAGAAAATAAAATTGATCACCATCTAAATTGTCTGTAGATATTAAGAGGAGATATAGACAACTGACAGAGTTTGGTATGAAACAGTGATAGTGTAAACAAAACCCCCAAACAGCTTCAGGGAAAACAAAAAAGTTGTTCAGAAATGAAAATGTAGTGATAGTTCACTCTATAACTCTTCTTTGAATAAAATAGTCAAAATAATGCATGTTGATGTGTTATAAGATTGTCCTCCAAAGAATTTGTACCATTTATCCTTTCAGTAACAGTGTAGGAAATACCGTGTTTCCTTATATCCTATCAAATCCTGCCCATTATCAAATATTTTCATTTTTTTAGTCTGTGGGGGTGAATTTTTTTTTAATTGTCCCACAATTTTGACTGAAAAATAAGCATTTTTTCAATGTGTTTAATATCCATTTGTGTTTATTTTCCCATAAAATTTACCTACATCCCCCATTTTCCTATTTGGTGACTGATTTTTTACTTATAAAAATTTAAGAACTGTTTAAATTATGAGGAAATTATGCTTGATATTCTTTTTGATACTTACATAAAATTACATATATCATAAATTATTTGTTCATCCTTATATCAATGGTCACTTGGGTTGTTTCCATTTTTTTTTGCTACTTTAAAAAAGAGAATGCTAATTCAACAGACTATACATTCAAAGCTTTAATGCATGTGGCAAAACTGCCCTCCAAAAAGATTGTATTGATTTATACTTCTGTGTGGCTCTTTTAGCATTTTAAAAAATTATTAGGTTAATAATTAATTAAAATTAATAAATGAAAATATAATAAAAATAAAAAATAATAAATAAAATTAATAAATGAAAAATTTAAGTTTAATTTTTGCATATAAATGACCATGTTTTTATACACTTGCTAATTACTGGTTTTTCTTCTTTTCTTTCTTAAATTGCCTTTCACGTCCCTTGCCACTTTTTAAATGGGGGAATTAGACTTTTTGCATTTTAAAAGAACAATGTACATACTAGATCATTGAAATATATCCTTCATCTCATTTGTCAACATTGTTTATATGTATATATATATATATATTTACAAACACATGTGTTAAAGCAATCAGAATATTTTCTTTTTTGTCAAATCTATAATTCTTCCCCTAATTTGAACTTGATTCTAGCATTTGTATTTGTTAGTGCCTCAAGAACAGAAAGTAGGGTTTTTCTTATCCTCAACAGTGTCTAGCACAGGATCTTGCAAATAGCAAAGGCTCAGTAAATATTTCACAAAAATCAAAATTTTTCCTGGAATAAAGGAGTGAAATTTAGAGACAAGTATAATTTGAAGAATGCAGTGGAATGAGTCAAGGAACATATTTTTTAAATGATCATAACCTGTATATGATTTATGTGTATGCTTTTTTCCTCATCCTCATAGTGGTGGTTAAGTGTTGTCTATCCAGCTGCCTTCGTGTTCTTGATATTGTTGGCACTCATATGGTCTGTCTTGCCAATGCACGGGGCCTCATTATGATTACAAGAAGCATTCTGATGGTTACAGTCAAGGACGTGGAGGAGGAAAATGAAGAGGAGAAAGAGGGGTAGAAGAAGGGGAATTCGATAAATAAAACTGCCTTGGGTACTAAGAAGTGTAAAGTGAAGTGGCTGACACATTCTGGATGTCCCTGAAGTTAGGGCATTGTGATCCCACTTTTGCCAACTCCTTTCTCTAAATGAAGATCCTTCCAAGTGCATGGGCAGCAGTTGTGGAACACATACCAGCCCCTGAATGCAAAGCCACAAAGGGAATGGGGAAATTGTGCCCTCTACTGTATATGTAGGAGAGGGTAGGAAAGTGAACTGGTTCGGTAATTATAAACACTGAGGTGACTCCTCCCTCTTAGGCTCCAGCTTCATCGCAGAACTGAAAGCTTTGTTTACCTTCACCCAACATTTGATTCAAAGCCAAGAGGCTCAGTCAGCAGGGCCTATTAGTGCTAGACAGGAACATCCTTCAAAACAATGCATCCTCCATAGTAAACAAGCCATGATGTACAGGAAAGATGTTTAATGGTGAGCAGAGAAGCTCTTCCAGCTGAACCTCACCCCCACCACAGTAAGTCTGTTAAGGAAACATAAAGTCCCATAAATTAAGGTGATGTCGTCAAAGGGCTAGGAATGTACATGGAAGGGACAATGCTATCTCTCAGGAAATCAGAACCATTGTGAATACCAAGATATGGACATAGATACAATATACAGGTCTTATTCAGATTGCACGGCTTTTTTTTTCTTTATTTAAAAATTTATTTTTTACTTGTAGGTGGACCCAATATCTTTATTTTATTTTTATGTGGTGCTGAGGATCAAACCCAGTGCCTCATGTGTGCCAGGCAAGCACTCTGCCTCTGAGCCACAAACCTAGCCCCAGACTTCACTGTTTTATTAGTACTCATTTGTGTATGTGTTGATGTGGGAGAGTATTTCATTGTATATAATTTATCAGAAAATGTAGGTCTATGTATCTAATACTAGTGCCAAGATTTGGGGCAGTTCCATGACAAGGATTCCTCATGTTACCCTTTAATAACCTACTTACCTCCCTTGAGTCCCTATCCTAAAACATCTGGCAACAGTTAATAGACTGTCATCTCATTTGTCTTTTCAAAAATGTTAGATGAATGGAATCATAAAATGTGAAGATTTTGAGCTTGACTTTTAAAATTTGATATAGTTCTTTGTAGATTTATTCATTCAAATGTTAATTGTTCTTTTGCTTCAATTGTTGGGAAATATTCCATGATACAGATATACCACAGTCTGATTAACCATTCACTCATTGAAGGATATCTGGACTGAGTCCAATTTTTGGATATTACATAGTGACTATTCACATTTGTTTCGGGGTCTTTTGAGAATATGTTTCACTTCTCTGGATAAATGCCCAAGAATGCATTTGCTGTATCTACAGTAGTTGCATATTTAGTTTAAAAAACAGCTTTATTGAAATATAATTCATATTTCACAAATCACCCACTTGAGTTGTACAGTTTAATGGCTTTTAGTATATATTGTGCATCCATGACTACAATCAATTTTAACATTTTCATTAGTCTCAAAAGAAACCCTGGACCAATTTATCTAAGAAACCACTGCTTAATCCAAGGTAATTTTCGAATCCTCTTTCTGAATTTGAGCCATAATCCTGAATGACACGATCCTGAACATCATAATACCAATGTTAAATATCCTATAAGATCAAAATCCTTAAAAATCTAAAGTCATAAAAGATCAAAATTCCAAAAACCTAATTCTGGGAAAAGTAATAAAAATTCTTTAAAAGTCACTTATTTACATTTTAAAGGGATTTTATTTGAAAAACATGAAAATAGGAAAGAACACTTCATAGGCTACTGTACAAAATAAAATAGACAATGATAATATACATTATATTATTATTTTTACAAGTATACACACTCAGGTGTACTAGTGACAGTCACACATCTATAACAGTTATGTCAAATGAACCATATTTATAAAGAAAAAGGTGAAAAAGTCAAATGTATAAACACATGTGACTTTGGTTGGTAATTATGTGCACTTGGCTTTATAACTGAGGTCATTTGAAATACTGTGACAAACAGCCTAAATTTTATTGTGAGATCAAGCAAAAAGCAGTTGCCCAAAGAGCTAAGATCTCAAGAATTTTTTCTTTCACAAACGCACATGTATAAAAAGAAAATCTTTTCATTCACTAAAAAAGTCTTGATGTTTTTACATACATACACAGCTTACACACAAAGTGAATGTGGTGGGGCTGTGGACATAGTTCAGTGATAGAGTGCTTTCCTAGCATGTGTAAAACCCTGTGTTCAATCCCTAGCACTGAAAAAAAACTAAAAAGTGAATATGGTGATGATGCACTTTTGTGAAGTCATACTTGGGGGAAAAATGCATAAAATAAATTAATAAAATAAATGCATAGAATAAAGTCTTTACACAATTTATACATAAAGCATTGGAAATTTCATGAAGAAGAAAAACATAGTGCAACATATTTAAAAAGTAATACAGATAACTTTAAATAGTGGAGGAAAAAAAAAACACTAAAGCCAGGTGCAGTGGCACACTTCTATAATCTGAGAGACTTCAGAGACTGAGACAGGAGCATTGCAAATTCGACTAGCCTCAGCAACTTAGCAAGATAATGTCTCAAAAAATAAAAAGGACTGTGTATGTGGCTCAGTGGTAAAACCCCTGGGTTAAATCCCCAGTACCAAAAACACACACACACACACAAAAAAAAACTTAAAAAGAAAACTTGACATGAACAAGTTTGCTACAGGAAGAGATTATGGACAATTTTGTGGAGTTAATCTATAAGAGCTGGCTGACTTTCAAGATCATTAACTATATTTTGAAGTCTTGCAGTGTGATGAATAACTTTTTTTATTTTAAGGCATGGCTTTCCTTGGAGAATACCCTCACATTCCTTTTCTACATGGTACCTCTCTTTCAGAAATTCTTTTATGGTTGTTATACATCAACATGAGTATTCCTTATTAAAAATTTCCATCTTCTGTGCCATTCTTCTGTGTTCTTTGGGTATGCAGCAAATATAGACCACAGCTTTGGCAGATTTGGTACATTCTTGTATATTTCTGATTTTTCAAACTCAGTGCCATTGTGTGTCTTCCTATCCTACTAGGGATATAGTTACTTTAAAAATAATCAGTAACTTTGCTGAATTCTTCAGGCTAATGTGGTTTTAATTTATTAAATTTTTCTAGCATTTTAGGCTAGGGTGGTAGCTCAGTGGTAGAACATTTGCCTAACACGTGTGAGGCCCTGAGTTTGATCCAAAGCACTGCATTAATAATAAATAAAATAGAGATATTGTGTCCATCTACAACTATTTTTTTAATTCTAGCATTTCATTAGCTAGAAGGAATGTCAATGCAGAAAAATGGCTCATTTTTAAATTTAATTTTCTGTTGTTGCTACAATGCACAGTCAATGCACTCATCTGAATTTTCCACCAAATGAATTGAGCTGAATGGGAAAAACAAGCAAACTTTATTGGTAACACCTTGGATTTCACATTTAGAAGCTTGGTTACAACTTTTTCCAAATCTGGTATTATGGTTTGAGAATTCAATTGAAATCCTATTTCTTCTGCAAAGCCCACTATTTTTGAAGGCAAGTATGGTACTATATATGAAGGAGCAGAAGTAATATTTGATTGAAAAATTTTGCAAGGGAGATTCCTTGTGTTTTTACCTATGTTTTCATTTCTATGAAACAATTCAAAACACTTGCTGCACGTATATAAGTTTGTGCTCTACATTTAGGTATGCTATCTTTTGTTTAAGAAGCAAAAGGGTGGAATAAGAAAATATATATGCATCTCTTTATTTGTGCAAAATAAAATACCACAAGGATCAATCAGAAATTAATGAATGGTTTACTTATGTGAGTGGGTGGAAATGAAGCGGAAAAGATGGGGAATGAGAACAGGGTAGAAGTAAAGATTTTCAAATCATGCTAATATTTCATATAGAGAATGGGTCCCAAAACAAGATAAAGTCCCCAAAGACATGTCCCCCAAACCTACTCCTTCCAATGAGGTTCCACCATCTCTAAATAGTACATTCAGCTATGAATCTCTCAGTAGTGTGATACATTAGGTCAGATTTTCATTGCTATGACAAAATGGCAGAAAAAAATTAAGTTAGATGAGGCAAAATGTATTTCAGAGGTTTCAGTCCATGCCAATGGTTGCATTGCTGTGGGCCTATGGTGAGACAGAACATCATGACAGAAATGGCATGGTAAAGCAGAGATCCTTGTCTCATGTCAGCAGAGAGAGGAGATATGGAGGCTTAAATGCATTGAGAGGGATATTTTTCTTTTTTATAAAAGACATCCATGGTAGTTGGTGAGATTTAAATAAGATCTAATGTATTACTAGGGGTCAGCAAACAAAGGTCAGTATTTGATTACTGATTAGATTGTTTTACTTTAGGTATGTTAAAATTGTCTGTTTCTCCTTTTCCTTCTCCTTCTTCATCTCAGTATTTGTTATTGAACCCACGGGCACTTTATTACTGAGCTACAACCCCAGCCCCTTTTATTTTGAGATGGAGTCTCAAAATATTTATTTTTAGTTGTATATGGACACAACTACCTGCCTTTATTTTATTTATTTATTTTTATGTGGTGCTGAGGATCAAACCCACTGCCTCACACATACTAGGCAAATGCTCTACCACTGAGCTACAACCCCAGCCACATCCCCAGCCCTTTTAATTTTTTTTTTTTTTTTAATTTAGAGACATGGTGTCACTAAGTTGCTGAGGGCCTCACTAAGTTGCTGAGGCTGGGTGTGAACTCGCAATCCTTCTGCCTCAGCCTCCTGAGCTGCTAGGATTACAGGCATGCACCACTGTGACCCTTGTGAATAATCTTTTAAATATTCTGTTGGAGTCAGACTGATAGTATTTTGATGAGGATTTTTGAGTCTGTGTTCAGATTAGCTTGGAGTTTTTTTTTTTTTTATTGTTATTTCCTTATCTGATCTTGGTATCAAGGTAATGCTGACTTCTTACAATGTGCTTGGGGAAGAATTTGTTCCTCATTTTTTTGGGGGGGAATAACTTAAGGAGAATTCACATTATTTCTTCTTTTAAATGTTGGTAGAATTCAACAGTGAAACCAGCTAATGCTGGGCTTTCCATTGATGGGACGCTTTTCATTACTGATTCAATTTCATTACTTGTTACTGGTCTTTTCAAATTTTCTATGTGTTCATGATTCAATTTTGGCAAGATTTATATGTCTTGGAATTTGCCCATTTCTTCTGTATTATCAAGTTTTTTGGTATGTAGTTGTTCATAATTACGTCTAATGATCTTTTGTATTTCCATGTTGTCAGTGGTAACATTTCCCTTTTCATCTCTGATTTTATTTATTTGAGGTTTTCTTAGTTAATCTAGCTAAGTTTTTTTTTGTTTGTTTGTTTATCTTTTTAAAGAGTCAGCTCTTTGTTTCATTGGTCTTTTTTTTTCTTCCCTCCAGAAGTATTGGGGAATAAATAAACCCAGGGGTACTGAGTTACATCCTCAAACGTTCCTATTTATTTCTATTTATTTATTTATTTATTTATACTGTGAACTAAACCCAGAGGTGTTCTACCACTGATATATATTCCCAGCCCCATTTTATTATTTTTTAGATAGAATATCACTAAGTTGGCCTAAACTATCCTTGAACTTATAATCCTTTGGCCTCAGCCTACAAAATACCTAGGATTACAAGTGTGTGTGACAGAATCTGGCTGTTTCATTGATATTATTATTATTGTTGTTATTGATGTTTAGGCTTTATTTAATTTTTTTCTACTCCTTGTTATTTCTTTTCTTCTACCAATTTTGCATTTAATTTGTTCTTGGTTTTATAGTTCCTTGAGCTGCAGTAATAGGTTTTTTACATGAGCTCTATCTAATTTTTTGTTGTTGTTGTTTGGTACTGGGGATTGAACTCAGGGGTACTTGACCTCTGAGCCACATCCCCAGCCCCTATTTTGTATTTTATTTAGAGACAGGGTCTCACTGAGTTGCTTAGTGCCTCGCTTTTGCTGAGTCTGGCTATGAACCTGCGATCCTCCTGCCTCAGCCTCTCAAGCCGCTGGGATTACAAGCATGCACCACTGCGCCCGGCTCTATCTACTATTTGTTTTAATATTCTTATTTTTTCAGTTGTAGTTGGACACAATACCTTTATTTTATTTTTATTTATTTTTATGTGGTGCTGAGGATTGAACCCAGCATCTTGCATGTGCTAGGTGCTGAGCCACAACCCTAGCCCTCTATCTATTTTTTGTTGTGGATATTGCATGCTATAAAATTTCCTCTTAGTACTGCTTTTGTATACTACTACAAGGTCCATGCCCTCTTGAAATATAAAGTCTAGGTGAGAAAGACAGATGATAATAAGTAACTATTAAATAGCCATAAGTGCTATCAGGAAAGTGATTGAGTGTATAGAGGGGTTACGGATTACTTTATGTAGAATAATCAGTGCAAGGTGTCTAAAGATATGACTTTGAGTTGAGGCTTAAATGACCACATGGAGCCAGTCATGTGAGAATAGATACATTATCATATTTAATTTCAAGGGACAGGATAAAAATTGGATCTCACACCAAGGCAATTTGAATCCTGAACTTGAACTGATATCCACTAGATTATTACAATATTAGCCTCTATCTTTTTCTGTAAATCCTCTTGACAGTGATATTACAGAAGGGATATGGACACTGGGCTGGGTAGCTATTACAGATGGAATATGGACATTGGCCTGCTGTGAAATCTTGGCCCTTCTTCATATTAATTGAGTGACCATAAATAAGTGAATTAACTTCTATATGTCTTGTTTTCCTCAATCATCAAATGAAAATGATAAAAATATCCACCTTTAAGGTTTCTCTAATAATTGAATGACTTATTAGATGTGATAGAAAATATTTAGAATATCTTAAATATTATAAGCACTGCAAACCTGGTACATATTATTACTATTATTATTAATCTACTGTATGAATGTGAGAAATCAGACATGTACAGAATTTCAGAGCTGGAAGAGACACATGGTCATATGTGCAGCTAAGGCAGATAGATTCTGTACTAGGAAGTGATCTGGAAGATGTTCACATCAATTGTACCCTCATTTCAGCAGCTTGAACTTGTTTTTCTGGATGCACATGGCTGAAAAGGAGACTTGGAAATACAGTAAGCAGCTGTGCATCCATATATGTACCAGGCTCAAGTCCAGATGGTTATGTTACTGTTTTAGGTAGCTTTGCATCAATGTGACAAAAATACCTGACAAAAACAATTTGGAAGAGGGAAAGTTTATTTGGAGTTCACAATTTCAGAGGTCTCAGTTCATAGAGTGCCAAGTCCATTACTCTGGGCTCAAGGTGAGGCAGAACATCATGGTGGAAGGGCAGGGCAGAGGAAAATAGCTCACCTCATTATGGCTAGGAAGCTGGGAAAGGGAGGGGGGAAGAGGTTGCAGAGCAGATAAAATTTTCTAGGACAAGCACCTCCAGTGACCCACCTCCTTTAGCCATACTCCATCTGCCTACAGTTACCAGTCAGTCAGTCCATTCAAACTACAATAGACTGATTAGTTTACAGTTCTCACAATCTAATCATTTCACCTCCAAGCATCCCTGCATTAAAACAGGAGATTTGGGGGGATACCTCATATTCGAACCATAACAGTTACTAAAGGAAAAGGAGGAGAATGAATTCTTGGGGACAACTAACTTCATCTTTAACATTTGACTTCAGGTTGGGCATGGACTGCAATCCCAGTGACTGTAGAGACAGGAGGATAGCAAGTTTGAGGCTAGCCTGGGCAACATGGCAAAACCGTGTCTCAAAATTTCAAATAAAGAATTGAAATGTAGCTCAGTGGTAGAGCACCACTGGGTTCCATCCCAATATCACAAAAATTGTCTTTGGCCTTTACACTTCAAGTAATGGGATTCTCACTCTTTGAAGACAATGTATTTGATTCATAGCCAATTCTCTTTTTAATTTTTTGTTTATTATAGTTATATATAATATTTTTAAAATAATTTTTTAGTTGTCAATGGACCTTTATTTTATTTATTTATATGTGGTGCTGATAATCGAACCCAGTGCCTCACCCATGCTAGGCAAGCACTCTACCACTGAGCCACAGCCCCAGCCCCTAAAGTTATATATAATACTGGGGTTCATTTTGACATAATTATACAGGTGTAGAATGTAATTTATTCCAATTCAGTCCATTCGTAGACATCATGAAGTTTTTACTTCTGTTGAGTTAAAATCACTCCATCTTATGATCTTACTTCTGTCCCAGGGTCTACATAGACCATTGTATGCTTCCTGAGTTCTGTGATAGAAGCATAAAACAGAAACATTCCCACTGAGTCTTCTCCAGGCCTAAGAGTGCCAACTCCTTTAATAGTTCCTCATGATACTACACTTGATCTTAGCCAAAAGACTAAGAAGTGATCAACTGTTCCACCTGGTCTTTAGCTTCCTCTCTAAGTACTCACTACTCTCTGAATATGTCCTGGGGTATCTAAGCCCAAATAGAGCATGGAGTACAGTGCATTAAGATTAACAGAATATGAAAGAACTGTCACCATTGTCTTTTTAGTTACTATATTCCTATTTCATAAGTTGGTGTTTTCTGTATAGTCAGTGAAAACATTAATTGTTTTGATGCATATTGAACTTCTCTTATGTTCCAGGTACTAGGAATTCATTAATGAGCAAAACAAAGTCTCTGTTGTCATGGAACTCACATTCTATTGGGGATCTAGACAATAAACATTTATATATTTATATCTTTATATTTATAATGCATATATATTAAATCTAGTTGTGAGAAGTGAAATAAAGAAATATAATAATGGATAAGAGGACACAGAGGAAGGGCTAAACTACTTTTATAGGCTATGCTGTTTTATATGAGGTGGTCAGGGAAAGCCTCTCTGAGGTAGTTGTGATTTATTTGAAGCATGAGAAAAATTAATGGTTGACCTATGATGTTATGTAGGGGAAGAACATTCTAGGCAGAAGAAATATCACGTACAAAAGCCTTAAGAACTATGCTTGACATGTTCACAAAAGAGCAAGGAGGCTCCCATGCTGCTTGCATATGTACTAATGATCTTTTCTAGGCTTCTAGGCTTCCCTTTTCTGGATATGAATCTAGTTGCCAGGCTTGACATTTATCTATGTTAAATGTGCTCATTTCAAAAAAGGTGTAAACCAGTCTTCTTTCCACTGTTTGGAAAATGTTTTCTGATGTCTATTCCAGTTTCTTGTCTCAAATTCATGTCACATGCAGATATTCTAGATATTCTGGACTTTCTTTTTCTTTTCTTTTTTTTTTTTTTTGGTACCAGGGATTGAACCCAGGGGTGCTTAACCACTGAGCAACATTCCCAGCCCTTTTTATATTTTATTTTGAGACAGGGTCTCACTAAGTTGCTCAGGGTCTTGCTAAGTTGCTGAGTCTGGATTTAAACTTGAGATCCTCCTGCCTGAGCCCCCTGAGTCTTTGGAATTACAGGCATGCACCACCACACCTGGCTAGATATTTCTTTCTTGTCTTTATTCAAGTCTTATGTAAACATATTCCTCACAAATGGCTAAATACAAAGACTGTAAAAATTGCCATAAGTCGGTTGCCTCCTTTGGGTACCTCATTTAACCAATTACATAGGCACTTGAGTGACCTTGTAGTTTCATATTTTACCAGTTTATCCACAAGGCAATCTTTAGTTTATCAAAAAAGTTTTAAATTATGATATAAGTCTTCTTCTGACAATTCTGTGGAGGGGTTGTTTTTGTGTGTTTGGCTGCTATAACAAAATACCATAAACTGGGAGATTTAAACAGTAAGACACTTATTTCTTGCAGTTCTTGACAGTGAGAATTCTGAGATCAGGGTGCCAGCATGGTGGGTTCTGATGAAGGCTCTTTTCTTGGCTTGGGGACAGATGACTGCCTTCTGTTTATGCCCTTACATGGGAGAGAGAGAGAGAGAGAGAGAGAGAGAGAGAGAGAGAGAGAGAGAGAAGAGGAGAGGAGAGGAGAGGAGAGGAGAGGAGAGGAGAGGAGAGGAGAGGAGAGGAGAGGAGAGGAGAGGAGAAGAGAGGAGAGAGAGAAGAGAAAGAGAAGAAGAGAGAAAAGAAAGAGATGAGAGATGGGGGAGAGAAAGAGAGAGAAAGAGATTGAGCCAGTGAGCTGTAAGTTATTCCATACTTTATCATGTCCAAAAGAAGTAAGTCACTTCTTCTTTTCAAAATGAAAAAAATAATATTTTGAACTTTTGTTTTTTAAAAACAATACATTGAAAAGCAATCAAATAGAATTCAGTAACCTTCTATCCCAAAATTTTTGGCAGGACTTCGATGGTCTTTTTACTGCCTTCTTTACACTTTTCAATATAACTTAGAGTAGACAAATGATGCTACCAAGAATAACAAGAAAAGCCACCTAAAAGTAAAAATGGTGACAAACAAATATGTTTAAAGGTATTGGATAGATGCTAAAACATCTGAAATGATACAAGCCAATATTGTGGTGAAAAAAATAAATTACAGGGAGGTGAACTAATATTTTTATATCCACTTTTTTCTCTGGGAATATTTGCTGCTTCGGGGTTTGGAAGAGTCTGAAAATAGACCCAAGTCAGAGGGCTGCTGTGGGTTGTAAAGAAACCAACGAAGTTTTGGGTAGTGTCTTGTGGCTTGAGAGAATAAGAAAAAGAAAAATTATAGATAAACTGAGGGAAAATTCAAGACAGCTGAAATCTATTTAAAAATGCAGATAAGACTAGGAAAGACAGCAGAATGAATCAGACATAATTTTCTTATATTCATATATAAGTACACGACCAGTGAAACGCCACATTATGTACAACTACAAGCATGGGAATAAGTTACACTCCATGTTTGAATAATGTGTCAAAATACACTCTATTTTCATGTATATCTAAAAATAACAAGTTAAAAAATCATAAAATGCAGATGAGGTGGGTTGTGAATATAGCTCAGTGGTAGAGCACTTGCCTAGCATGTGCAAGACCCTAGGTTCAATCCTCAGTTCTGAAAAAAAAAAAAAAATTAAACGCAGATGGGAATTTTAGAAAAGGAAAATTATAAAAACTGAAATAGCTCAACAGAGAGGTTCAATATCAAGTTAGATATTATAGAAGAAATGGTTCATAAACCATCTATAACAAATTAGATATTGCAGAAAAAAATGGCTAATAAGAGATAAATTACACATCTTCTAGTAGCTTGCAAAACAAGTAGACAAAAATCTCTATTTGAGATTGAAAAGTTTGATAGGTGATTGCAATATGAATAAGTGATAATTGGAAGTACAATAAGGAATAGTTGGAAACGAGGGGGATAGGATTGGCAAAGAAAAATTTAGGACTTCAGTCCTAGAGACATTATAGCAGATAAGTCATGTCTTGATTCAAATTCAAGTTTATTTGTCCTTGAGCAAATTCCTTATCCTTGGTTTCTTCCTTTTTAAAATGAAGCTTAGATAAACATAAACTCTTCACAGGGTTGTTATGACAATCATATTTAGATGAGACAATGCTTGTAAAGAATGTAGATGGTACTAGGGTACATAGGAGTTGCTTTACAAATAGTAGTTTGATAATATTAGATGGACTCATATACTAGGCAGTTTACTAGACTCAGGCAGAGAACTAATTAGCATCAGCCAGGTACAGTTTAATAAAGAGATAGGAATAAGGAGCTAGGTTAAAGCGATCACTTTTTCTCCAACTTTCCTTTTCAATTCCCCATAAAAGCCCCTGTTTTAGGAGATAAAAGGAACACCAGAATATAGAAAGAGAGCTCATCCTTTACTTCCACAAATTTGGCCTCCCATCTTTGTGATTGTCGTTTGAGAAGTGGTTAATGAGCCAAAGCAATTTTCAATGGCTTCCAAAGGAACTAGAGTAGAGGTGGGACCATGTTCCCAACCCTCTTTACTAGGAACTCTCCTCTGTGAGTTGCAGTCTTCCTGGTTGAGTTTCCTCATTTCTATGGAGTTGGGAGTCTTGCTAAAAAGAATTCCAGAGCATTCTGTGGCTAGAATCAGCTCTTGTTTCTGATCCTGCTGTACTTGATGGGGGACTCCACTGAGGGCTTGGCCATAGTGTTAGCTTTCCATACTTTGTTTCTGCTCTAACTCAGTGGAATCTACCTGCCTTCATGGTGAAGATCAGAGGTCATATATCTGTGTGAAAGAGCAGGCCTGAGGTTGGTCCCTGCTTCTTCCAGGCCAAGATAAATGGACTTTCAGCTTCAGATCATGACTCCCAACTTTATTTTGACAATCACTTTGTCAAAAAGCCTGGATCCTACAAGGACAGACTTCTTTTCTGAAAAGAGTATTAGTATGTTTATAGGTATTCTGTGATTATGTTTGTTATTCAAAATAAGCTTAAAGGACATACTTAATAACTCTAGAACTATTGTCACTAAATTTGCAATCCAATTATTACTATGGGTTTATGATCCAAACAAACAAAAATAATGATCCCATTAGTAGTTGAAGACTGTAATAATGTTGGTTGAGTGTACATTTTGCTTCTAAGGATACAAAAACACATGGATAATAAGTAAAAATTACACTGGTGTTCTTGGGAAGACTTTATATTGTTATGACTAATGCCCAAACACTAATTCCATTAATACTTAAAAATCACAACCATTCTCTTAAAAATAATTTTTATGTTAAAATGGAAAAACACAAAAGTTAAGGAGTAATTTTATCCCCAGGAAAGATGTAGGATAATTTAACCTTATTAGCAAGAAACCCGTTGATGTATTCTGTGGAAGCCAGAGTTACTAAATAGCAAGTCAAAAGGTCACTAATTGAAAATTTGACTGTCAGGAGATAGTATGATATGCTCATAAGTGTTTGGATTAGGACAATGTGAGTCATAGGTAAATGTGATGATAATTTTCCAGCCCACCTAACCTATTTTATTGGTAACTTTAGAATTTCTATTGTGAAAAAGACTTAAAAGCAACAATCTAGTTAGAATGGTTGTATACGGGGGAATTGTCTGGAGGCTGCAATTGTGTAAGCAAGTACATCTGTATTGACTTAAATTCTGTGTTTAGTTCAGATAGCTTGAAGAAAGGAAAGATGAACATTGGAGGGAAGGAAGGTTCATCTTTTTGGTGATGTGATTCCTATCCTCTACCTTGAAATGCTATTATATAAACAAAACAATGATATTGAAGATGTTAAAGATCCACTGATAAGTGGAAACTGGAAGTTGCAGAAACAAATGTATATCATGGATTCTTGAAAAAATTAAAGAGAATGAGAGAGAGAAAATAAACATGAATTAGAGAAGGTCCAAAGGTGGTGGTCCAGAAACAACCTACAGTAGAGACCAAAAGACCAAATAAAGTCCTTTTACAGGTATATTTATCAGTTTCCCCGGAGGCCAAAAAATAGGAAAGTTGCTGTCTTCTGATCATTGAAGATATACTTTTTTCCTTTTCTCTTAAACTTTAGTGTTCCACATGGCAGTTCAGATATCTCACTCATGATATTTGTGGTTTAGGTTCTGCCCATAGCACTGAAAAGACCTGCTGGTTTGAATACCTATAATCTTACTTTTTGTTAAAAAAGCACCTTGTCCTCCTCTTCCCTCACACACAACAACGTAGCAATTTAAGGAAATGGGCTTTTATTTTGTCATAAGATAATTTCAGACAGAATTTCAGAACACACACAAAAATAGGATGTAAAATAAAAATTTAAAAACCCTGATATACCTACCTATGACAGAGACCCAACTTTCATCAACCCATAGCAACCCAGGCCCAAACCATGCTCCTACTCCTTTCTCTTCCCATATCAATTTTTTCTTTTTGAAAGATTATTGCCACTTTTGTTTGATACAGATATTGGTCACATTTTTTTTAATTTTTATATTTGTTCTAATTAGTTATACATGACAATAGAATGCATTTTGACACATCATAAATAAATGGAGTTTAACTTCTCATTCTTCTGGTTGTACATGATGTAGAATCACACTGGTCTTCCCATATCATTTGAAACAAATTCCACTTTTAATCTATATTTCAGCACATATATATAAAAAATGAATAATTAGGGGCTGTGGCTGTGGCTCAGTGGCACAATGCTCGCCTAGCTCATGTGAGGCACTAGGTTTGATCCTCAGCAACACATAAAAAAGATAAATAAACAAAATAAAGGTATTGCATCCATCTACAACTAAAGAAAAGCATAAAAAGGAAAATATGAATAATTAAAAGCATTACAATGGTGCAAACATAACCCATAGAAAATAAAATAATTTTTTAATATAATCAAATTTATAGTCATTGTTCAAATTTCCAACTTTTGCATAAATATGACGAATTTTTTCACATAAATCTTCTAATTGGCATTCCAGTAAGGTATGCATGCTGGGGTTGTCTTATTATTTATTTATTTATTTTGGTACTAGGGATTGAACCCAGGGATGCTTAACCACTAAGCCACATCCCCAGGATTATCTATCTGTATATCTATTTATTTATTTAATTTTGAGACAGTTCTCACTAAATTGATTAGGTATTGAGGCTGATATTGAACTTGCAACCCTCCTTCCTCAGCCTCCTGAGCTACTGGGATTATAGGAGTGCTCTACCACACCCAATTTATTTTCTTTTTAAATTTAATTTAATTTTAGGTACTGAGGATTGAACACAGGAGTGCTCTACCACTAAGCTACATCCTCAGCCATTTTAATTTTTATTTTTTTAAATTTGGAGACAGTGCTAAGTTGCTTAGAACCTCATTAAATTACTGAGGCTGGCCTCTAACTTGTGATCATCCTGCTTCAGCCTCCTGATTTGCTAGGATTTCAGGCATGCACCATCCTGCCCAGCTGTTAATTTATTTTTAAGTAAATAATTTAGTGGTTTTTAGTATATGAGCATATTTGTGGAACCAACACCACTCTCTAATTTCAGCACATTTTATCACCTCAATAAAAAACCCCATACCCATTAAGCATTAAATCCCATTCCCCATTTCCTTCTCTCAGCCTCTGACAGCCAGTAATTTATTTTCTGTCTCTCCAGATTTGTCTATCTTGAACTTTTCATAAAAATAGAATACTTTAATATGTCTGAATTCTTTCTATTTGAATCCTGTCACTTAGGATAACGTTTTCAAGGTCCATATATGCTATAGCATGTATCAATACTTCATTTTTATTACTAATAAAATATTCCATTACATGAATATATCACAGTTTATTTATTCATTAATCAGCTAATAAGCATTTGTGTTCTCTCCAACTTGAGAATATTATGAATAGTCTTATCATGAGCATTCTTGTACAAGTTTTTTTTGTGTAGACATATACTTTCAATCCTCTTTATGACTATGAGTAGAATTGCTGGTTCATAGCTCACTTTTTGAAGAACCATCAAGCTGTTTTCCAAAGTATCTGTAATATTTTATATTGCCAATGTATGAGAGTTTCAATTTCTCCACCTTCTCAACATTATTTTTGATTTTCCATTTCTTTATATTATAGCCATTCCTTTGGGTGTGAAGTTGTGACATTACCAGAAATTGGCCAAGGAGGTCCCGTAGAGGGGGACCACTGACTAAGGAAACCAGGGTCCTTAATATACATGATGGTAGGGAAGGCAACAGAACACAACAGACACTAGTATGGCAGTATGTAAAAAAGTGGATGTGTAACCGATGTGATTCTGCAATCTGTATATGGGGTAAAAATGGGAGTTCATAACCCACTTGAATCAAATGTATGAAATATGATATGTCAAGAACTATGTAATGTTTTGAACAACTAATAATAAAAATTAAAAAAAGAATTTCAGTACACATTAGCTATTGAGGTGTGAGGATTTATTTAAGAAAACAAGGAATTCAAGGGAGAATGTGGGCCATCTCTAGAGTAAGAGATGCTTCCAGGTTTCTCAGGCTCTTCCTTAATTTATTATTGTTATTGTTTTGGGTACTGGGGATTGAGCCCAGGGGTGCTTTACCACTAAGCTACATCCCCAGACCTTTTAATTTTTTTTTTTTAGATAAGGTCTTGTTAAGTTGCTGAGACTGGCTTGGAGCTTGCAATTCTTCTGCCTTCACCTCCCAAGTTCCTCGGATTATAGGTGTGATCCACTACACCCAGCTCAGACTCTTTTAAAGGAGACTTAATAAAGGGGTGGGTATACAAAGGTATGTGGGGATGCTATCAGTCCAGTGATCCCAAGATGGTTATGGTGGCCTGGCAATTCTCTGGATCCTTATGGTAACATCTTCTTCATTAACTGATAATATTGAGAAAATACCCTTTATGATAGGTTTCTGGGAAAATATACTAAATTATAGGGATTTTTAAATCTCCCTTTGTTCAATATATTCTAACTATTCATGTATTAGTGGGCTAATTAACCACACAGGAAATTTTCATAAGTGGGTGAATTTAGCTAGGGATATAGCTCAGTGGTTGAGAATGTGCCTAGCATGTACAAGGCCCGGGGTTCAATCCCTAGCACTGATTTAAAAAAAAAATAAAAGATTATGAGCAAAGATTGTAAAATTTCCCAGAAATTTGAAAGCTACAGGACTAGAAGAAAGAACTGGCTTGGGGAGTGAAGTTATGAGAAACCTAACACAATGCTTTCAGATTAAATTTAAATTTCTATTTTCCTTCTGTTTGTCTCCTTTTGTTTTATACCCTACCTCAAAATTGTAGTTTTGATTTATTGTCTTCTTAAAAACTTTGTTGAATTAAGCAGTGATGAAATTTGGTTTTGGGTTGCTATATATTGGAAGACATTTTGTTACTAATTTACAAACTAACTTTTCAAACAATGTTGAACACTTTTCATGCACTTACTGACGTTTTATGAATCTTCTTTGGGTAAATTATTTGCCCATTTAAAAATTTCACTCATGGAGCTGGGGGTTGTGGCTCAGTGATCGCGCACTTGCCTAGCATGTGTGAGGCACTTGGTTAGATTCTCAGCACCACGTACAAATAAATAAAATAAAGGTTCATAAACAACTAAAAATATTTTTAAAAATAAAAATAAATAAAAATTTCACTCATATGTCCTTTTATTGTTGAAAAAATGACTTTATTCTAGATATAAAGCATATCTATGCCAGCTTTTTGATTTGCAATTATTTTCTCCCATTTTCTTTTCACTTTTTTTCCTTCCTTTTGTTTTTATTATAGCACAT
This sequence comes from Marmota flaviventris, assembly GCF_047511675.1. NCBI lineage: Eukaryota > Metazoa > Chordata > Mammalia > Rodentia > Sciuridae > Marmota > Marmota flaviventris. The sequence goes on along the minus strand of NC_092518.1, from coordinate 61,628,320 downwards.
TTGCTGAATTTACAACAAGCATAAAATAACCTGTGTCTTGTTTTGATGCAAACTTTGATGTTTTCAAAGGTTGTATACAATAATTGTTAAAAGAACATATAAAAATATCTTTTCAGAAACTTCTATAAGAAAGAAAATACAGAGTTTAACCCCACAACGTTTCTCTTTGCTAGAACTACAAATACTGCTACAGTTTTAAATAGACTTTTTATTGTTTAAAATATACATTCAGGAAAATCTAAAAAAAAATAAAGAAATGTGCATATAAATGATTGCATAGCAGAACATGAACTTTATATTAACTTCAAATAGTAAAGAAATGAAAGAAATAGTATCAAATATACAAAGGTTGTAGAATCAATCTTTTAAACACACAAATGGTATTTAAAAACCATCTTTTTGTTCTTTACAGGCTATACCTAGATTTCTAAAATCAAAATTGAAAAAAGGAATCGTTTCCCCACAATACTTTTTACTTATATCTGCAAGTAAGCACATATATATGTAATCTTAGGTTTCAAAAGATGCTAGCTTTTTACTCTGAAATGAGACTGGACTTTTCAAGTCACTTTTTATTGCCTCCAAATGACCATTCAGAGAAATACTAGAAATTATAGTTAACTGTATTACTTCCCCACTTTTAGTCAGGTATGACATTGATAAACAAAAACTCATGAGGTGGCTCTTGCTTAAAACTAACCATTTTCCCCAAATTATTTAAAATTCCATGGCACCACAGAATCATTCACTTAGAATGGGAGTGTTGTCTTTCAACTTGCCTCATGTTAAATAAACTGACATGTGAAGAGAAAATCTCCCTCATAAAGAGGTAGGGAAATTGTGATAAAAATGTACGCACTGAGTGCTGTAAGCATCAAAATTCAGTTCTTTTACAATATGCGTGCACACGCACACACATACCCACAAACACCCCTACTTTGAAACAATTTACTTGCTCCTAACAGAAATAAGAAATCCAAGCAACAGTGCTCCTTAAATTTTAGAATAACTACATTAAGAACATTCTTTTCCCCCTAAAAAATATTTGTAATCATTGACCTTCTCAAATTTTAAGGGGAGCTTTTCTGATATTATTATATTCCAAACTTTCATAGAAACCAGAAAAAAAAGCAGTGAAAGCTTCATGTTTCATTCAAAAATTATTACCCTGAAAATACTACTTAACCAAGTGGGCATCATTCCCCAAGACAGTGGGGTTAACAAAAGTATTATTACACACTGTATCATAAGTAAACTATTATCATAGGCATAGACATTTTGATAAGACAAAAAGGTCCACCATGGACCTAAATGTATCTGAGCAGTCAGTGTTGCACTGTGGCTACAACTTCACTTTTGTATCATTCCATCTTATTAACAAGCTATATTTCTATGTTGTGTTTAACCAAATATGGATATTGAAAGTTTATTCTTAATAAAACAATGCTGCAAACTATGGTCAACCAACATCTTTTCACCAAAATTTCAAGCATAAAATTTGAGAATCTTTACAAAAAATATCAACAACACAAATTTGGTAGCTGCCCATAACATTAAACAAACTGGACTCTTAAGAGTGGCTTCTCAACAGCATATCATTTTAATTATAACCATTGCCAGGTACAGGGAAAACTAACACATATTTTTATGCATCATTGCAACATTATGTTCCCAATGTTTTAAGTATACCAAACTATGAGTAAATAAATGATACATGCCTAAAATTTATCATGGTTTATACCATCAGTGGCCAATGGACTTAGGAATAGTCTAAGACCTTGATTTAGATTTTGACCTAGATCTAGACTGTGATCTTGACTGAGATTTGGATCTAAGTCTTTCTTTCTTCCTTGATTCCTTTTCATATCTTGCGCCAGACTTTGTTTTGGAATAAGTTTTAGAGGTGCCTCTAGTTTTGGTGCGAGATGCAGACCTGGAACGTGATTTAGCCTTCGTTTCTCTCTTGGGCTTGGACTTGGACCGTGATCTTGGATGTAGATGTTGAAGAAGATCGATTTCGGTGTTTGAATCTATCGCTGTCGGAATGGCTTCTGCTACGCCGTCGTCTTCGAATAGGTCTACTGTTTCTAGGGCTATAAGATCTTCTATAGTTGTAATCAAAAGACCGACTTCTTGATAGCCTCCTTTCATAACTTCGGCTTCTAGAACGTCTGTATCTGTCATAATCATCATAGCGTGAAGAACGGTACACATTCCTCCCTTCCTTGGCTTTCATTTGATTTGGTGTTTTTCGATCCCCCTGCGCAAACTGTATTTCGACTTGAAGACCACAAATCCATTTTCTGTCCAAATTTTGTAAAGCATCTTCAGCATCGCGGACAAACTCAAATTGAACATAAGCAAATCCCCTTGGCCGTCGAGTATAAAAGTCAAGTGGAACATACACATCGACTATAGGGCCATAACGACCAAATTCACGCCATAAATCTTCAGATCTAGTGTAGTCAGCCACATTTCTCACGAAAAGAGAAGTGTTGGGGGGGCGCTGGTAGCGGGACATAACGACGGTGCTAATTTCTACCAGGGGCAGAAACCGCTCAGCGAACCGTTGATGGCGGCTCCTCAGACACAGATGGACGCACGCACGCACGCATGCACGCACGTCTGAAGGCTCCACTATGGCAACTGCTTCTTATCGCGAGACTTCACTCCTGCCTCCATTACCTCTCCACTTCCCCTTCTTTCACTTTCTTGACAGTATTCTCTGAAAGACAAAAGGGTTTAACTTTGATGAAGTTCAATTTATTCAATTTTTATTTTCTCATGTATGACTTATGTGTTATATCTAAGTAACCTAATCCAATGTCAAGATATTTCCCCCTATATGTTCTTCTAAATTTTTATAGTTTTAGCCATTATATCTTTTGATCCATTTTAAGTTTTGTGTATTTTGTGGGGTAGAGGGTCTAAATTCATCCTTTAGCATGTGGGTGACCAGTTGTCCCAGTACCCTTTGTTAAAAAGACACTTTCCCCAGTGGGGTGGCCCATGCCTGTAATCACAGCTGCTGGGGAGGCTGAGGCAGGAGGATCACGAGTTCAAAGCCAGCCTCAGCAATGAAAAATATTTTTAAAAAAGGGCTGGAGATGTGGCTCAGTGGGTAAGCACCCCTGGATTCAAACCCTGGTACCAAAAAAAAAAAAAAAAAAAAAAAAGATACTTTTCTCCTTTGAATCACCTTGGCACCTTTGTCTTTGTAGTTCATCAACTAATCATAAATGTCAGAGTTTTATCATTCCTCTTTTCTAGCCTTATGCCAATTCCACACAGTCTTAATTACTGTATTGTCAGGGTTATCTACAAGAACTAACAGAATTTAAATGATTATAAAAAATAGATTTCTCAAATTGGCTTACAGGATCAGATGCTGGATAGTCCCACAATGGTTGTCTACAGACTGGAGAGCTGGAGAAAACAGTAACTGCTCAGTCCAAGAAGCTTGGGCCAGTGTCCTCAGGTGATCACAGCAGCATCTAAGAACCAGCTCAAGAAGAATGGAACTTGCATTTGCATCAGCTTATTCCTTCTTCCCTTTTTGTTTTGGATATTAACAACCTATTAGACTTGTAATGCCAGGTTCCTGGGACCCCAGTAGACCTCCAGGAGCTGAATCCAATGCAATCACACAAGAGTCTTTATTGCAAGCTTGAGCCTGGACTCAATCGTTTCCGATGCAATGGTCCCAAGGAGTGAGTTCAGTGAGGATTTATAGGTTTTTTGGGGATACTCTATGCATCACACATCACACAGCAAATCATTTCACACAGCGGGAAAGTCAAACAACAACTCTTAACATTGATTAGCACATTCATTGGCGGGAACAAGTCAGGTAAGGATGATTGGGTAGTTCAAGTGTTGGATTCATTTGAACTGATTGGTTTAGGCTGTGAGGGCTATACTGCTAAACTACATGGCTTCCTAACATGATATCAATCACTAAAACTACTGGGAGAGTCACCTGGCATTTCAGATATTTTCCCTGTCTCATGCTGATTGGTGGTGCTAGGGGGTTGCTATGGGTCCTCACCTAGAGTAACTGAGTCAGGGACACCTGGCACCACAGATCTCTCCTGTTATTTAAAAACAACTCAGCAGGGTGGCTATGTGCCTAGCAGCGCTCTGTGGGTTTTTCCAAGGACAGGGGTTATGCCCCCTCCCTCTGGACAGGCCTTGAGGTAGATGCTGGTTTCTCAAAAATGGAGTCCTCAGTCTCTCAGACTATTTCTGGCACATTCTCAGTAGGTGGTGTCCCCCTCCCCCTCAATTTGTTGTCTTCCATTACAATCATTTCTGGAAACATCCTCATTGACACACCCAGAAGTCCTTTAATTTTAGGAATTTTTAATCCAATCAGGTTGACAGTCCAGATTAATCATGAAAATTACTTTAGCTTTGTAATACGTTCTGAAATTCAGAAGAAATGAGTTATCCAATATTATTCTTCTTTTAAAAGGATTTTTTTGGGGGTTATTCTGGTTCCATATTATTTCCATATGAATTTTAGGATCAGCTTTCCAACTGAAGCAGAAAAGTCTTCTGGGATTCTGATAGGAATTGCTTTGCATATTTAGATCAAATTAAGGACTATTGCCAGTTTAACAGTATTATGTCTTCTAACTCATGAACATGGAATGACTGCCCATTTATTTAGTTTTCATTAATTTCTTTTTATTATTATTATTTTTATTGTAGATGGACATAATACCTTTACTTAATTTATTTTTATGAAGTGATGGGGCTCAAATGCAACTCATATGTTACACAAGTGCTCTATCACTGAGTTACAACCACAGCCCATATCGAGATATATATATATATATATATATATATATATATATATATATATATATATATGTATAATTATTTATTTAATTTTTTTAAATTAATGGATTCATTTTAATTAGGTGTATATGACAGCAGAATGCATTTTGATTCACTGTACACAATTGCAGCACAACTTTACATTTCTATGGTTATACACAATGTAGTGTCACACAATATGTGCAGTCATACATGTATGTAGGGTAATGATGTCCATCTCATTCTACCATCTTTCCTGCCCTCATGCACCCTCCATAATTAATTTCTTTTTAAATTTTAAATTATTTTAAATTTTCTTTTTAAAAAGCAGTTTTACTGAGATATGACTGTTTATCACAAAGATCTGCACATGTTTAATTGGTTCAATTTTCTGAATTTGGACATATGCAAACACTCATGATACATCACCACAACTGAGGTGTTAAGAAAGTATCCAGTGCCTCTCATATTTTTCTTGTGTTTCTTTGTTTTATTTTTGTTGTACGAATATTCTTAACAAAATTTGAAACTTACAATGCTGCATTGACAACTATAGGTATTAATTTGTATAGTTGATGTCTAGAACTTATTCATCTAACATAAATTAAAATTGATACCTACTGAAAAAAATTCCCTTTTCTCCTCTTCTCTAAATCCCTTACAACCATTATTATATTTTCTACTTCTTTGAATATGACCATTTTAATTACTCATATAAATGAAATCATGAAGAATTTGCCCTTTATGAGTGCTTTATTTCACTTAGCATATTGTCCTCAGGTTCATCCATGCTGTTGGAAATGGAATGTTTTTCTTCTTTTAAAAGGCAGAATAGTATTCCATTGCATTTATATACCACATTTTATTTTGCCATGTCTCTATTCCAGGCACTTGAGTTATTTTCCTAATCATAGCTATGGTGACTAATGCTGCAATGAACATGCAGATCTGTCTTCAATTGTTATTTTAATTACTTTGTATATATACTCAGCAGTGGGATTTATAGAACATATGGTAGTTTTGTTTTAATTTTTTTTTGAGGAACCTCCTTGCTATTTTCCACAGCTGCTTTATCATTTTACATTCCCATCAATGGTGTACAAGTTCCAATTTTTCTCATTCTCACCAATATTTTTTATCTTTTATTTTTCAGATAGTAGTTCTCCTAATAAGTATGAGGTGATATCTCACTGTTGTTTTGATTTGCATTTCCTTAATAATTAGTGATAATAAATATTTTTTTCTTATGCTTGTTCATTTATTTGTCTTTATTGAAGAAAAGTTTGTTTAAGTTCTTTTCCCATTTGTCAATTGGGTAATTTGATTTATTGCTATTTAATTGTAGTTCCTTATTTTTTTGGAAATCAATCCCCTATCAGGTATGTGGTCCCTTTGGTCTATGTATTTGTTTTTATGCCAGTATCATGTTAATTGGATTAATATAATTTTATAGTATAATTTTGAATCAGGTAGCATGCTATCTTCAGCTTTGTTCTTTTTGTTCAAGATTTATGGTTTCCTATCAATTTTAGGATTTTTTTTTCTATTTCTATAAAAACCGTCATTGGAATGTGTTTGGGATTTCATTGAATATATTGATTGATTGGGGTAGTATGGCTATTTTAATCATGTTAATTAATGGATATTTTTCTGTGTAGATATCTTTCACTTCCTTGACTGGATGTGTTTCTTTGTAGTTAATTTTTTGTAGCTATTATAAGTGGGATTTAAAGGTTTTTCATTCAGATAGCTCATTGTCATTGTATGGAAACACTATTGATTTTTGTATGTTGATTTTGTATCTGTAGATTTACTAAATTTGTTTATTAATTCTAACTTTTTTGGTGACACCTTTGGGTTTTCTATGTGTAAGATCATATCACCTACAAGCAGAGAAGATTTAACTTCTTCCTTTTGAACATGGATGCATTTAATTTGTTACTTTTGCCTAATTGCCCTGACTAGGGCATCTAGTACCATGTTGAATAGAAGTGGTGAAAGAGGACATTTTTGTATTGTTCCTAATCTTAGAGGAAGAGCATTGGACTTTTCACCACTGAGAATGATGTTAGCTGTGGTTTTCTCATATATGGTCTTTATTGTGGTGAGGTACATTCCTCTGTACCTAGTTCATTGAGTTTTTTTTTTTTAATCAGGAAGAGATGTTGAATTTTGTCAAAGGCTTTTCCTGAATCTATTGATATGATCATGTTCATATACTTTTTTTTTATTCTGTTAATGTGGTATATCACATGTACTGATTTGAGTCCTTGAATGATGCATCCTTTCCTCCCAGGGGAAAATCCTGCCTGATGATGAATGACCCTTTTTTTTCTGCTAAGTATTTTGTTGAGGATTTTTGCAAGTATACTCACCATGGATATTGGCCTGTACTTTTCTTGCAGTGTTCTTGTCTGTTTTTAGTATCAGGGTAATAATGCTGTCCTTGTAAAAAATACTTTAGACAAATTCCTTTCTCTTCAGTGTTTTGAAAGAGATTGAGAAGCATTGGAATTAGTTCTTTAAGTGTTTGATAAAATTCAGCAGTGAAACCATCAGGTTCTGAGATTTTCTTTGATGGAAAGACTTTATTACTTATTCAGTCTACTTACTTGATATTAGTTTCTTTTCTGAGGTTTATTGTTTTCATTTATTTCAAGAGAATTCATAATTATTTGTTAAAGTATTTTAATGATGGCTTCTTTAAAGTCCTTATTAAATTATTCCAACATCATGGTATTGACATCTGTTGATTTTCTTTTCTCATTCAAGTAGTAGTTTCTCTGGCTCTTGGTATCATTAAGGATTTTCTACCATATCTTTGACATTTTGGATGCTATGTCAAAAGACTCAGTTTTATTTAAATTTTCTACTAACTAGGCAGTTAATTTGCTTAGACTTATAGAACATAGGGTCAGGCCTATTTTTCCAGGCTGTGGTTTCAATGATAATTTTGATTTCAGAGCCATTGTAGTTCTATTTGGGTCTGCTTAGTTTATATGCCACACAGAGGACCCTTAGAAAGTATGGGCGAATTCCTATACTTTAAATTCTCAAACTTTTGGATGTTTCTTCTGGTCAGTTTCATGTTGGGACCTGTTATGTGTCTGCCCAGTACTTCCTATGTAGGTTTAAAGAATCCCCTTCTCCATCTTGCTCTTTTCCTAGAGTCCTACATTTCATTTTTCTCTGTAATTATAAGAGTGAAGGCCACTGCCCTGTCACCACTGAGGAGGGGTGAGAGTCCAAATTCACCACTATGTCTCCTCTAGGACTCTCAGTAAAAATGGCAAGCATAATCCTAAGTCTCTACGGCTGCTGAGTGGAGGGGCAGGATGTGGTCTTGCTAAGTTGCAGAGGCTGGCCTCAAACTTGTGATCCTCTTGCCTCAGCTCCTTGTCTATTAGCACTGCTTGCATTGGAGGAAAGCACTTACTTGAAAGTACTTACTGTCACTGTGTAGGGAACAGGAGCTAGGACCCTCTGCTTTGTGTCTACTGATACCACAGGTGGGGGTAGAAAGATCTTACCCTGGCTTGCCATCTGACAATGGATAGAGAGTGGGAAATGGGACTTTCTACTAGGTAGCTGCTGGCGCTGCCAGGAAAGGGCTTGTCCAATGTGTTAGGCTGTTGGAAGCCTAATATGGCAAGACAAATAAACAAAGTGGCACACTAACTGCCCTTTTCCCTTTCCTTTGGCCAGAGAGAACTGTATTTTTTTTCAGTCATTTTTTTAAATTGTCCATTCCTGTTGGCAATTATTGGTTAAAACGCTCTGTTTATATTATATTAGGAGATGTTTTAACTCTAGGAAATACGTTGCATTGTCATTCATCAAGACCTGAATCCTTTAGTCAGTTTGCTTTCCTCTTTACAACTTTGAGACTTCTTATATGAATGTTTGTTGACTTACTTCCAGAATTTTTAGGTCTACTTGCAAGGAGGATCAGAAATGTGAGCCTCTTGTTATTTTGGTCAAAGCCAAAAGCTCAAATTTTTATTTAAAAAAAATCCCCAAATGTTACTTCAATATTAGACGATGTAGTATAGTGATTAAGAACATGGATTCTAGAGCCAGAATGTTTTAATTTAAATCCTGGTTCTGTCACTTGCTAGATGTGTAATCTTTGTTAAGTTATTTGACCTCTCTCTTCCTTTGTTTTCCCATTTATAAAAGGAATAATGCTAAAATATACTTTATAGACTTGCTGGTAGATTGAGTTAACGTATAAAGTACTTAGAAAAGGGTCACATAAGTTTGATTCTTGCATCCAGTATTACTGTTCAGAAATTTGAGTTTGATTTATTTTTTTTTCCTTTAGAGACAGTTTCCCTTTCCTCAGATAGCATTTAGATTTTCCTCTTTGATAAAATTGTACTCAAATCTTACTCTAACATGTTTATATGTGTTTCCCTTTTTTCCTCTTTTCAGTCCTCTGACCCCTACTCATCTGAGGTCTCTTCTTAAATCTGGGAATTTTTTTCCTCGTTATATATTAAAAAATTTCCTCTTTTTTTCACCTCTTATTTTAAGACTCCCATTATCTGGGAAGATCTTTCTGAGGCATTAGGGAGGATAGGAATGTAGGATGCTGGTATACTAGGTCTGGATAAGAGATGATGAGGGTCTGCCAGTGGGTAGTGGTAGGGAAGGTTAATAATGCATAGAGTTGACAGTGGAGTAGGGGGTTATAGAGGAAAGGAGAGGGTTTGGCTTTATAAAGGCTACTGAGTGTTTGAGAGGACTGTTTGAAAAAACAGAAGCCTAAAAGAAGCGCCAATTACAAGGACAGAAGGGGCCCTGTGAAGCCTTTGAACATACATTTATGTCTAGCCCAGGGGGGTAGAAATGTTTTGAGTCATCTACATCTTAGTTACATCATTGGGAGCTGGGAATCCTAGGTTTACTCTCTGTATCTTATAGTTCCCCACTCTTTGGAAAAGGAAAATATGTTGTTTTTTTCTTATTTTCTGAGCTAAATGAGTTTCCCTCTTTCAATCAATAACCCTGTTATATATGACAGTGTTATCCTCACTTCACCTTTGTGCACTTCTTTCTATTTTCCAGAGTTCTATCCATCATACACAGCACCTCACTATTATTTCTTATCAGTAATTATCCTCATTTTACAGATAAGGAGTGGAAGCACAGAAAAATTAAGTAGGTTACCCAAGATCTCACAGCACATCTGTGATTATGTTGAATCTTCAGCCACCTTCCAGCTGAATGTACCCATTGAAATGAAATGTACATCATTATATTGGTCAAAATATATTGGCTGATAAGTCATTGAGTGCCTACTCTGTGTCAGCAGTTCTTCTCAATTCTCCCCTCCCCTGGCACTAGGGATTGAACCCAGGGTTACTCTACCACTGAGCTATATCTCCATCCTTTTTCATTTTTTAAAAAATTTTGAAACAAGGTCTTGCTAAATTGAAGAGGCCGGCCTCAAACTTGTGATCCTCTTGCCTCAGCTCCTAAGTCGCTGTGATTGTAAGCCTGCACAACTACACCTGGTTTAGAGGCTCTTTTAATAGTGCTTAAAGGTAACTCATTTGATCCTTATAACAGTTCTCAGGTGGTAGATGGGAATATTATTCTCATTTACAAGATAAGGAAACAAGCTCAGAATAAGTTAGCTTGCTCCAACTTACACAGCTTCAAAATGACAAGAACTGAGATTCAAATAGAAGTAAGGTTACTCTGGAGACTGTCTTAAACTACTACACAATACCACCTCTCAGGGTTGCATTGATTATATTCCACCTTCTTTTCTTAAAGAAAAAGTTCTGGAATACAAGTCTGGTTTTCAGACCATGTTGAATTACCTCTAGAATTACCTTTCCACTAGAATTACCTTTTCACTCTGGGACACCTTCTTCTGTGAAATGGAGATCTTGGATTAACTGAATTCTAAGGTACATTCCAGCAACTAGCTTGCTGACAGACTGAATTAGATAATGGCTAATTTCCACTTGAAACCAAAGCAGCATTCTTAAATCTGTGGGAACAGTATTCTGGAAATGGTTGTAGTCTGCAGACTCATGGGGGAACATTTGACCTGGCACAGTTATTCTAATCTTAGCCTTGTTCTTTCCCTCTTCCACTCTCTAGTCATGCATACTTCTAGTCTCAATCCCTAGAGGGATGAAATGGGACAATCTCACCCCTCTAGAGTAAGCAGAGATCTGCTAGGGAGACAGTCATCCTCTGTCATAAAAGGAAAGCAGAATCTAGATAGGCAAGCCAGTTCTATCAGGATGATGTTCTATGGTACTCTAGCCCATTCTCAAGCCCTGAGGCCCTGTGTGGCCCATCTTCCCAACCAAGTGCAACTGGAGAGACTCTTTGCCAGCATCCAGCAGTAACAGAAGCAATCTCTGGATTTAGAGTGTATGGGATACTTCCTCTGACCACTTAATGAAGCCTCAAAGATCATTGTGTAGTTGAGCCCCAGGTCTTGGGATGTGGGCAATGCTATGAGTCTCTTCTAATATTAGATGAAGGAATCTCAGTACCTTGAGTGGAGTCTGTGGAGATTGCAGAATACCTTTATGCTTAGACTCAGTCAAACTTTAGAAGACCTTAGTAGACAGGTCCATATAACTTTTTAGTGTGGGGGCTGTTATATAATGCTAATTGTAGTAGTCACATGATATAAGAGGCATGGAATTTTTTGTCCCTGTCTAAAAGTTGGTGAAAGGGAGGCTCATTAAAGGCCAAAGAATTGTTCCAGCTTTACAGGAAGTGAGCGAGTGACCTGGAAACTTGACTCTAAGACAAGTTCTATTTATAGAATGCTAAATTGTGTTATTGTTTAGCAAATGTTAAAGATGCTCTTTGATCAGATCTCTTTCTGAAGCTGTGAGAATTTTCCACACAATGGAGGACTTGGTAGGGTACCCCAATGACAGCAAAGTTGGAAGGAGTTTGAGGAGTTAAAGCAGAGGTCAGGAGTGGGAAGGATACTGGGTTATCAATCTTTCTGAGATGAAGGTCTATTCAAGGCCTGGGATCATCCTATGAAGATAAGTTTTTTTTTTCCATTCCCCATTCTCCCACTGTAGTTATAACTGTATCTTAGCTATGGCCTTCAGCACTGGTAGAAAAGAAACAATTTATCCTATCCTTGTTCACATTCCATTTTGGAGGGCTTCTCTTTGGTTAGAGGTGGGCTGGTGGGCCTGAAATTGGAGCACACGGGGGAAGGCAGCAATTTTTTTACCTATACAGAAAGATAACAAATGATACTCAGGATCCACTAGAGAGTGTACTATAAAACATCTTCCCCACTCCTCAGATAATCTATTTCCTAGGAACCCTCTTCTGTCCACCTCTGTTAGTCTTAAAGATTGACAAAGAGTCCTTAATTCTCTGTATTCTTTATTGAATTATTCTACATTCTCAGGAACGGGTACTGGGATTTCACAGATGCACAAGGTGGTCACAATAAATAAGGTTCAATAGAGCAATACACACACAACTCATTTGATACCATATTAACAACATCTACTATGGGGTTGGGACACAGTGGAAAGTTAGGGTGGTAGTGGTTAACTCTATTTGAGTGGGTAGATAAAAGCTTCACAGTGGAGATAGCATCTGAAAAAGGGAAGATTTATGTTTTTTTTTTTTGTTTGTTTGTTTGTTTTTGCAAGAGGAGAAATGGAAGGGTGGTAGTCAGGAACCGGATAAGTGGAGATGTGTATGGATAAAAGATCTGGTATCTTAGAAATTTGAAATGAGGTAGAGGTAAATTTAAAATGGAATTATAAAGGAGTATGAAATTTGCTTCAGCCAATTACAAGTCTAAGGATGATTTAGAGATTGTCTGATGTCAATGGAGACAATGATAACAGAGAAGGGTCTGGTCAGCTAGCAAATAGGCTGTGGCAATTAGTTAGAGGAGAGATAATGAGGACCAGAAAGAAGACTATGAAGTCAGGGAGGAAAGGATTAATATGAGTTATTTTGGAGGTAGCATCAACCATTTGTTTAATAAGGGCAACTGGTGGGGACCCCTGCTGTTAAAATTGTCAAAAGGAGTGCCAATATATCAAAACCCTTGACAGCACTAGTCAGGCTCATTTGGGGGCAGTATGAGGTCCCATTTGTGAAGAGGTGCACCTGTAGGGTTCCTGAGCTAACCTTGGAACCTGAGCTAACTAATAGGGAAGGGTACTTGGATTTGGGGTTAGGAGGAGTTGATTTTTTTAAGAATAGAAACTAAAAGTCATGCAAATGAATGTAAATCAGAGTAGATTACACTGAAGTCCAGGGTGCATACATGGGAGGGAGGCGTGTTCTGAGTTAAAAGTGATATTGAGGTGACTGATGGGTTTTTAGAGAAGGGGGTCCTCTCTAAAGGGGATGCTTTTGTGTCTTTTCAATTCTCATTCCCTGCATTAGTTTAGCCAAAACATTGAAGGCGATCAACCACTTGGGGAAGAGGATCATAGAAAAGGCCAGAGCACATTCCAGGTGATCACGAAGCATAATCTCAACTTTTCTGGCTTGAGTAGGTGAGAGGTAAGTGAGCAGGTGGATGGAAAATGTGAATGAGGATGTAGGTGGGGCAATTTGGGCAGAAGCAGTCTGGAAGGAAAAGTCTGAGGGTCTAAGAAGATTGAAGTGGGATGATGGGGAGTTATTTAGGCAGTGGTCAGCAGAGTATGGTGGAGTTCACCCCCAATCTACTTATTTTAAGAATAGGCTTTTGTCCCCTCTAAGGATTCTTCGGGTCAGTGGGGGCTTTGGATCGCTTAGAAGGCCACCATCGGGTAGCAGAGCGGAACAGAGCAAACCCTGCTTGCAGGCATCGATTTGTGTTCTCTCTTGCTCTGCTCACCGAACAGGCACCTGAGGGGTCTCCCTGGCCTGTTCCATGTCCCACCTCATCCTGGAAAGTGGAACTTTCTGGTGTCTTGGACCCATCTCCAAGGACATGTTCGGCCTGACCTGAGGGGTAAGAACAATATAGCTGTTTATGTTTTAGTGCTGGCTGGCTTGATTCTTTGGGGCGAACAATAGTTATGGATGGTGAGAGGACAGTGGTGCCTACCACAGCCTGCACATCGGCCACTTCAGGCTGCTCCTCAGTTGGCTTGGACTGTGGCTTGGTTTGCTCACCCAGTTCATACTGTTCCTCATCCTGCTCCTCAGCTGCCTTGGCCTGAGCCTCAATCAGCTCAGCTGGTGCCTGAGCCACTTCAGCATGTAGCTCAGCATGCTCTCCAGCTTGCTCTTCAGCTAACTTGGCTTCGGCCTGGCCCAGCAGGGTCTGTACCTCATCTAGCTCACCCTGAATATTGGATGGCTCCACTTGCTCCTTTGCCTGGTCATCAGTCAGCTCTCCCTTGGCTTGTTCCTCATCTGCTTCCTCTCTGCCTGGTTGGGTCTGCTCCTTTGCTGGGTTGGTCTGTTCCTCCTGTGGCTCAATCTGCTCCTCATGTAGTTCAGCCTGTATCTCAGCCTGCTCTTCATCTGGCTTGGCCTGCTCCTTGGCTAACTGATCCTGCCCTTTAGCTGGTTTGGTCTGTTCTTCAGTTTGTTCATTCACTGCTTCAGCCTGTGCCTCAGCCTCCACCTGAGATGGTAGGGACTGCACCTCAGTGAGTTTGGTTTGCACTTTGGATGGCTCATCTTGTGGTTCTTCCTGTTCATTGCTGGCAGTTTCGGATTGCTCCTGGGCTGGTTCAGCATGCTCCTCAGCTGGTTCAGCATGCTTCTCAGCTAGTTCAGCCTGCAGCATGACCTGTTCCTTAGCTGGTTCCTGAATTGATTCAGCCTGCCCCCCTGTAGGTTCTGCTTGCTTCTCAGAAGGTTCGACTAGCTTCTCAGTAGGTTCTACCTGTGTCTCAGCCTGCCCCTTGGCCTGCTCCTCAGCTGGTTTGGCCTGTGCCTCAGACTGTTCCTCAGCCAGCTGGGTTTGCTTCTCAGCTACTCTGGCCTGCTCCTCAGCTGCTACAGCCTGTGCCTCAGCTTGCACCTTCAGTGGTTCGGACCATAACTTAGTGGGTTCAGCCTGCACACTGGCTGGCTTGGCTTGTGTCTCAGCTGGTTCAGTCAGTGCCAGAGCTTTCTTGGTCTTTGATTTGGGTGTCTGTGCCTGTACCTTAACTGGTTCTGCCAGTGCCAAGGCCAGTTTGACCTTTGCCTTGGGTGATTTGGCCTGTACCTCAGGCAGTTCAGGGAGTGCCACAGCCAGCCTGACTTTTGCTTTAGGTGACTTGGCCTGTACTTCAACTGGTTCAGCTAGTGCCAGGGCCATCTTGGCTTTTACCTTGGCCTTTGCCTTGGCTGGCTGGGTCTTTGACTGGGCAAGTTTTGCCTGAACTTGGGCCAGCATGGCCTTTGCGTCAACTTGTTCAACCTGTGCTTCCAAAGACTGGGTTTGTGCACTGGCCTTCTCCTGGGTAAGCTCAATCTGTGCCTCTGTTGGCCTGGACTGTGTCTTGATTATCTCCTGAGCTGGCTTGTCCTGTGTCTCTACCCGGGTGGGTAAGGCTTCCATTTCAGCCTCCTTTTGGATCTTCTGGGTCTCTGCTTCTTTGTCTTCATCTTCTTGAAGCTGAAGTTCATAAAATCCTTTGATGGTCCTTAGCACTGCAAATGGAGATTCAGACAGGATGAGTTAGTGGCAAGGAACAAGTAGCAGATGGGAAGGAACAGTGAAGCCACATTGACCTGGCCATTCCATACCAAACAAGCTGAAGGAAGACCCTACCTTAGCCCCATAATCTTTGCCACTATTATCCTCATGCTGGCAGCAATAAATGCTTCCCCCTAGACTTTCAGACATTATTAACTTAGCACCCCAAGGTATATCAAAGCTGGAAAAGTATCTGAAAAATACTCCTTGGTGGATCCCAACCCCAGACCCTCTAAGAGATCAGTCAGGGGGCGGGAAGCAATTTCCAATATTGCAATAGGACAAGCGGAAATTGCACATTTGCCCACAATAAGGCTGCACTGCAAACTTCACTCAAATATTGATTCTTTTTTGGCTCAGTAGCACAGGTTATCTCATGCTGATCAGAGGCTCTGACTGGCAGTTATGTGTCTTTGAGTAATGAAAAAGTAGGAAATTGGATTATTAATAAATACAGCCTGTTTGGCAGACAGTCTTCCCAAACATGAGTCCCAGTGGAGGAAAAATGATGATAGGGTTCTGGTTGGTGGAGAGGTTGGGGTCCACATGTGTAAGCCAAACCCTCCCCATTGTAAGGAGAAAATGATAGCGAACAAGGACTGGAATGGTTATGGAATGTGCTTAAGTGTACCCAGAGAGTTAGGCTCATGGCACAGTAAAGCCCCAAACTAGCATTGTCATAAGTCATTCATAGCCAGTGATTTTCTTATTTTTCCCTCCAGGGCTAAGGACTTAACTCAGGCCCTTGTGCATTCTAGGCAGGTACTCTGACACTGAGCTAATCCCCAACCCCAGTCCAGTGATTTTCAACTTGTACAGTACAGCTTCAGAATTTTTTTTCCATTGACATTATACATGGATGCCTATTATAGCAACTCAAAGCAGATTATTGAAATTGAAGACCCTAACTCAGGGAGCCACCTGCTTACCTCCTTCAATCCCTCACTCTGCCTAAGGTATCTCTGAATATCTCCAAGGTTCTGAGAGCACAGTTTAAAGAGCATTAACCCCAGTTCAATCTGGCCTCCCTGATGATAAGACTAGATAGACTCCTAAATCCTAGAGATAGTCATTCCATGCTAGGGACCAAGCTACTAGAACTCAGGTGTCTATCTCCTCAGGTCAGTAGTTTATCTCTTCCATCCCACTGCTTTTCTCTATAGACCATATCTCACCAGAATGAGACCAAGGCCATAGGCAATCTGACTTTGCGGATCCCCAATGGACAGACCAAACTTGGACAGCTAAATAGTGGATCTCAGATGCTACCAGGGTGTGATTGTTCACCTCCTAATCTTCCCACAATGAGAAGGCATAGAGAAAAGGTAACCTTTTCAAAGTTGCCCCGGAGGCAGAAAGTGAAAAACAACAAAAACACTTCCTAGTGCAGCTTCTACTCTGTCTCTTGCCACTTACCAGAAATTTCTGAAGCATTCAGAAGCCTCACCCACCTAATCTCCATGGTGTTCTTACTTTTTTTTTTTTTTTTTTACTATTGCTACTAGGTGCTTAAACACTAAGCCATATCCCCAGCCATTTTTTTTTATATTTTATTTTGAGACAGGGCTTCACTGAATTGCTAAGGCTGGCTTTGAATGCATGATTCTCCTGCCTCAGCCTCACGAACTACTGGGATTACAGGCATGCAGCCCTGTCCCCAGATGGTGTTCTGCCTTTGTGACTCTCTTTCAGTAATCCTCCAACTATGAGCTTCCTGAGGGTAGGGAAATGTTTCATTTCTACATCCCTGATAGCTGACACATAAATAGGCCTTGTGTGTGTGTGTGTGTGTGTGTGTGTGTGTGTATGTTGAGGATAGAACCCAGGGCTATACCACTGAGCTACATTGCCAGTCCTATACATAGGTCTTAATACATGATTCCTATCTTGAACTCAATTCTCGTTACCCATATACAGTGGTCACAATGGAGATTATTACCTCAGACTCCCTAAGGAGTGAACTTCAATTCAAAGAGAGGAAAGAGACTTAGGACACACAGTAAATTTAGGATGTTGTCTATATTCTACTCTCCAGATAACACTGGTCTTCTCACAGGATATTAGTTAAGCCTGAGGGATTTCTAGGAACCAGGGGACAAGGCCAGGATACAATGGGAAGAGAAAATAATAAAAGTGCAGAAGTAATGGAGCTTTGGGAAAGGGGACTGAAGCTCAATTTTAGTATGGGCATGGCTGTAGGGGAAGAATGGGTACAGTTGGAAAGGCCCTGTTCTGAAGCCCGAGGCTATGTTTGTACTGTGTGTGTCCTCATGCCCTCTTGTCAGTCTCACATCACATAGTAGGTACCTTGCTAGTGTACCTACTATGTGATGTGAGACTGACAAGAACTTTGCAGAACATGCTTGTCCCAAAAAGATGAATGGCAAGAGCACAATGAATGGTTCAGCAGATACAGAACCACCTAGAGCCCAGATGGCTCTTTGTATTATTAACTCTTGCAATAACCCATAGAAATGGGGTGGAGGGTAGTTTGGATCCAGTTGAATACTTACCTTAGGGTGACAATTGGGGACAAGGTGACCAATGGGGACAGATGGCCTGAGGGTTTAAAACTATTCTTCCAGTAATTTTTAGCTGTTCTTCAGGAATATATGTCATAGAAAGAATGACTTCTTCCTTGGAGGGGAAGGAAGAAGGGCTTACAGGGGCTTATTTGTTTTCTTTTAGGCCCAGAGAAGGCAAGGATTCTTTGTTTTTAGGAAACATAGCACATTTAATTACTAGAATTCTAGCCTTATATCTCTACCTACTTATCGTTTTGATAGTGTGTCTTATACTTTGGATCTCAATTGCACCCTAAAGGCTCATGTGTTATAGGCTTGGTCTGCAATGCAGCAATATTCAGAGGATCGACTCTTGGGAAGAGATTGGACCATGAGAACTCTGACCTCAGAAATGGATTAAAACTTTGATGGGTTCATAGGTGATGGCATTATTAGGTGGTGGAAACTTTATAAGGTAGGGCATAGTTGGAAATTGTAAGTCACTGGGGAGAATATCCTGGAAGGGTATGTTTTCCTTGGCCCCTCCCCCACCCAAGGCCACTATGAGGTGAGAAGCTTTGTTCCATCATTTCCTTTCACCATAATGTACTGTCTCACCAGAGGCCCAGAAATTATGGAGCCAGCCAACTGTGGACTGAAAGCTCTGAAGCCATGGGCCAAAATAAATATGATTTTCTCAGGTGTTTTTTTTTAGATGAAAACCAAACTAATACAGTGTGTGAACAATGTTTCTCCTAGGCCTATCTCCTCAATCTCTCCAGCCCTCTGCATCTTCATTCTGGGTCTCCTTTCCACTGCTGGACTCTTACCTAATATTCTTATATATCGCAATAGCTCAGCCTCATGTTCCTAGAAAATAAATGGATGCCCTAGTCTCCTTTTTCGTGTTCTCACACTTGATTGGGCCCAAGGCACCCCTTACAAGAAAGTTTTATGTGAAGAGATTCAATAGGTCTTATGTCTTTTCTTCTATTACTCTCCCATACTATAAGGATCACTTCTTCATCACCTTTTCTGTCTCCGCCTTTACTTTTCCAAATCCCTGAACACTCCTTAGTTTTGCTTTTGCAAATGCCCTTCTGGCCTTCCCTTCTACCAGCAGAACAAAAATTAAAAATCGTTTTCCTTCCATCCCACTAAGTTCAAGTACCCCTGGAGAATCTATTGCCCTCTCTGTCAGAAATTTCCAGCTGCAGAAGAGGTCACTTTGTTGTTGCTATGTGATTCTAGCCCCAGAAACTAGAAGGAAAGCAGTGGGAACTCATCAACTTCTGAAATACACCAAAGGGGGAGCTCTATCTCTGGGGTTAAGGTCCCAACTGAGGCAGCATTTCACATCAACCATATATCTCCTTGATCCTTCCTTCCATGACCCTGCTCATCTTCTTTCCTGTCAGACAAAAATTTCCTTGATAAGAACCTCAGGATCAATGAAAGATTTTGGCCACCTGATAACTTAGGATCTCACTTGTACTGGACTGGGTCAAATAACAACTGTCTCCTGACAGGGTTGGGAGGAGGGATAGGCTTAAATAAGAAAAGGCACAAGGACTGGGGATGTGGCTTAATGGTAGAGCAATGTCTAGCATGTGTGAGGCATGGGTTTGATTCCTATCACCTCAAAAGAAGGCAAAAACAGCAAATTGGGGCTGAGGGAACTATAACTCAGTGGTAGACCACTTGTCTAGCAAGTATGGTATCTGTATTTGGTCCCCAGCATTAAAAAAGGCATAAATGCTGAAAGTACTATTGACCTAGTTTATATAGATGGTAATGTGACAAATGTTGTCATTGATCACTTGGGGTTCAACTGTTTTCTCAGAAGTTTGTGACTTTGTTGAGGGAGTGGTATTGCAGGCTTCAGAGTCCTGGCTTGCCCATAAGAACACTAACACTAACCCACTTGGGAGTGAGTACTTAGTTGTTCAGGGACTCTGAGATGTAGTCTTGACCTTCTCTTTCCTGGGTATCATATAGCATGTTGTCTGGTTTCCTATTTCAAACAATTCTGTTTTGGTTCATTTCTTAAGCATCTCTAGATAATTTTCTGCTATTTTCTAGGAGTTCATCTTGGCTCAAGAAGTGGCTAATCAGGTATGGTGAGGTACCCTGCTTACAGAAATCCCTTCAAGGACATTCTTTAATTTCCTTACTGCTTCTATTTAGTGCATGCTTTTGGGGTGTTCAGCATCTTCTAGTCTGCTATAGTCTTTTCTTTGTCATCATTACTGCCATGTTCAACTTCCTCAGGACACAGTTCTAGATTCACAGGCAGTTATGTCCTATGGTCAGTAGTGATCACTGGCTTCTCTCAGATGAAATGGTGAGCTTGACAATATTGAAGAGCTATGATACAAAGTGTCATAGATATGTCCAACTTGAAGGAAAGGGTGAGCACTGTCAGAGGTATGAAGTAAGGTGCCTGAGATCATTAAAGAAAGGTGCTCTCCAAGGGGTTAATGAAGAATGAAAAAGGAGTTGAGGGCATTGCAGGTAATCTGGCCATCTCTGAGCTTGTCTAGGCTCTAGGATGGGCCACTTATAGAAAGAGCTGAGATCCAAGCTCTTGCCTAGGGGCTTTTGTTGCTAAAACAGGAGCCACAGAAGTGACCATATGGAAGGTGTGTGAGAGTGGCAATCAGAGCTGGAGGAGTAGATCATAGAATTTTGTCAGAATCAGGTATACCTTGCTCAGTGGCCCAGAGGATATGGCTGTACTAAAGGAGGTTTCAGGTCCTGCCCAGATAACTTAGCAAGCCCCTAATACCACAATCATCTCTGTCTTTGCTGAGGTTCTATATGTGTCCTCCCACCTGTAACAACCTCTGCTTTGTGGCCTAGACCTGCCTCTTAGAGCTAACTGTGTCTCATAAATCTTGAAAAATAATGTGGTCCAGGTCTGTAGAAGTGGGTAAGATATAACAGACACCATGTGGAACAGGAGCATATTCTCTCAGGAGGCAGTGGGACATATACTGGGGACTTACAAGACAGCATTTCCTGGGCTTGGGAACAAAATTTATCATTGATTTGCTATGTGACTTCAGGCTGAAAGCTGTGTGTATCTGTGGGGAGGGTAAGCTAGGAACTGTAAGGAACCTTTTAGTGTATGTCATGAGACGTAGACTTTAACCCCTTGCAGGGCTTTTTGTATCCCAAATTTGTAGATGTGTCTTTTTCAGCAAGACTAAAACTTTGTTCTGAGAATACGGAATACACAAAGATAGAAGTAGAAGTGGAGATGGGAGCCCAAATTCCCACATCATGAGAACACATTTTTTTATTCAGAGTAGCCTCTTCTGAGGAGGCAGTGTGAAAGCAGGGGAAAAAAGATAGCTCTCATTATATTAAGCCCCTGTTAGCAGTCAGCACTTGACTGGCCACTTTACACTCATCGATTTAAAAATCTTCACTCATATATCAGCATGGGTCTCATTTTCCCCATTTCCTAGGCAAGGACACTGAGTTTCACTGAGGTCATGCCATTTTCCCAAGTTAACATTGGCAGAAAATTTCGGAGCTGGAATTCAAACCCAGGCCATGTTCTGGAAAGGAACATGGTAATGATTGTCAATCAGGGGAAAATATCAGGAGTTGGCATTAGAGTGTGAGGATGAGACCACAAAGAAGGGAGGCAGTGACTTAAGAAGACAAATTTTCAAACCCTACTCTATTAGGAATGAGTCAAATGGACATGGGACTTAGTGGGTCAGGATATATATATCACACCTTGTGATATATGTGCTCTGTTGGTGTGTGCTTGTGTGGGCACACATATGTTTGAGAAGATGAGCTCCTTAACATTCTCTACCTAGCTGTGAAGAAATGAGAGCTGTTCGTGAAGCCCCACGGATGAACACCAGCTATTGATACCACTCTCACTACTCTTTCAGCATCTCACTACTCCTGTGGCTCCCCATGGAAACACATCAAGATTTTCCGTTTATGCTTCTCCTCTTGTTGGGCCAGTGTCCTTTGGCAAAGTTGAACTTTTTTGCCTGGGTCACAGTCTTTCCCCCTCATTTCCTTTGGCAGTGAAGAAGCAAAACTAGGAGGAATGAAGTAGGACATCTTCTCCACTTCAGACATTCCCTCTATATATCCAGTCATCATTTGATCTCATTTTTTGGTGGTAGTTGTGATTTTCCCCAATTGCCCACATAAGAGAAGCCAAGGCCCAGAAAAGAGAAGGTTTTTCCCCCCGAAGATCACAGAGCTACAGAACTGGGACTGTTAACTCAGTTCTACCCTGCTAGCTCCTAGTCTAGTATTTTTTCCATCATACCACACATTGAAAACAAAGTTTCCTGGGCCCTGAAGGCTCGGGGGCCACCCTCTTACCAGGTTTATCTTCAGAACAGGTGGCACTTTGAGCCTGGGCTTTCAGTAGCAGTGCAGGGATATCTTCTCCAAAGATGTCAGTAGTATTTTCAATCAGGAACTGAACCAGCTTGGTAACCTGAGAGGAAGAACATGATCAAAGATGGGCATGGATGGGGAGTCCTGTTGTGAGGGGCTGCTTAAGAATTGGTAACTCTCTGCTTCCTACCAATCAAATCCAAGCCTCTTAGCCTAGAGGGCCTTGTACCCCAGGCAAAAAGAACCACCAAAGGAGCTTTCAATAGATGCATGACATTACAGATACTTTTTTTCATTCCCATTTGAGTGGCAGGAAAATAAAAACAGAAGTAAAATGACTTATCAAAGGTCTTATAGCGAGTCAGTGCAGTGATTGGCCCATATTGCTATAGAACATTTATTTCTTCATTTTGTCAAATATTCATCAAGAAGTGCCTGCTCTGTGCCTGGTGACAGGTAAGGGTTGAGTAATTCAAAGAAACAAGAAAAGGTTCTTGTCTTCAGGGAATTGATAGTCTGGTGGGGGTACAAAAATATCTCTTTTATTTGGCTTCTGTTTTAGACTTTAAAAGTCTTTTTATATCTGTCATCTCTTTCTCCTCCAATGGGCACAAATACAAACCATATTTTAGAGGTAAAGGAATTAAGGCTTATTGAGGTCATATATAACTTAGAATTCAAACAACCAGTGAGCAGACATTTGTAAGATTCACCCTAGGCTCTTTACATGACATGGGGTAGGGGGTGTCTATGGATAGAAGAGAGGTTGTTTGTGGGGCCCAATGTGAGGAAGAGTAGTGGACCTCTTACCTTGCTCATATTCTGGCTCTCATCCTCTGGTCTTTTAGGGTTGGGCAACCACAGCAAGTTGGGTGCAACACATAGGGCTAGGTTGAAGGATGTCATCTGGTTCTCCTCAGAGTTGGCCACAATGTGGCTCAGGACTCCAAAGAGGTACTTTAGCAGCAGGCGGTTGCCTTCAGGAAGCTGAGCTACCAGTCTGGATGGGTGGGGAATAACCCAGGAAAGAGAAAGGTCAGTTTAATATATGGGTGGGTCTCTGTGGGGATTGGGAGAGACAGCCACGTAAGGGCTTTTCCCCTTCCCTTAGTGTTTGGTTAATTTTGTAAGAGTACTAACACTAACTGGAGACTTGGAGAATCTTTTTGCTATCCCATAGGATACAGCAGTAGGAGGGCACTGAACTCCAGAGAAGGGAAATCACTTGTGTAAGGACACAGAGCTGGTTTGGGACAGAGCTTGAAATAGAACCATATATGCTACATAAACAACTCTGGTTGAAGAATATATGAAGTATTGATAACTGATATTCCCTCACCTATTTTCCATTCTTCCTTAATCTGGACAATGGTTTCCATCCCTTTCTTCAAGTCTCAGGCATGGTCTTGGAATCAGGGTCTTACCTCTGGAGAGAATGGACTTTCTGCTGGCTAGTGCGTCCTTGCATTGCTGTCATCCACTGGCTATGCATGCCTGAGGACAGCACGCTGTCAGGAATGTTGCGCAGGAATTCCTGCATGAAATTCACTCATATCAGACATATTTCCTGAACCTGAGCCTATATCCACTAAGAAAACTGATGAATATATGGATAACCTTCTGCCCCCCCAAGCTGCTTTTTCCTTACAAATGCTAAGCATCCCCACCCTCTGCCACCAGGGGATCTGAGGCTTGGTTTAATCAATGAAGTTGGCTTTGAGGAGGTTCAGGGCCATGTGCCTGGGGTAGGCATGGGAGTGTTTTGCTTTTTT
Source organism: Marmota flaviventris (assembly GCF_047511675.1). Classification (NCBI taxonomy): domain Eukaryota; kingdom Metazoa; phylum Chordata; class Mammalia; order Rodentia; family Sciuridae; genus Marmota; species Marmota flaviventris. The sequence goes on along the minus strand of NC_092518.1, from coordinate 61,604,189 downwards.
CCTGACATTCCTTTGAACTTTGGAGCTGACCACATGTCCATAGGCAGACTTACGCTCAAGACAGATGCAGCCACGAACACTGACTCTCCAGCCATGGAAACCTGGGCCCCAGAATTCAGCTTCTCCTTTATTTCCTTGCAAGTCTTGGTGTTGGCTGAGCGACGGAAAATGCCAGCAGTGGTTGGGCCCTCCTTGTATAACAGCATCAACATGTCCTGAGAAGATCCCAAAATGTCAATATATGCCTCTCAGTGCCCTCTAACCCACTTCCTAAGATTTCTTGGGGCAGGAGTATATACTTGCCTCCAAATAACCCAGTGTCCCATACATCACCTCTACCTCTAGGGTTCCCTAGCTCAGTCTTTTATTTGCTTCAGAACTCTATCTCATTCATCCTACACAGGTTTCTTAGTCTTAGCTTAACCACATGATCTAAATGGTAACAGGTCAGCCACTGTGATAAAGGATTGTGTGGTGGGCAGGGGGCATGACATTCTACTCAAAGCACATCCTGAAAGCAGTCATCTTCCAAGTCTAAGCACTTGTCTGAGGAGATGTTTATGTTCTACCAGGTCTAGGAAAGTAGCTAAGCCCTTAAACTGGATGTACAGGGATTATGAGTACCTTGTTAGGATGGGATAGACTTACTGATAGGGAAGATACGTGTAAGGGGGCTGACCCCTGGTCTAAAATAACTCTGAAATCTTAAAAGTCATCTACCCTTATGCCACAACTGTTATAACTGCAACTGAAACTGACTTACCATAATGGGCTTGGGCAGGTGGCCTGTTCGGCAGAGTGTAGACAGCTCTAGGCCAAAGATCTTGTGATCATTCTCTTCCTCTGGTGACTGAACCATGGAGCTTTCTAAGGCTAGGGTAGGGTTTTTCTGCAGAGCCCAGTACAAGAGGGACTTTCTTTTCTTCAAGCTTTTCTTCTCACTAAGTTCTACATGTGAGAAGGTGGGCAAGAGGCATGGTTAGGACACAAAAATTTGTTACTCCCCCAAAAGACATTGGAGCTCTTGTATGGCAGTCAGAGGAACATTGGGAGCAGGAGAACATATAGGAATAGCAACACCAAGGAGAGAAGAACAGGGAGGGTGTGGTCTCATATGAAATTTATTTGGTCTTTGCCTCCAAAGTGCTACCATAAAGCTACTAAAACCCCTAGGAGTTCCTGTGTGATATAAGTATCTTTTATTGTTCACAGTGAGCTCCTTTCAGATCATACCTCTGTTTATGCTAATGAGGTTGCTTACCATGTAGTCCCTAAATGCCTCAGGATGGAGCAAGTCACCAGATAGACCATATGAATATAGGATAAGAGTGTTGGAAATTTCAGCCCCATTCACCAGCAAGTTTGTTTTCTCCCTTCAGAGAGAGGCTGAAGCAAAGGGTCCACATATTGTTTCTGGATTATTAGGGGCCATACAGAGACTGACGCCAGAGTCCCAGCCCTTACCTCTCTCTAGTACACTGGGTAGTTCACTCTTGTGCTTCAAGATAAATTTATACTGCTTGTTTTCAGGCACCTGACTCAGAGACGTGGGATCAGGGCAGTCTACATTAGTCCTCAGGGTGGAGTGCTGGGGCACATGTCGCAGGTTGGTTTGGGCAATGCTGTACAAGCTCTCATGACCTGGAAGGGAAGGAATGAGAGACATTTGCATTTTGCTTCAGCAGCTGAGTACCAAGTCCCTGGCAACCCACTTCCTCTTTCTAATGTCTTCCCAACCCTATTCAAATATTGGTGACAGAATTTTCTCTAGGGAAGAAGTTTTGAGGGTTTTCCTTTCTCTTGCCAGCTCTGATCAAGAGTAAGGAGCAACACACATTCATACACTGCTGGTGGGACTGGAATTAGTGCAGCCAATATGGAAAGCAGTATGGAGATTCCTTGGAAAGCTGGGAATGGAACCACCATTTGACCCAGCTATTCCCCTTCTTGGACTATTCCCTAAAGACCTAAAAAGAGCATGCTACAGGGACACTGCTACAACGATGTTCATAGCAGCTCAATTCACAATAGCTAGAATGTGGAGCCAAACTAGATGTCCTTCAGTGGATGGATAAAAAAAAATGTGCCATTTATACACAATGGAATATTATGCAGCACTAAAAATAATAAGATCATGGCATTTGCAGGGATATGGACGGAATTAGAGAAGATTATGCTAAGTGAAGTTAGCCAATCCCAAAAAAACAAATGCCAAATGTCTTCTCTGATATAAGTGGGGGGTGACTCAAAATGGGGTTGGGAGGGAGAGCAAGGGAGGAAGATTACCTCTAGATAGGGAATAGGGGTGGGAGGGAAAGGGAGGGAGAAGGGGAATAGCAAGGATAGTGGAAGGAGATGGTTATCATTATACAAAATTCATATATAAAGATGTGAATTTGGTGTTAACATACCTTATATACAAACAGAGATTTGGTAAATTGTGGAATAAAGGTGCATTAAGAATTGCAATGCAAAAAAAATATGAATGTAATGCACTCCTCTATTGTGATGTATGTAAGAAATAATAAAAAATAAATTAATTAATTTTAAAAAAAAGAATAAGTAGCAGCTACCTGGATAGCTACGTAGGGGACTGCAAAGTTGTGTAAAGACTCATAGGGAAACAGTATTATGACTAATTTGTAGTATCTGTCATGGGCATGGGACCTGGGAACTCATGCTGCCATTCTGGATCTAAGGACCTAAAAAAATATCTTTATAAAGTGAGGTACGAAGGCTATCCTGACCCCCAATTCCCTGTTTAACTAGAAGCATATGTATTAACCTTTCTGGGCCCAAGTTTCCCTTCCAGAATTTTAGAGTTATCAATCAAGAAGTATTGAGTCTTAAGAAATAAATGAGTAGGCCAAGCTATGGTGGTGCCAAGGAGAGAGCACTGAGGACATTTTCATGGGGTCCCATAAAGAGGCTAAAGTAGTTTGGACTATTAGCTTAGAGAATTTTAAGGCAACAGTGTTATATTTTGGATGTTAAATGTCCCCTAAAGACCCATGTGTTTTTTAAAAAATATTTTATTTCTTATTTGTAGCTTGACACAATACCTTTATTTTATTTATTTATTGTTATGTGATGCTGAGGATCAAACCCAGGGCCTTGCACATGCTAGACAAGTGCTCCACCGCTGAGTCATAACCCCAGCCCAAGACCCATGTGTTAAAAGCTTGGTTGGCAGCCTATGGAGTTATCAGGAAGTAGTAAAAACCTTTAGGTCATGGGGCCTAGTGGAAAAAATTAGGTCATTGAGGGTGTACCCCTGGGTCAGATATTGGGATCCTGGCCCCATCCTGTCTGTGTTGTTGCTTCCTGGCTGCTATGTTGTGAACACCTCCTCTGTTACGTGCTCTCACCACTGTTGTACTATTCTAACACAAGCCAAAATGCAATGGAGTAAAGTGAACATGGCTTGCAACTTTTGAAACCATGAGCCCAAATAAGCTTTTTTTCTCTTTATAAGTTGATTATTTCAGATATTTAATACAGTGATAGAAAACTAATTAACACAATTTGTTTATCGTTCTTCTGCCCTGCCTTGGTCTCTCTTTCTTGGACTCTTGGAAATGCTTCAATTGACCAGCATGTAGCTTATTCAAGGAATTTATTGCTAAACCTATACTTTGCCCTTCTTGAATAAAGAAAGAAGTGTCTAGTTCCTCCTCATATCACTCTGCCAGAGATTTAAAAGCATATTCCCTAAGCTCGCTCGCTCGCTCGCTCTCTCTCTCTCTCTCTTTGTGTGTGTGTGTGTGTGTGTGTGTGTGTGTGTATGTGTTGGTACTAGGGAATGAACCAAGGAGAGCTTTACTAATGAGCTACTACCCCATATATCTCCAGTCCTTTTTGTTTTTTATTTTGAGACAGAATCTCACTAAGTTGATGAGGCTGCCTAAAATTTGAGATCCTCCTCCATTATCTTCCAGAGGAATTGGGAATGCAAGCATTCACAGCCACACCCTGTGTTCTGAAGATCTTTATTTCTGGAGATGGCAACAGTTGTTGCCCCCAGGATAACACAGTTAAATAAATTGTGAAACAGTACATTCTATACTGGTCCCCTTGTCCCACATATTCATGTTCATGGCTTACAAAATCCTCAGATACTGAAACATATATTAAACAACACTACTGGTAAAGAAGTCTTCCAGATGTCTCTCTTCAATCCCTCTTCTAAAGTGTAAACCCATTCACCTTTCACCTGAACTTGGTTTCTTTTAGATTCCCAATGAGTGAACCTCAATTTTCTGTGTATTTCCAGATCCCTCTATAACTCCTTTGACCTTCCTGAGTCCCTGTCTTATGATTCAGCCAGTGAGGCTTGCAGCTAGAAGTACACTGAACACAGACCCCAGGCTTCCAAGATCCTTAGAACAGGACTGAACTTGGCTTATGCCCTCTTAGAACTCAGGGACCTTACCAATGAGTGGGTAAGACAGAGCTTCCTTTGATGAATTCACCCACAGCAGGAAATCACTGGCTTGGCCCTGAGGAAAGACAAGGGCAAAGCAATGATGTGAAGAGGAGGTTGGCACACACATGTCAGGCTGGCAGAACTCCCCTCTCCTCACCTTCCATAACCTTCATAGGCCCTGGTGGCGCTTGGGAAAAGCAGTCATGTTTTCCCCACATCCTTCCCAACAAATCTCTGCAGACTGCATGGGTCTTCAAAAAGGAAAGGAGCTAGGAATCAGGGATTTGAGGTGAGGCCAGGTACCACTAAAGAAACCAAGGCAAGGTAGGATAGTACTGATAGGGGAGGGGCCAGGGTAAGAGCAGGTACAGGCAAGAACAATACTGAGAGGGAGGAGGCTTGCTAAGTGGGGAGATGGTCTGAGAAAATTTTGAGCTGGGAGGGTCCAGGCAATATTGAAGAATGTTGTCTTAGTTTCCTAACGCTGCTCTAACAAATAACCACAAGCTTGATGGCTTAAAATACTACAAGTATACTCTCTTGGAACTTTCAAAGTCAGAAGTGTGAAATGGTGAAGCAGAGCTATGTTCCTTCTGGAAACTCCAGAGGAGAATCCATTTTCTTGCCTTTTTCAGCTTCTAGAGGATGCCTAAATTGCTTGATTGAAGGTCCCTTCCTTAATCGTCAAAGACAGCAGTGTGGCTTCTTTTAGTTTACTTCTCTTCCTCCCCCACCTGTTTACATCTTCACATCACTTTTTTTTCTGACTTTGACTCTCTTTCCTCCCTACTATAAGGTCCCTTCTGATTATATTTGGCCCACCAAGATAATCCAGGAAAGTCTCCCCATCTCATGATCCTTAACTTAATCACATTTTCAGAGTCCTTTTTCCTATGTAAGCTAACATTTTCACAGGTTCTGGAGATTAGCATGTAGATATCATAGGGAAGCCTTATTCTGTTTACCATGGGGTGGTGTGGCAGTGCCAAGGAGAAGAACCTGATGCAATGCTGAGAGTCAGGGGCATGACAATGTTGAGGTGAGGGATGAATCTAAAGGAATAAAGGGCAAGGGTATGAGACTAGGGTCTGTGTACTGGCAGCTAGGGATCAGTGGTATGTGGGGGACAGTTACCATTGTTCAGGGGAGATAATATGTCAAATACTGACTGAAGCTTGTGGCTCTTTAATTAGAAATGGACACCACATTGGGTTTTCCCCACCTTTCCCAGGGCTTCCCAGCCTGTGCCCCCATACACATGGTTAATAGGATCAGCAGGCCTAACTACTACTAACTGGGCCCAACCTTTGTCTTGTGCTTTCTGCTAACTTAATTTAATGATGACTTTTTCCCCAGTGGGCTTGGAGGTCCCAGAGTAAGGTCTCCCCGACCTCAAGAGTGGACCCTAGGGTGTTTTACCTTTCCAATTCTGTTTTGTGGAAGCAAATACTAAAATGGATGTACATTCCCTCAGCAGCTGGCAGTGGACAGAAGTGGGTCAGGAGGGTGCTGGGTGGTGTGGGGAAGACCAGCCTGGGACTGAAAATCCATCCTGTGTAATCCGAAAGGGGCTACTCTGCAGACAATCAAAGCTTAACTGTATGTCAAGATACATACTCACATACACACGAGTATATGCAAACAATGCAAATACTGACATGCATGTGCAGTCAGAAATTTGTAAGACAACTACACACATGTTAACTTCCTATATGAATCCTCCCACATACCCCCGTGTGAGTACACACATAAACATGCACACAAGCAAGCATGCATATGTAAAAATTCACAGTTAGACATTCTATTATGCATGCATTTACACTGACAGGCCAGCACAAAGATCATGCAACTGCATACTTGTTTATACATACATGCACATGCACTAGGAAGGATGCATATATATCCATAAAGAAGTAGGCACATGCACATGCACACGCCCCTCAAACACATACACACACCAGAGCTTCCTACCAGGGTCTGTAAACTGCTTTTGGGCCATGAGAATATAGAGGAAATTGCAGCCTCAGAGACAGGGTTTGGACTTAATCTATCCCTTTCTTACTGGCTTTGGATGCCAACTCCACGCATTACAGGCCTTTCCCAAGATGCAACTCCAATCATGTCACTCTCCTGCTCAAAAAGCAGTGGCTCTTTATTGTCTGGAGGATCAAGTCCAAATTCTTTGACCTTGATATTCAGATGCCCTTCTTGGTCTAGTTATAAAACCTTGCCCTCTCTGGCCTTGCTCCTCAACTCTAGAGCATGTAGCGATACTTTTAATGTACTTGTTGTTCTCCATTTCTACTTTCCATACTTCCTCAATTCTACCCCACTTCTTGGGTGGCTTTCTCTACCCAGAATGCCCTTCCCTGTCTTACTTCCTTGAGAAATTCTCCCTATTGTTCAAGGCTCTGCTCAAATGTCACCAGTTCCAAGAAGTCTCCCTGACCTACCCTCTCTCTTGATGCTGCTGACTCCCAGCTGAGTGAGCTTTACCTTTCTCAACCTGCCACAACAGTTTATCCGGGCCTCTCTTAGTAGACAGATCTATTTTGATTTTGTTCTGTATTCTGTGTGAACATAGTTTATTTTCCTCACACTCTCTCCAGAAAGGTCCTAAAGAGCACAGACCAGGATCAGAACTGAGCCCTGATTTCTCTATCCACCACCCACCCCAGCCTCTGGCACAATGCCTGGCACATAACAGGTGCCTGTTGATCATTGGGCCTAATTTACTGAAAGCATTATTTACTTACAGTAAGTCCCAGCTGATACACTGCCCTCCCAATGACTTTCTCGGTGGTCTCAGTGTTGGTCACAGTTATTAGAGTGGTCTGAGTAAACAGAAATGGAAGGAATGGAAGGATTAAGACAAACTCATGAGAGAAAGAATGGTAAGTGCCAGGTCAGTCATGTTAGCAAGCACCACTGTCATGTTCCCCCTAGGACTCTATTGTGGCATGAATTGAGATACCTGGGCCCCCATAGACAAGCCATTGACTGACCTTTCTCATACATAAGGGCCAATGGACTAGGATAGGACAGGGGGAAACTAGGCCTGGGAAATTTCTAAGGTGGAGAAATCATGAGCTGATAATGGACTTTAAGCAGCTAATCGTCTCCTGAGTGAGGTCTTCCTCTGTTGAGACGTGGCTCAAGATGAAAAGCAGATATTACCATCCCAGAAGTCATACCAATGTCAATCTTCATGAAGGTCAAAATTGAGACTGTTGAGGGGCTGACAGTGTACATGTAGGGCCAACTGGGAGAATTAAGAGTCAGAACTATTGTTAGCCAGTCACGTATTTTCTGATGGCATCTCCACAGCCTCTAATCTCCCTGCCCACCAACCTGCTTTTCCAGGGACACTCACAGGTAAGCAGTCAATGGAACTTACTGAAGTGAGTTCATCGACCTCCATCAGCAGAATCCTAAGAGTCATGTTCTTTGGAAAAACATTCTGCTTCTGTTCTTGGATGTTACTGTATGGAGAGATGGGTGAAGGGTGAGGGGAGGTGGATAGGAATGCAGAAAGTAGGATATTAGTCAGCAATGCAGACAAAGGGCCACATAAGGCTGGTCAAGGTAGAGGGCTTTGTGGGGAACAATGAACTTCTGTTGCCTCTTAAATCCTACCCATATCACAACTGAAAATCTGTTCTTGGATTACACCTTGACTTCTGTGGATTCTTCTTGGAAAATTCATATCTTTGGGGCAAATATATTGAAGGAATATGTCTCGCTTGTTTCAAAGCAAGTTTCAAAACCTCTTTCAGCAAACATAAGTGGCACATATTGGGTTGGGAGCTGAAGGAAGCTAAGTTGTGGGGTTGAGGTTGTTATGTCTGGTCCCTCAAATCACCACAAATATTGGGAAAACTGCTATTTCCAATATTTGCTCAGTGAAAGCCAGGCCAAAAGATTAACAATGTTTTAATTCATTGTTTATATAAGGGAGGGTGGTGGCTAGTTTCCTTCTGTACAGATACTGTTTAAGAATAAAAGGGACATTGGCTAATGTATAAGGATTTGGATTAGACTTGAGGGTTTGCATCCTAGAAGTAAGGGCTGCTGAACTCTTTATGAGGCTGTGGAATCATCTTTTCTATAGGCCCTAAAGGTATCCATTTCTCTTCTCTTATAGTAAATCCAGGGTTAACTGGAGCAGAAGGAAGGATCACAAGGACCTTTTGGCTTTGAAATTGCAGATCCTATGACCCTGACTAGATCAGAGGAGTAATGGGTCACCCAGAGGCCTGCTCTGGAGGATTAGCCTTGCCCACTCCATTTTGGGGTCAACTTGAAGGAGAGGTTAAAATGGGAAGAAGGAAAGACTTACCAGCGCAGAGCTGAAAACCAACGCTCCTTGGTTTCTGGGGAACTAAGGACAAAACAAATACACACACACACACACACACGCACACGCACACACACGCACACACACACACACACACACCAGAATGGTTATCTAGGAAGGGGCACAGGGAGGGGTCTGGGGTCTTGAGTGACTCACATGGCTCAGTTTTTTCCTTTTTTTGAGTGGTGATAGGGATTGAACCCAAGGGTGCTTTCCCACCAAGCTACTTCCCCATTTTTAATTATTATTTTTAAAAAATTTCAGACAGGATCTCACCAAGTTGCTAAGATTGGCCTCAGATTTGTGATCCTCTGCCTCAGCCTCCTGAGTCACTGAGTTTATAAGCATGTGCCACTGTGCCCAGTTTGACTCAATTTTTTTGAGTCAGTTTCTTCTTAATGAGCAAGAAAAGAAAAGGGAGGCCTTAAGCAGGAACATGTGTGTAGATGTAACTGTGTGAGTATGCATGGGGAAGTGTGTGTATGTGTATGAGAGAGAACACTAAGGTGTGAGAGTATGTGTAGATGTTAGGGATGTGATCACAGATTATTGTTATGTGAGAATCAGTATGTCTAGAAGCTAGAGAGTGGTTGTTCTTATGAATACAGGTATATGTGTGTGAGCATGTATGTGGATATGCATTTAGGTATAAAATGTGTGTGTGTGTGTGTGAAATATGTGTATTTATGTTATGTTGTGAACATATGAACTGAGAGATATGTATGTGTGATTATACATACTATCAGGGTGAATATGTGTATGAGCATTGAAGATGCATATGAGATGCTTATGTTTGGGTTGGTGTAGAAGTATGACATGTGTAGGGATATTCATTATGAGAATAATGCATGAGCATGGGTGTAATGTGTATGTATGGAAAAGTATGTAGGAACAAAGGCCTATGCATCTACAGGTGCATATATGTGAGTATAGTATGGATATATGTTCTATGTAAGTGTGCATGAGAAGCTATTGGAGTGGATGTGTTCTCATGGGTTTGTCAAGCAGCAGCATATAGGGTAGGCCTGTGTGTTCACTTGTGAGACTGCATGCCTGGGTCTTGGTGTATTGCTATATTTCTGTTTTTAATTTTCTAAAACATTTATTAAACAGCCCTTTGTAAATAAGCTTGAGGACCATTCAATAAATCAGATGTGTATGCATGAAGGAAGAAGGTCTATGTGGCCCCTTTAAGCCAGCTATTGATGCAGATCTTTTTCTTCTTTTTTCTTTAGCCCCATGTCTTTTCTGATGCCTACAATTCTTTATTTTTTCTTTTCTTATTTTTTGAAGTAGTGGGTATTGAACCCTGGGGCAATCTACCACTGGAGTTACATCCTAAGTCCTTTCCATTTTTTTTTTTTTAATTTTGAGTCAGGGTCTTACTACATTGCTGAGTGGCCTTGAAGTTGCAATTTTCCTGCTTCAGCCTCCAGAGTCACTGGGTTTATAAGCGTGTGTAATCACAGCTGGCTGTTGCCTACTATTCTTAAAAACCAGGCATACAGGACAGAATGTTCCACAGGTGATTATTTTACAATAATATATTAAGTTATACATTGAAACTTTATACATTATTCTATCAGTGCTTATATTTCACAATTGGGTAAAAGAATTTTAAAAGAATTTTATAAGAGGGCATAAGGTAAGCAAAAATGGATAATGCAAAAGAAAAAGGGACACCATGACTGCCTTACCAGAAGGTGACCACACTGTTGGTTGTAGGCCAACCAATCACGAAGGAGGTGTCTGCGCAGAATTCCTTCACTGTCACTTCATCTAGGCAGGAGGCAACCCACACCTCACTCAGACGTACCTGCTTCTTAAGTTTCAGGCTGTTGGTGGACCTAGAATTTATGCCAATGGAATCTCAGTTTGGGTCTTCAGGAAGGAGCCTGCTCCCTGCCTCACACCAACCCTGAAGTGGGCCTTGGGCACTCAGGCTAAAGGGTAACTTTCTGTAGGTTAAGTTCTCTCTCCCATCCTGGTGAATGTTTGTAATATGTGTCTCTTCTCCTGTCTTAGGTGTTAGGCCTCTCTTCTGTATCTTCCCTAGCTAAAAGGAAGTGGTGTTTTTATTCTAGGTATTAGAGAGAAAAAATTGGACTTATTGAACCATTGGAGGGCTCCCATATGCAGCTTTGCCATATGCCAAAGGCCTCCAGAAGAAACCACTCCAGCCTCCCCCATTCTTGTCCAATCCCACCATCCTTGGGGGTAGGATATCCTACTTGGGCTTGGCAATGATGAGAGTATCATTGTAGAGGATAAGGTGTCTCAACTGGATCTGTGCACCATTGTTGAGTTCCGCCTCGTCATCCATGAGGAAGGTGGAGTTGGGTCCATGGAGAGCTCCTACCAGAGCCCCAGTGCCTGGCTGGCTGGCCTCCCAGAGTTGTTCCCTAGGAGCAATGAGGTGGGAAAGGATATAAATATATATTCTGTATCTGGTGAGACACACTCTGTAGAGAACCTCACCTGAGGAGCACAATGTTGATGGTTTCAAATGTGTTTTCACCTTCTTTCTAATCCTCAGTTCTGATTACTTATGTTTCCAGCTCAAAAGCCCTCAATAGCTCCCCGTTGTTTATGGGATGTAGTGTAACATTTTTGCTACACCCTATCTTGCCTTTCCTGATTTGTTTCCTACTCTTTCCTTCCTTGTCCCATATAATGGAACTGTTCACTGTTCTTTGAATATGACAAGCTACTTCATGCCCCTTGACCACTGCTCATGGTAATTCCTCTTCCTGGTGTGTCTGTCCCAACCTCACCACACCTAGTGAACATATAACTATCCTTTGAGGACCCAGATGAAGTGCCACATCTCTGGTAACCTTATGTAAAAATAGTTTCTCCTTTATCTCTCAACATGGAGTTATTCTCCTGCTGAGCTATGACTTAATTCTTTCCCTTCCTTAGACTCTTGGGTCCCTGACATTAAGGTTCTCAGACCACAGAAATGATAGGAACCACTAGTATCCAGACTCAGGGCCCAGTAAGATAAAAATCATCAGAAAAATAATGCATACAGGCACCTATTTCAGATCTGAAAATAGTTAGGGGTACAGTAAAGGGTACTGCCAATGGTCTCTTTCCTCACTGTATGCCCCGCTACCACAAAAGAATTTAGATGGAAAATAAAAAAGAATATGAAATAATTTTGTATTCATTGTCAGTGAAAGAGGAGGAAGGGGCATGGTTTCCATTTTCCCTTTCATGAATCCTGGAGGTCAGCTGACACTGAGGGAGAGAGGTCCTATAAACAATTGTCCTTCTTCCCAAATTGGCCTTTCCTTCTATCATACTGCATGATCCCAGAGCGAGAAGAAAAGGGAGCAAGAGATCTTCAGTATCTTCCTCATGTGGGAGGCTTTCCCAGTGCTAATGGCAGGTAGAGAGAGAGGCCTCCCTTTGCACTCCCCCTTCTGAGGATTTTGGTTATTTGCTCTACAGATTAGCTGTGAAAATACTAAATCCATTGATTAAGGCACTGTCTTTCCCATGATGTTTTTCTACTAACCCAGGCTTTCATTTCTTGGGCCCTTTTGGACAGGACTGTGATTTAGGAAACTGGGATGCAAGAGATAGGAATAAGTATGGTGCTTACCTGGAGATATAGTGTGATCGGTTGAGGATCCGGCTGAGAGCCAAAACAGTGGACCGCTGTCTGCCACTCCCAGTTGAACTCAGACTCCCAAGGGTGCTCAAGCTACCCAGGGTGCTCAGGCTCAAGCTCCTTAGGGTGTCCAAATCATCACTGACACTCATGGTATCACTGACACTGGCAAGTTCGCCACAGATCGTGGTGCTAGTAGTACTTGGAGTCTTGCTTCCAGTCTCAGTTCCGTGGGCAGCCACTTCCTCCCTCCTGTCTGTGTTGGTGCTTCCATCTGCACCAGCATCATTGATGTTCAGTCTGCTTGTGTTACCGCCGGTGGTTGCGATTTCTCTGGCAATTCGGTTTCCACGAGCATTCAGGATCTCATTGGTGCTGTTTGTACTATGGACACTCCTGGTGTCACTGCCATTTCTGGAGCTACTGTCACTCCTAATATCATCATCTCTTATGACATTTCTATCACCTTGGAAGGGTTTCACGGTTGGTTTCATCTTCTGTAGAAGAAGGAGGCCATTAGGCACGGCCCTGATAGCCCTCCTGAATTCCCACTTCCTTTGATGCTTTCCTTGCCCCACCAGCCCTCTCTGACCAGAATATACTTTCCTTTTCACTTTGTTGTCATAATAGTAATAGCTATCCATTAATGACTACTAACTTTGTGGTAGTATTCTTCTAATTTATTCGGACCTATTCATCAGAGTCTCATTAGGGCCATATGAGAGAGATAATATTATTATCCTATTAGGTATGGATCTAATATACAAAGAGAAGTAATTTTTCTGAGGTTACAGAGCTTATAGGTTAGCAGAGATGGACTTTCAAGCCAGGCTATCCATCTGCTTCCAGAGGTTGGGTTTTTAATGACTACTGGCCAAAGGGAAAGAGGAATAAGAGAAAATATTCCCTACTTACATGGCGAAATTATAAAGTATAGTGAAAAATTATTACTGTAACAATTAGGAGACAATTTATGTCCAGTGGGGAAGAATGGAGAAGGAGACACATGAGGCAATTTTGAGGTGTTAGCATTGTTCGGTTTAATGACCTTGTAGTGATTAAGAGAGGTTTTCACTTCATAAATAATTATTACACACTACTCACGTTTTATGTTCCTTTCTGTGTGTATTTAACAAGCAACATCTCTTTAAGAAAAACCTCAGACTAGTACTGCTGATTTCTTTTTTGTTTTTGTTTTTATTTAGGTTTTTGTCTTGCTTATTGTGTTGAAGGCCCATTCAGAGCCTTCTTAGGCCTATAGTCAGCATCTGAAGTGCACCTTAGGCAAGAGGATGTCTGAAATGAGAGACACCCAGTCCAAGTCCTCAAACCAGTCAAGGACAAGAGTTTAGTGGTAGCTTGCCCCTCTGATCCACCTCCTCAGCCAAGAACCTGGGCATTTTCTGGTAATGGAAATGCCACAGAGGTAGAGCTTTCTAGGAAAAAAGAAGTGGTTAATGGGAATTTCTAAGGGCTAAGGTTAAGTTCCTTTGGCCCAAGGAATGGCTTCCAAGGGTTTGGGAACTCTCTTGAGTGTTCAAGTGGTGGAGGGGAAGCAAGAGTATTACTTTGATTTTTTCTTCCCTTGCTTTAATCACTTCTTTCTTCCACAGAAGTGTCTGCCGTTCACCCAGTTCACAACACCCTCATCATGCATCTCATCATATATTATTGATTTAGGAACATAGAACTGTAAAGCTAGAAGGACCCTTTCAAATTACCCTCCTACTTTGAAAGAAATAATTTATTAAAACAAAAGAACATGTATAAACCCAGTATGTCAAACGTAAAAGATACCCATTTTCTCTTTCTGGCTTCTATATTGTCAGAAGCACCTGTCAGAAAACACATTTTAAAAAATCACATTCTATGGCAATTATCAAGAATACAAAGTGGGCTGGGATTGTGGCTCAGCTATAGAGCACTCGCCTAGCAAGTGTGAGGCCCTGAATTTGATCCTCAGCACCACATAAACAAACAAACAAACAAATAAATAAATAAATAAATAAATAAATAGAATAAAGGCCTTATGTCCAACTACAACTTAAAAATAAATACTTTTTAAAAAAGAATACAAGCAACAATAAATGTTGCCGAGGATGTGGGAGAATGGTACACTCATTCATTGCTGGTGGGACTGCAAATTGATGCAACCACTGTGGAAATCAGTATGGAGATTCCTCATAAAACTTTGAATGGAACCACCATTTGACCCAGCTATCCCAGTCCTCGGTTAATACTCAAGGCACTTAAAATCAGCATACTACAGTGATGCAGCAACATTAATGTTTATCACAGCTCAACTCACAATAGCCAAACTATGGAACCAACCTAGATGCCCTTCAACAGATGAATGGATAAAGAAAATGTGAGATACACACACACACGCACACACATACACACACAATGGAATATTACTCAGCTTTAAAGAAGAGTGGAATTATGGCATGTGCAGGTAAATGGATGGAGCTAGAGAATATTATGCTAAGCAAAATAGCCAATACCCACCCCCAAACAAAGGCTGAATATTTTCTGTGATATGCGGATGTTAATTCATGGTAAAGCAGGGCTAGGGAAAAATAGAGGTACTTTGGATTGGGCAGAGGGGAGTGAAGGGAGGGGAGGCAATAGGGGTAGGAAGGATAGTAGAATGAATTGGACATTATTACCCTATGTACATGTATGATTACATGATTGGTGTGATTCTACATCATGTACAGCCAAAAAAAATGAGAAGTTATACTCCATGTCAAAATGCACTTTACTGTCATGTATAACTAATTAGAACAAATAAAAATAAAGTGTATGCAAACATTTTTTAAAAAATCACATTCTAATCCACTCCTCACCTTCTAATTTTAAATGGGGAAACTGATAACTAGAGAGCAGAAAGGGGTTTCCTGATACTACATACATTATCAATGGAAGAAGTGGGTTGAGGGCTAAGAGTTACATTGACAACAACACCTGTCCCTTCACAGAAAAGGGAAATACAACAGAAATACAACAGAATTGTCAAACATGTGTAGAATAAACTGTGTATACTGTGAAAAATGATAATTCTACTTGATGGAAGAAAAGTGTAAGAAGTGCAAAAGTTCCAAAATAATGAAAATGTTTATATAAAAAGGCTAAGACTTATATACATAGCCCTCCATATTGGTGGGTTCTACATCCACAAATTGAACCAACTTAAAAATAAAGTGTTTGGACACAGAGCAGGCCCAGCAGCCTGCTGAGGGGCAGAGCCGCCCCCCACCCCCCTCGCCTGCCAGGTAGGGGAAGGGTGACCACCGACAGAAAAGGCCCAGTGGCCCAGGGCGGGACAGAGCTTCCAATCACTCCTGCAAGGTAGGCGGGCCTGCGACCCACTGGCAGAAGAGGAGCAGCCGCCTGCTGAGAGGCTGAGCCGCCCCCTCCCCCTGCGCCAGCATAGTAGAGGGAACTGGGACCAAAGACAGAGCAGGCCCAGCGGCCTGCTGAGGGGCAGAGCCGCCCCCCACCCCCCTCGCCTGCCAGGTAGGGGAAGGGTGACCACCGACAGAAAAGGCCCAGTGGCCCAGGGCGGGACAGAGCTTCCAATCACTCCTGCAAGGTAGGCGGGCCTGCGACCCACTGGCAGAAGAGGAGCAGCCGCCTGCTGAGAGGCTGAGCCGCCCCCTCCCCCTGCGCCGGCATAGTAGAGAGAACTGGGACCAAACACAGAGCAGGCCCAGCGGCCTGCTGAGGGGCAGAGCCGCCCCCCACCCCCCTCGCCTGCCAGGTAGGGGAAGGGTGACCACCGACAGAAAAGGCCCAGTGGCCCAGGGCGGGACAGAGCTTCCAATCACTCCTGCAAGGTAGGCGGGCCTGCGACCCACTGGCAGAAGAGGAGCAGCCGCCTGCTGAGAGGCTGAGCCGCCCCCTCCCCCTGCACTGGCATAGTAGAGGGAACTGGGACCAAAGACAGAGCAGGCCCAGCGGCCTGCTGAGGGGCAGAGCCGCCCCCCACCCCCCTCGCCTGCCAGGTAGGGGAAGGGTGACCACCGACAGAAAAGGCCCAGTGGCCCGCGGCGGGACAGAGCTTCCAATCACTCCTGCAAGGTAGGCGGGTCTGCGACCCACCGGCAGAAGAGGAGCAGCCGCCTGCTGAGAGGCTGAGCCGCCCCCTCCCCCTGCGCCGGCATAGTAGAGGGAACTGGGACCAAACACAGAGCGGGCCCAGTGGCCTGCTGAGGGGCAGAGCCGCCCCCCACCCCCCTCGCCTGCCAGGTAGGGGAAGGGTGACCACAGACAGAAAAGGCCCAGTGGCCCGCGGCGGGACAGAGCTTCCAATCACTCCTGCAAGGTAGGCGGGCCTGCGACCCACCGGCAGAAGAGGAGCAGCCGCCTGCTGAGAGGCTGAGCCGCCCCCTCCCCCTGAGCCGGCATAGTAGAGGGAACTGGGACCAAACACAGAGCAGGCCCAGCGGCCTGCTGAGGGGCAGAGCCGCCCCCCACCCCCCTCGCCTGCCAGGTAGGGGAAGGGTGACCACCGACAGAAAAGGCCCAGTGGCCCGCGGCGGGACAGAGCTTCCAATCACTCCTGCAAGGTAGGCGGGCCTGCGACCCACCAGCAGAAGAGGAGCAGCGGCCTGCTGAGAGGCAGAGCCGCCCCCTCCCCCCCGCGCCTGCAAGGTAATCGGAACTGAGACCACCATCAGAACAGGTCAGACCTGCAACCGAGAGACAGAACAGGCCCAGTGGCCTGAGGAAGGGTAGAGCCGCCCCCCCCCCCCACGCCTGCAAAGTAGGCGGACCTGCGACCCACTGGCAGTACAGCCCCAGAGGCCTGCAGAGGGACAGTGCCGCTGCCTGCGCCTGCAAAGTAGGCAGAACGGCGACCACCGACAGAACAAGCCTAGCGGC
Organism: Marmota flaviventris; assembly: GCF_047511675.1. Taxonomy (NCBI): domain Eukaryota; kingdom Metazoa; phylum Chordata; class Mammalia; order Rodentia; family Sciuridae; genus Marmota; species Marmota flaviventris. Next base: position 61,586,900 of record NC_092518.1, on the reverse strand, counting down.
CCGCAGAGGGACAGAGCCGCCGCCCGCGCCTGCAAGGACGGCGGACCTGCTACCGACTGGCAGAGCAGGCCCAGCGGCCTGCCGGCGTGGTAGGCACATTGCCCCAATTGGCGGAGGGGCAGAGCCGCCGCCCGTGCCTGCGAGGGAGACTTTGCAACTATACAAGACCAATATAAATATATAGGGGGAAAATTCAATAGCACAACAGTTTCACCAAGAAGAAAGGAACGCGAACAGTATGAAGAGACAAGGAAAGAAAGGACCACAAGCATTGCAGGTCAACTCAACTTTAGAAGAGGTAATAGCTGCAGCTGATGGAATGTCAGATAAAGAATTCAGGATATACATGCTTCAGATGATCTGGAGTCTCAAGGAAGACATCAGACAGCAAAATCAGACAATGAAAGATCACTTCAACAATGAATTACATAAACAAATCCAAGAAGCAAAAGATCAACTATACAGGGAAATAGAGGTTATAAAAAACAAACAAACAGAAATCCTAGAAATGCAGGAAGCAATAAGCCAACTTAAAAACTCAATTGAGAATACTACCAGCAGAGTAGAACACTTAGAAGACAGAACATCAGACAATGAAGATAAAGTATTTCAACTTGAAAAGAACATAGACAGCTCAGCAAGACTGTTAAGAAACCATGAGCAGAACATCCAAGAAATATGGGATAACATCAAGAGACCAAATTTAAGAGTCATTGGGATACAGGAAGGAACAGAGTTTCAAACCAAAGGAATGAGCAATCTATTCAATGAAATAATTCGAGAAAACTTCTCAGACTTCAAGAATGAGACAGAACCCCAAATCCTAGAAGCCTACAGGACGCCGAATGTGCAAAATCATAAGAGACCCACACCTAGACACATTATAATGAAGATGCCCAACATACAGAACAAGGAGAGAATTTTAAAAGCTACAAGAGAAAGGAAGCAGATCACATTTAGGGGTAAGCCAATCAGGATAACAGCTGATCTTTCAACACAGACTCTGAAAGCTAGAAGATCCTGGAATAACATATTTCAAACACTGAAAGAAAATGGGTTCCAACCAAGAATTGTGTTTCCAGCGAAATTAAGCTTCAGGATGGAAGATGAAATTAAAACCTTCCACGATAAACAAAAGTTAAAAGAATTTGCAGCTAGAAAACCATCTCTTCAAAACATCCTTGGCAAAACATTACAGGAAGAGGAAATGGAAAATAACAATGAAAACCAACAGTGGGAGGTAGGACACTAAAGGGGGGAAAATAATCAAAGTGGAAAACAAACCATGTTTAGTAACATAAATAAACAAATATGGCTGGAAGAACAACCCATATCTCAATAATAACCCTAAATGTTAATGGCTTAAACTCACCAATCAAGAGACACAGGCTAGTAGAATGGATCACAAAACAAGACCCAACAATATGCTGCCTACAGGAGACCCATTTGATAGGAAAAGACATACATAGGTTGAAGGTGAAAGGTTGGGAAAAATCATATCACTCATATGGACTTCGGAAACAAGCAGGAGTATCCATACTCATATCAAATAAAATAGATTTTAAGCCAAAGTTAATCAAAAGGGATAAAGAGGGACACTACATACTGCTCAAGGGAACCATACACCAACAAGACATAACAATCATAAATATATATGCCCCAAACAATGGTGCAGCTATGTTCATCAAACAAACTCTTCTCAAGTTCAAGAGTCTAATAGACCACCATACAATAATCATGGGAGACTTCAACACACCTCTCTCACCACTGGACAGATCTTCCAAACAAAAGTTGAATAAGGAAACCATAGAACTCAATAACACAATTAATAACCTAGACTTAATTGACATATATAGAATATACCACCCAACATCAAACAGTTACACTTTTTTCTCAGCAGCACATGGATCCTTCTCAAAAATAGATCATATATTATGTCATAGGGAAACTCTTAGACAATACAAAGGAGTAGAGATAATACCATGCATCCTATCTGATCATAATGGAATGGAACTGAAAATCAACGATAAAAGAAGGAAGGAAAAAGAATATATCACTTGGAGAATGAACAATAGGTTACTGAATGATCAATGGGTTATAGAAGACATCAAGGAGGAAATTAAAAAATTCTTAGAGATTAATGAAAACACAGACACAACATATCGGAATCTATGGGACACATTGAAAGCAGTTCTAAGAGGAAAATTCATTGCTTGGAGTTCATTCCTTAAAAAAAGAAAAAACCAACAAATAAATGATCTCATACTTCATCTCAAAATCCTAGAAAAAGAAGAGCAAAACAACAGCAAAAGAAGTAGAAGGCAAGAAATAATTAAAATCAGAGCTGAAATCAATGAAATCGAAACAAAAGAAACAATTGAAAAAATTGACAAAACTAAAAGTTGGTTCTTTGAAAAAATAAACAAAATCGACAGACCCTTAGCCATGCTAGCGAAGAGAAGAAGAGAGAGAACTCAAATCACTAACATACGGGATGAAAGAGGCAATATCACAACAGACACTTCAGAAATACAGAAGATAATCAAAAATTATTTTGAATCCTTATACTCCAATAAATTAGAAGATAGTGAAGGCATCGATAAATTTCTTAAGTCATATGATCTGCCCAGATTGAGTCAGGAGGATATAGACAACCTAAACAGACCAATATCAATTGAGGAAATAGAAGAAACCATCAAAAGACTACCAACTAAGAAAAGCCCAGGACCGGATGGGTATACAGCAGAGTTTTACAAAACCTTTAAAGAGGAACTAATACCAATACTTTTCAAGCTACTTCGGGAAATAGAAAAAGAGGGAGAACTTCCAAATTCATTCTACGAGGCCAACATCACCCTGATACCTAAACCAGACAAAGACACTTCAAAGAAAGAAAACTACAGACCAATATCTCTAATGAACCTAGATGCAAAAATCCTCAATAAAATTCTGGCCACTCGGATACAAAGGCACATCAAAAAAATTGTGCACCATGATCAAGTAGGATTCATCCCTGGGATGCAAGGCTGGTTCAATATAAGGAAATCAATAAATGTTATTCACCACATCAATAGACTTAAAAATAAGAACCATGTGATCATCTCGATAGATGCGGAAAAAGCATTCGACAAAGTACAGCATCCCTTTATGTTCAAAACTCTAGAAAAACTAGGGATAACAGGAACATACCTCAATATTGTAAAAGCAATCTATGCTAAGCCTCAGGCTAGCATCATTCTGAATGGAGAAAAATTGAAGGCATTCCCTCTAAAATCTGGAACAAGACAGGGATGCCCTCTCTCACCACTTCTGTTCAACATAGTTCTCGAAACACTGGCCAGAGCAATTAGACAGACGAAAGAAATTAAAGGCATCAAAATAGGAAAAGAAGAACTTAAATTATCACTATTTGCAGATGACATGATTCTATACCTAGCAGACCCAAAAGGGTCTACAAAGAAACTATTAGAGCTAATAAATGAATTCAGCAAAGTGGCAGGATATAAAATCAACACGCATAAATCAAAGGCATTCCTGTATATCAGCGACAAATCCTCTGAAATGGAAATGAGGACAACCACTCCATTCACAATATCTTCAAAAAAAATAAAATACTTAGGAATCAACCTAACAAAAGAGGTGAAAGACTTATACAATGAAAACTACAGAACCCTAAAGAGAGAAATAGAAGAAGATCTTAGAAGATGGAAAAATATACCCTGTTCATGGATAGGCAGAACTAACATCATCAAAATGGCGATATTACCAAAAGTTCTCTATAGGTTTAATGCAATGCCAATCAAAATCCCAACGGCATTTCTTGTAGAAATAGAGAAAGCAATCATGAAATTCATATGGAAAAATAAAAGACCCAGAATAGCAAAAACAATGCTAAGCAGGAAGTGTGAATCAGGCGGTATAGCGATACCAGACTTCAAACTATATTACAGAGCAATAGTAACAAAAACAGCATGGTACTGGTACCAAAACAGGCGGGTGGACCAATGGTACAGAATAGAGGACACAGAAACCAATCCACAAAACTACAACTATCTTATATTTGATAAAGGGTCTAAAAGCATGCAATGGAGGAAGGATAGCATCTTCAACAAATGGTGCTGGGAAAACTGGAAATCCATATGCAACAAAATGAAACTGAATCCCTTTCTCTCGCCATGCACAAAAGTTAATTCAAAATGGATCAAGGAGCTTGATATCAAATCAGAGACGCGCCGTCTGATAGAAGAAAAAGTTGGCTACGATCTACAGTCGGTGGGGTCGGGCTCCAAATTCCTCAATAGGACACCCATAGCACAAAAGTTAATAACTAGAATCAACAAATGGGACTTACTCAAACTAAAAAGTTTTTTCTCAGCAAAAGATACAATAAGAGAGGTAAATAGAGAGCCTACAACCTGGGAACAAATCTTTACTCCTCACACTTCAGATAGAGCCTTAATATCCAGAGTATACAAAGAGCTCAAAAAATTAGACAATAAGAGAACAAACAACCCAATCAACAAATGGGCCAAGGACCTGAACAGACACTTCTCAGAGGAGGACATACAGTCAATCAACAAGTACATGAAAAAATGCTCACCATCTCTAGCAGTCAGAGAAATGCAAATCAAAACCACCCTAAGATACCATCTCACTCCAGTTAGATTGGCAGCCATTATGAAGTCAAACAACAACAAGTGCTGGCGAGGATGTGGGGAAAAGGGTACACTTGTACATTGCTGGTGGGACTGCAAATTGGTGCAGCCAATTTGGAAAGCAGTATGGAGATTTCTTGGAAAGCTGGGAATGGAGCCACCATTTGACCCAGCTATTCCCCTTCTCGGTCTATTCCCTAAAGACCTAAAAAGAGCATGCTACAGGGACACTGCTACATCGATGTTCATAGCAGCACAATTCACAATAGCTAGACTGTGGAACCAACCTAGATGCCCTTCAATGGATGAATGGATAAAAAAAATGTGGCATTTATACACAATGGAGTATTACTCTGCATTAAAAAATGACAAAATCATAGAATTTACAGGGAAATGGATGGCATTAGAGCAGATTATGCTAAGTGAAGCTAGCCAATCCCTAAAAAACAAATGTCAAATGTCTTCTTTGATATAAGGAGAGTAGCTAAGAACAGAGTAGGGTCGAAGAGCATGAGAAGAAGATTAACATTAAACAGGGATGAGAGGTGGGAGGGAAAGGGAGAGAGAAGGGAAAATGCATGGAAATGGAAGGAGACCCTCAGAGGTATACAAAAGTACATACAAGAGGAAGTGAGGGGAAGGGGAAAAATAATACAAGGGGGACAAACGAATGTCAGTAAAGGGGGCAGAGAGAGAAGAGGGGAGGGGAGGGGAGGGGAGGGGAGGGGAGGGGGGATAGTAGAGGATAGGAAAGACAGCAGAATACAACAGACACTAGTATGGCAATATGTAAATCAATGGATGTGTAACTGATGTGATTCTGCAATCTGTATATGGGGTAAAAATGGGAGCTCATAACCCACTTGAATCAAATTGTGAAATATGATATATCAAGAACTATGTAATGTTTTGAACAGCCAACAATAAAAAGAAAAAAAAAAAAAAAAAAAAAGAAAAAAAAAATAAAGTGTTTGGAAAAGAAATTGCATTTGTACTGCTCACGTACAGATCTTTCTTCTTATCATTATTCTCTAAACAATTCACTGCAACAAGTGTTTGCATAACATTTATATTGTATTGGGTATTATAAGTCATCTAGTGATGATTTTTAAGTATACAGGAGAATGTTATATGCAATTACTACACCCATTTATCTAAGAGATAACCATCAATAGAACCAATCACTGTGGACACTCAGGATGACTATATACTAATAACTATAAAATGTTGCTGAAGTACATTAATGATGACCACAAGTAAATGGAAAGATACTTTGTGTTCATGAGTTGGAACACATTGTTAAGTTGGTAACAGTGAAGTAATCTACAGAACCAATGCAAACACTAGCAAAATCCTAATGATGTAATTTTTCTATTAATTAATTTGTTTGTTTATTTGTTTATTCTTTTGTACTGGGGAATGAACGCAGGGGTACTTTACCACTGATCTATATCCCTAGTCCTTTTTTATTTTGAGACAGGGTCCCTCTAAGTTTCTTAGGGCCTTGATAAAATGCTGAGGCTGGCCTGGAACTTGGGATCCTCCTGATTCAGCATCCTGACTCACTAAGATGATAGGCATGCACCTCCAGCCTGACTTCTTTTCAATATCTTATTTTTACAGTGATGGCAAACTGAACCTAGAGTCTCACTCATGCTAGAAAAGTGCTCTATCACTGAACTACATCCCCAGCCCTGAATGTTCTTTTCAAAGTAAATATTTTATCCCAAGATTTGATCAGTTAGTATTTCAGAGTAAACGTTATGGTTGCTGCATTCATTATTTCAATCAGGAGCTATTTGTGGAACACTCACTGTGTATTAGGCATTGTGCTAAGTGCTGCACATAAAAGGTAGACAGTAACCTGCCCTCAAGTAGCTCTTGTTATTCAAGGGAAGCAAACTAAGATGACCACAGACTAGTGGAAATAGCACATGCCTGTAATCCCATTGGCTCAGGAGGCTGAGGCAAGAGAATCACATTTTCAAAGCCAGGCTCAACAACTCAGCAAGACCCTGTTTAAATACAATATTAAAAATGGTAGGGGTGGGCTGGGGTTGTGGCTCAGAGGAAGAGCGTTCACCTAACATGTATGGGGCATTGGGTTTGATCCTCAGCACCACATACAAATAAAATAAAGGTATATAAAGGTATTGTGTCCACCTATAACTAAAAAATAACTGTTAAAAAAACGGAACTTGTATTTTAAAAAAAAATGGTAGGGGAGGGGCTGGGGTTGTGGCTCAGCGGTAGAGCACTCGCCTAGCATGTGCAAGGTGCTGGGTTTGATCCTCAGCACCACATAAAAAATAAATAAATAAAATAAAGGTATTGTGTATAACTACAACTAAAAAATGGTAGAGGATGTGACTCAGTGGTTAAGCTCCCCTGGGTTCAATCCCCAGTTTTTTTTTAAAAAAAAATGATCATGGGGCTGGGGTTGCAGCTCAGTTGGGGTTGCAGCTCAGTGGTAGAGTGCTCACCTCCCACATGGGAGGCACTGGCTTGGATCCTCAGCACCACATAAAGGTAAAAAAATAAATAAAGGTATTGTGTCCATCTACAACTAAGAAAATATTAAAAAAGAAAGATGATCAGGGTTTAGCATGATGCATGCAGAATAATTATGAAGAAGGTAAGTATAAATTTCTATAGTAATCCAAAGATAGGGCATGAATTATCCTGAATTTCTAGAGAAGGTGATGGCCAATCTGAGACCTGAAAGACAGATGTAAGATGAGTGGGGAGAAGGATTAGATGGGTATAAGTGAAAAATATTCATACTTGGGACCCAGAAAGCAGTTCAACAAGACTCACATCAAGGAAAGAGAATGTTTAGATGAGGGAAAAGTCAATATGTTCATTGCTGTAGAGAAGTCAAGTAATGGTAATGAAAGGTCTCAAAAGAATTTAGCATCAAGTAAGGTATTGGTCACCTTTGTGGCAGCAGTTTTAGTACCATATTATGTGCCAATGACTGAGTAGAGTGGAATGAGGAGTGATAGGCAGATGAAATAGAAAGAGTAAGTGTAGAAAACTCCTTTGGGAGGTTGATTCAGAAGGAAAAATAAGACAACAGGCAAAGAGAGACATGGAGTATAGGAATATATATATATATATATATATATATATATATATATATATATATATATATATATAAGATAGTCATAATTGTTGGAGGGAGGTTTATGAAAAGGTGGGAGGGATTAGGACCCAGATTCCACGTGGAAGGTGAAAACTTATATGGAAAAAAAGACCCTTCTTTCATGATGACAGGGGAGATAGGGAGATTAGGTGAATTTTTATGGACTTGTAGGAATATTGGATGTAAGAAAATTCCTTATCTAATAGCTCCTATTTCTTCTCCAATATAGGATGCAAAACCGTCTGTTGGAGATGAGAAAAGAAGTAGATCCAGAGGTTTAAAGGGGAGCTGAGAAGTTTTAAAATAGGGTCTGTGAACAAACTGGTTTAAAATACACTAAGCAATTGACAGAATTATAAGGAAAAATAGATACATCAATAATTGAAAGTTGGAGATTTAATATATCCCTGTCAGAAGACTGAAATAGGATACAAATCACAATCTGATATAGGATTGATATCCAGAATAAAAAATAACTTTCAACTTCACAGTAAAAAGACAACCTATTTGCCGGGTATGGTGGTGCACATCTGTAATCCCAGTGGCTTGGAGGCTGAGGCAGGAGGATTACAAATTCAAAGGTAGCCTCAGCAACTTACAGAAGTCCTAAGAAAATTAGAGAGACTCTGTATTAAAATGAAACATAAACAGGGCTGGAAATGTGGCTCAATGTTTAAGCACCCCTGGCTTCAATCCCCGATACCAAAAAACAAACAAACAAACAAAAAAAAAACCCCAACCTATTAAAAAATGGACAAATGATTCAAATACATGTTTTTCCCTAAACCATATACAAACAGCACAAGGTAAGATGTTCAACATTGTTAACTATCAAATAAATGCAAAACCACAATGAAGATCATATCAGCCCTGGCAGAATGGCTATTATAAAAAAGTAACAAGTAATAAACGTTGGCTAAGACCTAGAGAAACAGGAACTCATGCATTTGTTGATGGTAAGGCAAATTCATACACCCATTATAGAGAATATTATAGAGGTTCCTTTCAAAACTAATAATAGAACTACTTTTTGATTCAGCTATCCCAATTCTGAGCAGTATCCAAAGGAAATTTTTTTAAAGAGAGAGTGAGAAAGATAGATAGAGAGAATTTTTTAATATTTTCGGCAGACGCAACATCTTTGTTTGTATGTGGTGCTGAGGATCGAACCCGGGCCGCATGCATGCCAGGCGAGCGCGCTACCGCTTGAGCCACATCCCCAGCTCTCCAAAGGAAAATTAAACCAGCATATCAAAGAGACATTTGCATTGTACGTTTCTTAAAGTATTATTCATCAAAAGCAAGATAGGGAATCAAACCAGGAATCCATGGGTAGAAGAATAGATAAAATGTGGTGTGTGTGTGTGTGTGTGTGTGTGTGTGTGTGTGTGTGTGTGTGTGTATAGAGACACCTAGCCTAGGGCCCCATATTCACTCTCTGATCTATATATCTATATCTATATCTACATAGTGGAATATTATTCAGCCATAAAAAGGATGCAAATAGGATGAAAATCCTATCATTTGCAGCAAAATGGATGGAACTGAAGGCCATTATGTTAAGTAAAATAAGCCAAATGCAGAAATACAAATACCACATGTTCTGTCTCATATGTGGAAGGTAAAATAATTTATCTCAAAGCAGAAGAGATTAGAAGAGTAATTACTAAGGGCTAGGAAAGGAAAGGATAGGAGGGATTAGAGGAAGGTTGGATGATGGATACCTAAGCACATTTAGATAAGAGGAATAAATTCTAGCATTGTACAGCACAGTAGGTTGACTATAGTTCATGATAACCTATTGTATATTTTATGAAGAACTGAAAGAGGAGCTCAAAGTTTCCAACCATAAAAAATGATAAAGAGATGAAAATGCCAGTTACCTGGTATGATCAGTACATATTATATGCATGTTTTGAAATATTATGCTGTATTCTGTAAGTATTTACATTATGAGTTAAATAAAAAGAGAAGTGAAAAAAATAAGATTGTAGGCCTGAGAAACCCAAATCTATCATAAGTCAAGGAATAAACTAATACTTCATAAAAACACTAGTATTTGCTAGGTGTGGTGGTGCGCACCTGTGATCCCAGAGACTCAGTAGGCTGAGGTGGAAGGATTACAAGTTTGAGGTCAGCCTCAGCAACTTAGGGAGACCCTATCTCAAAATAAAAAAAAAAATAAAAGGAGGTTGTGATGCTGGGCACCTTGGGGCACACCTGTAATCCAAGTGACTCATGAGGCTGAGGAAGGATCACAAGTTTAAGGCCAGCCTGAGCAATTTAGCAAGGCCCTAAGTGATTTAGTGAGATCTTGTCTCATAATAAAAAGAGCTGGAGATGTAGCTCAGAGGTAAAATGCCCCTGGCTTCAATTCCTAGTACCAAAAGGAAAAAAAAAAAAGATTTGTAAGTTCACAAATCTACACTTAAAAAATTTTGCTATTTTTGTCCTGTTTGTGGTTTCTGTGCTAATTTCTTTATTATTCTTTAGGGATTTATTAATATCCCTTTTGGTGAATGTGAGTCCCAGCTGAATACCCTGTGGGGTTGCACATAGGAGAACATATAGAGTTGGGGTGATCAAACTCACCCCAAATCCACTGATTTGGAATATTCAAGGGAGATCCCTGCCAATCTATAATTTAAATAATTCTCACTCCAAGTGATTGCAAGAATTGGACAAGTTTTGAAAACATTGCCAGAAGGAAGACAATTTGTGAGAGAAAATGCATACAGCTTGTCTGCTCCATGATAGATGTCCCTTATTGTGCAGCTCCACACCCGACACCTAGCCTAGAGCCCCATATTCACTCTCTGATCTAACTGATACCCTTCTCTCAGCCTGGATATCTGTGGGAAAAGAAAACATCCGTCTTCCTGGCAGATGACCTTTATTATTACCTACCTCTTTCAACACCAACCATCCCAAAGGACCTGAACAAAGCAAATACATTCATAAAACCTGAGATTTAGAAAATGTCAGGGCTCCATGAGATTTTTTTATATCATGCAGTCCAACACCTTTCCTTCCCCTTTCCCCCAATGAATCCCTAGTATACAGAAGAAGCTGAAGCTAAGATGGGAAGTGACTTGACCAAAGTCACACATGCAGTTACATGTAGTTAGTGGTCAGATGGACCACTGGTGATGATGCCAGTTTCTATATTGATCACTGCCTTTCGACGCTGAAAAATCGGATAGCTGTGGATATCAATACCAGCTGTGGTACTTGTCATTGTGTGCTGTTGGATACATCAACATTACCTCAGAATCTCCATTTCTTCCTCTGTAAAATGAGACCATTAATAGTCATAACCACATTGACCACCAAGCATATTGTAGGTGCTTTAAAAACATCATTTCTGCTGTGTATGGTGTTGTATGCCTGTAATCCCAGCTACCCAGCAGACTGAGACAGGAGGATTGCATGTTCAAGGCTAATCCCAGCAACTCAGTGAGTCCCTGCCTCAAAATTGAAAAAAAAAAAAATAAGTAAAATGAGCTGGTCCTAGTGGTGCACACCTATAATCCCAGCAACTGGGGAGGCTGAGGCAGGAGGATTGGAGTTCAAACCCAGCCTCAGCAATTTAGCAAGGCCCTGAGGAAATCAGCAAGACCCTGTTTCTAATAAAACAAAAATAGGCTGAGGATGTCGCTCAGTGGTTAAGTGCCCCTGGGTTTAATCCCTAGTGCAAAAAAAAAAAAAAAAAAGTAAAAACGGTCTGGGGATGTAGTTCAGTGGTAAAGCACCCCTGGGTTCCATCTCTAGTACCAAAAAAGAAGAAAAAAAGGAAGAAAGAAAGAAAGCCTTTGCTTAATATTTAAATGATTATTTGATTATTAACTTTTTTGGAGCTAGAGGTCTGAGGGTGAGGTTCACCCATTAGGCTTGGCGCACCACCCTCCGTAGTAGCAGGGGATCATTCAGTCCAGCTGAACATGAAGTTCTCCTTTCTCTGATCCCCATCCCATTTCCAATCATCACGTTGAGGCTGTGTCTGAGGTTATCCATAGTTTTAAGGATACCAAACTCTGCTCTTAGTTTTTGAGACAACAGCCTGGGAGTGCTCATGTATATTTTCTGGTAATTTCAGCCTTTATATATGAGAGATTCCCAGGAAGTGGCCCCTTGGCAACCATATTGGTTCTCATCACTATTTCTCACTTCTTCCCTTGTCTACAGCTGTCAGAACCCTGAGTAAGGAAACAGTGAAAGAATTAAAACTCAGATCCAGAAATTTCTTTCAGAGGCTATATATTAATTGAGAGACAGGCATTGCTGTTAACTTGTTTCTCAAAAACTTGGGGGCCCACAGTAAGGGCAGAGCTGCCCTTCCCTGACTAGCTCTTTGCAGTGGTTTTACCAGGCATTTTAACACCATGTGTGTGTGTGCTCAGCTAAGTTTGCTGAATAGTACCAAGCTACATTTGGGACAGGGTGCCAAGGGCAATGAATAGATGCAGGTAGATCTTAGATCCCCTCCCTCATGGTCTGATCTCATGGGAACAGTTGGAGAAAGGAAAGTGTGTTTGTTGGTTGGTTTACAAAGGGATCATCAGAGGGAAGGAAGATGGTATGTATCATGGAAAGTGTGAGCAACTGAGGAAGTGTTAACAGGAATTTTTAGGAGTGAGCACACAAACATAGGGACCTACACATAGGTTCCTCATTAGAGTCTATGAAGAATAAAGCACCTGAACAGGTCTAATGGAATGGGGATAAATGAGGGCTCTTCTTGAAGAATCATATGGTAAAAATGAGAAAAATTACAATACAAGCAGGGCAGGATTTTTGTTTTGTTGACTGCTATATCCCTGCCACTGTAGGTCTCCAAGTACCTGGCCCATAGTACATGTTCAATATAAATATTTCTTGAATGAATTTCATACATGTGGCAACTAAAGCATAGGTTTACAAAAGTGTACACAGTTGCAGAATTGCAGGGCTGGTGGTAATGAGACCTCAGGTCTCCATTACTCTATAGATCCTTTCAAGTCTTTATGATAATCTGATATAATCTTCCCTTCCTTAAGAAAAATATTACATGCATAATTTCCTTGCTATAAAGATGATATATGCTCATTCTAAAAAATAAAAACACTTAAGAGTCACAATGCTGAAATACAATAATTGTTAATATTCTGCTGAACTCCCTTGTCTGTATTTCCTTTCTACACATAGGTCTTTGTTGGACAATTAATCTTTTCTCACCCCATTCCAAAAATCTTATGTCCAGTCAAACAACAACATTCATTTCTTCAGTGTGCCTTGGGTTTCCCCACTTTTGATCATGGGATTCCTTAAATCTGCTGTGTGCCTAGCATTTTTCTGCCTTTCAAAATCATTATCAAGTGCCAACATCACCATTATGTATTTTTATTTTTTTCATTTTTCTTATTGTGTGTGTGTGGGGGGGGTGGTACTGGGAATTGAACCCAAAGATGCTGTACCACTGAGCTACACCCCCAGTCCTTTATTGAGATAGTGCCTCACTATAATAACTGAAGCAGACCTTGAACTTATGATTCTCAATCCTCTCTCAGGCTCCTGAGTAACTGGGATTATAGGAGTACATCATAAAGCCCAGCTGATTCTTTTCCTATGAAAGTTAATTAATTATATTTTGTTTTATGTGCAATGAGCTCCTCCCCTACTGGGTGTGAACAATTTAAAAATTAGTTCCCTGTCTGAATCAATTCTATGCTATCAGTGTATAGCATACAATTAGTGCTCTGTAAAGACTGAGTTGGCTCAGCCATGGTCTAAATAATTTATTGAGCACATAATATGTGCTAGGCATTGTGTTAAGTCTTTACATGCATTGACTTATCAGTTTCTTACAACAATCCTATGTGATACTATTATTAGTTCTATTTTATAGATGAGAAAGCAGGATGAAAGAAGTTAAGAAATTTTCTCAGGGTCACACCACATTATAGTAAGATTCAAACTCAGACTATTTGATGCCAGGACACACCCTCATAACTGTTATGCCCTGTTGTCCATAAATAATAGGGAAATTGGAGTGTGTACATTTAGGGGGGGTGGTAGAGAAAAAGGTCAAATGCTAAAAGATACACAAAGTGCAGGATAAATATAAAACACTTTCATGAAGCATCAATTTTACTTATAGATTTGAAGAAGTGAAAATAAATTACATATATCATATATATTGTGTGTATATAATATTTTATATATATATATATATATATATATATATATATATATATATCATACACACACACACACTTTTCAATCATAAAAGTAATGGAATCCTGTCATTTATGGAAATACGTATGAGCCTGGAGGATATTATGTTAAACAATATAAGTCAGGCATAGGAAGACAAATACTGCATATTCTCACATATTTATGGAATCTATGAAAGTCTATTTTACAGAAGTACAGAGTAGAATACTAGTTACCAGAGGCTGGAGAGGGGAGAGGGAGGGAAAATGCTGAGAGACAGGTCAATGGGTACAAAATTAGTTAGATAATTAGTTAATGAGACCTCAGGTCTCCATTACTCTATAGATCCTTTCAAGTCTTTATGATAATCTGACATAATCCTCCCTTCCTTAAGAAAAATATTACAAGCATAGTTAGATAAGAGTTGGCCAGGTGTGGGGGCACATGACTATAATCCCAGTGACTCGTAGACTGAGGCAGGAGCATAGTGAGTTCAAAGCCAGCCTCAGCAACTTTGTGAGCTCCTAAGCAACTTAATGAGGCCTTGTCTTGAAATAAAAAATAAAAAAATAAAAAGGGATGAGGGATGCAGATGTGACTCAGGGGATAAGCACCTCTGGGTACAATCCCTGGTAGGGAGGGGAGAGGCGAATAAACTTAGCAAGGCCCTCAGCAATTTAGTCAGACCCTGTCTCAAAATAAAAAATAAAAAGGGTTGGGGATATAGCTCACTGATAATAAAGTGCCCCTGGATTCAATCACTAGTACCAGAAAAAAAGTGGTATAATTTCTGGTGTTCTATTGTACAATAGGGTAACTATAGTTAATACTGTAACATATTTCAAAATAACTAGAAAAGATTTGGAATGTTTTCACTACAAATGATAAATGTTTGTGGTGATGAATTTCCTAAATATCTCTATTTGATCATCATACAAGTTATATATGTATCAAAGCATCACACTATCCCCCATAATTATGTATAGTTATTATGTGTTAATTAAAACAAAAAATAAGCAATTCAAAATAGCATTGTTTTATCTTCAAACAAGTATGGCTGTTTCAAAGAAAACAAACTTCCATGAATATTTCATACAAAACATATAATTTTCAAATAAGTTTTGACCTCTTAAAAGCTGCTTTGTGTTTCATGTCCAAAACCCCCAGAGGGATAGAACATTTTTTTTCCAGGAATATTTGAGATACACTGGCTTAGACGGTGGCAGTAGGGATGGTGGATGGGTGAAATAATGGTGGGGATGATGGTACACTGGAATGGTGGCAATTAGAGTGACACCTCAGGTAGCAGCGATGACGGTCCTGACAGCGGTGATGATGCCAGCAGCAATTGTGATGGTGACAGGTGAGATGAAAGTGGTGGAGATAAATGGTGCCGATCAGAGGAGCTATGATGATTACTTAATCATGGTCCAACTTCTTGCCAAATTCTTAGTCACCTCCAGAATTAAACTGAATTAGTACTGGGAGTCTGTTCCTGCTTATTTCTGGACCCTATGTAGGAAGCCTTGGCCATTTTGCAATCTTCTGTCATTTCTCAGGACTTCATGTAGGGCCTCTGTTTAGATTGCCTATCCCCTTTCCACCTACTCCTCCCACCTCACTTTCATACATATGAAGCTCCTTTACCTTTCAAGATTCTGCTTTAGAATACTGTTCTCTAGCCTGTCCTGGCCAGAGGGACAAAAGCACCCCTCCCTCTGTACTCTCATAACATCCTCTGAGTGTTTGTCACACATTGGATTTAAATGTTGTCTTTTACTTTAGACTGTCAGTTCCTATTGCATTTTCCTTTCTAATTAGTCTGGGCATGTGGAAAAGAATGAAGGTGGATCGATGGATTTTCTTCCAGCTATAAAATTATGATCTAAGCCCAGGGAAGTGGCACACACCTATAATCCCAGCTGATTGGGAGACTGATGCAGGACAATTGCCAAGTTCGAGGCCAGCTTCACCAATTTAGGAAGGCCCTAAGTAACTTAGTGAGACCCTGTCCCAGTTAAATATATATATCTGGGATGTGGCTCAGTGCACCTCTGAGTTCAATCCCTAATACGTACTAATACATACTTTTATAACTTTTGTACATCCAAGGTTGTGTTGACTGGCTCCTGAAATTAGATATTTCTCTCTAAAATTAGTGAATATCACTCAATAAACACTTATTGCTCACTTGGTGTCAAGGCATTAGGTTTTTCTTTTTCTTTTTGGTATTGGGGAATGAACCCAGGGGTGATTTGCCACTGAGCTATATCCCCAACACTTTTGATTTTTATATTGACATAGGGTCTAACCAAGTTTCCAAGCTGGCCTCAAACACTGGGATTACAGGCATGTGTTCCTGTGCCTACCTGCATTAGCTTTTTTTTTTTTTTTTTTCTATGTGGCACCAAGGGGTAGAACTGGAAGCTCAAAGAAAACAAATTATCAGCTGAATAAAAGGAAGTATTTTCTAATTGTTGAAGTTGGTTATGATTATAATAGACTACCTCAATGATTCACTGGAGGTATACAAATAGGAACTGAGTTATTGAAATAAATATCTAAGATCTTTTAGAACTCTGCTCTTCTGTCCCTAGAGTCTGAGCCTCTCTTGTGTCCTCTCAAATACCTATTATAGGCCCTTGCAAAGTCATCCAGAACTTGGTCTCTTACTCTTTTATTTACTGTTTTAAACTTCTCTTCTTCTTTCCACTTCCCTCCCATTCCTCAGCTTTCAGATCGGGGTAGGGGAGGGTGGCTTCCTTTGTGTGGCTACATAACAGAGTGGCCTGATTGTGCCTATCATTTCTTATGGAGCTTTATAGTATGTAAAGCACTGTCACATGGATGGATCTATTCAAAAGATATTTATTGAGCCCTCCTCTGTGTTGGGCACATTATCTTGTGGCATCCTCACAACAACCCTGTGAGGTAGGTTGAAGGGGCCAAGAGCTCAGCTGGGGACCCTGGACTCAGGTCACTTGGCTTGAGAACAGCATCAGAGAGGACTGGGCCTGTACCTTCTGGCTCCATTCAGTCTCATCAGCTCCCAGACGTACCCCTAAGGAGAAGGCAATGCTTCTCTCAAAAGGGATGGGGAAAAATAGATAGGCTTAGAGGCAAACTGGTTCAAATCCCTTTCCCAATTGTTCTTCTGTACCTAGAAAGAAGCATGATCTTTCCCACTTATACCTTCACTGCCACTTTCAAATGCCTACTGGTCCCTGGGAGTCACCTGGCCTTAAGAACTTCTTGGTCGAGGTAGGAAGGCTTCTGCCAAAACAGACAGCAGCCAGGCAGCCTGTGTGGCCAGCTCCCAGCTTTGTGGACTGGACAAAGAGTGTGATTTTGGAGTCTCTTGTCCATGGTCACAAGGTTGGAGGCCAGGATGGCTTTGGGCTGGCAAAGTTGCAGGACCCCAAACCATTTTTACCACAAGAGAAGTCTTTTCCAGAAACACAAAGAGCACATTCCTACACTGGGCCTGGGGAAAAAAGACCTGCCCACTGTCAGTCAAGACCTTGCCCTTGCTGTCACCACCTCCCACCCCACTCCCCCAGTCCCCATCTCTCCCACGCTGAAATCACCTGAAAAGAAAAACAAAAATGAAAAATCAAAATATGCAGGAGAACAGGGCATCTGGCTGAATTTCAGTGATGACCAAACTAAGGGAGGAAAGTTAGACACCTTCTACTGATGTCCATACTTTCATCCCTCAGTTGGACCTCCCTTTATCATTCTCGGTGACGACAGAAATAGTACTTTTCCTGGATTTCATATGTGAATTATGTCCTTGTCCTTAACCCCATTCCTCATTTGTTTTGATTTTTATTTCTTGTATTTGAGAATGAATATTTGACTTTTTTTTTTTTTTTTGGTTCACAAAGACCATGAATTTTCATTTGATCCTCCTGAGACCTTGTAAAGCAATCAAGACAGAAATGATTAGCTCCATTTTGCCGATGAAGAAATTGAACAGAAGTACTTTGCTTCAGGTCATTGCTAAGTGTTCTCCTTTTTCAGGTACCCAGTACTGCTAAAACCACACCTAATAAGTTCATTCTCACTGATGTTATGAGAATTCAAAAAGTTAAGATGGAATATCGAGGAGGATAAATTTTTAGGCCTCAGGACCTCACTTAGCACCTCTGAAACTGCAAAGAGTCACTGACCTTTTCCACATGAAGGACTGGCCTGGCCATTGGCCTTTTGATATAGCCAATAAAATAACTAGGCACAGTAATGCACACCTGTAATCCCAGCAATTCAGGAGGCAGAGACAGGAGGATTGCAAATTGAAAGCCAGCCTCGGCAACTTAGTGAGGCCCTAAGCAACTTAGTAAGACCCTGTCTCAAAATTTAAAAAATAAAATAAAAATAAAAGGGCTGAGGATGTGGCTCAGCAGTTAAAAACCTGTGGGTTCAATCCTTGGTACCAAAAAAAAAAAAAAAATCTGCAAGCAGGTGAATGGATACAGTTGAGGGAAGTTGGGGGGATCAGAAACTCTGGGGATATAGTCATGGAATGGGCTCTCACCACAGGAAGCAAACAGAAAGGAATAACACCACTCCATCTGCACTTGGCCAGAGGTCCAAGCGCAAATGGGTTGATGCCAATACTTCCTGCTTTGGACTTGGTGGTTTCTGAACTCATTTAGAGACTACCTACCTATCATCCACCCTGGTCACTTTGATAAGAGATTTCCTGGAGCCAAAGAGTTGGCTCTCCCAAGTAGAAAGCTGATCAGGGGGCATGGATGCAAGTAGGGTATAGGGCCTGCATTTTATAAAACAAAACAAAACAAACAAACAAACAACAATAACAACAACAAAAAGCAGCAGCCATATATTGAGCCCCTACTGTGTCTGGCACTGTGTTTTATGCTTTGCCTCCCCAATTTCCAAAACTAAGAAAAGTGTATAATCAGCTCAAGTTTGCAGATAGCAAAAACAGATCTTGGAAAATTGAGAACTTCCCAAGCTTACACAGCAAATTGATATAAGAGCCAAGAGAAGAAATCAACTCTCCAGTCTCTGAGTTGGTCCAGGCATTTTCAAAGACCTCATCTTGAAACTGAAAATTCATTTTACTCTAAGAGGCACTAATGTCAATTAAACACTTGTAGTGTCCCTATAAAAACATTCTCTTGCTGGGCATGGTGGTGTATAGTTTACTCCCAGCTACTTGGGAGACTGAGAGAGGAGGATTGCTTGAGCAGGAGTTCGAGGTCAGCCTGGGCAACAGGCTATCTAAAAAAAAAAAATCCTCTCCACTAATGATGCGTGTGTGTGTGTGTGTGTGTGTGTGTACATGAGTATGTCTGCCAAGATAGATATGCATGCACATGTATGTTGTCTCTATCACTTTTGTCCTCAAAAGTTTGCTTTTATTAATGCCAAAGTTAACCAGCAATGTTAATTCTTCTTGTTTTAACTGAAATATGTATACACAAACCTGTATGACTGACCTGTGCAATTGATCATACTCAGATACATTCACGAACACAGATTGCACTCATTCACATACATAACCTATAGAGAAGTTACACTACAGCAAGAAAAGTATTTGTCTTCCTATTCCTTTTCCCAAGGTAGAGAATTGGCAAGATGACATGTACAATAAGCCAGAACTCAGTGCCTGAAGGGGATTCTGAAAAAAACAGTACCTAAAAATAGATTCTCTCCCTAACATCCCCCTCCCCCTACAAAAACCTTAGAAAGTTCAAAGCTTTATTGCTTATTTCTTTGTCCAGCTCCTAAACCTGGATGGGGAAGAAGAATATGTAGCTAGTCCACAGTATAATTACCCAAGAGGAAAAGGAACTAATGGAGAAAAATGCAGTCAAGAGGTCAAGGGAAGTAACAGAATTGGGGTTCCTTAAAAACCCTACCTTAGCCAGGCACAGTGTTACACACCTGTAATCCCAGTGACTCAGGAGGCTGAGGCAGGAGGATCACAATTTGGAGGTCAGCCTCAGAAACTTAGCAACACCCTGTCTCAAAATAAAAATAAAATAAAATAAAAAGGTCTGGGGATGTAGCTTAGTGGTAGAGCACCCTCGGGTTCAATCCCCAGTACTGAGAAAAAAAGAAAACACCCTACCTTCTGTAATAAAATCTTTGGATCACCAAGGGTGGTCTGGGGTTACCGAATGGTGAGTGATTACCATGACCTTTTATCTTTTCTCTCCTGTCTGAGTACCGCTCTAACGACAGGCTTCAGGAGGAGGATTTTGCAGGAGAAGCAGAACTAATGGTCTATATGGATAGAGGGTCATACTTATGCTGGGTAAGCTTTGTAAACCTAAATTCACATGAAAACATCACCCATGTTTCCTCCCCTTGAGGCCCTTTCCTATCCTGCCCTCTTACTGTACTCTTTCCACTCTAATTTCTCTCACTCTATCATTGATCCCCTAAATATCTGGTAGTTTCTTTCCTTTGGTTAGGATAATCCTATCCTGGGATCTTCTTTTAAGGGGAAATATACCTTCAGGGATTACACACTAGGAGGCTAATATTTCAGTGTGAATGAGTGGGTCCGACACTAGAGCTACCTCAGAGTTGTGTGTGGGGATGGGTGGGAATGGTGGTGCAAATAAGAAGAAAATGATAATATGAGATTTACACCCTACTCTGCCATTGTAGTGTTGAGACTTTGAAAAAAAATCTCTTCTTTCTGGGCTTTAGGTTTCCATCTGTAAAATGCGGAGGACAATGTAGCTCCCTTTGAGTATTGACCTCAATGCTTATGTGTATATATATATATATATATATAATATTTGGAGAATGAAGACCAAATATTAAGTTTTTTCTCTAGTTAGGAACACTGTGTGGGCCCTAATTTATGCTGGGTATATTTTCCTTGGGAGGGAGGAAGGTCTTTTATTTCCCTGTACCCCACCCCCACCACAAATGCCCCTCACTTTAACTCATGAAGTTCAATGGAGAAAGATACCTGGAACACAGGAGGTATGCTGTGTTCTGCTCTAGTGACAGCTGAGAAGACA
Organism: Marmota flaviventris; assembly: GCF_047511675.1. Classification (NCBI taxonomy): domain Eukaryota; kingdom Metazoa; phylum Chordata; class Mammalia; order Rodentia; family Sciuridae; genus Marmota; species Marmota flaviventris. The sequence continues at coordinate 61,565,898 of NC_092518.1, read as the reverse complement.
CAATGAACAAGTGCATGAGGCAAAGTATGAATGGTTTGGATATTAATGGCTAAAGAGTGTATTTGGGGACCAAACTCATAATGTCCATAATTTACACAGATAGAGTACTTCACACAAACTGAATAGTTGCTAGCTTAAAAATGTTACCCACATGACTCCTGGATTTGTATGTCCACAGTAAAACCCAGCAACAAACCTTTGTCCTCCTGGGTCCCTCTTCCTCTGTTGGTGGTGGCGGCAGCAGCAGCAGCAGGAATGCAGTCCCTCACAGAAGCTTCTATTTCTTGGCAGATACCTCCAAATGGGAGCCTCTGGGTACAGCAGAGAGAAAAAGGGGAGAAAGTATTTACCCAGCATCCTCTGCAACCAATTCTTGCCCAGATGATCAATTTAATAAATTTATGATTGCCATGGGATGGGAGCACTGGACTCTGTGGGAAAAGTGCAATCCTTCAGAGACCTTTACTGGGCATAACATATGGACCCTTGTGACTCAACTGAAGCCCCACCTAAAGGCACTTAGCTATGAATTCCGAGTTGTAGATAATAGGGTGTTGAAGGTCTTCTCCAGGCTGCCTTCCAGACATGATTGTTGTTCTGTGTGACGAGAGACAGGCATAGCAATCAGACAGTCACTTGCCTCACTCACTGACATAATACAGGGTGGAGGCATCAGTGACTGTCAGACCACCAAACCCAATCCAGCAGCAGAATCTTCTTTCACCTGCATTAAACCTTGGATTCCCAGAAACCCCTGGTGGCCAAGATGGGGCCACTAGTACAGATCTGGCAGTGATCCAAATCTGACGAACTCTCAGGACTCCAATAGGCTGCCCTGAGTGCCAACAATTGCTATAACTCCTCTAATTGACACCCTGAGGTAGATGAGTAAATGTGTTGCCTAGAAATTGGTTCACAGAATCACAGAATGGCAGAGAAAATTTCACATGAAGAGACAGGTCCAGATAGGGAAAAATTATTCAAACATACCCTAGTTCAGTACAGAGCTAGTTAATACATTGAGATTTGTCTTATTACATTATACCACTTCTTCTCCTTAGTAGATTTATATTTTAGGTAGCATGCTGACAAGAGCAATTGTAATAATAATGATACATTAATGAATTAGCTAAAACAGAAGAAGTGAACCTTAAATGATCGGGGGTAAAAAAAATTAGGCTAGTAGTTAAGTAGCTGAAATCTGAGAATAGCAAGGAGGTTCCTCATTTAAAACTTAGTGGTCATACAAACTCTTTAATATTAAGACCAGGATGGCAGGCTGTTGTAAGGAAGGAAAGAGAATGGAGGTAGGGAAGGTTTTAATTAGGACCCCAAGGCTGGAAATTGTGGCCTAGCTCCATTCTCTCTTTGAGAGTTCATCTATCACAGCCTTAAGCCACAAACATCTCATCCCAGTTAGCCAGAACCTAACAGAAAACAAGTGAACGGATAAAACTTAGAGGTCAGGCTGTGATTTCAGTCCTCCAACTATGGTTGCAGTCCTCTCTACTGGGGTGTTAAGTACTTCCCTGAAAGCTCCCCACTGCACTTCACTTTTTTCCTGAGAACTGTTTTATTCTGTGTATTTATCTCTCTTGGGGTTGCTCTCTTACTTGAATATCTGGTACCCCAGATTTTATGAGATACTTTTTCTTATCCTGAGTATCTTAAGCTCTACTGCTTTTAAGTGTCTTTTTAAGTGTCTTATCCTCCTCTTTATATGCTATCTTTAGCCAGTTCCTGAAGTCCTAAAACTATCTTAGGGTTGTGATTCTTCAGTCTCTGGGATTCATACTCTTTTGAAGTTCCATCCTCAAATCATTATAGTTCCAATCATCACTGGAAAACTATTCCTCTCCTGGAGTTCCCCCTGCAGATCTGGGTATCTTCTACATTCAGGCAGCTTTGTTTCACACTCAGAATCTTGTGACTTTGCATCTTTTCTGCAGTCCTCCCTTTAACACACCTCTCCTGAAATTGCTAGTTACATATATATATATATATATATATATATATATATATATATATATATATATATATATATATTTTGTATTCCACCAATTTTTCAGAACATCTTTTTTTTTCTGTTGTCCTATATCACTTCCAGTGTCCCCTCCCTCTATATCTAGGGCCATCCATTTTGGAGGTTTGAATTTTATCTAGGATTCTCCTTCCTGTGTCCCTAAGGCATGGGTGTGCATGTCTGTGTGCATGTATAGGTGTGTACACACATTTTATTAATGTAATTCAGAAATGATACAATTTACCCATTTAAAATGTACAAATCAATGGTTTTAAGTATAGTCACAGAGTTGTGTAACCATCATCATAATTGCTTTTAGAAAATTTTCATTACCCAAAAGAAATACCATACTTGTTAGCAGCCATCTGCTTGACTGACTTTTATTTCTGGGGTCATACTTCTTTCCCAGGGACTCTTATCCTTTCACCTATGAAGCTATATCCCTTTAGCGGACTTTTGTAGAGTTTCATATGCACATCCTGAGTCTACCTATTTTTTAGTGTCCCCTCATTACATCTCTTCAATTACAATCCTTTTCTTTAGCACTGTCTCCTGGCATCCCTATCCCAAACCCCTGGACCTTCTTTCTCTTTCTCTTTCATCCTTTTCAAGTGCCCTATCTCCCTCCTAGAATACTCACCCTTTAGATTCCCATGCCACTTTGGGTTCTAATTCTACCTGACCCTACTTGTTCACCTATCCTTGAGGTTTTACCTTTTTTCCTGGAATCTTTATATTTGGGGGGAACTATCTGTCCTTAACATCTTGGCTTTTCTGTTTTGTGTTCCCTTCCCTAAAAAACTCCCCATACGATATGCCTCCACTGTTTTTATGTAGTTTTTCTCTTAGAAACCCTTCTCTCCACTTCCCCATTCTGACCTCCCCCCTTTTGCAGTCCCGTTTCTTAGAGACCTTTCCTTGCATCACTGTGGCCCCACCCATTTTTCTGCAGTCCCATCTCTCCTATGATCTCCTCCCAGCATCCTTGGGGCTCCACCCTTTTCTGCAATCTTACCATCCCCTGGGTTTCTTGGTCTTTTGTAGTTACTGTCCCCTATTTCTCTGTGGCACCAACATTTCCCCCTTACTATCCTCTCTAAGTTTCTCAGATCCCCCCACCCCTATTCTCTGGGGTCCAGGTTTTTTCCTGGGGTTCCTCCACCTCCTTAGGTTCTGTCTCCCTGCTGATGTCTCCACCCACTTTCTGGGCCCTTCCTTTCTTTATTTCTTCAATTACCTGAGATTCTCCTCTCCATGGTTGGGTTTCCATTTTCTTCTGGATCTTTCCTGCCCACTCCCACTTTTCTCACAGCCCTGAACCTGAGACAGCTAATTTAGCATGATTTATATCTAGATGGTGGAGAATCCCACCCCACAGGAAATGCACCAGATTTCTGCCATTTAAAGGTTGAAGGGTCAAGAGGAAAGAAAAGTAAAAGTGAGTGCCTACTGTGTACCAAGAGCTGTGCTGTGCTTTTCCACATACATTACCTTCTGTAATCCTCACAGCAGGGATTGAGTAGTAGACTTTGGTATCCCCATTTGATAGATGAATAAACTGTAGCTTAGGGGAGAAAAGCTTCTTGGAGCTGGATGGAGTAGAGGGAAATCACCACCCTCTGAATGCTGGGGGGTGAGGTGGGGGTGGGGAGTCGTTATCTGCAATCTGGGGAAGGGACTCAGGCGCCTTTGCTGGTGCTGTACCTCTCGAACTGCGGAGAACCCGGCCCTGCCTAGCGGCCCACCGGCTAAAAATTTGACTCAAAGGAGCGCGCTCCCGGAGGGGCGGGGAAGAAGGAAGTGGTTTTCACACTTCTGAGGTGGCGTCCATACCTCCAAGTTTGGGGTTGGAAAGCGGGATGTTCGCTGGGTTTCAAAGCTACCCGCCTTGGAAACGGCGATGGGGTGCTCTCTCCCTCATCCCTGCCCCCTCCCTCCTGTGTGCATCCTCCCGTCGGGAGCCTGACCACACTGTAGAGCACAACGGCCACCTGTTCCTTTCCTGCCGCCCCAACTACTTACCTTGCTCGGGATCTCGTTGTGAGCGCTGTGGCTGGCTGGATCTGGGGCGCGGGTGGCGAGCAACAGGGCTTGTCCTGCACCGCCTTCGCCCGAAGGATGGGGGGAGGCGTGGGCAGCGGGTTGCAGTTGGAGCCGGTGAGCAGCCTGCGATGTCTGTAGCGGGGGCGGCGGCGGGGCTGCCGCCGCCGTGAAGCTCTCCTTGGCAATCTACTGCCCAGAGTCTGGGTGCCCTCGACGGGTGGGGGCGCCCGGCGGGCTGGGGAGTGAATCTGGTCTAGGTTTTAGGAGAGTAAGAGAGAAAGGGAGAAGAGGGCACACAGGGATGGAGCGCGGCCCCTCCGGCGCGGAGGTCGCGGAGCAGCCCAGTGACCAGAGACGGTGTGGTCTGCCCGCTGGCTCCGCTGAAGGGTTTCGAACCTTCTTGTAGTCTGCCTGCTGGCCACCCAGCTAGGCTCCTCCTTGCCTGCTAAATAAGGGCATGAGTCACCAGGGGACGGGCTGGACTGGACCGGGATGGGCTAGGGAAAGCCTCTGGCCCTAAGACCGCCCTGGGGAGGGGCTACAGGAGAGCTGCGAAGGGGAGGGGAGCGAGTCTGGTGTAGATCCAACAGCGCAGTGACAGGGGCGGGGGCTGCAGAGAAGGCTCTAGAGAATAGGGCTGCAGAGAAAGGCTGGGAGGAGGCGGAGGGGGGCGGGGCGGGGCGGGGGCTAGGTTCCCCAGGGAAGACAAAGTGGGGGTCCTGAGGAGAGTCTAGGTAAGTGCACAGCAAAAGCAGAGAGCTCTAGCAGAGTAATTTTGAAAGGAGTGGGGAATAAAGGGAGGAAGACACAGAGATCAGGGCACAACTGGCAAGTTTGGGGAGAATTTCTGGCCAAACTTGCAGTGGCAGGAATTACATGCGAAGGACATAAGGAAGAAGGAAAAGCACTAGATAGAGATTTAAAACTCAGTACATTCTGAGTCGCCCAGCAAGCATCACTGGATCCATCCAATCTTCAAGGCCCTGAGTGCTGTGGGGAATCCACAAGTGGCAAAATCTTGGAGAATCTCCATTCTGCGGGAACCAATAGAAATCTCTCTATAGGAGAGTCAGTCTCTCTCTCTCTCTCTCTCTCTCTCTCTCTCTCTCTCTCTCTCTCTCTCTCTCTCTCCCTCCCTCCCTCCCTCCCTCTCCTTCTCCCTCTCCCTCTCCCTGTCCCTGCCATGCACGCGTGTGTGTCACACATACACCTGCACTCTCTCTCTCTCTCTCTCTCTCTCTCTCTCACACACACACACACACAAGCAAGCAAGTAAGGCCATAAGCCAAGGGGCTTCAGCAGAGGTGAGCACTTTGGGATGAGAAGGTGAAAAACTGAGATCCTGGTGCTGTGGATCTGTCCCCTGCAGAATGCTGATGAGGTCTGTAGAGGCCAGATTTGCCATTGCAAAAGTTCAGGCAGGTTTCTGGGAAGCACGGGGTTGATAAAGAGGTTTTGGAAACACTGCTGGAAAGCTAGGTGGAGCTTGGCAGAAAGAGGACTGGGGGCAATCCTGCTTTTGCTCCTGTGGGAAAGGGCAAGCCACCATGAGTTAGACTCACTGCTCAAATGGGCCAGAAGGAATTGGCTGCTAGATGATAGTCCTGCCCTGGCAGACCTCTGGATTCATTTCTTGGGCTCTCATCCTGTGTTGCTAGGAAACAAGCCCCTACCTGGACAGTACCCTGAGTCTGAATCCTGCCTGAGGTGGCTGCATAGCCCCATCTCCTCCAAAAAGGGCTTAGGTTTCTGTCTGGTCTCACTGAGTCCTCTACCTTGCCTTACTGGCAAGTTCCTCTTGTTTAGGCCATTCAGGCGGCTCAACAGTACTGATGATACCACCTACCACCTTATGTCAACACACACACACACACACACACACACACACCATACACACCTCTGCCTACACCTACAACACCTTTTTCCCCTTTATTCACAAGGCCAAGTAGTTAACTGTTAAGATCCTGCTCAAAGGGCTGGGGATGCAGCTCAGTGGTAGAACAGTTACCTAGCATGAGTGAAGCCCTTTGTTCAATTCCCAGCACTGAAAAAAAAAATTCTGCTCAAGTGTCACCTCCTCTCTGAAGCCTTCCTATAAAACTCTTTCTCCCAACAACCACAGTAAAATATTGTGTTTATTTCTTTTTCTGTGTGTCCACAGAATTTTAGCTCATGCTTCCAACCTATCACTTAGTGAAAAAATTTTTAAACCTAGATTCGTTAATCAGATGGTGAGTGTCTTAAAGGCAAGGACATTGTTACCTCCATGGTTCTACTGACTGCATATGTAGAGGCCATCATAAGGGTTCAGTAAGTAGGCAGGTGTTTGGTGCAGAATGTATCAGAGGAGTGAGAAAGAGGTTGCTGGAAGCACAGTTATTATAATAATCCAGATTAGTGGTAATGAGGGCTTTAAGGCAGGTGGTGCAGATGAAAAGGCACACACTGATGTCAGTCTTGCTGCAGTAGGAGAATTGACAGGGCTCTGTGATTGATTTGATGTGGGGGGTGTGGGCAGAGGAAGGGATGAATCTGGGAAGATTCCAAGTCTTAGAGTCTTGAGGCTGGGAAGATGAAGAGATTGTCTTCAAAACTAGGAAGCCAAGGAGGCTGAATTAAAGGCAGATTTTAAACACAATGAATTTCAGGTGTAGGAAGAAATTTGTGTTTGGAAGATAGGATGAAGCTGGATGCAGTGGGGAGCTTCCTCACTTAGATTACACAGACCCAGAATTTGGAGGAAGACCCAGCCAAATTCCCCTTTATCCCAGACACAATCATCCTAGGAGTGAAAACTGACAGTATTTTGAGGCACTGTGGAGCAGGCTTTATATCCAATATGTAGAGGGGAGTGAACTGCATTTGGAGTTACCAATGAAGACCTACATTTAAGAGAATTTCTGACTTTAAGGAGGAATAAGTAGGAGTATGGCAACTGAAACGTGTATATGCTAAGCTAGGGTTCTCTCAGAAACTATCTGGCTTCCCAGATGCTGCATAGCCTTCACAGGTGATAGAAAACAATCTGTACAGCATCCTTCATTAGAGAACACATTTGCTTCTCTTTTCCCCCATGAAAACTCATGTATCTCATGTCCTTAAGATCCTGCTGTTTTCCAGCTAATTCAGTGTAAGTCTCTGTCACTTTTATTTTTCTTTCCATCCCCACCATCGGTTTCCCAGCATGTGTTTTTATTCCATCTAACCAATTTCAACACCCTTCTATCTGGTGACCACCCCCAATCTTTGCTCCAATTTATTCTACATACGCCACCAACCATTTTCTCAATTTAGCTAATAAATGTAAAATGCTTAGCACAGAGCTTGGCAGAGAATAAGTGCTCAATAAATTGCAGCTATTATTCTTCTTCTACATGTCCAGAGAGAGAATGGTGTGGTAGAAAGAGCAGTGAAATGGGAACCAGGATAGCTCTGCCACTGGCAGTGCGTGACTTTGGCCTCAATCTCTTCCTTTGTAAAATTTGGGGTAATGAGTCATGATCTGGCTACCCTACAAGACTGTTATGAGATGCAAGTTTAATGAGATCTTAGGTCCAGGACTATGCACAAGGCATAATAGACTGCATATATGGTTCATTGTGACAGTTAACAAGAAAAGTGAGAGGAAAAGGAGGTGAAAGGGATTAGCACAATATTAGGACTCTTCTGTTTGGGCCAATCCCAGGGAAGGCTGTCCTCAGGGCCAATGCATGTACAGGTGGGATGGGGCAGTAGTTTCTCTTATGACAGTGCTGTTGCATCATGCACACATTTAACTTAATGAGAGTTTAGTTGTATGCTGCCTAGCAAAGAGAGAGAAAAAAGATGCTTTATTTGCTTTCTCACCCTTTCCCCAATATAATGGACTCTACTAACTCAAGTAGAAAAGGGCCACAACAAAAATTACACAGAAATGAGCAAATGCTAATCTTGCTTGCTTTTTAAGCTTTTTTTTTCTTGGTATTAGGGATTTAACCCAGGGGCCTTAAGCACTAAGCCACATCCCCAGTCCATTTTTATTTTTAATTTTGAGACACAGTCTCACTAAGTTGCTAAGGCTGGCTTTGAACTTTCAATCCTCCTGCCTCAGCCTTCTGAGCTGCTGGGATTATAAGAGTGCACCACCACATAATGTTTTAAGCTTCTAAGTGCTTATCTAGGTCTTGGTGATTTAAGGGATTCCCCCCCTTTTTATTTAAATTTTTTTTCATTGTCAGGTATCAAACCAAGAGCCATGTGCATGGTAGGCAAGTGGTCTACTATTGAGTGACATCTACAGCTGGGACCCTTGATCACTCAATTTTTAATTCATGTGCATATCCTAGAATTTCCTTGATTCCACATGGGGTACAATTCCACTGTGGTACTCCACTCTGTCACATGATTCTGATATACCACTCTTTGAAAATTATTGAGCCTATACTCTATACCTGCCACTACTACCCCAGCACCTGACTCTTGGGAATATGATGAATTCCATTATGCTGCATTAGGAATTCCATGAGAACCATTTGTGGATGGACTCTAGGTGCCTTTCTAGTCTATACATCTTAGATCTCAGTGATAATTCTATTGCTTCCTGGATGCTCTCACTTGTAAAGTTTCATGGATTCAAGCCTTAGTAGTGACAAGATTGGTGACTAAATAGGAGAAGATAGGGATGACTGACTCCAGGTTCATAGGCAGCATTGTATATCGAAGGAAAGTCTAGGACCCAGTCCCAGTTGTGCCGATGACATTATGTAAGACTTTGGGGAAAATCTATCTCCTTTCCTTAAGCCTTAGTTTTTTTCTCTTTAAGTTATTGGGGTTTGCATTTATTATTTCTAGCTTTCAGGAATTCTAGTAGCAGAATTTTAGTAAAATAATGGTAGACAAGTCTCTGCAAAGCTGGTAATGCTGGGCCACTGTTACCTCAAGTCAGCATTAACCGAGTACCTGGAGCTGATCTCTGAAACTTTGGGGAATTTAGAGTACCCTCCAAACAACCTGGGAAGAAATTGACTTAGAAAGTCTGCTTCCCACAATTACCCCCAGATCCTGGAGTCACTATGGCAGGAATTCATCCTCAGAAAAACTGCTCTGTTCTTCTTGTTTTGGTTCCTATTTCCCCTCCTCCCTGAACCTAAGTCATTTCCATAGTCTGCTGAATTCAACTTCTTTTCTCATTTTTATTAAAAAAAAAACCCTTTAGTATGATTTCATGGTATGGCCCCTACTCCACTCTTCCCATATCCTTCTAGCCAAAGCTGGGAGGTCTGATTCTGTGTGCATAGAAGAGGATGAATAAGAAAGAATGAGTCTTTCTCTCCCCGCAGAGGTAAATTGGGAGAGAGGTCTCTGGCTAAAGATCTCAAGGAAAAGGGCAAGGGACTGGACCTGATAGGGACACGTAGACTGGTGGAATGTTCTGAATAAAAGATCCCTTGCAGGGTCTGTGGGTGTACCTCAGTAGTAGAGCTTGCACAAGGCCCTGGCTGGCTTTAATCATCAGCACAAAAACCCAAACAAGCAAACAAGAAACACCTTGTAGATGGGTGACAGTTTAAAGCTACCTGTTACAGATGTGGAAGGCACAGATCAGAGAGATTTGCCTAAGGCCACACAGCCCGTCATCAAAATTGCTGAGACCAAAAGGACATAAGAGGCTCCCTACAGAGCTCTGGTCTAAAAGGTATTGCTGCACAGCTTGAGTCCCTTGCTTCTGGTAAAGTTTAGGAAATTTAGATGGATAGAGGTGGCAATTTCTCTTTTTCCCATCTGATGATAAAAAAAGGACTACAGAAAAAAGTCCCTGCCAGACACCTCTGAGGCATCCCATTCCTTCTCATAATCACTGTAACTTCCATTATACTGTTATTTGCCTCCAAGCCTTTGTCCCTCTGTAACCCACTTTGTATTTCCCAGTCTCCCCTTACCACCCAGAATCATTTTTACATATCTTTATTCTTTATAGTATTTTACTGTATTTGAATAAGTTCTGAGCACATAAAGTTTACTTTTTCATGGGGGAAGCAGACAGTGAACAGTAAACAAATAATTAAATAAAATACTGTGATAAATATTATGGAGAAAAGAAACAAGTTGCTGTTATAGAGAATAACAAGGTAGAATCTAAGGAAATCGGGTATGACTTTGAGGAGGTAACAATTAAGCCAATCATGAAGGATGGTTAGGATGGAGTGAAAGGAAGGAAAGGGGAAATGGAAAGGTCTCAAGGCAAGAGAAAAATGTATGTGGCAAGCTTCCAAAGTAGGAAAGATTTTGACATGTTCAAGGAACTGAAGGAATGCCAGTGGGGGAAAGTTGGGGCAAAACAGAAACATTTTCTTCTCATGGTCTCTAAGTGTACAGTGCTACTGTTTCCTCGGCAAAAGTATGTCTTTCAGATTTCCACAGCTCTTTAAGATTCACAAAGCTCTTTTGAATCCTTTCCCCATGATCTACCATACTTTGAATTTATGTAGAATTTAACAGTTAACCAAGCCTTTGAATATTTATATTTAAAACCTAACTTTCATAAATGATAAGTATATCTAGGGTTGGTGTAGTATAATGCAATTATTCCCAAGCCCAGCTAACCATCAGAATGACCTAGGCAGTTGTATATATTACAGATTCCCGGCACTCACCTTACCCAATGATTCATAGCCTCTGAAGGTGGTTTTCTCTCAAGATCTAGATGAAATTCTTTAAACTTGCTTCTGACTCAGCTAAATTAATCTGCCACCTCTGTGAGAGGAGTACCATGCAAACACATGGCTGTCTGAAAGTGCTCAGAGACAGAAAGGATTTCTTCCCTGAAAGAATTTTCATCCATGGAGTGGGGAACTTTCATTTTTCACTTTAATGTTCTCAATATTGTGGTGAAGGTGAAGCAACAGAGCAAGGATCAGGAAGCATTGATATATATACATGTTAAGAACAGAGGATGCTTGCTGTGGTGGTGCATGCCTGTAATCCCAGCAGCAATTGGGGAGGCTGGCACAGGAGAATTGCAAGTTCAAGACCAGCCTTAGCAACTTAGCGAGGCCCTAAGAAATTTAGCAAGACCCTGTCTCAAAATAAAAAATAAAAAGGGCTGGGGATGTGATTCAATGGTAAAGTATCCCTGGATTAAATTACCAGTATCCAAAAAACAAAAACAAAAACAAACAGACAAAAAAAAAAACAAACAAACAAACAAAAAAAAACAACCAAAGGATGACCCTCATATGGGAAGAGGGTCTGGGAAACCAAGTTTGATATGCAGAACTGGGGTACTTTTGCTATAGTAGGAGTGAATAGGAGTGATACTTAGGTTGACTATTAAAGTGGATGGAGTTTCCCACCAACAGGTGTAACTGATGTTTTTCATTTCCTACAGAAGGCTTTATCACTGTGGGTTTTATTATTCAATTTTTCATTACTGTAAAAAATACCTGAGATAATCAACTATCAAGAAAAAAAGTGATTGTCTTGATTCACAGTCTTGAAGGATTCAGTCCATAATCAATTGATTGCATTACTTTGCACCTGTGCTGAGACTGTATGCCATGGTGGACCACATGACAAAGGATACCTGTTCACCTCAGGGCCAGGAGCGAAAGAGAGATGAAGAAAGGGTTGGGGTCCCAATATCCCTTATAAGGGCATGCCTTCAATGACTGCAAAACCTCCCACTAGGCCCCCACCTCTTAAAGGTTCCACCACTTCCCAGTAGCACCACAGACTGGGGACTAAGCCTTTAATTCATGGGCCTTTAAAGGACATGTCATAGTCAAACTACAGCGTGGATCAATTTTGCAAATGTTTCTGCCTAGAAGAGGGATGGTTAAAATATTCCTAATTACCTTTCCAGTTTGAAGTGTCTGTTTATTAGTTGTATGATTCATTTATTCAATATTTTCTGAGCACTTATTATGCATCAGGCTATATGCTGAGTGCTTGGCATAAAATACTGAGGGAAGCCAATGGATTTTAATGTTTTTCTTCTCTCACAGAGCTCATGGTTTAGTGAAAGATGTAATCACGAACAAATGTATAATTTGTGATAAGTGGTTTCCACAGTCTGAATGTTTGTGTCCTCCCCCAAATTCATATGTTGAAAATTTAACTCCCAAGGTGATGGTATTAGGAGGTGGATCTTTGGGGGAGATGATTAGGTCGTGAGAGCAAAGTACACATGAATGGAATTAGTGCCCCTCTAAAATAGACCCATGGGAGCTTTTTTGTCACTTCTACCATGTGAGTTGCAGCAAGAATATGCTGCTTTTGAGAAAGGAAATGCACTCTCACCAGGCACAAACTCTTCTGGCTCCTTCTTCTAGAACTTGCCAGCCTCCAAAACTATAAGAAATAAATTTCTGTTTTATGTAAGTGATTCAGTTTGTGATATTTTGTCATAACAGCCCAAACAAACTAAAGTTGTAAAATAAAATTAAAGACTGTTAGAAGAAAACAGGGAACATCAAGATTTCAGAAATGTTTCAAGCCAGGCACGGTGGCACATGCCTGTAATCCCAGCAGCTCAGGAGGCTGAGGCAGAAGGATCACAAGTTTAAAGCCATCCTCAGCAACTTAGTGAGGCACTTAGCAACTCAGTGAGACCCTGTCTCTAAATAAAAATGTAAAAAGGGTCTGGGGATGCACCCCTGGGTTCAATCCTCAGTACCAAAAAAAAAAGTTTTAAAAAGTTCATCTGGGGGCTGGGGTTGTGACTCAGCAGCAGAGCATTCACCTAACACGTGCGAGGCCCTGGGTTCAGTCCTCGGCACCACATTAAAATAAATAAATGAAATAAAGGTATTGTGTCCAACTACAACTAAAAAATAAGTATTTTTTTAAAAGTTCATCTGAAAAATGATGAAATACAGTAGAATTTTCCTCAAAGATTTCTTGTTGTGAGGATTAAATAAGTTAATATATGCAAAGCCTAGAGAACAGATCCTGGAATATAATAAGTACTCAATGAATATTAACTATTATTACCTCCATGCTCTAGGGTTGTTTGGAGGAGTTAATACAATAAGGTTGGTCAATCATCTGGTATAAGGTTTTGTACCAGGTAGGAAGCCCATGCATGTGGAAAGAATTAGGTGTGTGTAGGTGTGAATTCATGACTGTGTCAGTGGAGGATTTCTGGTTTGTGTCAGATGATTTGGCCAGAACCAGAGGAGAAAATTGCTGAGGGCCCTGTTGTCATGTGTTTATTTCACTGTGAGAAAAAGCAATTCAGTTCTTGCCACCTTACTGTGCTCTTCCCACTCCTTCCTTTGCTCTTTGTTGTGGATAAGCTCCTGAAGCTGGAACACCACTTGCCAAGGGATGAGGTCCTTGACATTATCTCCTGGAATCTGAGGCAGGCTGGGCTACAAAAGACTCATACTTGTTAGCAGTTTATATATATATATAGTAGTTGTAGATGGACACAATACCTTTATTTTATTTATTTATTTTTATCTAGTGCTGAGGATTAAACCCAGTGCTGGGCACATGTTAGGCGAGTACTCCACCACTGAGCCCGTTAGCAGTTTTGAGGCTTTCTTTCTCCTCCAAGAAGCAGTAGGTGAGGACTAGAGAAGACAGAACAATTTAATGACACAGAAAGTGGGGTAACAGAGAAATAGCACAAGAACTAACTTTGGCAGTAATGATTTCTAACTGATATAACATCAGGGTTTCTGCTAAATGGAAATATAATTCATTCAGCAGTTCTCAAGACATTTTGCTGGTTTAGGTACATTTTGTAGCTCCATAATGTGGGGGTCTCTCCCAGAATGAAACATGTTTTGGGAATCACAGCTTTTCAAGTTTGCTGGGTTCACATTCCGTATTGCTGAGAGATTTCCCTATTGTGTTATTCCTAGTCCTAGACAAACACCTAAGTGCCTGTGTTACTCAGCTTTGCACCACTGTGACCAAAATACCTGACGAGAATAACTAAGAAAGAGGAAAAGTTGTTTTGGGTCTCATGATTTAAGAGGTTCACTCCATGGTTGGCTGACTCTATCACCCTTGGTCTGAGGTGAGGCAGAACATCATGGCAGAGGACATGGTGGAAGAAAGCTGTTCAGCTTGTGGGCTCATGCAGCCAAGAAGGAGGAGGGAGAGGGAAAAGGAGAGGAAGTAAGAGGAGAAGAGAGAAGAGAATGAAGGCCAGGGACAGTTACATCTAATTCCTCACCATCAGTGACCTACTTCCTCCAGCCATGCTCCACCTACCAATACTTACCACCTCCTAGTAGTCCATTAAAAGTATTAGTCCATCGAGCGAATTAATCCCCTGATGAGGTTACAGTTATCATCATTCAATATTTTTCTTGAAGCCTCTAAACCTGCATACGGGGGACCCTGCCTTTAACATGTGAACTTTTTGCAGGGGAGACACTTTGTATTCAAATCATAAGAGTGCCCTTATAAGGGGCAGGAAAAACAATACTGTACATGATATCAGAAATCTTCCAATACTATCTCTGACTCTTGCTAACTTCAGTTTCCTCATCTGCCAAAGAATATTCAACCTTTATATGGGTAAGTCATCTTCTTCAACCAATGAATGGCTACATACTGGGAATGCTGAGGGATAAAGGTGAGTCAACTTGGGGGTCAGTGGTGTGACACATGCCATAACTGGAACCTCTTCATATTCGAATAAGATAATGGTTGAAAAAATGTATAATAAGAACAGGTACTGATATATGTTACGTCCTTAAGGAGTGCTAATTTCCTTCCTTCCAGACTTTCTTTATCAGAGGAAAAAATAACTATTTTGGAACCTCTTTCTTCCTGGTATCTTCCTGTGGGAAGCTCAGATAAGGTCATTAAGCTGCTTATTAGTGTACAGATTAGCTCAGTTGATTACCACACCTCATTAATGAGGCCAACAGGCCAAATTCAACTCTCTTGTGTATCATTTACTTTTAATCATCTCATTCACCATGGACCATACATTTAAAAAGATGGAGATATGTATCAGAGGTGGAAATGTACACACTGTCCATGCAAAGGGGGAGCTAGCTGTTAGAACACCAAAAACTAACCTCAGTGGAGGAGAAGGGGTGAAATAGTAATGACCCAAATGGTATCAGAGTTCAAATTCTTTTCACTTAATTTGGCAGACAGACTGAGACCCTAAGAAAGTCTGGTCAAAGGTCTCACAAATCATCAATGTCAGAGCTGAGACTGCTATCTCCTAGTTAGTTACTCATTCCACAGACCCATGGTGCCTCCATGAAATGATTTTCAACTTCAAAAATGATAGCTAGCCATGTTCTAAAATTCTTTTGAGAACAAAACCCAATATTTAGAAATTGCATAGTGAGGGTAAATGAGGTCTCTGAAAGGGCATTAGTCATGTGGTTAGAGACTCTGATTACTCTAAGGAGATCCTTAGGGTCCAGAGTCATGGTGTCTTTCTGACCTTCTGAGAGCAATTGGCTATTTGTCTCTTTCTTTTCTATAGGACTTGAGGAAGTAAGGTTGTTGTGACCAGAGCCCCATATCCTAACCTTCTGTAGGATAGCTGTCAACTTTAGGGGAGACCTTATCTGCTCACCCCAACTATGAGATTGGTGCTTCATTAGGCTGTTATAAGAGGAGGGTGTTTTCTTGGCAACAAATGATAGGATTGCTTGCCATTGGGATCACTTTTATCTCCTTGGACCTCTCCTTTGGGGTCTTGATAGCTTCAATAGAGTGAAAATATGCAAAATGTAAAAGAACTAAAGATAATCTGTTTTATTCCACACTGGAATGAGAAAGTCAGAATTTTCTGGGTGGGTTCCATGGGTTGGACTTCCCATGTTCATTTAGAGGAATACCTTCTAGTGGTCCTTCTCTATTTCTCTCTTCATAGGGAATAAGGAGGTGACAGCAGATAGGAGGAATTAACTTGACACTGTGATACCAGAACCAAACATGTCAGTATGAAAAATATTTAGGATCTTATTGGTGAACTCTCCTGGGACCTAATCAAATAGAGGAATAGGATTATGTAGAAGTAGGCAGGAAGAACCAGGCCAGGACAAAACAGTCCAGGGACAGGCACTAATGGTATAGATAATCTTTTTTTTTTCCCATACAATTTGGAGGATTTGACTATAACCTTTGCACCTTTTTGATTCATCCAGCCTGAAAAGGTTGTGCCAACATGAGTGTATCTGACCAAGTATTGGAATGTCTTCTGTAGTGAAAAAAGAAATAGATGATAGTGGAAATGAAGGTGAAGACATATGATGGCTAACCTGGTGATTAACTAAACAGATAAAAAGACCCAATAATCTGTAGATATAAGGAAAAAAATATTGAGTGTTATATTAGTCTGTTTTCACCCTTGCTACAACAAAGTACCAGAGACTGTATACTTAATAAAGAAAATATGTTTATTTAGCTCACAGTTTTACAGATTCAAAAGTGTGGTATGAGGATCTGCTCAGTTCGGGTAAGGGCCTCATGGTGAATGAAATCACAATGGCAGAAATGCATGCTAAAATTATCACAGGCCAACAAAGGAAACCAGAGAGGGTGGAGATGGGCCAGTCTTCTTTCTCTTTTATAACAACCCAGTCCTGCAGTAACTAAATGTTACAAATCTATTACATTAATCCTTTCTGAGGGAAGCACCTCCAATGACCTAATTACATTGCTCTAAATGAAACCTCTTTAAAGGTTCTAACACCTCCCAAAATTGCGACAATTAGGGCTAAGCTTCTAGAACATAAACTCTGGGGGATAGCCTCAGACTATATCCAACCTCAGCCTCCATTTTACTTCTGGAGTAATATCCTAAAGCACAAAGACACTCATCCCTGTCTAAGATCCCAAACTTGGCATTCAAAACCTTCCATTGACTCATCTTCTTACAGTGCTCATCTACAAAATCTGCTTTAGACATGTTCTGTACGTCTCATCCCTTTTTCCTCATTTTTTTCTTTAAATTTTTGAAAATAATAATAATTATTTTTTGTACTGAAAATTGAACCTAGGTGTACTCTATATCCCCAGACTTATTTATTTATTTATTTATCTATCTATTCTTGAGACAGAGTCTCTTGCTGGTCTGGCTTCTCACTTGTAATCCTCCTGCCTCCTATTGAAATTACAGATTTTAGGATCTAGAAAAAAACAAGGACACTTGTCCTATAGAGACTTCAGAAAAGAAGAAAATCCTACTGACAATTTAATTTTTCACCATGACACGTCACAGTGCTGAATCACAGAACTGTAAAATAATTTGTGTTAAGTCAAAATAAATAAATTTATTAATTTAATTGTAATAATTTATGTCCCATATGAAAATTCATGTATACAGTGTGTAATGATCAAATAAGAATACTTAACATTTCCATATCCTTAAACATTTTAAATGTTTGGATTAACAGGTAATAATTTTACATGTTTATTGGGATAATAATAAGATATTTCAAAACATGCATATGAGATGTACTGATCGAATCAGGGTAATTAACATTTCCATCTCCTTATTATTTATTTTGTATGTGGAGCATTTGAGCTTCTCCTTTCTAGTTATTCATAAAATATATAATAGGTTATTTTGAACTATAGTTCTGCTGCTCTGAACAACACTAGAATTTATTATTTCTACCTGTGTTGGAGATATGAATAGACACTTCTCAAAAGAAGAAATTCAAATGACCAACACATTTATGAAAAAAAATGCTCAACATCATTAGCTGACAGGAAAGTGCAAGTCAAAGCCACAATATCATTTCATCCCAGTTAGAACAGCTATTATGAAAAAGACAAAAAAATAACAAATGTTGAAGAGGATGTGGTGAAAATGGAACTCTCAATACACCATAGATAGGAATGTAAATTAGTACAGCCTCTATGGAATTCAGTACAGAGGTTCCTCAGAAATATAGAAATAGAACTACCTACCCTATTATCCAGCAGAAATGTAATGCAGAAAGGTAAATTCCACATGTTCTTGCATATATGTGGGCATTAAAAAGTTGATTAGGATGTATTATAGTGATTACTAGAGGCTGGGAAGAATCAGGTGGGGGTTAGGGAGGGGTTAGATAATGGATAACTAAACACTTCTTCTTGAAACACACCCTTCACATGTTTGCATACTCAAGATTCCTCAATAATAGCGGTAAAGCCACAACTTGAACCCAGACCTTCTAACTCGAGAATTAGTGCTCTTTCCATTTCATTATGCTTCTTGATTAATTTACTTATGCTTTGTGAACATGCACTATTATGTTAATAAATAACAATAATATACAATTGTTAATGTTCATCAAGAACAAACCATATTCAAAAGTTTTGATATACATCTATCTCACTTAATTATCACAAAATTCCAAAGAAATGAGTGTTATTTTTCAGATAAGGAAACTGGTGTTAAGAAAAATTAAGTCATTAGCCCAAGATTTTCCAGATAGCAAGTTGCAGAAATTAGATCCAAAGCCAAATGTCTGACTGACTTCAGAGCCTGTGCTCATAAATAATACTTTAAACTGTGTTTTTGAAGGATACTTTTGAACAACCATGGATGGAGCATATGATTTGGTTTGTATCTCAAAGAAGAGGAATGGTCTTCATAAGCAGCAGTACTTCATGACTGACGGTGAACATCTGTGAAATAGATGAATGAAAAGAAGGGTAGTCTATGTTTGGGAAACAATTTCATCTGTTGGAATCTACCACTCCCTAGGAAGAGGCAACCCGTCTCTGGTCTCACTAATTTGTGTTCCATTCTTAATCCAGACCATATGTCTCAGGAAATGCACGTGGAATGAATAGGCAGCTGCGTGGAGACTAAAGATTTTAAGTAGTAATGGAGGGCTGTGTTATGCATGGCCCTACAGGTATATTTTGAAATTGCTTTATAAAAAGAGGAATTCTACAGACTCTGAATACAGAAACCCCTACTATTGCACTATTGCTTTGATGGGTTCTAGGTTTTTTCATTAGTCCATAATTAATAGTGTGACTATACCAAATCTGAATTCATTGTTATGTTAATGGGAAAGTGACAAGAAGGCATTTTCCATCTCTGAGACTTAATCCTTTAGAGGCATATTAATAAACTGGAACTTTTTCAGAGGAAAAAATGTTAAATTATGAAAGGGCCAGACACCATAGCCCATGAAGAATGATAGGGCTGGCAGTGTTTGGTGAAAGGAGGCAATAACTCATGGAGGTCTGAATTGATATTCTCATCTTTGACTCTTCCCTCTCTCTAATGCCCCAAATCCAGTCATTGGTCATGTGGTTCTTCCTTTAGAATATCTTTCAAAATATGATAAAAATGGAAAATGATGCAATAAAATAATTCACAAAGAGAAGTTTGAATGGTTTATTAGTATATGAAAAGACATTCAATTTATCTGGTGAATGGAAAAGTGTATGTTAAAACAATGCTCACTTTATATGGATAAGATTGACAAAAATTAGAAAGAGGTAAAACAACAATTGATGATCATATGTGCAAATAGGAATATTCAGATACTACAGATGGGAATCTAAACTGAAGAGCTCTCTGGAAATATATTATGAGATTACATGTGGGTTAATCCTTCAACTTTCTTTGAGTTTATTCTGCTTTTTGTTTTCTAACTTCTTAAGTTGGGTGCTTGTCTAATTGACTTTGAGCCATATGACTTGTATAATATAGGCATTTCCTGCTAAAATTTTCTGACATAGCTTTAGTTTAGCTATGTAGTGTTAGCATTGTTTTATGGTTTGAAATATTTTTATATTTCCCACTGATGTCTTCTTACACTTGTAAGTTGTTTATAAGTGTTTTTCCATTTCTAAATCTCTCTTTAATTATATTTTACTATTGATTTCTATATTAATGGTATCCTGCTGAACTGCACACATCTGTAATCCCTGCAGCTCAGGAGGCTGAGGCAGGAGGATCGAGAGTTCAAAGTCAGCCTCAGCAAAAAGTGAGGTGCTATGCAACTCAGTGAGACTCTGTCTCTAAATAAAATACAAAATAGGGCTGGGGATGTGGCTCAGTGGTCAAGTACCCTTGAGTTCAATCCCTAGTACATAATAATAATAATAATAATATAATCATAATATTCTCCAATGGTTGAATGATAAAATCTGTATATACTGATCACATACCAACGCTATTTTTTTTTTTAATTTTAAGACAGGGTCTCCCTAAGTTGCTTAGGGCCTCACTATATTGCTGAGGTTTTTCTTGAACTTGTGATCCTCCTGCCTCAGGCTCCTGAGCTGCCAGGATTACAGGTGTGTGCCACTGCACCCAACAATTCTTCTGTATCTTAATTGCCTTTTTATTTGTTTCATTAATACTGAGAGAGATGTGTTAAATTTCTTATGGTGATAGTAAAATTTGTCAATTTCTTCAAGTACATCTATGATTTTTCTTTATAAATTTTGAGCCTATGTATATATATATATAAATTTATAATTGCTACATATTACTGGTGAATTGATCATTTAATTACTATGTAACAATCATCTTCATATCAACTATGTTTTTTTGCTTTACAGTAGCTTTTGATTCATATAAATATATCCACAATGACTTTTTTGTTGCTGCTAGTATTTATTTGTTATATATTTCCCATACTTTGGCATTCACCTTTTCCATCCCCTTATGTTTCAGGTTCATCTCTTGTGAACTTCAGGTAGCAGGATTAAAAAAAACAATCAGATGATTTTTGTCTTTTAAGTAGGCAATAAATATAAATACACACTTTAAATATAAGTGTGTATTTATATTTATGGTGATTAGTGATAATTTTTATTTATTTCTATGAACTCATGCATTTTTTATTTATTCCATTTATTCTATATCCCACTTTTCCCTGCCCTTTTCACCATATATGATGGTCAATTTCAGTATCAATTTGACTAGTTTAAGAGATACACAGATAGCTGGTAAAACACTATTCTGAGGTATGTCTATAATGGTGTTTCGAGAAGAAATTGATATTTGTATCAATGGATTGAGTTAAGAATATCTACCTCTCCCATACAATCCATTGAGGGTCCAGATAAAACAAAAAGGCAGAGGAAATGAACCCCTGCCCCTCCTTCCCAAAGCTGAGACACCTATATTCTCCTGCCCTTGGACATCAGAACTCCAGTTTCCTAATCTTCAAACTCTGGATGTGCACCAGAGAGTCCCTATGTTTTTAGGCCTTTGGCCTCAGAGCAAGAGTTACACCATTAGCTCCCTGCTTCTCAGTCTTTCACACATGGCCTGAACTACACCTGTGGCTTCCCTGGTTTTTCAACTTGCAAATGGCACGTGGTGGGACTTCTAAGCCTCCATAATCGTGTAAGCAAATTGCCACAATAAATTTATCTTCTATCTATCTATCTATCTATCTATCTATCTATCTATCTATCTATCTATCTATCATCTATCTCCTATTGGTTCTACTTCTTTGGAGAATCCTAACTAATATATAATATTTTAGAATGATTGAAGATTTTTTCTTTTGTTTTCCATATTTTTCCATTTATTGTTTGGAACTTATGTTTTGTCTATTCTTTTAGTGTCTGCACTATTTTAACTTGCATATTTAACTAACAAAACTCAAATTTGGTTTATGTTTAAACTCTCTTCACAAACTTTAAGAGGATCATATGATATTTTAACTTTAATCATCCAATTCTAACCTGTAGGCTATTTTTGTCTGATATTTTAATTCCATCTTATTTCTACTCCCTTTAAATTTTGACAAAGTTTTAGTTTTATACAGTCAATGCATGTTTAAACTTACCTAAATATCTGCCAACATCTGCTCAGTTCTCCTTATGAATCTTATAACATTCACCTTTCCATCCACTTCAATTTCATTCTGTAGAAAAAAAATGTTTATTGGTGTCAAATTCTGTTTTTGCTTATCCCAAAGTGTTCTAGTCCTTAATTAATTCTTCTTTTGAAAGATAGTTTTACTAGATATATAATTCTAGATGGGGGGGTTATTTTCTTTAGCATATCAAGGTAGTTCTACTGCTTCTTTATTTCATTACCACTTTTAAGCAGTCACCCATCAGTCTAATTTCCATTCATTTGTAGACTATCTTTAATCTTTCATTGAATTTCATTTATTTCCTCTTTTGGGAGAGAAAGGAAGGGTTCTGTAGTTTCACTATGTTACCAGTTATAGATTGCCCTTTATTTATTTTGCTAGAGGTTTATTAGGCTTCTTGACTCTAAGGATTGATATCTTTCAATGGTTCTTGAAAATTTTCAGACATCGTACATTCAAATATAGCTTCCTTCCTATTGTCTCTATTGCCTACGTTAGCCTAAGTGATTCCCCCCATGTCTATTAACCTCTCTTTCACACTTTCCACTTCTTTATCAGTATGTCTTTTAATCTAGATTATTTCTTTGGCATTACTGTCTAGTTCATGAATTCTTTTTAAATTTGTATCCAATCGGCAGTTTTAATCTGTTATTTGAATACTTAATGTCAATTATTTTATTTTTATTTCTAGAAGTTATATAAAATTTCTTTTCAAAACTTCTTAGACTATTTTTTAATGGTCTCTTATTTCTTATATTTTGAAGCCTCAATTATTCCTTAACATATTAAATTGTTTTAGTTATTTTATATCATTTAACTACTAATACCAGCATCTAAAGATATGAGACCTGATAATGTTTTCTTAATTTTTGTTTTTAGTTGTAGATGGACACAATAACTTTATTTTATTTATTTATTTTTATGTAGTCCTGAAGATCAAACCCAGTGCCTCACATGTACTAGGCAAGTGCTCTACCACTGACTCACAACCCCAGCCCTCGATAATGTTTTTATTTATTTTTTTTCATATTTTTATTGATGCATTACAGTTGTGATTCTGCTTTTTATTATTTTTACTGGCTCTCGCTCATGGTCCCTTCAATTTGAGATTATCATTTTTCTTGGAATTTTTTCTGTGGAAATTATTTGACGTATTTCTCCAGAGAGGATTTGAGCTGAAATCAGCATTTTTCTGATACAGGGGACACTTCCAACCCAAGAACACTTTAAATTAAAATTTTGCTTGTCTATTGGGCATGAGTTTAGGACTTCTTTAAAAGTCAACTTATGGTTATGTGATCACAGAGGAAATTTTAAGTTTTTCTTACATAGTATCAAGATTGAGACAAGCAATGTCCTTGCTATTCTCATCTACACAATGTTTTTGTTCTCATTATACATTCAGGGTGTCATTTATTCATTCATTCATTCATTCATTCATTCATTCTAAATCTGAACTTACAGGCACATTACAACTGAACTACACCCTCACGCTCTTTTTACTTTATTTTAAAATAGGATCTCACTAGATTGCTGAGGTTGGCCTTGAATTTGTGATCCTCCTGCCTTGGACTGCCAAATGGGCGGGATTCCAGTATGTGCCACTGTGCCCATCAAGGGTGCCAACTTTATATAGGGATCTCCTATTAGACTCTATATTATAAATAGGCCTTAGACGTTAATTTTTTCTCCTAATTTTTATCCATGTTTTAATAGTAACCCTCAAAGCAAAAGCCAACCTTGGCATCTATATACCTCCTAGGGTTGTTATTTTATTTTATTTTTCTGGGTTCTGGGTATTAGACCCAGGATCTCATACATGTTAGAAAAGCACTCTACCACTAAGCTACATCCCCAGATCTTTTTTATTTTTATTTTGAGACAGGGTCTCACTAAGTTACTGAGAACTTCTGATCCTCCTGCCTCAGCCTCTGGAGTTGCTCATATTAATGTTGTGCACCACCACTCCCAGCTAAATTTTACTTTTGACCTCTGTGGTTTACTTTTTTTATCAGTTTCATTATGTGTTTAAAATATTTAGACAATATTTTAAAGCATTTAGTTAATTCATATGGAAGGATAAGCCAAGATATTTAATCTGCCAGACTACCAGAAATGAAAGTCTCAAATTAAATGTATGTTTAACCTATGGTTCAACAATTCTATTCCTGGATGTATGTCTAGAAAAAACTTTAGTAAAGACTCATAAGCAAACACAAAGATTGTTGTCATTGAATTTTTTTGTGGCAAAACTTTTGTTCCTAACAACGGTGCCACCACTACATTCCAAATAAAGAGGCTCTAGCTTATTAGACTTATTAGTATAGCAATAAATGATTTCAAGTAATAATATCCAATGCTGATAAATCTGCATAAAGCAGTCATCATAACATACTCTTAGAAACCTTATAAATCATTTATTAGAACCTTTGGAAAAGTATCATGGCAATATGCAATAAGTCAAAAGCAAGCTCATTTTCTATGATCCAGCAATTCCAATTTTTTGTTACTGGGGATCGAACCCAGAGCCTTGCACATACTAGGCAAGTGTTCTACCATTGAGTCATGTCCCCACATCCCCACCCCTGATTCAGCAATTTTAATACACAGAAATATATCTCAAGAAATGATGCTAAAAGGTACAGAAAAGCTCTGTGTACAGGGATACTCATTGCAGCCTTATTGGTAAAGAAAAGGAAACAACAAAATGGTGCACCATTAAGAAAATTGCTTAATTTTGTTGTGTCAACAGAATGGAGCATTAGGAAGCCTTGAGAAAACATAATTGGAAAAACTATACAGGTATATGATAGAATACGTGGTAGAATGGTAAGTGAAAATATCATGCACCATATGTCCCAGTCATTCTGGGTTGCAGCCCATTTAAAATATGTATATTTATGGATAGCAATGAGCAAACATGAACAGAGTGGAATTAAAGTGGTAGGATTAAATCCACTTTCATTTTTATTGTTATAAATATATTTTCTTTAATGTTCTTAGATGTGATCTTTTCAATACCAAAAGAAAAAAAATCATACAATAATAATTCTCTTTTCCTCAGGAGGAGCTTTTATTTCAAGCCTCCATAGTATTGAACAGTGGCCTTCTTAAAGGGTGAGACTGATAACAGAGGTCCTGGCTGTGGAAACTCCATCCATGCAGACAGGGATTTTTTTTCACGGCTTATACTTTTCTTGGGAGGAAAATTCAGTAAGCCTTTTGGATCATCCCTTTAAGCTTCCTAATGTGTCGTTTACCTTCTTGTTTCCCTTTTTTTTTTTTTTTTTTTTTTTTTTAGTGGTTCTCAGGATCTCATGCATGCTAAGCAAGCACTCTACCAATGAGCTATATACCCAGACCTTAATGTGCTATTTAAATTAAGCAGTGTGAAATCATGGCTTATTCTTGGACAAGGAGATTATGATGGATTTAAGGTCAAGCCCCTGATTTGCTCTGTGACCCTTGGCAGCATCACTTTTTCCATCTTTGAAATGGATATGTATGAAAGGGTTACATAAACTATACAGCAAATTAAATGTGTGAGATGCAGACAAAGCTAAAAACAATTGTTTTCTTGATTCAAATGTGAAAACTCTATCCTTTGTCTCATTGAGGCATGATTGGAAGGTACTTTTTCATGAAGAAGTTTTGTACTGCTTTGTTTCTAACAGAATCTGCATGGAGAGGTTCTTTACCCTGTAGAAGCTAGTTAAAATAATATTTCTGGGTTCCACTCCAGACTCAATAAATCAGACTTTCTGAAGGTAGATCTCAGTAATCTGGCTTGACAGACAACCCAGGTGATTCTCAGTGTGTGTGGGAATCCAAAACCATGGTGCTCACATTTTAGTTCTGTAGCCTAAAAGGGAGCCCAGCCAGGCTAGGCATAGTGCGAGTTCTTAAAATGCTAGTTAATGGCTCAATACCACAGCAACCATATTCTATTTCCAAAGGTCTATCCTGGGAAAGGAAAATGAAATCCAGGTGCTCTCTGCCAGATTTAGCTCTTTCTTAATGCCTTTTCTGCCTTGCCAAGTTTAAACAATACCATTATATATTTTATTAAAAAGCATTAAATAGATTTAATTCAACATAAAATGCACCCCGTTTGAAGTACAGAATTAAGTGGCTTTTAATGTATTTACAGAGTTGTAACACCGTTACCATTATCAAATTTCAGAATATTTTCATCATCCCTGCCTCCAAATCCCTGTACCCATAGCACGCATTCCACATTTCCCCATACCTACAAGCCCTGGCAACCATTAATCTGCTTTCTGTCTGTATAGATTTTCCTATTCTGGTTATTTCCTATAAATATAATTAGACAATAAGTGACCTTTGGTCTGTCTTGTTTCACTTAGCATTATGTTTTCAAGGATCATCCACGTTGTACAATGCATCAGAACTTTATTCTTTTTTTGCAGCTGAATAATATTTCAGTGTATGGATATACTGCAATTTGTTTATTCATCAGTTGATAAACATTTGGCTTGTTTTCTCTTATTGCCCATTACAAATAATGATATGATAAATATTGAAGTAGAAGTCTGTGTGTGGACATATATTTTCAGTTCTCTAGTATATAAACTAAGGAGCAGAATTTCCAAGTCATATGACAAGTCTATTTTAATATCCGGAGGTACTGCAAAGCTGTTTTCTAAAATGACTGCAATATTTTACATTCCTGCCAACAGTCTATATTGTTATCTTCTTTTGTATTTCCCTGGGGATTGCAAATAACACATTTTAATTTATAAAAATCTAGTTCAGATCAATACCAAATTAATTTCAATATAGACAAAAATTTGTGCTTATTATATACCTCATTTACTTTTGTCCTCTTTTGTGTTATTAATGTCATTAAAATCCCATGCTTATACATTATAAGCCCATCAATATTTATAAATATTACTTTATGAAGTTATACATTAAATCAGATGAAGAAAAGTGTTACAAATAAAAAATATGTTTATACTTCCTTTTAATGTAATTACTTTTTCTAGTACTCTCCATTAATGGGTGTAGATTTGCATTACTCTCAAATGTCTTTTCATTTTACCATGAAAGACTACCTTTAGTGTTTCTTTTACAGTTGTTCTGCTAGTGATGAAGTCCCCCCTCTCTGCTCCAGAAATGTCTTACCTTCTCCTTTTTATTTCTTGAAGACGTATTTTTTTTAATTTTAATTTTAATTTTTTATTGTTGGTTGTTCAAAACATTACATAGTTCTTGATATATCATCTTTCACACTTTGCTTCAAGTGGGTTATGAACTCCCATTTTTAGCCCATATACAGATTGCAGAATCACATCAATTACACATCCATTGATTTACATATTGCCATACTAGTGACTGTCGTGTTCTGCTACCTTTCCTATCCTCTACTATCCCCCCTCCCCTCCCCTCCCCTCTTCTCTCTCTACCCCCTCTACTGACCTTCATTTCTCCCCCTTGTATTATTTTTCCCTTTCCCCTCATTTCCTCTTGTATGTTCTTTTGTATAACCCTGAGGGTCTCCTTCCATTTCCATGCAATTTCCCTTTTCTCTCCCTTTCCCTCCCACCTCTCATCCCTGTTTAATGTTAATCTTCTTCTCATGCTCTTCGTCCCTACTCTGTTCTTAGTTACTCTCCTTATATCAAAGAAGACATTTGGCATTTGTTTTTTAGGGATTGGCTAGCTTCACTTAGCATAATCTGCTCTAGTGCCATCCATTTCCCTGCAAATTCTATGATTTTGTCATTTTTTAATGCAGAGTAATACTCCATTGTGTATAAATGCCACATTTTTTAAATCCATTCGTCTATTGAAGGGCATCTGGGTTGGTTCCACAGTCTTGCTATTGTGAATTGAGCTGCTATGAATATCAATGTAGCAGTGTCCCTGTAGCATGCTCTTTTTAGGTCTTTAGGGAATAGACCAAGAAGGGGAATAGCTGGGTCAAATGGTGGTTCCATTCCCAGCTTTCCAAGAAATCTCCATACTGCTTTCCAAATTGGCTGCACCAATTTGCAGTCCCACCAGCAATGTACAAGTGTACCCTTTTCCCCACATCCTCGCCAGCACTTGTTGTTGTTTGACTTCATAATGGCTGCCAATCTTACTGGAGTGAGATGGTATCTTAGGGTGGTTTTGATTTGCATTTCTCTGACTGCTAGAGATGGTGAGCATTTTTTCATGTACTTGTTGATTG
Source organism: Marmota flaviventris (assembly GCF_047511675.1). Lineage (NCBI taxonomy): Eukaryota > Metazoa > Chordata > Mammalia > Rodentia > Sciuridae > Marmota > Marmota flaviventris. The sequence continues at coordinate 61,537,874 of NC_092518.1, read as the reverse complement.
ATTGTATGTCCTCCTCTGAGAAGTGTCTGTTCAGGTCCTTGGCCCATTTGTTGATTGGGTTGTTTGTTATCTTATTGTCTAATTTTTGGAGTTCTTTGTATACTCTGGATATTAGGGCTCTATCTGAAGTGTGAGGAGTAAAGATTTGTTCCCAGGATGTAGGCTCTCTATTTACCTCTCTTATTGTTTCTTTAGCTGAGAAAAAACTTTTTAGTTTGAGTAAGTCCCATTTGTTGATTCTAGTTATTAACTTTTGTGCTATGGGTGTTCTATTGAGGAATTTGGAGCCCGACCCCACAGTATGTAGATCGTAGCCAACTTTTTCTTCTATCAGACGGCGTGTCTCTGATTTGATATCAAGCTCCTTGATCCATTTTGAATTAACTTTTGTGCATGGCGAGAGAAAGGGATTCAGTTTCATTTTGTTGCATATGGATTTCCAGTTTTCCCAGCACCATTTGTTGAAGATGCTATCCTTCCTCCATTGCATGCTTTTAGCCCCTTTATCAAATATAAGATAGTTGTAGTTTTGTGGATTGGTTTCTGTGTCCTCTATTCTGTACCATTGGTCCACCCGCCTGTTTTGGTACCAGTACCATGCTGTTTTTGTTACTATTGCTCTGTAGTATAGTTTGAAGTCTGGTATCGCTATACCTCCTGATTCACACTTCCTGCTTAGCATTGTTTTTGCTATTCTGGGTCTTTTATTTTTCCATATGAATTTCATGATTGCTTTCTCTATTTCTACAAGAAATGCCCTTGGGATTTTGATTGGCATTGCATTAAACCTATAGAGAACTTTTGGTAATATCGCCATTTTGATGCTGTTAGTTCTGCCTATCCATGAACAGGGTATATTTTTCCATCTTCTAAGATCTTCTTCTATTTCTCTCTTTAGGGTTCTGTAGTTTTCATTGTATAAGTCTTTCACCTCTTTTGTTAGGTTGATTCCCAAGTATTTTATTTTTTTTGAGGATATTGTGAATGGAGTGGTTGTCCTCATTTCCATTTCAGAGGATTTGTCGCTGATATACAGGAATGCCTTTGATTTATGCGTGTTGATTTTATATCCTGCCACTTTGCTGAATTCATTTATTAGCTCTAATAGTTTCTTTGTAGAGCCTTTTGGGTCTGCTAGGTATAGAATCATATCATCTGCAAATAGTGATAATTTAAGTTCTTCTTTTCCTATTTTCATGCCTTTAATTTCTTTCGTCTGTCTAATTGCTCTGGCCAGTGTTTCGAGAACTATGTTGAACAGAAGTGGTGAAAGAGGGCATCCCTGTCTTGTTCCAGATTTTAGAGGGAATGCCTTCAATTTTTCTCCATTCAGAATGATGCTAGCCTGAGGCTTAGCATAGATTGCTTTTACAATATTGAGGTATGTTCCTGTTATCCCTAGTTTTTCTAGAGTTTTGAACATAAAGGGATGCTGTACTTTGTCGAATGCTTTTTCCGCATCTATCGAGATGATCATATGGTTCTTATTTTTAAGTCTATTGATGTGGTGAATAACATTTATTGATTTCCGTATATTGAACCAGCCTTGCATCCCAGGGATGAATCCTACTTGATCATGGTGCACAATTTTTTTGATATGTTTTTGTATCCGATTCGCCAGAATTTTATTGAGGATTTTTGCATCTAGGTTCATTAGAGATATTGGTCTGAAGTTTTCTTTCTTTGAAGTGTCTTTGTCTGGTTTAGGTATCAGGGTGATGTTGGCCTCATAGAATGAATTTGGAAGTTCTCCCTCTTTTTCTATTTCCTGAAGTAGCTTGAAAAGTATTGGTATTAGTTCCTCTTTAAAGGTTTTGTAAAATTCTGCTGTATACCCATCCGGTCCTGGGCTTTTCTTAGTTGGTAGTCTTTTGATGGTTTCTTCTATTTCCTCAATTGATATTGGTCTGTTTAGGTTGTCTATATCCTCCTGACTCAATCTGGGCAGATCATATGACTTAAGAAATTTATCTATACCTTCACTATCTTCTAATTTATTGGAGTATAAGGATTCAAAATAATTTTTGATTATCTTCTGTATTTCTGAAGTGTCTGTTGTGATATTGCCTTTTTCATCCCGTATGCTAGTAATTTGAGTTCTCTCTCTTCTTCTCTTCGCTAGCATGGCTAAGGGTCTGTCGATTTTGTTTATTTTTTTCAAAGAACCAACTTTTAGTTTTGTCAATTTTTTCAATTGTTTCTTTTGTTTCGATTTCATTAATTTCAGCTCTGATTTTCATTATTTCTTGCCTTCTACTTCTTTTGCTGTTGTTTTGCTCTTCTTTTTCAAGGATTTTGAGATGAAGTATGAGATCATTTATTTGTTGGTTTTTTCTTTTTTTAAGGAATGAACTCCAAGCAATGAATTTTCTTCTTAGAACTGCTTTCAATGTGTCCCATAGATTCCGATATGTTGTGTCTGTGTTTTCATTAATCTCTAAGAATTTTTTAATTTCCTCCTTGATGTCTTCTATAACCCATTGATCATTCAGTAACCTATTATTCATTCTCCAAGTGATGTATGCTTTTTCCTTCCTTCTTTTATAGTTGATTTTCAGTTTCATTCCATTATGATCAGATAGGATGCATGGTATTATCTCTACTCCTTTATATTGTCTAAGAGTTGCCCTGTGACATAATATATGATCTATTTTTGAGAAGGATCCATGTGCTGCTGAGAAAAAAGTGTAACTGCTTGATGTTGGGTGGTATACTCTATATATGTCAATTAAGTCTAGGTTATTAATTGTGTTATTGAGTTCTATAGTTTCCTTATTCAACTTTTGTTTGGAAGATCTGTCCAGTGGCGAGAGAGGTGTGTTGAAGTCTCCCATGATTATTGTATGGTGGTCTATTAGACACTTGAACTTGAGAAGAGTTTGTTTGATGAACATAGCTGCACCATTGTTTGGGGCATATATATTTATGATTGTTATTTCTTGTTGGTGTATGGTTCCCTTGAGCAGTATGTAGTGTCCCTCTTTATCCCTTTTGATTAACTTTGGCTTGAAATCTATTTTATTTGTTATGAGTATGGACACTCCTGCTTGTTTCCGAAGTCCATATGAGTGATATGATTTTTCCCAACCTTTCACCTTCAGCCTATGTATGTCGTTTCCTATCAAATGCGTCTCCTGTAGGCAGCATATTGTTGGGTCTTGTTTTGTGATCCATTCTACTAGCCTGTGTCTCTTAATTGGTGAGTTTAAGCCATTAACATTTAGGGTTATTATTGAGATATGGGTTGTTGTTCCAGCCATATTTGTTTATTTATGTTACTAAACATGGTTTGTTTTCCTCTTTGATTATCCCCCCCCCCTTTACTGTCATACCTCCCACTGTTGGTTTTCATTGTTATTTTCCATTTCCTCTTCCTGTAATGTTTTGCCGAGGATGTTTTGAAGAGATGGTTTTCTAGCTGCATATTCTTTTAACTTTTGTTTGTCGTGGAAGGTTTTAATTTCATCTTCCATCCTGAAGCTTAATTTCGCTGGATACACAATTCTTGGTTGGAACCCATTTTCTTTCAGTGTTTGAAATATGTTATTCCAGGATCTTCTAGCTTTCAGAGTCTGTGTTGAAAGATCAGCTGTTATCCTGATTGGCTTACCCCTAAATGTAATCTGCTTCCTTTCTCTTGTAGCTTTTAAAATTCTCTCCTTATTCTGTATGTTGGGCATCTTCATTATAATGTGTCTACGTGTGGATCTCTTATGATTTTGCACATCTGGCGTCCTGTAGGCTTCTAGGATTTGGGATTCTGTCTCATTCTTCAAGTCTGGGAAGTTTTCTCATATTATTTCATTGAATAGATTGCTCATTCCTTTGGTTTGGAGTTCTGTACCTTCCTGTATCCCAATGACTCTTAAGTTTGGTCTCTTAATGTTATCCCATATTTCTTGGATGTTCTGCTCATGGTTTCTTAACAGTCTTGCTGAGCTGTCTATGTTCTTTTCCAGTTGAAATACTTTGTCTTCATTGTCTGATGTTCTATCTTCTAAGTGTTCTACTCTGCTGGTAGTATTCTCCATTGAGTTTTTAAGTTGGTTTATTGCTTCCTGCATTTCTAGGATTTCTGTTTGTTTGTTTTTTATAACCTCTATCTCCCTGTATAGTTGATCCTTTGCTTCCTGGATTTGTTTGTGTAATTCCTTGTCGAAGTGATCTTTCATTGTCTGATTTTGCTGTCTAATGTCTTCCTTGATACTCCAGATCATCTGAAGCATGTATATCCTGAATTCTTTATCTGACATTCCATCTGCTGCAGCTGTTACCTCTTCTAAAGTTGAGTTGACCTGCATTGCTTGTAGTCCTTTCTTTCCTTGTCTTTTCATACTGCTTGCGTTTCTTTCTTCTTGGTGAAACTGTTGTGTTTTTGAAATTTCCCCCCCCCCTATATATTTATATTGCTCTTGTATAGTTGAAAAGTCTCCCTTGCAGGTGCGGGCGGGGGCTCTGCTCTGCCCCTCCTCCAATTGGTGTGAGGTGTCTACCATGCCTGCGGACCCCTGGGCCTGATCCGCCGTTCTGTCGCAGGTCTGCTACCTTGCAGGTGGGGGGCGAAGGCTCTGCCCTGCCCCTCCTACCACGCCCGGGGACCGCTAGGCCTGATCTGCAGGTTGGTCGCCTGTCTGCCCACCTTGCGGGCACGGGTGGCAGTTCCGCTCCGCCCCCACTCCAATTGGGGTCACTTGACCACCACACAGGCGGGCCGCTGGGCCTGATCTGGGCGCGGGCGAAGGCTCTCCTCTGCCCCTACTCCAGTTGGGGTGAAGTGTGTACCATGCTGGCAGGCCGCTGGGCCTGATCCGCCGGTCTGTCGCAGGTCTGCTTACCTTGCTGGTGCGGGCGGCGGCTCTGCCCTGCCCCTCCTACCACGCCCGCAGACCGCTGAGCCTGATCTGCAGGTTGGTCGCAGGTCTGCCTACCTTGTGGGCGCGGGCGGCGGCCCCACTCCTCCCCTCTGGCTCGACGACAAAGCGAGAGAGACTCGGGTATCTGTGACTCACCCTCCCTACCAGGAGACCAACTGTTTCCGTCACCTCTGGCACCGATGAAGTTCTCTCCTCGGCCCGCTCTCCGATGACATCAGATCTCTGCCATGCTGGCATCCCCTGTTCTATGGCTGAATCCCATTTTCTTCTCTTCCAATAGGCGGAGCTGTGCCCTCTGAGCCGAGCTTCTGCCCTCTATGTGCTGACAGAAATCCCTGTAAGGTGGCTCCTGGGAGTCTCTCAATCCTGTTAGTCCAGAGCCCTTTCACTTATTGAAGACGTATTTTTACTTGATCTTGGACTTCTCATTACTCCCTGATTGCATAAACTGTAACTCTGTATACATTTTTAGTTTATATGGACTGTCCTGTTTTTAATATCTACTCTTACCCTTAGTGCAACTTCATTTCCAACCTTTTCTTTTTCTTGCTTTCTTATGGAGGTAAAATTCATATAAAATAAATCAGTTTAAAGTGTACAATTCAGTGACATTTATTACACTCAAAATGTTACACAACTGGCAAACTCTATCTGGGTCCAAAATATTTTATTATCCCAAAAGGAAACCTCACACCCATTAAGCAGTCATTTCCATTTCCCCATCCTCCTAGTCCCTACAAACCACTAATCTTTTTGTCTCTGTGGTTTACCTATTCTGCATATTTCATATAAATCAAATTATACATTAAGTGAGCATTTGTATATGATTTATTTCACTTACCATCATGTTTCCAAGGTTTAGCCATGCTACAGCCTGTAACAGTACTTCATTCTTTTTATTGCCAAATAATACTCCTCTGCATGAATATGCTGTATGTTATTATCCATGCATCAGTTGGTGAGCATTTAGGTTACTTCCATATTTTGGCTATTATGAATAATGTTGCTGTGAACAATCATGTACAAGTTTTTGTGTAAGCATGTTTTAAATCCCTAAGGATAAATGACTAAAAATCCCTAAGGATAAATGACTACAATTGCTAGGAACTCCCTATTAAATAACATCCCCTTTTTAATGGGAATTGAACCCAGGGATGCTTTACCACTGAGCTCCATCTCCAGCCTTTTTATTTTTTATTTTGAGAAAGGGTATTGCTAAGTTACTGAAGCTGGCCTTGTAATTGTGATCCTCCTGCCTTGCCTTCCAAATTTCTTGGATTATAGGTGCATGTCACCATGCCTAGTTCTTTTCCCATTTTTTTTTTAAATTTAGATGGTGATGGATCTTTGTTTTATTCATTTATTTATATGTGGTGCTGAGAATCAAACCCAGTGCCTCACACATGCTAGGCAAGCACTCTACCACTGAGACACAACCCTAGCCCATTCTTTTCTCATTTTTAATTGGGTTTTATTTTTGGTTTTGAGCTGTAAGAATTCCTATATATTAGAAATATTAGACCAATATTATACTATTTGCAAATACTTCCTTCCATTAAATAGATTGCCTTTTTACTTTCTTAATAGTGTCATTTGAAGGGAAAAGTTTTTAATTTTGATAAAGTTTAACTTATCTGTTTTTTTCTTTTGATACTTATGCTTTTGATGTCATTCCTAAGAATCCATTGCCAAATCTAAGATCTACCCTGTGTTTTCTTTTAAGAGTTTTACAGCTTTATCTTATTCTTTTAGGTCTTTGATCCATTTTGAGTTAATTTTTAATATTATGTGAAGTAGGAGATAATTTCATTCTTCTGCAAGTGGCTAATTTTCCCAATTCCACTTGTTGAAGAGACTATTCTTTTCCTATAGAATGCTTTTGGTAGCCTGGTCAAAATCAATTACTGGGATGGGGATGTAGCTTAGTTTTAGATCACTTGCCTAGCATAAGGGAGGCCATAGGAACAATTCCCAGTACTACAGATATACAAAAATAGATGACCAACATTGTTTATTTATGGACACTCAATTGTATTCCACTGGTGGTGTGTGTGTGTAAATGTAAGAATGACTTTTTGAGCTTCTTTGCAATTCCATATCAATGCATGCTGATCTGTTTTAGAATGAGCTTTTCATTTCTTCAAAAAGGTCATTGGAATTTTGACAGGGAGTAAATTTAAGACAGTATTGTCTTTTTAACATTTTTTTTCTTCCAAATCCATGGACAAGAAATGCCTTTCCATTTATTCAAATCTTTAAACAATTTAAGTAATGTTTTGTAGTTTTAGACATGCATGTCTTTTTTAAATTTTTTTTTCTTTTTAGTAGATGGACACAATACTTTTATTTATTTGTTTTTATTTTTACGTGGTGCTGGGGATCAAACCCAGTGCCTCACACATGCTAGGCAAGTGCTCTGCTACTGAGTCACAACCCTGGTCCCCTGCATGTCTTGATTAAATTTATATTTAGGTATTTTAGGATTCTTTATGATATTGTAAGTGGAGTTGTTCTCTTAATTCCTTTTTTTTTTTTGATTGTTCATTTCTACTGTACAGAAATAGAACTGAATTTTGCATATTGATCTTGTGGCCTTACTCTGTTAAATTCATTTATAAATTCTGACTTAGTTTCGTGTATTCTTTATAATTTTATACATTTAAGATTACAGAACACTTAAACAGAGATAATTTTACTTCTTTCTTTCCAATTTGAACACATTTAAATTTTTTTCATGATCCTTTTATTCTAGTTAAACCTACCTTTACAATTTTGAATAGAAGTGGTTAAATCAGGTGTACTTGTCTTGCTCTTGATCATGCAGAGAAAACATTCAGTCTTTCATCACTGAGTATATTTTTTATTGTTTTTATTGGTTCATTTTTGTTATACATAATTTTAAAATTGTCTTTAGCATAATTATAGAAACATGGAATATTATTTGCTCTAATTTAGTCCCTGGTACTTTCTCTTTCTCCCCCTTCTCCCTCTTCCTATTCTCTTCCCTCTACTGATTCTTCTGCTATTTATTTATAAGTTTTTGTAAATTAGTATCTTGTGCATATATGTGATGGTGAGATTCACTCTGGTATTTTCATATATGTACATAAGAAAGTTAGTTCAGATTCATTACACTATTCTTTGCTTATTTCATTCTTCCTCTCTCCCCATCAATCCCCTTTCTCTACTCCACTGATCTCTCTTCTATTTTGAAGGTGTTACCCCACCTTTCTTTTATTTTTCCCCCTTTTTTTGGTCTAGCTTCTGCATATCAAAGAAAACATTCAACATTTTACTTTCTGGGACTGGAGTATGTCACTTAGAATGATGGTCCCAAGTTCTATCCAATTACTGGCAAATGATATAGTTTCATTCTTCTTTATGATGAATAATCCATTGTGTACATATAGCACATTTTCTTTATCCATTCATCTGTTGATAGGCACATAGGCTGGTTCTATAGCTTGGCTATTGTGAATTGTGCTGCTATAAATATTGAGGTGGCTGCATACCTATAGTATGCTGATTTTAGATCTTTTGGATATATACCAAGGAATGGAATAGCTGGGTAATATGGCAGTTGTATTCTTAGATTTTTAAGGAATCTATATGCAGCTTTCCACAGTGGTTGTACTAATTTGCAGTCCTACCACCAGTATATGAGAGTACCTTTTCCTCCACATCCTCACCAACATTTATTATTTATATTCTTGATAATTTCCATTCTGGCTGGAATGATTAAGATTAAATGTCAAGTTAGGGGCTGGGGAATGTGGCTCAAGCGCTAACGTGCTTGCCTGGTATGCGCAGGGCCCTGGGTTCGATCCTCAGCACCACATAAAATAAAATAAAGGTGTCCACCGAAAATTGAAAAATAAATGTTAAAAAAAAAAATTCTCTCTCTCTCTCTCTCTCTCAAAAAAAAAATTATAAATGTCAAGTTAGGTTTTTTTTCACTTTTAAAAATTTGTTCTTTTTAGTTATACATGACATTAGAATGTATTTTGACATATTATACATACATGGAGTATGTATAATATACTCCATGTATGTGGAGTATGTGGTTGTACATGATGTGGAGTTACACTGGTTGTGTATTCATATGTGAACATAGGAAAGTTAAGTCTGATTCATTCTACTGTCTTTCCCATTCTCTTCCCCCTCCCTTCCCTTCATTTCCCTTTCTTTAATCCAATGAAATTCTATTTTTCCATTCCCTCTCCCTTATTATGTGTTAGCATTGCCATATCAGAGAGAATATTTGGCCTTTGATTTTTGGGGGATTGGTTTATCTTGCTTAGAAGGACAGTCTCCAGTTTCATTCATTTACTGGTAAATGCCATAATTTCACTCTTCTTTATGGCTGAGTAATATTCCATTGTGTATAATATCACATTGTCTTAATCCATCATCTGTTGAAGGACACCTAGGTTGGTTTCATAGCTTGGTTATTGTGAATTGAGCTCATATAATCATTGATGTGGCCATGTCACTATGGTATGCTGATTTTAAGTCATTTGTATATAGACTGAGGAGTGGGATAACTGGGTCTAATAACTGGTTCCATTGCTAATTTTCTTAGGAATTGCTATACTGCTTTCCAGAGTGGTTGCACCAATTTGCAGTCCCGCCAGCAATGTATTTGATTTGCATTTTCCTGATTGCTAGAGATGTTGAATATTATTTATTATTTGCATTTCCTCTTTTGACAAGTGTCTGTTTTGTTCTTCTGCCCATTATTAATGTTGGCCTTGGTTTTCTCATATATAGTCTTTGAAATTTTGAGGTAAATTCATTTTAACCCTAGTATTTTAAACATGAATGGGTGCACTACTTTGTCAAATGCTTTTTCTGCATCCATCAAGTGATTCTTGTCCTTAACTCTACTTATGTGGTAAATTACATTTATTGATTTCCATATGTTGAACCAATTTTGTATGAAGCTCACTTGATCAGGGTGCATTATCATCTCAATGTGTTTATAAATGAGGTTTGACAATATTTTATTAAGAATTTTTGCATTTATGTTCATCAAGGATGTTGGCCTGTAATTTTCTTTCTTTGATGAGTCTTTGCTGGGTTCAGTATTGGGGTGATACTGGCTTTATCAAATAAAATTTTGTCAGTGTTCCCCCCTTTTCAACTTCATGGAATAATTTGAGAAGTATTGGTATTACCTTTAAAGGTCTGGTAGAACTCAACTGAAAATCCATCTGGTCCTAGACTTTTCTTTGTTGAAAACCTTTTGATATCTGCCTCAATTTTATTAATTGATAGTGATATGTTTTAAGTTTTCTATTTATGGTTCAATTTAGGTAGGTCATATGTCTCTAGGAATTTGTCAATGTCTTCAAGAGTTTCTGGTTTATTGCAATGGAAAATTTCAAAATAGTTTCTAATAATCATTTGTATTTCAGTAATGTTGGTTTTGATACTTTATCATGTCCAATGCTGTTAATTTGTGTCTTCTCTCTCTTACGTTTAGTTGGCTGACATATATCGATTTTGTTTTTCACCATTAAGTATATTTTAGATGTGGGTTTTAAATAAATACCCTTTATGATGTTGCAAAAATTTCCTCTTATTTTCTATGTTTCTGAATTTGTTCTTTAAATTATGTATTATGAAATGGTTTGGGCTTGCCAAATACTATTTCCTGCATCAATTTAGATGATCATGTGTTTTCGCTCTTCATTCTAAAAATGTCATCTATTCCATTGATTGATACTCTTATATTGCATTCCTGGAATAACTCCAAAATGATCATGATACATTCTTTTATGATGCTGCTGGATTCAATTTTCTAGTATTTTGTTGAAGATTTTGCACCTATATTCATAAAGGATATTATATTGGCCTACAATTTTCTTGTGATATCTTTATGTGATTCTGGCATTAGGGTAATGATGACCTCATAGAAAAGAATTAGCAACCATTCCCCTTTTTCTGTTTCTTCCTCCCCCCGCCCCAGTACTAGAGATTTAACCCAGGAGCAGTCTACCACTGAGCTAAATAGCCAGTCCCCATTGAATTGTGTTCTAGCATGTCATGGAGGTTTTAATTTATGAGCAATAAAATTGGATATTTAGCCAAGATTTCTAAGCAAAACACTGAAGGTGTGACTTGGCTTCTTCTTACTGCTTATGTTAAAATAAGGAAGGAAGTAGATATATTTAAGCAACAGTTAAGCAAAGAGGAACCAAAACTTTCAGATTTGGAAAATTCTTAGTCTATCCATATTGTAACGAAAATAAGAAAGCATCACTAAAAATGTGGTTGGACAATCACTCCATAAGAGATTACTCTCAACTCTATTCAGCCATCTCAGCTAAGTCCAGGAATAGTGTTGGGATTATACCAGCAGAAATACTGCCAACTGGGACTAAAGGGGAAAAACAAAATGGAACAGAAGACTACCAGATACCTGGAAGTATATATTAAAAACAGTAGAAGTGAATCTGACTTGGTGGTACACGCCTATAATTCCAGCACTTTGGGATGAGGATCACAAGTTTGAGGCCAGCCTCAGCAACTTAAACCCTAAGCAACTTAGCAAGACCCATCTCAAAATAAATATTAATAAATAAAAAGGGCTAGGGATGTCACTGAGTGGGTAACTGCTCCTGGATTATTTTCCTGGCACAACATAGAAACAGCAACAACAAAAATAGAAATGAAAAGGGTTTTGTTTCAACTCTTATGAGAATTGTTTTCAAGTATGTTGATATTTTAGTGAATGTAATTGACATATTAATTTCACAATCCCCTTATCTAGTTTCTAGTGTTCCTTATGGAGCAATACCTGTGGAGCTATTAGCCTGATTTGCCTTATTCTTGCTTTTATTTCTTTAAGGTCAGAAGAATGAATGTTTGGTTTTCCTCAAAATAAAAGTGCTTTGTTTCTCTCCCCCTGGTTTTGAAAGAAATGCATGATTATTGAAAAAGATTTATATATTACAAAATAATGTAAAGAATAAAGTGAAAATATGCTGTAACTAATTCTACAGCCATATCTCCACTCTGGTGTAATTTTTCCAAGAATTTTTAAGATGCAAGTATATTTTTACTGTGGGGAGGGACAAAAATGAGATGTTGTGAAAATTTTCATACAGAAGTTTAAAAATGCACAGTGAGCAAATATAACCACCACCTACATTCTAAAATTGCAACTTTGCTGTATTTGTTTATCATTTATTGATCTGTTTATTCATCCATAAATCTGTATTATTTTAGACAAATTACACAATAAGTTGCAGACATCAGTACATTTAACCCATATACACTTTAGCATGCTTATCGTTAAGTAAAATCCATGTCTGGATTTTTAAATTTTTCTTAGTGTGTTATACGCATGCATAATAGTGAGGTTCATTTTGACATGTCTCTTTTTCTTAGATGAAGTTTAAATTGGATGAAATTCACAAGTCTGAAGTGTACAATTCCACAAGTTTTGATGAAACCGTGTATCTGTGAGCAAAATCTGCCATAAGAATTCAAAGCACCCCAGAAATGCTCCTTTCCTAGTCAATGCCTGCCCTGCCTGCCACTCAGAAGCAACACTGTTCTAGAATATTATATAATGGAATTGTGAATTTTAAACTCTTTTGTGTCTGGTTTCCTTCACTCATCATAATGTCTATAAGATTCACATTTTATTATTTTTTATTGCTGAATAGTATCCCATGACATGAATATACCACAATTTATTTATCCATTCACATGGTGTTTTGTGCTTTTTGTTTTTGTTTCGGTAGTGATTTGTTTTTTTGTGGTACTAGGGCTTGAACTCAGGGATGGTTTACCACTGAGCTATTTTCCCAACACTTTTTATACTTTTTATTGTGAATCAAGGTCTTGTTAATTTTCTGAGATTGACCTCAAACTTGTGGTCCTCCTGCTTCAGCATCTGGAGTGGCTCTGATTACAGGAGTGCACAACTGCGACTGTCTTCATTCACTTGTTAATGCTCTATTACCAGGTATAGCTATTATGAACAGACATTATGAATGATCATGTATGAATCTTTTTGTGAGGCGTGTTTTCATTTCTCTTAGGCCATAGGGTATGATTAGGTTTATTTTTAAAAATGTTAGACTCTTTGTCAAATAAATTTTAACTATTTCATATTCTTACCAACAGTATATGAGAGTTACTGTTTTTTCATGTCTTCAGTAGTATTTTAAATACCGTTTAAAAAACTTCTGGTGGGTGAGTAGAGAGGGGATTATTTTTCACTTACCTGATGTTTAATTTTGTTAAGTAAGTTTTCATGATGCCTTTGTGAAGCATCTATTCAAATTCTTTGCACATCTTTCACTTGAGTTGTTTATGTTTTTATTTGTGAGATACAGCAGTTCTTAATATATTATGTATCAAGTCCTGTGCCTAATGTATGATTTGCAAATATGTCCTATTGTAGAAGTTATTTTCCCAACTGCTTTATTTTTTAAATAGATTTACCAATATATAATTCATATGTCATAAAATTCATCTAATATATAACCCAGTTGTTTTTAGCATATTCAGAGATTTTTTGCAACAATTGCCACAATTTTAGAATACTTTTATAACTTCAAAATAAAATATCATATCATTTAGTCTTCATCCTCTTTCCTCCAATCCCCTTCCACAGTCCTAGGCAACCACTAATCTTCATTTATTTACTTATTTTTTTGATACTAGAGATTGAAACTAGGAGTGCTTAACCCATGAGCTACATCCATAGCCCCTTTTATGTATTTATTTTATTGATACAGCAGGGTCTTGCTAAGTTGCCAAAGTTCTTTCTATATTACTGATGTTTGTCTCAAATTTGTAATCTTCCTGCCTCAGACTCCTGATTTGTTGGGATTATATGCATATGCCACTGTGCCTGGTTTATTAATCTACATTCAACTATAGATTTCTTTTTCTGCATATTTCATATGAATAAAATTGTATAATATATAGTATGTTTTAACTGGCTAATTCAATTAGCAAAATGTATTCATGGCTTATTCATTTGTAATAAGCATCAGTATTTAATTTATTTTTATGGACAAATAATATTCCATTGTGTGAATATGCTCCATTTTATTTATCCATTACAAATTTGAAAGATGTTTGGGTTAGCTCTAATTTTTGGCTATTATGGATAATAATGATATAAGTATTCATAAAAAAGTTTTTGTGTGTTTTCATATGTCTTTAATGTAAACCTATGAGTGGAATTGCTGAATCAAATGGGAAATCTGAGGAATTGACAGCCTGTTTTGCAAAGTAATTTCACCATTTTGCATTACCACCACCAGTGTATGAGGGTTACGCTTTCTCTATATCCTTATCAACATTCGTTAAAATCTGACCATTTTGATTCAAGCCATTTTAATGAGTATAAATATCTTGTTGTGGTTCTGTTTTATATCCCCCTAATGATTAATGACATGGAGCAACTTTTCATGCTCTTATTGTCCATTTATATACCTTGCTTTGATAAAATTCTATTCTGATTCTTTGCTCATTTAAAAATTGAGTTGTTCTCTTGTTATTGAGTTTTGAATACTCTTTATATATTCTGGATACAAATCCCTTACCAAATATAATATTTGTAATTTTCTCCAATTATTTGAACTGTCTTTTCATTTTCTTGATGGTGTCTTTTGAATCACACAAAATTTGTGTTTTTCAGTGCTGGAGATGGAACACAGGACCTTATGCATGCTAAGTACACACTCTAACACCGACTTACATTCACAGCTCCAAAACTTTTAAATTTCGATGAAGTCCAATTTATCTAAATTTTGCTTTGTTGCCTGTGTTCTTTGTGTCATATCCAACTATCCTTTGCCAAATCATAGGTTATGATGATTTTAAATTTTAGCTTCTATATTTAGGTCTTTCATCCATTTTGTATCACTTGTATATGGTGTGAAGTTAGGATCCAACTTCATTCTTACACATGTGGTTATCCAAATGTCCCAGCACCATTTGTTGAAAAGACTATTTATTCCCCTATTTATATTATTGGCACCCTTGTCAAAAATCAGTTGATTAGAGATGTATGTGTCTATTTTTGAATTCTCTTTTTTTCTTTTTTTAATTGATTTTATTTTTTTAAATATACGACAACAATGGAATGCATTACAATTCTTATTACACATATAGAGCACAATTTTCATATCTCTGTATATAAAGTATGTTCACGCAATTATTCCATTGATATATTCTTATGTCAATACCACACTGTCTTGAATACTACTGCTTGCAACAATTTTACAATAATGAAGTGTGAATAACTGTACTTTGTTCTTCTTTTTAAATATTGATTTGTTTCTATCCTGGGTGTCTTGAATTTCCACCTAAATTTCATAATCATTTTGGCAATATCTACAAATAAGTCAACTAGGATTCTGACAAGAACTGCTCTCAAAGTATAAATAAGTTTGATCAGTATTGTCATCTGAACAATGTTAAGTCTTCTGATCCATGAGTCATGTTTTTTTTTTTTTTTTTAATTTACTGAGCTTTCCCTTAACTTTTCTCAGCAATACTTTATAGTTTTAGAATATTAATTTTGGTCTTCCTTTCCAAATTTATTTCTAAGTATTTTTCCCTTTTAAAAGAAGTTTGCTTTTTTATGATACAATTTTTTAATTTATTTTTTATTTTGACATATTCATAAATGCATGTAACAGGATTTGCTCCAATTCAATCCTTTGAACTACCCTCTTCTCTCTTCTTCTCCCTTCCATCCTTCTCCTACCCTATTGGTCTTCCTTCTATCAATTTAAGTTTTAATTGGAACATTATAGTTGTACATAGAAGTGGAATTCATTGTGATATGTTCATACATGCCCAAAGCACAGTTTGGTCCATTTCATTCTGCAATTCCTCCCTTTTCCATCCATCCTCTCTTTCCTCTGCTACACTGTATTTTCCTCTATTTTCATGAAGTCACTTTTCTAAATTCCTTATTTCTCTCGAGCTTCTGCATATAAAAGAAAATATTCAATCTTTGATTTTCTCTGTCTGGTTTATTTCACTAAGTATGATGTTATCCTGTTCCCTCCATCTATCAGCAAATAATATAATTTCATTCTTCTTTATAGCTGAGTAAACTCCATTTTTTATATATATCACATGTTCTTTGTTCCTCTGTTGATGGGCACCTAGGCTGGTTCCAAAACTTGGCTATTGTGAATTGAACTTCTATAAATTTTGGTATACATGTACCAATTTTAGTTCTTCTGAATAAATAACAAGGAGTGAAATGGCTGAGTGGTAGGTCCATTCCTAGTCTTCTGAGGAATCTCCATACAGCTTTCCAAAGTGATTATACCAATTTGCAGTCCCATCAAAAATGTAGGAGTGTATGTTTCTCCCCACATCTTTGCCAGCATTTATTGTTATTGTGTTTTTATTATTGCCATTCTAACTGGTGTGAGATGAAATCTCACTGTAGTTTTGATTTATATTGAGCTTTCATTGGTACATTAGAGTTGTACATAATAGTTGGGTTCATTCTGATAAAATCATACATTCATGGAATATAATTTACTCTATTTCAGTTCCTGGGCCCTCCAAATTCGCTCCTTCCTCCCCCCACTCACCTTATTCTACTGTGTAATCTCAGTGTAGTTCTGATTTGCATTTCTCTGACTGCTAAGGATGTTGAACATTTTTTCATATATTTGTTGGCTATGTACATTTCTTCTTTTGAGAAATGTCTGTTTAGTTCATTTGCCCAATTATTATTATTATTATTTTAATATTTATTTTTTAGTTTTAGGTGGACACAATATCTTTACTTTACATTTATGTGGTGCTGAGGATCGAACCCAGGGCCTCATGCATGGTACGCGAGTGCTCTACCACTGAGCCACAATCTCAGCCCCTATTTGCCCAATTATTGATCAGTTATTTGTTTTATGATTTTAAATTTGTTGATTTATTTATGTATTCTGGATATTAATCTTCTGTCTGAAGAGGAACTAGTGAAGATTTTTTCCCATTATATATACTCTCTTTGGGCTGGGGATGTGGCTCAAGCGGTAGCGCCCTTGCCTGACAAGTGCGGGGCACTGGGTTCGATCCTCCGCACCACATAAAAATAAAATAAAGATGTTGTGTCCACCGAAAACTAAAAATAAATATTAAACTATTCTCTCTCTCTCAAAAAATATCTTAAAGCTCCTTTGCTGTGAAGAAGTTTTTTAATTTGTTGCTATCCCACTTATTGATTCTATAAAACTATTTCTTGAGTTTTAGGGGTCTTGTTAAGGAAGTTTGTGCCTGTGCTTATACGATGGAGTGTTAATCCTATTTTCCTCTAGCATTTGCAGTGTTTCTGATATAATTCCTAGATCTGTGATCCACTTCAATTTGACTTTTTCATAGGGTGAGAGATAGAGACCTAGTTTTCATTTTTCTACATATGGGTATCCAGTTTTCCCAGAACCATTTGTTAAAAAGTCTATTCTTTCTCCAGCGTTTTTTTTGCTCTTTTTTACACTATTATAAATGGAAACATTTTCTTGTTTTTTTTTTTTTTTTGGATTGTTTATTGCTATGGTGTATACAAGTACAATTGATTTTTTTTCATATTGATTTTGCATGTTTCAACCTTTCAGAACTTGCTCTTTCCAGCCGGCACTGAGTGATGGGCATGTCTCGGGACAACTGGCACAAGTGCCACAAGACTGGGGGCAAGAGAAAGCCCTACCACAAGAAAAGGAAGTATGAATTGGGACATCATGCTGCCAACACTAAGATTTGCCCCCACCACATACACACTTTCCCAGTGGGAAGAGGCAACAAGAAGTACTGGGCTTTGACCCTGGATGTGGGGAACTTCTCCTGGAGCTCTGAGTGTTACACTTGCAAAACAAGAATCACTGATGTTGTCCAGTAATGAGCTGGTCCACACCAAGATCCTGGTGAAGAACTGCTTCGTGGTTATTGATATCACACCCTACCAACGGTGGTAGGAATCCCACTATGCACTGCCCCTGTGCTGCAAGAAGTGGAGCAAGCTGACTCCTGAGGAGGAAGAAATTTCAAACAAAAAGTGATCAATGAATATTCAGAAGAAATAAGATGAAAGGAAGAAGAATGCTAAAATCAGCACTCTTCTGGAGAAGCAGTTCCAGCAGGGCAAGCTTCTTGCCTTCATTGCATCAAGACCAGGACTATGTGGCCAAGCAATCGGCTATGTGCTAGAAGGCAAGGAGTTGGAGTTTTATCCCAGGAAAAATCAAAGCTTAGAAAAGCAAATGAGCCCTCCTCCCTCCTGTTTTAGCTCATGTAATAAAGGTGTTTATTGTTCTTAAAAAAAAAAAAAAACTTTCTGAACTCAATTAGTTCTAACAGTCAGTTTAGTCCATTTCTAAGGATTTTCTGTATAATGATTCTCCCTGAGTTATGATGGTTCAGCTAACAATTTTTTTACTTCATGAAGGTAAAAATACACATACAAACATTCTGTTTTTCACCTATATTGCACTCTTCAATACATTACATGAGCTATTCAACACCATATTAGAAAATAAACTTTGTGTTAGATGATATCCCAACAGTAGGCTGATGCAAGAATTTGGAGCACTTTTAAGCTAGGTGAGGTTAAGCTATGATGGTTTGAGGTTAAGCTATAATGCATTTTAAAGTTAGCATATTTTCATTTGATGACGAGATTTTTGGAACACAATCCCATTGTAATTTGAGGACTATCTGAACAAGATTATGTCATCTGCAAATGGAGATAAGATTACTTATTTCTTTCCAATCTTGAGGACTTTTATTTTTCTTTTCCTTAGCTAATTGTCCTGACCAAATGCTCTAGTACAATGTTGAATAGAATTGTCAAAAGCAGACACTATTGTCTCATTCCTGATATATGAGGGAAAGTTTTCAGTCTTGCATCATTAAATATGATTTTCCTTGTGTGTGTGTGTGTGTGTGTGTGTTTTGTAGATACCCTTTATCAGGTTAAGAAAATCGCCTTCTATTGGTAATATGTTGAGATCTTTTGCCATGAAAGCAGCTAGACTCTGCATCTATTGAGGCTGTCTTGTGACTTTTCAATTCTATCAATATGATGTATTATTAAAATAATATTTAATTTTACTATAATATTTTGGGACATTTAAATAATCTTATATCCCTGGAACAAATCTTACTTGATCATAGTATATAATCCCTTTTATATGTCACTAGGTTTGCTAGTATTTTGGGAATATTTTTGCATGATATTTATAACAGATATTGCTTGACAATTTTCTTCTCTTAGGTCTGTTTTTGGTGTCAGTGTAAGTAAAGTTCTTATAAAAAGATCTGGGAAATTTTCTTTATTATTTTTTGGAACACTTTGTGGAAGAAGTGAAATTAATTTTTCTTTAAATGTTTGGGAGAATTAATTGATGGAACCATTTGGGCATGGGTTTTTGTTGGTCAGTAGTTTTTGGTTACTATTTCAATGTGTGTGTGTGTTTTTTTGTTATAGATCTTTTTATATTGCTAATTTCTTCTTGAGTCAATTTCAGAAGTTTGTGTCTTATAGGCATTTTTCCATTTCATCTATATTTTCTAGGTTTTTGGCATACAAATGCCCAGTGTTCAGTCCATAACAGTAAACCTTGCTTTTGTTGCATGCCATAAATTTTGGTGTTGTGCCTTAATTCTCAGTCAGCTTATGATATTTTCTGATTTCCCTGTTTGGATTTATTTTTTGACTGAGTGGTAATTTAGAAGTATGTTGTTTAATTTTTTTAAAAAAAATACATTTAGTTGTAGATGTTCACAATATGTTTATTTTGTTTATTTAGTTTTTTTATGTGGTGCTGAGGATAGAACCTAGTGCCGCATGTGTTCTAGGCAAGCACTCTACCACTGAGCCACCCAAGCCTTGTTATTTAATTTTGACATATTTGTGAGTTTTCCAATTTCCCCCTGCTATTGATTTCTAATTTTATTCCAATTTATTCAGAGAAGATATTTTGGCATTATTTCTCTCCTTTTAAGTGTATTGAGATTTGCTTTATAAACCAGCATGTGGTCTCTCCTGCAGATGTTCCATGTGTACTTCAGAATGCATATTCCCTTGTTTTTGAGTGCTCTATTTTTAGATATTTGTTAAGTCTAGTTGGTTCAGAATGTTGTTCAAGTCCCTTATTTCCTTATTGATCTTGTCTAGATGTTCTGAACGTTATTGAAAGTGGGGATATTGAAGTCTTTATCTGTTGTTTTTGAATTGTCTCTTTCTCCCTTTATTTTTTCAGTCTTCATTTCATGTAGTTTTCTGGTGTTTGTATATATATTTAATTTTCCTGATGGATTAACTCTTTTATCATTTTACAATTTCTGTTTATATTTTGTGACTTTTTGTTTTAAAGTTGATTTTGTCAGATATCATTATAGTCACTACAGCTTTCTTATGGTTGCTGTTTTCATGACATATATTATTTTCAATTCTTTTACTTTCAATCTATTTGTATCTTTGAACCTAAAGCCTTTAAAAGCATATAGCTGGATATTGTTTTATATCCAGTATGAAAAGCTCTGCCTTTGATTGGATTGCTTGATCCTCTCATATTTAGTGCTATTATTGATATATTTGGATTTATGTCTATCTTTTAATTTTAGTTTTTTATGTGACAGTATATTGTTGTTGCTGCTGCATTATTTATTTTGCATTAATTGAACATTTTCTAATGTAATTGTTTAATTGTAAATGAGTTTCAGTATATGTTTGAGGAGTTTTTAGTGGTTGCTACAGGGTATAGTGTGTACATATTAGCATATCAGGATCCACTTCATATTTATACTAGTTTAATTCTAGTGTATATAGAGGTTATTCATATTAGCTCTATTTTCTTTCCCCATTTTGTGATATGGTTGTTATATATGTTTCATCAATTAATGTTACAAACCCAATAGAGCAATGTTATTCCTTTATTGTCTGAAATTATTACCCTAGCCCAATACAAATTTATTTTTCCCCACCTCTTTTGTGCTCTTACTGGCAAATATAATATACACATGCTAAAGGCTGGGGCTAGGGATATAGCTCAGTTGGTAGAGTGCTTACCTCACATACACAAGGCCCTGGGTTCAATCCTCAGCACTGTGGGGAAAAAAAGCCCAATGACAGATTATGCTTTATACAATTGTTTTTAAAGTCAGATGAAGAAAAGATAAAAAATATATGCTTTTACACTATAATAATGACATGATAACTTTTATCTATCTGGTGTTTTGTGTGCATGTGTGTGTGTTTGAATTGCCATCTGGGATTACTTGTTACTTGTTTTCATCCTTTCATCCTGAAGAAATGCTGTTCCTATTTCTTTTTTCCTCCTTTTTTTCTTTTTATTTCTCTCTTTCTCTCTTTTTTTGTACTGGAGATTGAACCCAGGGAGCTTAATCACTGTGCCACATCCCCAGCCATATATATTGAGATAGGCTTTCACTAGGTTGCTAGGGGCTTCCCTAAGTTGAAAGCTGGCCTTGAACTTGAGATCTTCCTGCCTCAGCCTCCTGATTTGCTTCAATTACAGGTGTACGCCACCATGCCCAGCTTCATATTTCTTAGGCATGTCTGCTAGCAACAAATTTCCTGTTTTTGTTTATCTGGAAAAGTTTTTATTTTGGCCTTTATTTTTGAATGATATCTTTGATGGATCAGGATTTCTGGTTGAAGTTTTTTGATTTTTTTTTTTTTCTGTAAGAAATTTCAATGATCTCCCAGAATCTCCATTGTTTCTTTTTATAATTTAACTATCAATACTCTTAGGTATCTCTTATAAATAATGGGCCATTTTTCTCTTGCTGCTTTCAGGATATACTTCTTGTATCTGACCTTCAGCATTTGTGTATGGTGGTGGGAATCAAACCCAGGGTCTTATGCATTGCAGACAAGTGCTCTACCACTGAGCAACACCCTCAGCCCAACCTTCAGCATTTTTACTATAATGTGTCTATTTGCAGATCTCTTTGTTTTCATCATTCTTGGAGTTCATTGAGCTTCCTGGGTGTGTAGGTTATTGTTTTTTAAATAAACTTGAGAAGTTTTCAGTTGGGCATGGTGATACAAACCGGTGATCTAAGCAGTTTGGGAAGCTGAGGCAGGAGGGTTGCAAATTCAAAGCCAACTCAGCACTAGCTCTCTCTCATGTTCCACATGGGCGAAGGAAAGGGTTTTCATTAGAGGGATGTGCTGGCAGTGAAATAGAAGCTATGAAAATAGTACCACAAAATAAACACTAGAGATCAGAATTAAGTTTTCAGAGTGGAGGCAGTGACTGGCTAAGCTGACCACAGGAGTACGGCTTCTAACAAAGGAAGGAGTCTGCACTTGTTTTATTTATAGCAGTACAGATCAAAAGGGATGGATAGGAACTTTTTCTAGAAAAACTGGGTAGGGGTAGGGGTAAGCAGGCTGTTCAGTTCTTAATGGGTCTAGCCCATCTCCTGTGCTGTGCTGAATTTGTGATGGAGCTAGGTAGGAAGTCACATGAACCACACATTCTCAAACCAGCAGGGTTGCTGCCAGAGTTCCCGAAACCAGACTTTCCTGCCTAATGGCTTCAACATCATTTCAGTTCACACACAGTTTACAGATGGCTTCCCGCAACTAGCAAGGCCCTAAGCAATTTAGTGAGACCCTGTCTTAAAATGTAAAAGAGGGCTGGGAATGTGGCTCAGTGATTAAGCACCCCTGGGTTCAATCCCTTGTACCAAAAAATGAATAAATAAATAATAATTAAAAATATTAAATAAACTTGGGCGGTTTTCAGCCATTATTTCTTCAAATATACATGTATTTTATAAGTGTTATATCAAATATGCATATAAGTGAAGTATATAAATAACAAATTATTATACATAATAAAATGTGTGTTCAATATATGTTGTATTATATCATATATACATATACAAAGAGCACTGGTAATTGTGTGTATGTGTGTGTGTGTGTGTGTGTACATGATATAGCAATTTATATGCTCCTTTCTCTCTTGTCTCTCCTGAGCCTCAATGTATATATGTATCAGTGTGCCCCACATTTCTCTTGAGACTGTACATTTTTCTTCACTATTTTTCTCTTTGTTCTTTGACTTGCCTAATGACTATCCATCAGTCTTCAAGTTCATATATTCTTTTTTTTTTTGCCAGATCAAATTTTTGGTTACCATCCTCTAGTGAATTTTTAATTTTAGTTATTTTATTTTTCAATCCAGTGTTTCCATTTGGCTCTTTTAAATTATTTCTAGCTGTTTATTGATATTTTCTATTTAATATGACATATGTCATTTACTTCTTTAACTATGATTTCTTTTAGTTCTATAGGTAAGTTTAGAGTTGCTACCTCAAAATGTTTTTATGATAAATCTAATATCTTGTCTTTCTCATAGTGTATGGGTTATACTTTACTGTTTCTTTTCCCCCTCATAATTATATGTTGGAAACAACATTTTAGATGTTGTGGTAACTCTAGTTTTCTGTCCTGTTTTTTTTTTTTTTTTTTTACTATTATTTGCTGGTTTATTTGTTTAATGACTGATTGTAATACTTTACTGATATCTCTCTCTCCTCCCTTCCCCATATTACTGTTAACTTATGATGTTGTTCTTCATGGAGGCACAGATTTGGGTATGCCTACATACCCTGGGTTGACAGTGAGATTTTCTTCTTTTTTATTTGACAGTGATAGATACTCCAACATTTGCACTATGATTGCTCCATTGTTTTCAACAATGCTACATGGCATACATTGTTCTACAAATAGATCTCATCAAATTCTGGTTCCTTTAAAAAATAAGTTTATGAGGCTAGTGTTTGATATTTGTATTGACTCCAGGAAGGCTTTTGCCAGTTGTTTTCTTCCCAGGTTGTCTTCCACAAATTAAACAACCTCTGGTTCAGTCTGTACAGTATTTTGAATCTTCTCCTAATTTGCTTTCATGGTCACCTCTACTGTTCTTGAAAGTGACCTAAGGCCTGAATTTACCCACTCTTTCTTATTTGTTTTTTGAAATTTATTTGGGAAGAGATTAAAAACTATCTATTTTGCAGCCTACTCCCCATCCCCCAGGTAAAATCTTTGATCTGGGGCTCTGAAGCTGGGACTGGGGACCATGGCAAACTTTTTTTTCTGACTAGCATACATACATGTTCCAAGAGCTGACTTCTCAGTTGTAGTGAGGTACAGCAGCTTAAGGTTCTCTAAGCTTATTATACTTGGCATGGAAACCCCATTTTATGAGTTTGGAGAAGAGTAATTAGGGTTGCAGTACTCTCAGACACCTTTCTGCAGGGTAGGGCCTCTACTCTATGAGAGGGAGTTGGGTACAAGAAGGGAGTCCTCACTTCTTGTGTATACTCACTTGGAATTTAGCTTCAGCATCAAGTAGTGTTACCAGCTGCCTCACCCAGGAACCCTTCCTAGATGCAGGCTGAGTGGATTTGCATGCCCATCTGCATAAGAAATAAGCAGAAGTTGAAAAAAGTAAAAAGGAATTTTATGCAATTTAATCAAATAGCAGAAGGAGGGTGCTATTTGCAGAAGCAGTTACAATTTACAGAAACAAAAGCCTGTGATATAAATGGGCAGATTATGTTAGACTGTGTCAGGTCAGGCAGGGGGCAATCTCCACTTAGTTTTCTTGGCCTCTATCACATGGGGACATTCAACCCTTGAGTACCACACAGCATGAGAAAGTTGCTCTCAATTTCAGAGGGGCCCCCAACTTTAGTCTGTTTCAATAGTTGAGAATAGGATCAGAAATTCTGACATCTAAATTTAAAAAAGAAGAAAAAGAAAGAAGAGAAATGCTAATATCTTAACTTCTCCCAGGAAGAAAACGCTCTGACTGTGAGTTGGAGGGTGGTGGCTGGGAGAAAAGCCCTGTTATTGTCTACTGTAGTCAGGAGCAGGAATCTCTACCTCGTTAATCTGGGTGGGGGAGGAAAGGGAGTGATCTTTTAGTTAAGTACCACATAGTCTTGCTTTTCCTGCCATATTTTCATAGATTTTCTTGAGTAGGTGGTTTACTTTTTTTCCATTTTCAGAGACTTTAAATGGTTGTGTTCTTATAATTTTCATCAGTTTCAGTGGGGAATAAGTCAGTGGACCTCCTCATGCTGTCATGCTGGAAGTCAATCTCCTCAACCTGTTATTATTTTTTAGAACTGAAAAATATGTCTTGTCGTTTTTCCATGTCGATAAATACAGATTTATACCAACATTTGTAATAGTTGTGTCATAATAATTCTATGGCTACTCCATCATTTTTTTGCACCCAATTTCATACTGATGTGCATTTGGGTTGTTGTTCTTGTTGGTTTTTTGCCAATATTTTAATATCACAATTTACATTTCAATGGGAATTCTGGTACATACACACATATACCTTCACATCTTTGTTATTTCATTAGACTAAATTCCCTGAAGAGAAATTACTAGGTCAAATTGAATTTTTCAGATTATTATGCTAATTCATATTTTCCCTAAATTTTACTGACCTGTCTTTTTCACTAGGGTCTAAGCAAACTTAATTCCTCTGGTTGGTGAGAAGCAACCTAGAGCGAGTCCCATCTTTTGCATACTGTACATTCTAGGATGCTCCCATATTCAAAATTCTATGCTGCCAGGGCTGAAGATGTAATTGAGTGATAAAGTGCTTGCCTAGCATGTGTGAGGGACCTAGGTTCAATTCCCAGAAACACACAACACACACACACACACACAATTACACTGCCAATTTCACCCCCAGCTTACCTGTAAAGAGAGATCAAATCATGTACAAATGAGTAAAAATTGATTTAAGACACTGGCTACAAATGTAGGATCAGGATCTAGGCAGTATGAGTTCAAAATACACCTCGAATACCAGTTATATGACATTTGACAATATTTTAGTGCTCCAATTCTTCATCCAAAACATAGTGACATGTTTAAAAAACAGAAGTAGGAATTAAGAGATCAAACAATCAAATGCACTCTATAGACTTTGATTGGATCCTTATTTGAACAAAACTCCATATGTAAAGATGTTCAGAGGGGACTGGGGATATATAGGTCAATGGTACAGCACTTGCAGAGTGATGTACAAGGCCCTCGTTTCAATTCTCAATATCTCAAAAAACAAACAAACAAAGATGATCAGAGGAACAACTTGGAAATTTTTCATATAGGTTGTGTATTAAATGATATTAAAAATAATTACAAACTTTGCTGTGTGTATAATAATATTGTGCATACATAGGAAAATATCTTAATTTTGCTGAGATGCTATTAAAGTGATGAAGGCTAAACTGTTATGATGTGTTGTTTTAGTCAGCTTTTCTGCTGCTGTGAACAAAAGACCTGAAAAGAAAAACATAGAGGAGGAAAAATTTATTCGGGGCTCATGGTTTCAGAGGTCTTAGTCCATAGATGGTCAACTCCATAACTCTGGGCCCAAGGTGAGGCAGAAGGTTGTGCCAGAGGAAAGCAGCTCAGACAGCAGAGGGAGAGCTCTACCCACCAGGGGCAAAATGTAAACCCAAAAGGCATGCCCCCAGTGACCCACCTCCTCCACACCCTATCTGCCTACAGTGAATTATTAATTCACCAATTGGGTTAAGGCTCTCATAACCCAATTATGTCACCTCTAAACTTTCTTGCACTGTCTGACACATGTGCTTTTGAGGGATATCTCATACACCTCATAACATGTATAATTTAAAATACTTTTGAAAGAAACATGAAGCAAATATGGTAAAATACTAACAACTGCTAAATCTAGATTAGGGATATATGAAAATTTATCATTTTTTAAACTTTTTTTTAACTTTTAAAACTCATTTAAAATAATTTGTAAAAAAAAAAAATTATTGTGGTTTCTCGAACCAGCTGCCTCAATTCAAAGACAAGCTCTGCAAGCTTCTTAGTTCTGTGACTTTGGGCAAGTCATTTGATCTCTCTGTGCCTCAGTTTTTCATCTGTCAAATTAGAGATGATTTTAACAAGATGAATATGAATGGGTTGTGAAATAAATGCCCAAAGTGGTGATTCTCACAAAAGAAGTGCTCAGTCAAGTTTGGTGTTACTTAGATATTTTCACTATGCTTCCTGGATAACTCAGTTTAACTAAATTCAATGAGGTTTAGGAATATGCCAAGCTGTGTTCTCGGGTTTAGCCTAAATGTAAACCCTGGGACAAAACTTTCTTCCAAAGCTGTATTCACTGTACACTGGGTCCTAGGAGGAGGAATGCAGGCTTGAAAAATCTCAAACCCCTCTTCTCTTGCAGCTGCTGCTCAGACCAGTAGAGGGAGAAGTTTGGAAAGAAGTACCTCACTGTGATAAATGCACAGGATTAAGAGGTAGTGGAAGATAAAAAGTTGCAAAGATAAATAGCATCAGATTCCAGAGGAGGGATTTATACATAATGTTCAACCTGAAATGACCAGACCTTTGTGGATCAACTTCCTAGTCTCAATAGGGGAATGAAACATTCTTCCTGTGCTCCTTACACCCTGAAGAATGTCAATTTGCATTCTGCCGAAGCATCTGAGTTCCCAAAAGCATAGATTCAGCATGCACAAGGTGGCTTTCATTTCTTATCTATCTGCTACTGTCAAAATGTTAGTCTAGGGCTCATACTGTGAATTAAAATTCAGTCAAATTCTTAAAAACATGCCAGAGCCCTCAAAAATCCCATTCCTTTTTGCCCTTTTAACAAATTTTAATATATTGTACAATATATTATTGATGAGTATAGGTAACTTATTGAATAACAGATCTCTATAGCTTGTTCGTCTTGCTTAACTGAATCCATGTTTATTGATTAATGATTCCCCATCCCTCTTCCCACCAATCCTCATAACTACCAACACATTCTTATGATTCTA
This sequence comes from Marmota flaviventris, assembly GCF_047511675.1. NCBI lineage: Eukaryota > Metazoa > Chordata > Mammalia > Rodentia > Sciuridae > Marmota > Marmota flaviventris. The sequence continues at coordinate 61,510,134 of NC_092518.1, read as the reverse complement.
TACATTTGAGAATTACAGATACTGCATATAAGTGGAAACGTGAACTATTTGTCTTTCTGTGACTAGCAAGTTCAATTAGCATAATTCCCTCAGGTTTTGTCCATGTTGTCACATATTTTAGAATTTTCTTCTTTTTAAAGACTGAAGAGTATTCCATTGTATGTTCTCCAGAGGCAACAGCCTCATTTCCTTCAAAAGTTGCTACTATTCCTTACTAGTTTCTCATGCATGCTTTTTCACCAGATTGTTCACTCTCTTTGAACAAACTCCAATATGTACACCAGTATGGAATCCCTTTACACTAAACAAACAAACAAAAAAAACTTATAGCTACCAAGATTTAGCTATGTGGGTGGGAAAGTCCCTGACCCAACAGGCAAGAGTCTTAGATCTTAGATTCAGTTCTGTCACTGCTTCACTGAATGATTTCAAGTAGAATTCTTTCCTTTTTTATGCCTCAGTTTCTCCAATTACAGAAAACATAGACTTTGACCTGTGAATACTCTCATAGAAAATTCCATGACTCTGTCTATGACAAAAAACATAGATGGAGAATGAGGGGCTGGCTTTGTGGCAGGAGTCTCTAGGTCAAACCAGTTTTCTCTTCTGCTCTAGAAAAGCCCCTGCTCCCTGGTTTGTCCTTCCTGAGAAATACTGACCTGCAACTATTTTCACACTTGCTTCAGAGCCTTGGAATCTCAACCTAGCAGCTTAACTGTTAGGTGATGGCTGCAAAAGTCCAAATTTCCAGATGGTAAATCAAGTGAAGCTGGGAAAATCAGACTAAAAACTTTTTTGACACTTCCACAGGAGGAAAGATTTACAAGCTAAGCTGAAAGTTCCTGCACTCCAAGGAGCTTTTGGATGTGGGCTTAGACCCAACAACAGAACAATTTATCCATTATACATTAAAACACCTAGAAATCTAGCATAGACCCCAAACACAGAACAATTTGTCCATTATACATTAAAATGCCTAGAAATCTAGCTTCCAGACCCTATTTTTCTAGAGGCTCAATTCTATCTCTATTCCGTTCTATTTTAATCCCTGATTTGGTTAGAATGGATGGGTTGGAATTAAGACCTGGAAAGCCTATGTGGCAGAATGCCTTTACCTGACATGGTATAAACACCCTCTCCAACTTCTAGTCCAGACAAATTGCATAGACAAGACAAGATGGCATTCTCTCTGCTTTTCACTGTTGATCCTGGAAATAATGCCCAAAACAGAACTCTGAAACCAAAGAACTCTGAAAAGTGGTAAGGGGTAATTGGGAACTGACTTGAAACTCTAGGACTGAAGGAACAGTATAGTGGCAGGGTTGCAGTCATAGATTTCACTACTTATTAGAAATGGACTGATACGTGTTGGGGATGTAGCTCAGTGGTATAGCATTTGCCTAGCATTTGTGAAGCCCTGGGTTCAATGCCTAACAAGTGGAAAAAAAAAGGACCAATTATTCAAAAGCCACAAACTACTAAAATTCAACCTACATGAAACAGATAATCCAACTAATTATCAGTCATCAAAGAAATGGATTTCAGAATTTAAAATCTCCTGGAAAAATATGTCTCTAGGCACATACTGTTTCACTTGGGATTATACCATATAGTTAAAAAATTAATGCTAATTTCACAAATCTATCCCAGAAGTAGAAAAATAGGGAATACTTCCCCACACATTTTATGTGTTCGGTATTACCCTGACACTAAAACTAAAGGCTGTAAATAAACAAAGAGAAAACTATTGACAAATATATCTCAGGAATTTAGACACAAATATTATCAGTGCAATATTAGCAAACTGAATCCAGTGATGAATAAAATTTATACACAATAAGTCAGGTTTATTTCATGTATAGAATAATGAATTAATATTTGCAAATCAATGAAATGAACCATATCAACATAGTTTAATATTTGCAAATCAATGATGAACCATATCAACATAGTTTAATATTTGCAAATCAATGAAATGAACCATATCATATATATATATGAAAAATGTGTGTATGTATAGATAGGTGATAGAATGTAGGTATTAATTGCAGTATTCTTTCAACATTTTTGTTTGAAATTTTCCAGAATTTTTATTTATTTATTTTTGTTTGTCACTGGGGATTGTACTCAGGGACACTCTACCACTGAGCTGTATCCCCAGCCCTTTTCCATGTTTTACTTTGAGACAGGGTCTTGTTAAATTGCCTATTGCTCAAACTTGTCGTCCTTCTGCCTCAGAAACAAGTAGCTGGGACTATAGTTATGCACCGCCGTACCCTGCTGGCATTTCTTCTTCTTCTTCTTACTATTATTATTATTTAGTACTGGGGATTGAACACAAGGGTACTTTACCTCTAAGCTACCCAGTCTTTTTTTCATTTTTTATTTTGAGACACGGTCTCCCTAAGTTACCTGGGCAGGGCTTGAACTTTATGATCCTCCTGATCCAGCCTCCCCAGTCACTGGGATTATAGGTGTGTGCTACCATACCCCATTGCATTTCTTATTCTTAAAAGTTATTTTAGGGAACTTGACTTCTGTGGGCATTGTTTTCCTCATTCCTAAAATGAACATGAGCATCTATTTTCAGAAAGGTCTAGAAGCTCAGTTTGAAAAGTACTAGGTCCTTTTAAGCATAAAGTATGGAGGTTCCACATGCTGAGTTCACAAACATTACTATCTATCTAATGAGTGCAACTGTATGTCTCTGCTCCAAGGTGGGGCAGCTCTATCTTCAGCCTGAGCAGGAGAAATTTACAAAATGTCAGGTGGCCCCAAATTCTGGAATTTGTGGAAAGAGATGAAGTAGAGGAATTGGTGCTAAAATAACAGAGGCATCAACTCTCTCCTTCAATTGGAAAATCTGTTAAAGGCCTTAATCTCTTTTGATGAATGGTAGGACCATGGTTAAGACTGGGCTCCACAGGCAACTAAAGTTCAATTATTATTATTATTATTATTATTATTATTATTATTTGGTATTGGGGATTGAACCCAGGGGCACTTACACTGGGCCATATCCTCAGCTTTTTTTATTTTGAGACAGGTCTCACTTGCCAAGGGTGTCGCTAAGTTGCTGAGGCTGGTTTTGAACTTGCGATCCTTTTGTCTCAGCCTTCTAAATTGCTGAGATTACAGGCATGTGCCAGAGTATCAGGCCTTAAATTCAATCATCTGAATCATCACAAATCATGTTCCTCCTACTGGACACCACCAGCTGAATAATTCATTTTTATCTTAAAGGCAGTCTGTTCCTCATTCAGGGGACTGATTTTAGAAAGTTCTACCTTATACCAAACTGGAATCTGTTTGCACTGGTCAGTACCCCTTGATAAAAGCAAGCCCCTCCTAAATAGGAAGACGGAAAATCCATTCTCCAGTGGGTTTTCTGCTTCAGGATGAACAAGCCCTGCTTAGACTTTTTCTTGGGACCTCAGTTCCAGCCCTTCCCCAGCTTATGGGCATTCTCAGTTGGTCTATAGTGCATTAAGACATAGGGCTCAGAACCAAAACCCAGTATTCTGGTAAGTTTTGTCACCTTCCTGTAGTTCAGATTCTGGATATTTCTAAGAATTCAAATTTGCATGGTCAGGCCTATCTTGTGATGTTTTCAATACCCATGATTCTGGAACCCAAGGTCTAAGTAGGGGGAATGACTCTGAAACCAGACAGCCGCTACAAGTAGCATGCAAGCATTATGTGCCTTTCGCCTGTCTCCTTCCCACAGGCTGGGCCTCTGGAAACAGGAAGCAATGGTAACATTGCGCATGCGTCCCTCACAGAGCCCCCCGAATGCTGCGGCACCACCCACTCAGCCACAGCACTTCCTGCATAGAGCGGAGGGGCCCCTGAGCCCCCGAAGCTTCCGGACGCTCAGGGCTGCAATCTCCTTCCTGTCTGCTGGCGGGATGGGAGGGGCCGAGCCTGAGAGTCCGCGGCTAGCCGCTGAATTCTTTGCCACAGGGGAGGGCTCACCCACAGTGTGTGAATTCCCGCCTATTTCTCCTCACAGGGTCTGGTTTGTTTAGCGCCTCTTCTTCCCTATTATACTCTAATAACACTTTTCATGTTAAAAAGGGAGGGAGGAGAAACACGAATGCAACACGATTTGCTCAACCCGGTTCAAAATCTTTTGGGTAAGAAGGGAAGAGTGGACAGGAAGCAACTGCAGTTTTAAAAGCACAAATACACTTTAGCCTCTGCAGTTTTTCCATTTGAATTGTCACACCAGTTAGTCACAACCACAGCATGTTTTATGTAACACATAAAAGAAGATAGATGTAAGGAACACTTGCTTTCTTTTTTCAAAGAGTTCACAGACAAGGATAGAGGACCTGAAGGAGTAACAGATTTGCATACTAATCGATTATAATACAGTATAATCACTGTTCTTTAAAAATGGATTAACTAAGAGGAATCAGCTACTTCACCCTGGGAAAGTTAGGGAACATTTCAGATTTAAGATAATATTTAGCTGGGCACAGTGGTGCACACATATAATCCCAGATACTGGAGTCTGGAGGTGCTGAGTCAGGAGGATGACAAGCTGAAGGCAGCCTGGGTACATTATTGAGACCAGGTCAAAAAATAAAAAATTTCAGGAATGCAACTCAGTGCTGGATTACTTGCCTAGCAAGGGATAGGCCTTAAGATTCAATCCTCCTTACAACAAAACAACAACAACAACAACAAACTTTTGCTCTGGATCCACCCTGGCTCTCTTTTCCTTTAGTGCTAGGTATTGAATCCAGGGCCTTGTGAATGCTAGACAAAGTACTTTACCACTGAGGTACCTCCCCCAAATGTGCTTTCTGTTTTTTTTTTTTTTTTCCTGGTGGTGGAAATAGAACCCAGGGCTTGGTGCATGCTAGGAAAACACTGTACTAGTGAGCTACACTCCCAGACCTACAGTGGGTTTGAAACAGCTTGCCAGACATAGAAGTAGGGATACAACATACCAGTATAGTTGTCCCTTTGTTGGGGACAGATGAATGAAAGGACATAGCAAATGAAAGGCACAGTGATTTGTAATTGACACATTAACTAGGATATATGTCAAAAGGAGGTGGGAAAAGAGTAGAAAGAGTGAATATAGATAGGATATTTGGGATCTAATTTTGATGCTACACTAAGAAGTGAGCTTCATCTTGTTGATAATTGGGAGTATTAGATTCTTTTTAGAAAAGTGACATAAAATGGAAATGTAGAGGATGAATGGGAAGTTGAAGCAGAAACCATAAAAGGGAATTTTGTTAAGTATAAACAAAATCTAAATAAAACAAAAAGGAAATAAGTATGTAAATTAAAAACACATAAAATTATACAAGAAAATTCAGGAAATGGGTACCTAAAACACAAAATTCTAGTCATAAATTGTCTCAACTACCCCAATGCCTAGCTGTGTAGACTGAGCTGGTGGTGGAAATGACTCAGATAGCTTTTAATTCTGTCAACCAATGCATATTAAGAAACTATTATACTTCTGGGGACATGCTGTGCAACTTGGGTTTTAGATATTAGATTTGATTATTCCCCTATGCCAGGTTAACATTAATCCCCCCTATACCTTGTTCCCCGAACTGGATGTTGGAAGAAAAGTACTAGACCAAAAATCAGAAGGCCTCTGATTAGTACCAGTTGTCACTTACATTTTCTGTGTGACCTTATGCAATTCTTTTCCCCATACTGGGGCCCACTATCTTCATCAAAACAAAGGAAGGTTGGTATCATCTTTAAGGACCTTTCCCAACCTATCTTACAATTTTCTGTATAAGTAATACAGATACATTGAGTGCTACATAAATTCTGAGCAGAGATAGAATCACATGGGCAGGGCTGGTCAAGGAAGGGTAGTTGTAGGAATGAAATATGAAAAGCCAGAGTTTTTTATATTTTTTTTCTTTTCCTACACAGAAGAGCCAAAAAGGGCAGGAACACTTGTACTTAAAAGTATACTATACTAGAAAAACAGAATTTGGAGTTGGTTGAGCCTGGAGAGGAATCCTGGCTCTGCCACTATTCTGGGACTTTTCAGATTCCTTTCTGTAAAAGAAGGAGAGTAATAAAACTTCCTTGACAGGGTTCTGGGACTATTTATGAATTACAGTGCTTAGTATAATGCTGAAAAAGAGATGTCCTATATATGACTTTTTTCTTCCTTACCTTTTTCCTGTGCCTCTCTGCTTCATGGTTTATTCTGATGCAGGGCTGGGCATTCAGCAAATTCTCCATCAACACTGGCCTGTTTATGATTCAGTTTGAAGGCTCAGGCAGCAGTGAAGCCTATGGAGGAACCTAAACTGTTTTTAAAATAGTAAGTGGGTATGTGTGGTTCAGAGTGTAAATGTTCTCCCAGTACCATAACATTAATTCATCAAATTAATCAATTCATCACGTAAACAAGGTCCCTGCTGTTACTCATGGCTTAGCAGGAACTGGGTGTTCTTGCTAACAGGGGGAGGTAGATTATCATAACAACAACTAATTGAAATTCATAGAATCTGGAACTGAAAATATGACCCTTTGTGATATTTTCTAAATAATAGTAACAATTTCACACAACAAACATTACATTGAGAAGGAGGGCCTACCCTGTGGCCATGAGCTGCTGCATTCACAAGGAGTTTGTGCTGGAAAAAGCAAAACAAAACACCAACATCAACAATAATGAAACAGGCAGGAGTTCTACTATCTGAATATAAATGGATGAAAGGCTAAAGTCATGTTTCAAGCTGGGGAATTGGGTGCATGGTGGGGTGCAATGGATGGTGGGAGGGAGTTCAGAATATCAGAAATGTCCATAATCACAACTGTGCATAATCCTCTCTACCCCAGCAGAGAAAATGTACACATGTATGTACAGATGCACTGCTCCATTTCAAAGATACAGATGTGCACACAGATGTGGATGAGACACAGGAAGTTCTCTTCCACTGTGTGAGAGAGGGAAGCGGATTGACTTAAACAACCCCATTTTGCTCATGTGCAACTGTCATCTGATTCTGCTGATTGGTTTCTGTAACCCAGAACAGAAGGTAAACCTGGAATGGTCTGTAAATGATTTAATTTAAGTTTCTCATTGTTCATATGGGGCATCTGATGTCCAGGGAGAGAAAAGGACTCACCCAAGGACACAAAGAGAATTGGTGACAAGGACAGGACAAGAACAATTCAATCCCCAGTTGCAATACTTAGCCTAAGAGTATTTCCCAAATGGCTGTACCAGCACCACTGCAAAAAAAAAAAAAAAAATCTTAGGGGATACATGAATAACTTTTTAATTATAATATTTTTGTGTATATGTATTAGGGAAATTCACAATCAGATCAGAGAAATGGTTTATGGATAATATTGCTTAAGATAATGGCAGAAATCATGAAGTTGACATAAAAATGGCTGAGGTTTGTGAAATGACATGGTGATTCTTGAGGCCAGCCAAGCCTGGGTTTGAATACTAACTCAGGTGCTTTCTACTATCTTGGCCTCTTGGTCAAATCATTTTCACTCTCTAAGACTCCAGTTCCTTATCTTTGAAGTACAGGTAATAATAGACACCTTCAGAGTAACTGTGAGGATTGGGAATAACTATCTACTAAAACTACAAATATATGTGCTAAGTGACCCACATATTCTACTCCTAGAGATTTATTCAATGAAGAGGGTTCTTATAGCTTCATTGATAGTATACTTTCAATAGCCAGAAGGAAACTGAGTCTCCCATTCCAGTAACCTGCAAGTTATTGAATATTACCATTAACAATTTGATCTTGGAAGTAAATATTTTCCCAGTGAAGACTCAGTTGAGACCACAGCCTTAGCCAACATCTCGATTTCAGTTTCATGAGACACTTGAAGCAGAGGACCCAGGTAAGCCATGCACAGTTTCCTGACCCACAGAAACTATGATTTAATAGTTATGTATTGATTTAATCAGATGTTTGTGATTATATTGTTGCACAGTAATAGATGACTAATACAATGGAATAACATGAATGGATATCAGTGACATGCTTAGTGAAAGAGGCCAAATAGAAAAGTGTACTGTGTTGTACTGTATGATTACCATTATATGTTCATATTATATGAACAGCAGACAATACTGATGGATGATGGAATAAAGGTTACTGCTGGGGTTTTTGAATGGAAGGGAGCATTTGGGGATTATGAAAATGTTCACCATTTTGATCTGTGTGTTGACTACCCAGATCAAATTTCATCAAATATATAGTTGAAATTAGTGCACTTTACTGTATATGTATTTTGCTTAATTATAAAACAAAGTGAAATAAATAACACAAAATGCCCTTTATTATTTTATTTACCTATTTACTTGGTACTGGGATTGGACCCAGAGGCTCTTTACCAATGAGATAAGCCCCAGCCCTTTTTACTTATTATTTGAAGACAAGGTCTTGCTAAGTTGCTTAGGGCCTTGCTGAGTAGCTGAGGCTGGTCTTGAACTTGAGATCCTCTTGTCTCAGCCTCCCAAGTTGCTGGGGTTAGAGGCATGCACCACCATACCGGGCATAAAAATGTACCTTTAAAGGATTATAATTCTGATAAAAATGCAAGCATATACTTAAAGTAGTTCAGAAGATGGTCTTTAGGGGCCAGGGTTTTGGCTCAGTGGTAGAACACTTGCATAGCACATGTGAAAGTCACTGGGTTCAATCCTCAGCACCACATTAAAAAAATAAATAAAATAAAGGTATCATGTCTACCTACAACTAAAAATTTTAAAATAATTTTAAAAGGGTGGGCTTTGGATGTGCCCCCTGGTCCCTTCTTCATGAATGAGTTCGTTCCACCACTTCAAGGTATTTTCTCCCTCTTCCTCAAAGGCCTGAGGGGTAGTAGGCTGGACAAGGTAACCTATGAAACAGTGGGATGGAAAGTTCTACTGTCTTAGTTTGGATTTCTAGGTCACTCCCTCTCACCCTTTTCTTTCCAGCTCTGAGGACCACCTATTGTGAAATCATGATTATCCTATAAAGTCCAAACTAAAATTGGAATTTCACTCTTTAAATGAGTCCTAGTCAGACAAGTGCCTACCTTTCCTTCATTTGCTGATTTTATTATTTATTTATTGAGCACTCAGAAGCATTTATTGAACATCTATTAACTGCCACAAACTGTGGGCAGGCACTAGGTAGAGAAAAAATAAAGAGGAAAAAATGATAAAATTTGTAGATTCTAAAGAATTGATAATTTCTCAGAGAAGATAGACATTTAAACAAATGATCTTCCTTGGGTTTCAGTCCTGATGAATCACCCAAGTGGAGATAACCCAATAGGTATTTGGAAATATACTCTGGGTTGATGTAGGACTGAGGTAAGAAGGAGGGACTCCTCTTTGAAAACATGTGAAAAATAATAGTGTAGGAATAATAGGAAGGCCAAGAAGAGAGTTTAGAGGAAAGTCAGGGATCAAGGAGAGAACTTTAAATTGTCTACATTCAAAAAAAGGAAATGAGCCATTAAAAAATAAATGATTTTGTCAGGAAAACGAGTGAATAAGGAGAGAGTAATGGACATTTCATTGAGAATCTGTGTGCATGGGATTTTATCCTTTGTTTCTTCTAATAACTACAGGAGGTAGGGCTTCATCTTCCCATTTTAGAGATGAGAAAAGTAAAGGTCAGAAAGCCTACCTGATTTGCCTTGAATCACAGAATAAATAATAGGGACATATCAACCTAATGGCTCCAATTTTTGGCCCATTGTTAGAAAGAAACTGACCTGTTTGAGTTAAAAAATTTTGTAAAACACCCAAGAACTTCATTAACTTGCTGTTATACTTAGTTAATCCACTGTGGCTTCCTTCACTGAAGAACTGAGACCTATGACTCAGGCATCTTTCTCTATGCTGCTAGGGAAATGTAGATTTAGGAACTGAATCTTACCTGGGGACTCCAGGATCTGATTTTTTTTTGTAGGGGAGTTTGAACTCAGGGACACTTTTAACACTGACATACCTCCTCAGCTGTTTGGCTTTTTCTTTTCTTTTCTTTTTTTAAATTTTGTACCCAGATCCTGCTTTTATCTTTGAAAATGACCCTGGAAATCATCCTTAAAATCACCGTGTGTGTGTGTGTGAGTGTGTGTGTGTGTGTGTGTGTGTGTTTTCATGGTGGAAGAAATCAAATAAGTCACCAACATAGTCATCTTTACAAGACAAATATGGAAATCTGGAAGCAGGGAAAGATGTGATATCATAAGTTATCTCCAGACCCACAAGTATCTCCTTACCTAAAAGGCTTAGGGAAGAACTTGGAATCAGAATTAATATTTAGAACCTTCTCTGTAATACACTAGTGAAAACTCGGTACATCTTGTCACCCCCTGACCTTGGATTTCCTACCTTTAAAATGGGGGTGGCCAATTGATCTTCGAGATCCCTTGTAACTTGAACATCATGTGATTCTAGAAGGATTGTATCTGCCATGTAAGAAAGACCTTGCTTACAACTCTTGCTCACATATGTATGATAATCCTTGTTCAGGGACCATAGAGAACTTTATCCTCTTGGCTGGAACAACTCAGCCTCTGGTGCTTGTGTCAAACTGTGATGAGTATTTGCTTTAGATTTGTTTAAACAACAAGAACATATCTGTCAGTTCCAGGGTCTTGTATAACATCTGGCAGCCCTAATTTTCTCTACCCCTGATCTTCCAAACAGTTTTATTTCTATTCCAACTCAATGCTTGAATATCCAAGTCTGGTAGGTTCTGGCACCCAGCTGTTTTCTCTCTGTCCAGCTTATCCTCAGTGCCCTCTGATCCCAGAGATTGTGAAAGATGGCCTTTCAACTTCCACAAAGAAAACCACTGTCTGGAAATTATTATATATCTTTTTTTAAAATTTTTTCTTTTTCCATTTTGGCAGTAGTAGGGAAGAAGAAGAGCCAAGCAGAGGGACCAAGGAAAATTTTCTCTGGGTAGTTACAAATTGCTTTGAGGTCTCAGAGCAGCTCATTGGTTATTATATGTGTTGCTAAGGCAAATGTTCCAGTCTATGAGGAGACTTATGCAAAAGTATACATGTTTGAGATTAAGACTAAATGAAGAATGATGTCAGTTGGGTGCCTGTTTATTCTCTAAAGTGAAGGGTAATCACTTGTTAGCTAATGCAAGACATGATGCCTTGATTGCAAGGAATGTATTCAATTCCACTCAACAAATGTGACTTTCAGCCCAGATTTCTGGCTCCATATCTGTGAACATGGGCCAGTCATCTCTCCTCTTTACATTTCAGTCCCCCCATTTATACAATGAGATCTGGATCTTCCTTAGTGTTCTTTCTGAAACCAGTATATCAGAGATACAGTGCTTTACTCCTGGGGTCTCAACCACATGAGGACCATTGAAAATTTTGAGATATGAGATGTAGAGGAGTTAAAAAAAAAACACTGAATTTGAGGCCTCATTCTTAGTTCTTATACTAATGAAAAAAAGCACTTCATTTAACAGAATTTCATTTTCTTCAATGATAGAAAAAAAACTAGATCATCCCTAAAGTCCCTTCCAACTTGGGAATTTTAAAAATGCATAAAGTTTCAATTAGAAAGGTCCTCCCTATATAGGTGTTATGGGGGCATAATTGGATAAGACACAATTATTGCTCCCAATCTAGTAGGGTAAATGGATGTGTATTTTAATTTCCCCCTCTTACCTTCTCTGGAATCCTTGGTCCAATTCACAAAATCTTGGCCAGCTTTCCAGTACAAAAAGTCCTTTAAATGTCCATTTTGAATAATTTACTAAGCACATATTGACATATAAAGAATTTGAAGAGCAGTTAATAAAGACACATTCTGTTTTCATTTCTTAACTTCTTTAAGCATTCCAGTTTAGCTCCAAAAGGTTCCTCAATCCTTTGATGAACTAGTATGATGCAATATATCTGATATTATCCAGGTAGACTCCTAGTTCCTGGAGGACAAATACTAAGTTTTAGTCATTTCCGAGCCCTTCACATGGGGTTTGATACACAGAAAGTATCAATTCATGTAAAGCAAATAAATAAGAAAATGCTTGAAATGAATCTAATTTAAGGTAGAAAATAATCAACGCTGTGAGAGTCATAGATAAAGCTCAAGCTTCTGGCAAGTAGCGGCTTGCGTAATTAGGGAAGGTTCTATGAGAAAAAGTGTTATGTGACAGTATCATTAAAGATAATTAGAATTTCATCTAGAGGAAGATTCCACTGGAGGGAGCCAAGTAAAGGCTTTAGCATTGTGCAGGAGGGTACATTAAAAGAGTCCAGCTTGGCTGTTCCATAGAGGCTGATATAGGGCTAAAGAGGGCAACTGGTTACATGTGTCAGGGTCAGATTGTTGCGAACTTTGAAAACCATGATGAGGTGTTTGAAATTTGTTCTGTAGGCAATGTAGAATATCTGATGGTTTTTGAACAGGTAAATACTGTGATCCAAGGTATACTTGATGGAAAGGACTACAGAAATAGTGCCCAGGAGGGACTTAGGGTTTCTGCAGTGATGTGAGATGGCCGCCAAGGCAGGAAGACAGCCCCGGACTCTGCTGTAAGATGGAAGAAGCATGGCATCCTAGAATGCTTGTGAGAATTCAAACATATCATAATTTATTGATAGACACCAACAATCTTGTGAAAGGTGGCCTTATATCTGACAAATAATCACTTTCCAGCTATGAAAACTAGGTAGCAGTGGCCCATATATGTATTATTTATTACTTGAAACATGACATACCAAGAATAACGGGACTATAAATCCTGAGTCTTCATCAGGACTGGCTTCCGTGTCACTTGGCCCATCCAACTGTGGGCTGTTCCCTTTGCTAAGGGGATAATTTCCCTGCCGTAACATTGCCCTCTAGTGGTCTTTGTTCTTCCTACAACCAGAGGTACACTTACCCCAACCTTCCTCTGGAGTTGCGGGGTTGGTTCATTGGTTTCCTGTCTCTGTTTTCTCTTTTACCTCTAACTCCTTTTCTCTCTACCTTTTTATTCTATGGTGGAGTGGAGTGATGAAGGAGAGAAGACTAGAGAGCATTAGTTAATGTTACAGATAGGTAAACAGGCTTAGAAGAGTGAAGCAATTTGCTCAACATGTTTATCTACAAAGCAACTGGATTAGAATTCAAACTATGTCTATTGCCTTGGAATTCTGAGATTTTTTCCATCCTCATTTTCTTCATCTTTTCCTCTCTCCTTCCCTTTTTATACTCTTGCCCTCCCAAAAATGCCAAGTGACACTATCCCGTACAGGGACAGAGTTAAGACCTAGGAATTAATATATTCTGTCTCAGAGGTAGCTCCCAGTCTCTTTGTACAGACACATAAATAAAAATTATAACCCAATTGAATGTGAACATTGATAGAGTCGTGTTAAATGTTCTGGGTCACAAGAATGTACGGTAATTCACCTGCCAAAGAAAAGGGACAAGGGAAGATGATTTCAGGCCAAGGGACCAGTAAGTACTGAGGCATAGATTTGGGGAGAGGATATGGCATTTTCAGATAAAGGCCCAGGGGTGCAGTAGGGGAATGGGGCCTGGAAACAGATTGTAGCAGTCTTTGTGTATCAGACAGAATACTTTTGATTTTAGCTTTACCCTTTCTACATAATTCTTGAAGCTTACAAGTAAATACTTTTTCTAAGCCATTGTCACTCCCCCCTCCACACACACATACTCACTAATTATTCTGTTTAGTTTATTTGTCAGGCAGGCCAAAAAAATAACAAAACAAATTATTTTTAAGCTTGTCCAGAACTACATTGTGAGCCCAGGGCTGAATGGGGCCCAAACTCTGGTCCTCTGCCTTCTAGGTCTCCTGATGATGATCAAAATGGGAACCAGGCAGATGTGGAGAAAGTAACTAAAAAATAATGAGAGATTCCAGACATCTGGACCAGCCTCAGGTAAATCAATATGCACATTATGTCCTATTTGCTCTGGCTTTTACTTTACCTACAGGCCTAGAGATTGGGTGGGAAGCAAATGTTTGTTCACCAAAGTATATTTATGCACTGACCTCCAGAATATTTTCAGGGATGGTTGCAGTTCCATTGAAAACACGCAAGCCACAACACATTGGCCTCAAGTCACACAGGAATTCTCATATTCCTTCCAAACAGTTCTCCCTCTTTCCCAGATTTTATTTGGGTGCATATATTAATAATTCTCAGCCTCCCAACTCTGCTTCCTTGCTTGTATGAAAAAGGAAGTAAAGAGGTGAATTCAGCTCCTTGTTTTGCAGAAGAGGAAACAAAGGTTCAGAGATGGATCTGCCCCCAAATAAGGGAAAGAAGCAGAACAGGACTTCAAGTTCAGCACTGTTACTCCCCCTCTAGTTCCTTGTCAGGAAATATAATTAAAGGAGCACTATAGTCACACACTTTGTGAAGAATCATTAAAATCATTTTCATTTAATTTCCATTTCCTCCACGTTTTCTCCAGCCTCAGGGTCCTGAGGCCCAAAAGACCCATACTGAGGCATTGCTCTGGTCAATATGACAGATTTCCATTCTGAGCCAAAATGTCAATAAAGCTCATTCTTGGTCAGGCGTGGTGGCCTATGCCTATAATTTCAGCAGCTTGGGAAGCTGAAGCAGGAGGATTGCAAATTCAAAGCCAGCTCAGCAACTACCAAGTTCCTAAGCAATTCAGTGAGATCCTGTCTTAAAATAAAATATGAAAAAGGGCTAGGGTTGTGGCTCAGTGATTAAGCACCCCTGGATTCAATCCCTTGTACCAAAATAATAACAACAATAATAATAGAATAAATAAACAAAAAAGATATTTTTTAAAATAAATTTAATCTCATTAGTTACACATGACAGTAGAATGCATTTTGACACATCATCCATAAATGGAGTATAACTTCCCATTCTTCTAGTAGTACCTGATGTAGAATTACACAAGTCATCTAATCACATATGCACATAGGGTAGAAATATCCGATTTATTCTGCTATCCTTCCTACTCCCATACCCCCTCCTCTCCCTTCACTCCTTTCTGTCTCATACAAAGTAACTCTATGCTTTCCTAACTCCCCTTTACTGTGATTTAGCATCCACATATCAGAGAAAACATTTGGCACTCGGTTCCTTGGATTGGTTTATTTCACTGAGCATGATATTCTCCAGCTCCATCCATTAACTGAAAAATGCCATAATTTTATTCTTCTTCAAGGCTGATTAATATTCCATTGTGTATATAAGCCACATTTTCTTTATTCATTCATTTGTTGAACGGACCTGGATTGGTTCCATAGTTTAGTTATTGTGAGTTGAGCTGCATAAACTTGGATGTGGCCACTGTAGTATACTGATTTTAAGTATAAACCAAGGAGTGGGATAGCTGGGTCAAATGGTGGTTCCATTCCAAATTTTATAAGGAATTTCCATACTGCTTTCCATAATGATTGCACCAGTTTGCAGTCCCATCAGCAATGTATGAGTGTATCTTTTCCCCCCTCATTGTTGCCAATTTTTATTGTTGCTTGTATTCTTGATAACTGCCATTCTGACTGGAGTGAGATGAAATCTTAGTGTAGTTTTGATTTGCATTTCTCTAATTGCTAGAGATGTTGAACACTTTTTCATATATTTGTTGATCAACTGTATTTCTTCTTCTGTGAAGTGTCTGTTCAGTTCCTTAGCCTGTTTATTGAATGGGTTATTTGGGTTTTTATGGTGTTAAGAGTTTTGAGTTCTTTCTACATGCTGGAGATAATTCTCTGAGGTGACTGTGGTTAAAATTTTTTTCCCATTCTGTAGTCTCTCTCTTAACTTTGTTGATTGTTTCCTTTGCTGTGAAAAATCCTTTTAGTTTGATTCCAACCCATTTATTGATTCTTGATTTTACTCCTTGTGCTTTAGGAGTTTTGTTAAGGAAGTCAGTTTCTAAGCCATCATGGTGGAGATTTGGGCCTACTTTTACTTCTATTAGGTGCAGGGTCTCTGTTCTAGTGCCTAAGACTTTATTCCACTTTGAGTTGAATTTTGTGCAGGGTAAGAGATAGGAGTTTAATTTCATTTTGCTACATATGGATTTCTAGTTTTCCTAGCACCATTTGTTCAAGAGACTATCTTTTCTCCAATGTATGTCTTTGGCCCTTTGTCTAGTAGGAAATAACTGTATTTATGTGGGTTTGTCTCTGTGTCTTCTATTATGTACCATTAATTTATGTGTCTGCTTTAGTGTCAATACCATTTTGTTTTTGTTACTATAGCTCTGTAGTATAGTTTAGGGTCTGGTTTTGTGATGCCTCCTGATTCACTTTTCTTGTTAAGGATTGCTTTGGCTATTCTGGGTCTTTTACTGTTCCAAATGAATTTCATGAGTGCTTTTTCTAATTCTATGAAGAATGTCATTGGGACTTTAATAGGAATTACATTAAATCTGTATAATGTTTTTGGTGGAATGGCCATTTTGACAATGTTAATTCTGCCTATCCAAGAGCATAGGAGATCTTTCATCTTATAAGGTCTTCTTAAATTTCAGAAAAGTCATTTTTAACTTTTGAAATTGGGCTTTTCAGGGGAAGAGAACTTTTAGAAATATATGGCAAGCTGAACAGCATTTATGTCTAGGGCTTCAGGAGTTGAAAATGTACCAAATATTTAATTTATTTTCCTTACTATATAAAACAACCATTGGAGTGTTCTGCCTTTAATTGCTTCTCTTTGATAACTGACCTCACAGGGATAAGTAGCAGGACTCTACTACTGTTATTTTCTTTCTCTGTATGTCTTGTGTTTGTCATTCTATGTATATTCATGTTTTAAGAGATCTCATTAACACTCACAAGTCCTATGTGGTATAACGTGTGTGTGTGTTTGCCTGTGTGTTTACATATATATATATATATATATATATATATATATATATATATATGTGTGTGTGTGTGTGTGTGTGTGTGTGTGTGTAGGTATATGTTTATATGTATAGTTTCATATGTATACATATGTGTATATATATATATATATATATATACACACACACAAATGATTTCCTCTTAAATCCTCAACACTGTGAGGTAGATAGGCAACATTATTATTATTATTTTAAAGTTTTTTATAGTTGTAGACGGAAAGAATGCCTTTATTTTATTTATTTATTTTAATGTGGTGCTGAGGATCGAACCCAGGGCCTCACGCATGCTAGGCAAGCACTTTGCCACTGAGCTACAGCCCCAACCCAACATTATTATTTTTTAACCCATGAAGCAACTGAGATTCAAAAAGGTCAAATTATTTACCCAAATTCTGGCTTGTTAGTAGCAGATTTGAACCCAGGAATTCTGATTATACTTTATCCTCTAAAGTACCATCCCTTTTGCCTTGCTTTTAATTTCAGCATTTAGGGCCTTTCACTACTTCCACCCTGTCCCAATCATTTATCATAGTGTTCTAGGTTTATTCCATCTCTTATATTGTCACATAAGCTGTCACCTACCATTCTATTTCCTTTTCTCTACACCTCTACAGATATTTGGAAGCTTAATTCAAGTTCTCCACAAAGTCTACCTTAGATACTACAGAATACCCAGCAATTTGATCATAGTTAGCATGGAATCTTGGAACATATTTCTATCAATCTCTTAGTGTTCAGGAGTAGATATTTTTTCAATTCTAACTTTTTCAGGAGTAGAGACACTTCTTTGGTGACACTCACATAGCTAGGCACATATCTCTAGAGAACACATTTTCCAAATCTAAAATAAATACTTGCACAACAACAGGTCAAATTACTTGAATCTGGATCCCAGTCTACAGGATATAATCTAGCTTGTGCAATAACTACTAATTCAATTCAATAATCAATTGCCTTATCAGTTATCACCTCAAGCTTAACAGAATATTGTCAGCAGATTGAGCTGTGATATTTAGTTCCAACTACATACCAACTGCTGCAATGGGCTATATCATATGTGCTTTTCATATAATCCTCATAGCAGCCCCAAGGGTGACCTCCTGCTTGCAAAATTACATAATCCTTATGACCTGCATGCGAAAGCATTGTTATATGTCAGGACACTTCCCATGGAAAAGGGTCTCATCAAGGTCAAATCTTTAACTAGAGCTCTCCAAAACAGGGCAGAGTTGAATTCTGTTAGTATTGAAGGGCAAAAGTCCTATCTCCTTCTAAGGGCTTCAGGATAAATTGATGTTTTATTATAAATTAGGGGAAAAACTCCTTAGGAGAATCCCTTTTGTATGAAACCAACAAAATGACTTGAGTTTTTAAAAAAGTATTTCTGATATGTAGGTGAAATAAATATATACATATATGTATGTTTATATTTATATATAAATTGAACATATTTATTTATAAAGGAGCATATTTAAAGATCCTTATATAGACTGATCAGCAGATAGATTGGGATCCTTAAATAGGCTCATACCCTTTATATTTCTACTTCCAGGATCAATCCTAAGGAAATAATCAGAGGTTCTGACAGGGATGTATATACAAGAATATTCATTGTTGCAGAGGTTACATTTTGGCCAACTCAGCAGAATGGGGACTACAAAAAGAAATTCATTTATGTTGTGAGTGTCCTGAGGATTTGGCTCAGTGGTAGAGCACTTGCCTAGTATGCATGAGGCCCTGGGTTCAATCCCCAACACTGTAAAATAAATAAATAAATAAGTTGTAGAAAAGAACTTTTCCTCAAACATACACATTTGTGGATTTGCTGAAATTCAGAGATTTTTATTTTTGTTTTCGTTTTTTTTGGCACTGAAGATTTAACCCAGGGATGCTTAACCACTGAGCCACGTCCTCAGCACTTTTTTAATTTTTTGAGACATGGTCTTACTAACTTTCTGAGGACCTCATGACGTTGCTAAAGCAGGCCTTCAACTTGTGATCCTCTTATCTCAGCCTCCCAAGTCACTGAGATTACAGGCATGAGCCACCATCCCAGGCAGATTCAGATTTATACCACATATATAGTATAATATATATAATCACATTAAATAGTCTAAAGAACAGCTAAATAAATATCACATAACTATTAGAGATATTATGCAGGCATTAAAAGCCATGGTTTCAAAGAATATTTAGCAATATGGGAAAAGTCAGTATTATGGCATTCAGTGAATAAAGGGGGACACAAAGATGATATCAATTAAGGAAAAAGCATCTCTCTCTCCCCCCCCCCAAAAAAAAGGGTCTAGAATGAAAATTTCACTCCCTGTCATTCCAAAGTTTTCTGTTCTGCACATGTTTTATGTCTATTGTGGCAAAGAAAAATAATAGCATTTTATAAAAGGGAAGGTTTGTGTGTGTTTGTTTGCCTGGTAGTGGGGGTAGAAGAATATAATTGGGAGATTAAGAAAATGCAGGGAGTTGGACAAGAAGGAATTTAACCTTGGTTAGAGTAGCTCATTGAAAGCTAGGAATAGCTAGTTAGAAGAAACGGGCCTCCTTTGTTGCTTTTCAGAAGGAATTGGGAACCTTAAATAGGCATATTGGAAATTACTTCTCTGTGTTTGTATGTTCTGTTAATAGTGGGAGTTGAGAAGAGAGGGAGTGCGTGTCTGAGTAAGGTGGCAGCGGTGGAAAATACACCAAAGGAGCGTCAAGAATAAGTTCAACCTTAGGGCAGGGATTTGGTTTTAGTACTGCCACTCCCACCTCTGCCCTCATGCCTTGTATTGGGCTTGACACAGAATAACTGCTGGGTATTTGTTGACTAGAATTTGAGTGGCAAAGAGACTGAGGCTCTTCTACCTAAATATTTCCATGTAGGTATGTAATTTTTCCTCTGCTTTACTCTTGTGTGTATATGTGTATGGGGGAGTTGGGGGGTTGTTTCCTTATATAAGCAAACTCAGTGACAATCATACTTTATTTTTTAACTTGTTTTTGTTTTTCTATTATAAATATATTACATATTTATTATAGACAAACACAAAAATACAGGTAAGCAAATAAAAAAAGCAAATAAAAAATAAAATTATCTACAATTCCACCACCACCCAAAGATAACCCTGTAAACATTTTGGTGTACATCTTTCCACACAATTTTCTGTGTGTATATTTATTCCTGGAGTGTGATCCTGTTGTTTCGTAACCTATTCCTTTTCACTTAGTAATTTAATGTAAACAACTTTCCAGGTTATTTAATGTTTTAATTTTTATATTTTTAAACATCATTTTAGGTACTCAAATAGTATCTAATACAGTCTCCTTGCAACAATTCAAATGTACAATACTTACCAGACAAGATTCTTTGGTCACTTATCCCATCTGTACATCAACCCTGGTCCCTACACCCGTTCCTCAGAAATAACTACTATTATCATCAGTTGTATTTTTGTATTAGAACATTATAGTTATACATAAAAGTTAGGTTCATTTTGACAAAATCATACATACATGGAATTTTATTTACTCATTTCAGTCCTCATTCCCCACATATCCCTCCTCTCCTCCCTCCCCATTTTCTCCTTCCTCTCCCTACTGATCTTCCTTTCACTCATTTATTTATTTTTGAGTGATGCTCTCCACATATACATAAAGGTGAAATTCCCTGTGGTATATTTATATATGCACATAACATGATATTGTTAAATTGATTGCACATTTTCTTCCCTTTCCTCCCTTCCTTGCAATCTCTTTCTACTCCACTGACCTTCCTATATCTTTATGATTTCCTATCCCCCAGCCTCACCTTCTTTCCCTTATTTTGTTCTAGCTTCTATATATGACAGAAAACATTGGACCCTTGATTTTCTGAGTCTGGCTTATTTCATTTAGCAAGAAAATCAGCATACTATAACGATACAGCTACTTCAGTGTTTATAGCAGCACAATTCACAGTAGCCAAATTATCGAATCAGGCGAGATGCCTGTCAATAGATGAATGGATTCAGAAAATGTGGTATATATACACAATGGAGTTTTACTCAGCCATTTAATGAAATTATGGCGTTTGCCAGTAAATAGATGGAAATGGAGAACATCATCAGTTTGTTTTTTTGTTTGTTTGTTTTTTAGTGCTTGGGATTGACCCCAGGGTCTTGTGCAGGCTAGATAAGTGCTCTTACACTGAGCTATACTTTCAGCCTCTCCTTGCATATTTTTATAGGCACTTTTCTAAAGATTTCCACACGCATTCATAGAATAGAATATATTTGATATTCTGTTGGGTTGTATGTACAATGCTTATTTTCTATATAAATGGTATTAAACTGTACCCATTTGTATGCAACTTATTTTTTTCATTCAATAGCATGACTTGGATATCTAGACATCTCATTCTATTTAACCATTGTGTAGTATTGTGTGGTATAGCTACATCACTGTTTATTCAACCATGTTACTATTGATGTAGATTTGTCTTTTTTAATTTTTCACTATTACAAACAGTACTGGGGAGCTCCAGTGGTGCACAGTACTTATACAAACAGCACTAGAATAAATATCCTTGGCCTACATTCTTGTGCATATTTGTGGGAATGTTCCTTTAGGATAAATACCAAAGTGAGAAATTGGTAGATCATGAGATGCATATTTTATTTTTTTCTTTTTATTATGGAAAAATTAATATATATTAAAAGTACAGAATTTTATAATGAGCCCCCATGTGCACTAAACTAAGTTTCAACAATTGTTAACACATGGGCAATATTGCTTCATTTATAATACATCCACACTGGGTTACTTTGAAGTAAGTCTTCTCATTTGGACACATTTTAAAAATATAGTGTATATTTAAAAAATTGGGGGCTGGAGTTGTGGCTCAGCGGTAGAGCACTTGCCTTGCACGGGTGAGGCACTGGGTTTGATCATCAGCACCACATAAAAATAAATAAATAAAATAAAGGTATTATGTCCATCTACAACTAAAAATTGTTTTTAAATTGTCTTCCAAATGACTATACCAATTTATATATCCACCAGTTTTTTTTTTTGTCTTGTTTTGTTTTTTTGTTATTTTTGTTCTTGTAGTTTTTTCTTTGGGGGAGGTACTGGGAATTTAACCCAGGGGTGCTTAAGCACTGAGACACATGCCCAGGCTTTTTTGTATTTTTATTTTTTACTGGTATGCTTTAGTTATATATTACAGTAAAAACCATTTTGACATAATTATAAAAACATGGAATGTATCTTGTTCTATTTCAGCCCCTAGTACTTACCCTCCTCTCACCCCCAATCTCTTCCCTTTACTGATCTTTCTGCCATTCACCCATAGTTTTTTTTTTTCAATTAATTTCTTGTGGTTGTACATGAGATTCACTGTACATAGGAATGTTATATCAGACTTATTTATTTATTAAACTATCTTATTTTGATACAGGGTCTTGCTAAGTTGCTGAGGCTAGTCTTGAACCTGTGATAGCCTCTTGAGTCACTGGAATTACAGGCATGCACCACCACACATGGAATCAACAGCAGTGTTTGAGATTGCCTATTTTTCATACCTTTGTCAATTTAAAATTATCAAACTAAATTTTTTGATCCGAAATGGCATTTTATTGCTTATTTTGCATTTCTCTGTCTAGTAGTGAAGTTGGGCATGTTTTCATACTTTCAACAGCATTCATACTTCATTTTTTTTTTTTTTTTTTTTTTTTTGTGAACTGACGTTTCACATCCTTTTCCCAGCAATAGTTACCAAAACAGCCTGGTACTGGTATAAAAACAGACACAAAGAACCGTGGAACAAAAGAGAGAATTCCAAAATAAATCTGTGTATTAACAGCCAACTGTTCTTCAACAAAGGCAACAAGAAAATACACTAAAGGAAAGTCTATTCAATAAATGGTGTTGAGAAAACGGAATGTCCATATGCAAAAGAATGAAACATGTCTCCTGTCACCACATATAAAAATAAGCTCAAAATGGATCAGTGACTTAAATGTTCAACAGAAAAATATGAAACTGCTAGAGAAAATTCTTCAGGACTAGTCTAAGCAAACATGTTTTTGGATAGAGTGCTAAATATATAGTCAACAAATATTGACAAATGGTATAACACAAAAGTATAAGCTTCTCAACAGCAAAGGGAACAATAAACAGAGTGAAGAGACAACCTACAAAATGGGAGAGAATATATACAAACTATTTATCTGGCAAAGGATTAATTTCCAAAATTTATAAAGACCTCAAACAACTCAAAAGCAAAAAAAAAAAAAAAAAAAAAAACTAATTAAAAATGGACAATTGATGTACATAGACATTCTCAAAAGAATACATACAAATGGGCAACAAGTATATGAAAAATGCTCATTATTACTAATCAATAGGGAATTGCAAATCAAAACAATGAGATAATATTAGAATGGCTATTATAAAAAAAAAACAAAACAAAAAATAACTCATTCTAGCAAGGATGTAGAGAAAAGGGAACTATTTACACACTGTTGGTAGGAGTATAAATTAATATAGCCATTATGGAAAAAATTATAGGGGGTCCTAAAAACTAGATTTAGAACTATTATGATTCAGCAATTTCACTTCTAGTTGTATATCCAAAGGAATTGAAATCAGTATGTCAAAAAGACATTTGCACTTGCATGTTTATTGAATCTCTATTCACAATAGCCAAACTATTTAATCAACCTAGTCTGTCAATGGATGAAGAGATACAGAAAATGTGTTATATATATACAATGGACTATTATTTCACCACAAAAAAGAAATTTTGGTAATTTGCAGCAACATAGATGGAACTGGAGGATACTATGTTAAGGAAATCACATACAGAAAAACAAACACAACATGTTCTCACCTATATACCTGTATGTGGAAACTAAACTGTTGATTCAAAAAGTACAAAAGCTAGGGAACAGTATGAAGTAGAGGAATAAAGTAGTTTTGTTAATGGGTACTGGAGTATAGTTGGATAGGAGTAATAACATCTAATGTTCTATAGCACAGTATCATAACTATAATTGACAACAATTGAATATTTTAAAATAGCTAATAGAGAAGGCTTGGAATGTTCCCAACACAAATAAATGATATATGTCTAAGGTGATAGATATGCCAATTACACTGATCAGATCACTATACATTGCAGGTATTTATTGAAATGTCTCACTGTAAAATTACTATATATCAATTACAAATAAAAATATATTTTAAAATTCACTTGCTTGGTTTTCATATTAGTTTGCCTTTTTTAATGCCTGCTTTTTTCATTATGTTGGTTTTATATATATCACAGTAGAGGTTTATAAATGAAATTCCACTAAATAAATATGTACAATGTAAAACTATTTTAGCATTTTGAATGTAATTAGGTTAAATGGACTTTTACTAGCAACTATTGATTATTTTATGTATCTGTTGAACCCTTGCTATATATTAGACTCCTAAGGATTATAATATTGAGCAAAAGAGAGAGAGAGAGTCCCTGATTCCTTGAAACAATCTGCCATGTGGGGAAGATATACATTAAAATAATCATATAAGCATGTAATTATAAATAGTTATAATTGCTATAAAAGAAAAGTACTTTAATCAAAATGCTTGAGGTAGCCAGGCTGGTGGACCATTGGGTGGACTGGAATAGAGAAAGACTGTGTAGAAAATGCTCCCAACTCAAAGGGTCATAGCCAATAGGAAAGGGTGTTTCATTTCCTAAATATGCTCCTTCTATAAGGCTATCTCTCTTTAGCTTTAGGGTCACAAAATGTTTGAAAGATAATGTTTTTAGGACTTACAAAGAGCTCAAAAGTACTGAACAAATTGGTGATTTAGTCCTTCAATATTAATCTCTAGGCAAAACTGAAGCAGAGAGTATCTTCTCTATTGCCAGCATAAGTCTATTGCCAGAATTCCCCTAGAAATGCCTCAGAAATATCTGATTGATAGAACAAGTGTCTTCTGAAGAAACTTGGGAAGGTGGGAGTTGAGGAAATTCAGTGGGACTGTGCACTCCAGCAGAGCACCATCAACACCAAAACCAGCAAGAGCAAAAATATCACCGATGTCAAAATCCAGAGCAACAGCAAGAGAATTAAGGACCTAATCAACAAGAGTAAGAACAGTATCAACCACATCAACAGATTGTATCAGGGGAAGAGAGGATGGCACAGTTACCTCAGACTGTGTATGTGTGTGTGTGTGTGTACATGCACGCGCGCGTGTGTGTGTGTGTGTGTGTGTGTGTGTGAGAGAGAGAGAGAGAGACAGAGAGAGACAGAGAGAGACAGACACTAGGAATTGGATGTACAGACATTCTGCAAATGAACTACATCTCCAGCCCTACTTATTTGTTTATGTATTTATTTTTATTTAGAGACAGGGTTTCATGAACTGTCCTTCAACCTCCTGAGAAGCTGGGATTATAGGTGTGCATCACCATGGGTAGCAGCTCAGTTTTTTTGTATTTACTTTTTCAAGAAAGAAATAATGCTCCACGATGCTTGTCACCTCTGTTCTCTAGAGCAAGAGACCACCTGTAGCCTCAAGAGACCTAGAATGGAGAATCTAACTCCAATTGGTTTATTGAAGAGACATCATCCATCATGAGGAAAATCACAATACTGAGCATGAACTGTTCCAAAAAGTTACATAAGGATAGGTTTACATAATTTGGGGAAGTGGTCCTTTTAATCTTTTCTGTGCCCCTACATTTTTACCCTGACCATGCTTGGTTATGAGATTCCCACAAAGGCTTGGAACCAAGGAAAAACTTCCTAAAGCAAAAAGTGGTTTGGACTGTGGTGAGTGACAGTGGCCTCATGTTCACTACTTACAGTGTTTTGTACCAAAATAAAATGACCTCTAATTGAATTGATTAATGATTTTAAGACCTCAAGGTTTGAGAGGCAGAACAATATAAGACCCCAAATTCTCCAGTCCTCATTACTTGATGAGAGCTTCCTGATATGGCTCAAGATTGGGATGTGAGTAGGGCTGGTCTCTGGTACGCTTGGAGGATAAGGATGCTCCAGGAGGAGGTTTGAACCCATAGCCATGTGTAGGGAAATGTGAGGACTGGGGCTATTGCATATTGCCAATGTTCCCCTCAGAGTGTGGCACACAGAAGGGAAAACATTCTATCTGTGTTTTCACCAATGATAAGTATTGCTGGACTGTCACCTCACTAATTCTGGACACTGCATTTTTGTGAATATAGCTGAAGATGGCATTAGATTTCAGCCTCCACATCTCACAACTGATACATCCTGAGTTCTCACTGTCCTCTGAAATTCCTAAATTGTATTATACTTGTTGCTTCTAAGACATTTATCTTCCACATTGGATGTGTGTGATGAAGTTTGGGTAGGAAACAGGACGAGAACCTACTAGAATTCAAGAAATTCTAATGCAAAGGAGATCCTACCCTTTAGTCACATGCTTTTAATGGAGTGAGCCTCATAGAGGGATCACCATAGGTTTGGGGGCTTAATTTAGCTTGGTGAGATCAGAAATTCAGTTATTACCTCATCCGGAGTTTGTCACAGGGCAATGATTACCGTTCTCCAGAAACAGAGTTGAACTATCCACACTGGCTACAAGTGGCTGCATCCTAGGATGAGTCTGCTAAGAGAGTAGTGGAGTGCAAAGAGGTGTTTGAACAATAGGAGATTAATGCAAAATGGCTTGGATACACTTTTGGAACATTTCCCTGAAACCAGTGTAGCTGAATTGATCTCTGACTTTTGGGAGATTTCTGTCTCTGTGGGAAGATTGAGCCATATAGGCTCAGTGGCCCCTCTCCTTGGATGGTGTCAAAGCCACATTGACACATTATTTTGTTTTTTGTCTCCTTTTTCCCTAACCTCCATGGAGACACCCCCTCCACAACTGCCCAGCCAACTACCCCTCTGTTATGACAACACAACAGTAACCTCAGCCAAGTTACAACATAATTGAGTAGGTTACTGTTTTCTGTATACCAAATTCCATTCCTGCTATGTCTTACCAAGGATTGGACTTGGGACATGACCTGGTCCCTTGATGGAGACTTGAGACACATCCGATTCTCATCACATCAGTGATATGCATCCAAATTCTTTCTGAGTCTCAACTCTTTCTGCAAAGAGCTGAGCTCATACATTTCTTGTTGATTTTGTTTGGGTCAGGTTCCAAGAGCAGTTTGGTCTAACTTGGCCTCTCCATGAACAATAGAGGAGTTGGGATTGGGTGGAGGGTGTGCCCCTTGTGGGATTTGGCACAGCTTCACCATAAGTATCCAACATTTAACTCCCCCAGAACTGATAATAATCAGTTCTTACATATCAATTTATTTAGTCACTCTAAGACAACTAGTGACATATATTTTTACCATGTTTATTGATGAGAAAATTAATTTTTAGAAAGTGTGAGGCTTTGTTTAAGAGTTTCACAACTAATCATGAGCAGAGCTGAATCCAGAAGGTATCCTGATTACATATCCAGGTTTCTTTCTTTCTTTTTTTTATTTGTCTTTACCTAAAAGTTGGTAGAAATTCCCATCTTCACTACTTCTTCCAAGGCTTTCCTGTCTCTGAGCACTTGTAGGAACCTAACAGAAGAGGAAATCATGCCAGTTCCAAAATCATTTGACACATTGTTCAGATATAAAGTAGAAGACACACAAAAAATGACTCTATTTCTCAGGCTGTGGTAACCATGAAATGACTTGGTCATAGTGGTTGAAGAGGAGGTAAGAGACTCGAGTAGATTACACAGAAGGCCTTATTTTTCTAGAGACTCAAGATGTCCTGAAAGAAGCATCATTGGATAATGGACCAAAAAATGGTCTCTGCCTATGATAGTTTGTTAAGGTTGCCATAACAAAATTCCACAGACTTGGAGTCTTATACAACAGAAATTTATTTTCTCACAGTTCTGGGAGCTATAATCCCAGGATTAAGGCTTTGGCATATCTGGTTTCTCCTGAAGCCTCTCTCCTTGGCTTGAAGATGGCCACCTTTCCACTGTGCCCTCACATGGCCTTTCCTCTATGCACGTGTATCCCAGGTCTCTTTTTGTATCCAAATTTCCCTTATTATAAAGATGTCAGTCAGATCAGATTAGGGCCCACCCTAATAGTCTAATTTTTAACTTAATTATTCTTTAAAGGCTCTGTCTCCAAATATGGTCACATTGTGAAGTACTAAGAGTTTTGGTTTCAACATATGATTTTTTTTTTTGGTGGGGGGAGATACAATCCAGCCCATAACAGTGCCTTTTGTTCCTCATAGCTTGGGCTGAACTAGTTCCCCATTTAGGTTTAAATAAATAGCAACTGGATAAAGACACATTTTTTTTAGATGAACCATGTGGGCTGGGAGGAGTTAGGATATTAATTGCCACCTAGTATCTGCACCTCTTCTCGCCAGTTTCCAGTTCCTTCAACCCAGATAGGTCAAGAGTTTCAGGGTTGCTTAGTAATCACTCATTGTCTGCTTGCTGGCAGAAACTTGGTGGTTTTTTTTTTCCCCCTTTCTGCTGCACTGTCACTTTTGCCTGTTTGAAAAGTTTGGTCTCTTGATTTTCTAGAGAAGAGCATGGAGAATAAATTTTTTTTCTGTATTTATAGATCTTTGATCCAGAAATGAACATTTTTTTTTCTTTAGGCAATAGTAATCATCAATATGGTGGACATAGATTTCAGACTTCTTAGCAAACCTCCAGGTTCAAATATTTGGTCCTGTTGCTCCTGTAGTTAGGCACATTTGTCAGACTGGTTGTTCTAACCTATATCCAGAAAATATACTTTGGGGAAGTGTAAAATGGATTTTAATAACTTTCCATTGGTTAGGAGACAAATTCTAAACTCTCCTCAGCATTCAGAGTCCTTGGTAATGCAGACCAGCACTTCTATCCAGCTTCATCGCCTGCTACTCCTCAACATAACTCTTGCACAACAAACTCTATAGAATTTTAGTAACCAAAACTTTTCTCATGTAGCCACACCTTTGCACATGCTGTTTTAGAACACCCTTCTAGAATCCCAATGATGACCTTCTTCCTTCCTTTACCTTTTGCCTGCCTTCTATCTTTTTATTTTTCCTTCACATCTCATTTCAAGTTGTTTGTGAAACTATTCCTGCCCTACCAAGGAAGTTAAAAACTCCTATTTTGTCACTCTAACTTATACATACTGTTTTCCATGTTATATTTAAATATTATACGGTAAACACGTTGGATTAACTGAAACACTGTGTTTATTTGTCTGTCTATTTTCCCCACTAGACAGGGACCTGGCTCACACTAAGTACTCATGTGTTTGTTAAATGAGTGAAAGAAAGAAATGGGAAAAGGACATTGCCAAGGATGAGTATCTGTCCTTGCCTGTCTTCCAACATAATCAACATAATTTCTGTGATTAAGATGTTGATATGGGAGTGAAATAGGGCCAATATTTGGTTCATATAACCTTGGCCTAGGCTCCTAGCTAGTTGACCATTATGGGAGCTGATTTAATCCAAGCCAAATTTCCAATGTTGGGCCCTAAGAAGACTAGTTTTAGTCGTCAGATTAACCAAAACCCGGGAAGAGATAAGTAGTTTAGGAGAAGGCAGGATGGCCTGATAGATATGTTCCTGGAAAGAGAAGGTATCATGCTGGGCAGTCCCATGCCCATTACTACCCCCATGAAGTGACTTGGTCATAGTGGTTGAAGAGGAGGTGAGAGACCCATGCCCATTACTACCCCAGGGTCCCTGAGAAGAGTCTGGGAGACCAGAACATTGCCACACTGGTGGGGAAATGCCAGCCTGGAAATTGCCACACATAGATTCTGGGGAGGTAGTATGGAGGTGGGGTGGAGGGAAGAATGGTACAGAGGGACTGATGCAAAAACCAACTGTCATTCTTGAGCAACTGAAGAGGAATGGGCTAGCAGTCCAGACTCTTTCTGCTGGGACTTCCCTTCCACAATGACTCTGCAGTCCAGAGTCTGGGGAGGCGGTTATAGCGGCCACCTCAGGCCAAGACTGGGCTAAAGGTGACTGCAGATAAGCCACCCACCCGTGCGCTCCCAGTCAATTCTACTTGCCTCTGTTCTTACATCAGATCTAACAATAACTCTGCAATATAGGCAGGGCAAAGATTATGACTTTTGCTTGACATTTAGGATGTGAATTCCCAGCTTCTTCCTCTCAACTGTTCAACTCCTCTTACCTCATGGTCCCTCCATGCCCAGAGCCTAAGCCCTGATATGACTTGGAGTATTATATCCATCCAATTTAACAGGTCCTTGACCTTTCCATGTATTCAGTATCTCCATTTCAAACTAATCATAATGTTAATCCCAGTATTATCATCCCTTCTAATTTATGTTATATCAAGGGTATCAGTCATTTATCCACTAAATCTTATTTAATACCTCCTACTATTTACCAAGTGATATGCTAGTACTATCCAACACATCAACAAATCGGTTAATAAAACATGGTCTCTGTTAATTGGATAGGGCTCCCAATATTTTTAAAAAATCATAGGATCTAGAACCATGGAGGTGACATGCAATAAATGAATAAGTAGGCCCAAATAAATTATTCAAAATGGTAGGAATTTCTATGAAGGAATCAATAGGTTTCCAAGTGTGTGAAGAAAGAAGGATAAATAAAGCTATTTTATTGAGGGTTAGCAAGGAAACCATTCCATGGAAAAGACATTTTAAGCTAAGACCTGAAAAGTGAGAAGGAGGCAATAATGGGTTGAAAGGAATTTCAAAATCTCTGAGGTAGGAAAGACCCAAGGATGTACACCATCCAGCAGACTAGGATTGATAGCCATCTGGAGACAGCATGATATGCAGGAAGGATGTTGAATACAACCTTAGGAATTCCCAGCTTTTAGACTCACCCTGCAAAGAGTTCTTTAAATGAGCAGAAGGAAACCAGCATATATGGTGGATCTTTCATGAGCTAGTTCCTTTCTGACATGATTTTTTAAAATTTTTTTTATGTTGTTATTTGTATAACAACAATGTGAGACTATTTGATTCAGCTTGGAGAGATTAGTGAGTTCAACCTATAGTTCCATCCTCCAGTTAGGAAGCTGAGACCTTTGAAGGTGAAGTGCTTTTGCCTCAGGTTGTCCAGTGAATAAGTATATTCTTCTGCTCTATGCCTGATTAACTAGGATAAGGCTGAAATAGTCTCATCTGAACTAAAAACTAGGTGAGGAATCCAGACCCTTGGCACTGCCTAAAAAGGAAGGTATGGATGGGAGGGACTCTATCTTGGATACAGAGGGAGGAACATATCTAGTGAGCCCTTTGACAGTGTGCTTGTTTTCCCCATGCCAACAAAGCTTTTCTTAGCAGCAGATATTTCCAGGAAGAGCAAAAACTGCAGCAGAGCGTTCTGGGTGGATAAGGTTTATCGTGGCAGGGACAGAGACCCTGGAAGGGGGTTAGATACAAAGTCCAGAACTGATGTGCCTTCCTGTTGTGGGGGGGCATCCTAGTGCTTCAAGTGCGCTTTAGTTAGCTTCTAGTAGTAAATTTTGTAGCTGCTACTAATTATTCTCCTTCTCCTCCACCCTTTTCTTCTTCCTCCTCTTCCTTTTCTGGCCTATGCAATTCAGAATGATCAAGGCAGCTATGCCCATTGGTAACTCTAGGCCCAGGCTCAGGCTCAGACCAGCACTAGTCTTAATATCTATCCCAGATTGAAATGGAGGATAGAAGAAAGTAAAGAAGAGGAGGAAAAAAGAAAAGGAAAACATGATGGGAGAGAAACAAATAGAAGGAAAGGAGAGGAAAGAAGAAAATAGGGGAAAGGAGATGATAACTTCTCCTCTTTGACCAATAGGTTCACAATGGAGAAGAAAGTCTCTAAAGCCCAGGACTTTTCCCATGAAATAATATTTGACATTGATAAGAACCCAACTCTTTCATTACCAAACTCATCAAATTGATTCTCTCAACTGAAATAACATGTATCTGCAAATTCTCTGAATCTTCCAGAATCCCCCAAGCCCACTGCTGTTTCTACCAGAGGAGAAGGCAGAGCTCTTTTGTACATGGGGTAGGGGGAAGGTACAATCCTTCTTATCCTCTCCAGCTCACCAGAAGAATAAGGTTCCCCTGAGAAATTTCAACCAGTAAATTCATCGTATAATAGATTAGCCATCTGGAGAAGCCCTTAAGGGGACAGGAGTTCTCACTAATCAAAGCAGGAAAGAACAGGGCCTTGCAGAAATCTGAAATCTAATTAAGGTGGAATCTCAAGAGGTCTGACTGAATTTTAAAGAAGTTGTAGAAGCCTCATCAACAGGATTAACTCAGCTGCAGAAAAAAAAAAAAAAAAACGAAGGGTGGGTAGGGGGTTCTGCCTGAAGAATGGAAAAAAACAGCTTCAAGAGCTGAAAGTGGTCATTGTGTTCATGGTAGTGTCTAAGAGACAGAGAAAATAGAGGTAGTCTTGACCCTTCCTTCCACCCCATTTTAGTTTAGAAGGTTTGAGGAAGGGAAGAATTTGTTAAGCTCATCTAATCCCCTTTGTCCTGTCCATGTTCTCATCAAGCAACTTTGTGATTAATTTGGCTTTTAGAATATATTTTTCCAAGCAAGAAAGAAATTGCTGCTCAGCCAACATGAGCCTTTCCAGCTGTTTGGGGAATAAAAAAAAAACAAAAAACAAATAACAACAAAAAGAAAGAAAGAAAGAAAGAAACCTCTCTGGATTATATCTGCTTCCTGTGAGTTTGACTTGCATGCATCAGTTCATGGCGTATAGTTAGATCAATTCCAGGTGTTTTCTCAAAACTGGACTTTGGAAGTTGTGTAAAGTTGAACACTGTGCTCCATGGTTAGAAGTCTCTGCTTGAGAATCCCCACTCTTGGAGGGCATTTCTATCTCACTGTCTCTGTTATGTCAAGAAGCCAAACCCTGTATTTTCTAGGCAGAGACACTGAAGCCCAGAAAAAAAGAACTCTACCCGAGTTGCCACAGTGGGTCAGTATCAAAGTTGAATTTTGGTCTAGGTTGAAATTATATTTGTACTACATAGACTCTAACTCTGCATCATTCTATGTCTGGATTCTGCAATTTCTCTTGGAACCTAATTCAGGATCCAGGATTCTATGAACTCTCTGAAAAGGGATTTTTAAGTAAATTGGATTTAACTTTTCTTGTAACTCTTCAAGGGAGAAATTGTAGGTCTATTATAGTTTTGCTTCAGACTTTAGACAATAGATTTCCTCCCTTCAGCCCACACATCTTTGTCCCCTCTCTGATTTTCATTTCATCCTCTTCCTTACCTAAGGTGACAGGAACATAACCCTGGTTGAAATTATATTTGTCTCTTTTCAAAATTTGTCCCATTATGTCCATGGAATGAAAGTAGAGGTTTAGAAGATATTATTCATCAACTCAATTGTTATACTAGTTTGTTTTCACCTCCAGTCATATGCTGGTCCAGGTCTTTCCCTAAAAGCCTATTGTGTTTTAGGTATGGAGTGTAAGAAGAGAACAACTTTTTTTTTGAACTGGGAATTGATCCCAAGGTCTTACACATGCTAAGCCAGTGCTCTTACCACTGACGTATATCCCCAGCCCCATGGAGTCTAGGAAAAGAGATCCTACTACCATCTGAAAAGACTTTGATTAGGATGGAATTGAAGTCATGAACTGAACACGGATGAAAAGGATCTGTGAGCCAAGATGGAACCAGGCCATGGAGTACAATTTATTCTTTCAACAGATATTTTACTCATATTTCACCAATACTTATAGAAAATATGCTTCAAACTTGAACATCTCATAAACTGTAAGGCCAATAATGAGTAAGTCAATGTAGATGCTGGAAAGAGTGTATCTTCTGCTATGTAAGCAGATAACCCAAGTGCAATGTGATCTGACTGTAATTTATATGCATAAAAAAGTACAGAACAAAGGAACCAGGAGAAGTTTTGCGGAGATAATAATTGGCAAGGAGGGCTGGGGTTGTGGCTCAGTGGCAGAGCACTTGTCTAGCATGTGTGAGGCACTGGGTTTGATTCTCAACACCACATATCAAATAAATAAATAAATAAGTCAATAACTAAAAATAATAATTGGCAAGGAGAGGATAATTGAGCTGGGCCTGAAAAATAAATGCAAGTTTTTTGGACCAGGAAGCTTTCCAGATTCAGAAAGATGTATGTATAAAGGCTAGAGGTATACTGGAGTAAAGGACATGTTGTAGTTGTAATATAGGATGGGTGGAGAAAGATGAAGACATAACTTATGGAATTATTGTAACAGGCCCTGACATTATGTTCATGGTAATGTCTAAGAAACTGACAAAGTTAGAATGGCAGTGGAGAGCTACCGATCCATTTTAAGCAGTGCAGGAACATCATTAGAGTTGTGTTGTCAAAAGATTATCCCTGGGCTGGGGATGTGGCTCAAGCGGTAGCGCGTTCGCCTGGCATGCGTGCGGCCCGGGTTCGATCCTCAGCACCACATACAAACAAAGATGTTGTGTCTGCCGAAAACTAAAAAATAAATATTAAAAGAATTCTCTCTCTTTCTCTCTCTAAAAAAAAAAAAAAAAAAAAAAGATCATTCCTGCAATAAATGCCAAACTTTAAGGAGAAAGATATTATTGGCTGAAATGAACATCATTGTCATGTTTTCATCTTCATCACTAGGAACAATATCATCTTTTCTCTCAATATACATATTCTGAGAACTGACCTCATCACCATTCATTTTCTAAACTGTTACTCTGTTCCAAATACTAGTGATAAATAAATTAGCTAAAACAGAGATTCTTGTTCTTGAGGGAAGTTTGGGTTACTAGTGAAGAATAATCAAAGGCATAAAACATCACACTATAAGGCAGTTAAGTGTTAAAATTTGAGTATCAACAATATATATGTATATGTAATATATATGTATATGATGGTGGTCCAAAAATAACTGGTCCTTATACTATGAATTTCCTCTATGGAGATAAGCAACACAAAATGAACTGGTTTCTTTGAGGTGTACAATCAGGAATGTGAGAAGTTAGACATATGGAGGATATGGTCAATATGCAATTTAAGCTACTGATATGGAGGTAGGGAGATAGAAAAGAAATGAGTAAGCATACAGGACAACAACAGACAAAATGACAAAAGTACAGAATCCTGGGAAACACTAACATGCAATAAGTAGCAGGGAAAAAAGAACCATTAAAAAATTAAGGACAATGGTTTGGAAGTAGGTGAATCTGAGGAGTGTAGGTAAACACATTCAACAATTCTCACTGAGCAGACTATTCTGGATCAGATGCTCTGCTAGGTACTAGGGAAATAAATGAAGAAAACAGTTTTGAAAGAGCTATGGTTCTCTGGCATAAAGTTGATCCTTGTATCTCATCTGAAACATTGTTGTGTGGCTTCTGATGATGAAATTGAATCTGAAGGAAGATCCTCTAAATCAGTTGGTGATTTGGTCATTATACATTGTACATGTCTGCATGTATCAAATTATAATTCTGTACCAAATAAATAATTACAAATATTATGTCAATTTAAAAAAAGAGAGAGGGAGGAGGGGAGGTTCACCAAATTGGACAGCAAGGAGTGGAGAGAAGGGAGGGGGGATGGAACTGGGAAAGACAGTAGAATGAATCAGACATAAATATCCTACATTCATATATGAATACATGACCAGCGTAACTCCATATCATGTACAATTATAAGAATGGGAAATTATACTCCATGTATGTATGATATGTCAAAATACATTCTATTGTCATGTATAACTAAAAAGAACAAATAAAGTTTTAAAAAACAAGAAATCATGGCTAACACTCATCTGATATAGAGACATTGAGGGGAATTAGGGCTAGTAGAGAGGCTATTGACTTTACTTATTAGGAGTTTATGATAGTTTGGTGACATTGGCTGAAGGGGTCAATGCAGAAGTGAGGATAGAGGAAAAAATAAATTGGTAAGTTATAGTAGGTTATGAGGCTAAATATAAATAGTGAGGCAATCGAGGAGATCATATTCAGTTATCTGAAGCATGATGTGGGCAGTGGAATAAGATATGTTAAAGTTAGTTATGATTTAAGGATGTTTATAGGCTGAGCGATTAACACATGATGGGGAATAAAGATGATCTCTGAGAAGAGGCTATTGTTTTGATGGCTTTTTTGAGAACAGAGTCAGTGGTAAAAGCAGGTAAAGCAGGAGTGGTGGATTCCAGTTCTGAACCCCCTTTGCTTGGATTAGGGGTCAAATACAGAAGTTTGTAAGAGACACCAGAAGCTGAATGCTGCAGTTTACAATTCAGGGAAGAATGTTTGGAGGAGAAGTAGGATTAAGGGAGAGGAAGCTGACTTAAACCGCAATAGGCATGGTTCAGATGAGATGCAGGCTCAACTTCCTGCCAGAGGAGCATAGCTTATGGCAAGAGAAAAAGAGAATGTCCTTATTTGTGATCCCTCAAAACTTAAAAATAATTCTCCTGCTTTTGAAAAAAAATTGCTATTGTCCTTCCAATTTGCATGTGGTATGGAAGATGATAGAAAGGCTGATTTGAGCTCCAGCTCAGCTGATTACTGAATGACTTGAAATAAGTCTTAATTTGGTCACTCTAAAGTTCAGTTTCATCAACTGTGAAAGGGTGATGATACCCATCTTCTAGAGTGGTCGTGAAGATTACATAAGAGCATATGCATGAAGCATCTAGCACAGTGCCTGGGACATAGTGGCTATTCTTCAATCGTTGACTCCCTTCCCCCATTTCCTCTGTTTCACTTGTTCTATCAATACAAAGTCCTGGAGTCTCCAGATACTTCCACCCACTGCCAGCTCTCTTTTCATTTTCATTATTGTTAGTAGACAATGAAAAGATGGGAAGGCCTGTGGATGCCAGGGATCCATGCCACATTGTCCAACAGCTGACCATCTCCCAGATAGAATCAAACTGGCCAGAAAGGTGCACAAAGCCTTATCCCCTTTCCCTGTGCATCCATTTCCAAGCCTTGCAGATGAGCCAGACAGCTTCCAAGATATGTAATAACATCAGTGGGTTAGAGAAGTGGGACTAATAAATGGTCAGAGGCACTCCCAGGCTCTGAAACCTATCTTTCCTTATTAGGGATAGATGACTGCTAAGTGCACTGGGAATTCCTGCTACAAATCCCATGAGGACTGAGATTCAGGGTCAGATCCAACCTCAAAAGAATCCTTAATGAGAGCTACTCATGGAGGTCCTAAAGAGGCCCAGAGAAATCCCAAGACACATGGGAAAAATCAATCCTCATATTTGTAAAACCACCTTAGAGTTTAGAAAACTTTTTTCACACATTATATATTATAATATATGATAAGTAAATTTACAATATAAATTACACAAGTAATCAATATTATTTATTATAATAGAATAAATAACAGATAATAAAATATAAATTAATTTAATATAATTCATATACATTTATATATTTTAATAATTAATTGATTTTATTTTTTAAAATACATGACAGTGGAATGTATTACAATTCTTAGTACACATATAGAGTACAATTTTTCATATCTCTGTATATAAAGTATGTTCATACCAATTCATGTCTTCAAACATGTATTTTGGATAATGATGTCTATCACATTCCAACATCATTGCTAACCCCCTGCCCCCTCCCTACCACTCCCACTCCTTTGCCCTATCTAGAGTTTGTCTATTCCTCCCATGGTCCCCTTCTCTACCCCATTATGGGTCAGTCACCTTATATCAGAGAAAACATTTGGCATTTGTTTTTTGGGGGTTGGCTAACTTCACTTAGAATTATCTTCTCCAACTCCATCCATTTACCTGCAAATGCCATGATTTTATTCTCTTTTATTGCTGAGTAATATTTCATTGTGTATATATGCCACATTTTTTTATCCATTCATCTATTGAAGGGCATCTAGGTTGGTTCCACAGTTTAGCTATTGTGAATTGTGCTGCTATAAACATTGATGTGGCTGTGTCCCTGTAGAATGCTGTTTTTAAGTCCTTTGGATATAGACCAAGGAGAGCAATAGCTGGGTCAAATGGTGGTTCCATTCCCAGTTTTCCAAGGAATCTCCATACTGCTTTCCATATTGGGTGCACCAATTTGCAGTCCCACCAGCAGTGTATGAGTGTACCTTTTTTCCCCACATCCTCACCAGCACCTATTATTGTTTGTCTTCATAATAGCTGCCATTCTGATTGGAGTGAGATGATATCTTGGAGTAGTTTTGATTTGCATTTCTCTAATTGTGAGAGATAATGATATAATATTGCACACATATCCAAGGCCCCAAGAACTTTACTTATTCGGGATCATTCTTCAGGTCTCAAGTTTTTGTTTGTTTGTTTTGTTTTGTTTTGTTTGCAGTAGTTGGGATTGAACCCAGGGGTGCTTTACCACTGAGCCTCAAACCTGAATCCAAAGCACTTTTTTTTTTTTGAGACAGAGTCTCACCAAATTGCCCAGGCTGGCCTCAAATTTGCAATCCTTCTGATTCATCCTCCCAATTCTCAGGGATTATAAGCATGCATCACAGTACCTTGCGATTTTAACATTTTTTTGAAGAAAAAAAAAGACCTCCCTAAACATATTATATTAGGTTTACTATTATTTGCTCTCATAAAACCCTATATTTGTCCTACATAATATTTAACTTTTTATTGTGGGATTATTTGACAGTTATTTTCCTCATTTGAACACGAGTTCCAGGAAAACAGAACCCTGATCAATTCTGTTATCTTTGGTATCTCTGTCACCCAGATCACTTGACACATGCATAATTGAAGAAGAGAGTTCTTAAAATCAGTCAGTTTACCCCATGTGTAAATGGGGAGAATGACACATATAGCAAAGAAAATAATTTCCAAGTGTCATACTACAAGCCAGTGTACAGCTGGCCTGGATCTCGGATCTTCTGACACTGTCTAGGGTTGTTCTCAATGAACCTTTAACCCAGATTGCATCTGAATCTCAGGTCATCAGGAAACAGGATTAAGGGAAGGTCATAGCTTTCAGTATTTGGATATTGCTTAATCTTCTGGCCTGCACAGCAGGAAAATTTTTTTCTCATCAACAAATATTTATTGAGTAGCCACTGTAAGCAAGACAGTGATAAGCAAGTGAGGTGTGTAGTTGTAAATAAGGTAGAATCACAGCTCTCATAAAGCTTATATTCTGGCAGGGAGCATAGACAATAAATAAAAATATAAAATTCTAGAAAAAAGACAAGGCAAAAGACAAACTGATAGAAATATTTGTACTTATTACATGTGAAGTGACAATCTAATATGTAAATGACTCAAAATCAAGCAAGAAAAAAAATTAGCCTCTTAAGTGAAACTGAGTATAACATAATTCCTACCCTCATGGATCTTGTGGTCTAATGGAAGAACTCCTTTATCTCCAAGGCTAGGGGGAGTAGCTGGGCTACAAATTTTAAAGGGGCCAAAAGTGATGATGAGTTCTTAGACAGCTCCTCTAGAGCCATTTTAGGGACACAGCTAATAAAATTCTGAATCTCAGCTCTGCCACTTACTAAATATGTAACTTTGAGGAAAGTTGTTTGACATCTTTGAGTTTCAGTGCCCTCATTTATGAAATGGGAATAATTCTTATTTTGCAATGTTGTAGAGAAGAGTAAGAGATATATTAGATGTGAGAATAGCTGGTACACAGGAAGCACACACTCAAAGTATTTTTCTTCCATTTCTCACATCTTGTTCTGCCTAGAACTGAAAATAGAGGGCAATAACCCTTCTTTTGCCAATATGTAGCTTTCTTCATACCTTGCATTATCTGATCTTGACAGGAACTCTCAGGTACCCAATTTCTTTTAAATCTTGTGAGGAATCTACTTATTAGGAACATACTACCAGTTAAATCAGTGCCAAACTGAATTGTAGTAAATGTTTGACTGGGGTATAAGCTCAAGGTTTGGTCTAACTTTTCTTTCTGTCTCCACAAGACTCCATCTCTGTACTTCCATTTACCAAGAGGAAATACCAATACCAAGAAGATGAAAATGTTTTTTTTTGTGTGTGTGTGTGTGTGTGTGCATGCGCATCGGCATACCAAGTCAATGATCCCAGGGGCCCCCACCACCTTAGTGTGTGCTAACACACACACACAAACACACACACACATTTGAGTTTTTATTGTAAATCTATACTTACATATGCTTATGGGGTACAAAGTGATACTATGATTTATGAATACACTGTGGAATAATTAAATCAAGTTAATTACCATATATTACCTCACATAATTATTTTTTTGAATACATAATTTGGAATTTACTCTTTTTGCAATTTTGAAATGCACAATACATTATTATTAGCTTCATTTACCACGTTGTGCAATAGACCTCCAAAAAACCTTAATGCTCTTGTCTGAGACTTTGTACCCTTTGGCCATTTATTTCCCTATTTCCCCCATTCCCTACCCTATGTAACTACCATTCTACTCTCTGCTGCTATGAGTTTGGTTGTTTTAGATTCCACATGTAAGTGCAGTATTTATCTTTCTGCGCCTGTCTTATCTCACTTAACATTATGGCCTCTAGTTCCATCCATGTTGTTACAAATAACAGAATTTCCTTCTTTTTAAAGGCTGAGTAGTAGAAGTATATATCTTAAAGAAATGCAGTTTCATCCCCCCCACCACCAAATATTTGCAATAGGCAATTGCAAGTCAGTTCCTCATTCCTTCCTTCCCTGTCTTTTCAAAACTGTTGTCTTGTACAAACCCTTAATTGGAACATTGGGGGGAACAGATAAGAATGGTTGCTTAGGGTCACTTCAGTTATTTATGTCATAAATGGATGCTTCTGCAGGATTCTGGGAATAAGGTGAGGGGACTGAAACGTGCAACCAGTTTGCTTTTCTGTCCTTAAATAACTCTCTGGTAGTCTCATTTTGTTTATTTCGCTTATTTTGTCTTTCTAAAATGCTAAGCAAACATTGACTTCAACTCAGCCCCCTGCCCTAACAATCATAAATTGAAAATTAATGAGGTTTTCATGGATGAAACTGTCCTTGTAGACTGAAATGATAACTGACTTGAATTTGACATTTCTTAGCCAGGTAGCCAATATTATATAATTTTTTAGAATGCTATAAGATTACTAGCATTCATACATTGCTCCATGACATTTAAAAGCTGCCTCTGCCCTTTACTAGCAGTGACATAACCTGTGTGAAATGCAGCTCCTCATCTATCATATAGGGATAATTATTGTTTCTCCCTCATGAGGTTGTCATGAGGATCACAAACCCTAATATGTGTAAAGGGCTTTAAACAGTGCCTCACATGTGGAAAGCTCACAAAATTTGTTCATTATTATTTTTACAGTACAAAATTGATCTGTGGATAGGACCAAGGTCTTTTGCATGCTTTTTCCCAGAACATATTTGGTATGTTGGGTAGGCCTTGGGATCTTTATTGTTCTAGTACATTTGTAGGTATTCGAAAATACACTTAGGCTTATGCTTATAATGCTGAATCAGTAGTCCCTCTATTCTCATGAACTCACCATGTTCTTTCCTACCTCTGCATTTTTATTCAGGTCCCTCTCTCTTCCCACAATGCCTTTCCCTGACTATTGATACTGCCATTTTTCAAGGATCTTTTAAAATGCTTCTCTTCTGTGAAGTCTCTAATCCAACCAGTTGGAGTTAATTTTCCTTTCCTCTTTGTCTCTGTTAAGTAGACTCCAAAAAATACTAGGTTTGGATATAGAAGGGTACTGTACTACCTATGCTCTTTCTGGCTCCTCAGATCTCATTGGGTAAGTCCAAAATTCTCAACATAGCTTACCAGGTCTTCCACAGTTGGCCTATTTTAGTCACCTTGTTTGCTGCTGTGACCAAAAGATCTAACAAAACCAATTTTAGAGGAAGAAAAAATTATTTAGGGCTCACTATTTCAGTGGTCTCAGTCCATAGATGGCCAATTCCAGTGCTCTGGGCTCAAAGTGAGGCAGGATATCATGGCAGAAGAGCATGACGAAGGAATACAGCTCAGAACATGGTTCCAAGAAGCATTCAACAAGGACAATGCATATGCACACCATATACTCCAGAAGACATTCCCTCAGAGACCCACGCTTATTAGGTTAAGACTGTCACAACCCAATCATTTCACCTTTAAACTTTCCTGCATTTTCTAACACATGAGTTTGGGGGAAAACCCTCATATCTAAATTATAACAGAGCTCCCTATATAACTTTCCTACCTTTCTTTGTGCTATTCTTTTCTTTGTACAAGCCATATCAGCCTCCTTATCTTCCTGGAGTATATCACATTGTTTCCAATCTCAGGGCCTTTTCACATGCTGTTTCTTTTGCCTAGAATTGCTTCTTGCCTATTATTCATTTGGCTCACTGATTTTCATTTTTAAGTTTCACCTGAAAAGTCACTTCCTCTGAGAAGTTTCCTTTATCTATCCAAGCCTAGGGGAGTATATTCCATTGTTATATGTTCTCCCAGCTCTCTAGCATTTCCCTTTTTTAGGTCACACTTCCTGGTAAATATTCATTTAATAGCTATTTTCCATCACACTGTAATTACCAAGAAGTTGGACATTTTATCTGTCTTCTTCACTTCTCTATCTGGAGTGCCTTACAACATGCCTGACTTAGAATAACAGTCAATATATAATTTGTTCAATGAATGAATCTAATCCAGACTCATTTAAGAGATGGAAATATGAAGGTTCAGAAAAGGAAAGGGTTTTGCTCACACAGAGAATCAAGTGTCAGAGAAAAGATTGCAGCTTGGATCTCGTGACTCCTGGTGCAGTTCTTTTTCATACATGAAATCCACTATTGTACTCCTTCCTC
This sequence comes from Marmota flaviventris, assembly GCF_047511675.1. Lineage (NCBI taxonomy): Eukaryota > Metazoa > Chordata > Mammalia > Rodentia > Sciuridae > Marmota > Marmota flaviventris. The sequence continues at coordinate 61,467,423 of NC_092518.1, read as the reverse complement.
CTGTGTACCTATGGAACAGTCTGGGGCCTGGATTAGACTGTAAATTACTAGCAGGCAGGGACCACATATTATACACGTTCATCTGATACGGTAGCCACTAGCCACATATGGCAATTGAATACTGAAAATGTGACTAGTCCAAATTGAGATGTACTGTGAATTTAAAAAATCTCATTAGTAAATACTTATATTGTTCATAGGTTGAAATAACATTTTGGAAGCGTTGGGACAAGTAAAATACATTATTAAAATTAAATTCACATATCTATTTGAAAAAATTCGAATGTGGCTATTAAAATATTTGTGGCTCATGTTATATTTCTATTAAATTATTGTATATTTCTGCTCTGTTGTATATTTAATTTTCCCCTTGGTTCCAAACAGAGCTTTGTAGCCAGTAGCTTCTCAACACATCCTTGTTGAATAAAGTTGATCTGTAGTTAGTGGGTTAACTGCTGCCACCTTTCTTGTCAATATCACCAGCTTTTCAGGGAGCCTCACAGTGTAACCTCTATCACAAGACTCAGGTGTGCTAGTTCTTCAATCCTGGCCTGAGGGTGCCCTACATATTGCATTAGCTTTTGGGTTTCCTCTCAGAGGAAGCCCCAGTGCAATCCTATGCAGAGCAATCACCAGGGTTGTGGTGAACATGTGGACACTTGTCTCTTGCACAGGAAGTGGCCATAGCTTTGCAATTGTCCCTGAGGCCTCTTCTTGAAAGGCTTCCAAAAGAAGGTGGGAGTGAGTTAGCTGGGAGATGGAACTCAATGTAAAGGGAGGGGTGCTTCTCAATTTCTTCATGGAGGTAAAAGAAGCTAAGGAATGTGGGGACTTAGAGCCATGAGGACTCCTTCTTTTACTTATGCTCTGACTTTCATTTATTCAACTCACAGTTCTGGGGAAATTATTTGCTTCCTTGCCCTGGGAAGACAGTAAGGGATCAAAAACAGTCCTTAATTTTGGCAGGTTTTTTTTTCCTCCCAGGAGCAATGTGGACAAGTTTTTTTTTTTTTTTTTGCTTTGTTTTGAGACTAGAAGAGGGCAAGATACAGAGCAACTAATTTTGCTAGATCTTGCCAGGGAAGGATTTTTAAAGCCAAGGAGCACCATCGTTTCTCTCTATCCTTTAAGATATAGCCAAAATTGTATTCTTCTGTGAACCTTTCTAATTTTCAATGCTTCCTTGTCCCTCACTCTGGAATAATCAAGTCTTTCTTATTTACTCTTCTGATGGCACTTTGTTAAATCACTTGTCAGATTCTATAAAGTGACATAGCTCCTTGGGTGCACGCCTATCTGCCTTTCCCCTCTATCCCTCCATTTTATGTGGTGACTGAGGCTTAGACATGCTGTGTATGATTGTTCAAGGTCACAGAGTTAATGAGTTACAAATATGGGTCTATAACCCAGGGGCTATAACCTAAGGTCTAATACACAAGGACTCAGTTTTCTTTCTCCTCCAGCACTGAGTGACTAAATAAATATGTCTACAATGTGTATCCCTAGCATTGTCAGACTGCTTCCCTTGTCAATTCTCTTCCCTTCTCTCTCATTTCCCACCACAAGAATGACCATGGCAGAGAGCATCAAAAATTGGAGACTTCATTGAATTTTAGTTGCTTTAAGCAACAGCTTGGACAATAGTCTTAAAAGAAGAGGCCTCTTTGTGCTATTGTTGCAAACTTGACGCTTTCCAACATGCTCTATGTTTGTGGAATAGAGAGCAACTCCAAGGAACCTAGTAGGTGGAATGATTTGGCTCCTAATGTTTTTTCATGTACCTGCTATGGGCTCAAAATAGATACCACTAATGACTCTTTTAGACATTATCTCCAGAAGATTCTTGTCAAAAAGTAGAGTACTGGGCTGGGGTTGTGTCTGAATGGTAGAGTGCTTGCCTAGCATGTGTGAGGCACTGGGTTTGATCCTCAGCACCACATAAAAATAAATAAAAATAAAGGTATTTTAAAAAATTAGAGTACTTTAATTGATAGGGCAGAAAATGTGTAGGTAGCTGAACTTACCCAATATGGTGTGAGTTGGGAGGAGGGGGTCCCTTCCTAGCAAACTGCCCTCAGGACCATCCTGCTTCCGCCCAAGCTTTAGTCAGAAGCCAAAAAGAAACAGGAACCGAATCTTTCTAGAAACCAGATCTGGTGAAACTGGTCTCAAGGCCTAAGCCAATAAATTATTCTTGTAGAAGGAAATTTTTAGCAGAGTAGTGTGAATGCAAGTGAATCCTTATCCTAGGCTGTCCCCCAGAGCCTTAGGCTCTGTAACCACAGGAAGCTTACAGTGAGTAAAAAGGAATACAAATGGAACCTGGGAATGTTTGAATTGGAAAGGACACCAAAACCATTTAGTTCAATCTCTAATGGTTAAATGGGAAAGAGCAGAGTTACGACTAGGGCCCAGGGATCCTGACTCCCAGGATGTGGTCTTTTCTTTTGAGCCTGAATTTATAAGATCATATAAATTGTATAATTTTTTCACTTGGGCTCAAGTACTGCCCGTGGCCCAACTTACACAGGGCAGACCAAAGACGTTGATCTGGGTGGGCACTGCAATCATTGAAGGCTGCCCCCCAAATATCCTGAAAACATTGTAGGACTTTCCCTTCTTATCCTGTGTGTTATTAGAATTCATGATGGAGAGCACTGCATAATGGGAATCCATCATCTTTCTGACAGTGAATTCAGACTTCCCAGGAATTGAAAATACAAGGCTCTAGAAAAATAACTCAAGTTTCTTCCTATGATCTTCATGTCCCTTACTCGGCCTGAAGGTCACACTTGAATTTAAGGAGTTGATACTATTTTTTTCTTTCTCCATGTCAACTACTTTCCTCTCCCTTTCATGTATCCAATGTGGGAAGAGTAAAAAAAGCTTAACATTTTGAGTCAGACCTTAATGTGGCTGGGTGTGGCTGAGGCAGCTGAGTTGCAAGTTCCAGTCCATCTTTGGCAAGTTTGAGACTAATCATGGCAACTCAGTGAGACTGTGTCTCAAAATAAAGGATAAAAGGCCTGGGAATATAGCTCAGTGGTAAAGCCCCTGAGAGTAAATAGTTTCCTAGAGCCCATATTACAATCCCTGGGAAGTTCCCATTCATGCCAGAAAGATAATGGATCCCCAGTATTGAGGAGAAAGAAAGAAAGATGAAAGAAAGAAAGAAACACTGAGTAGGAACTCTGCCTTCTCCATTATGTCCTAGTTTTGTTTGTTCAGTATATTTCCATGTGACTAGTATGATCACCTGTAAGTAAGGATAACAATATTATTATACCAGAGGGTTATCGAGTTAATGAGATAACATGTAATGCACATAATATGCGCTCTAGTAAATAAATGTAAATTCCCTTTTCTTTCCTTCTGTAAGTGGTCATAGCTATGCCAGTAGGATCAGTTTTATAAGCATATGACCTGTGCAGTTTCACAGAGCTCCATCTAAGAAGGAGACCACACTTTGCTTAATATTCTGCTTTCAACAAGCTGAATTCATAATATTTTTACAAGGGGTCTATCATTTTCGATTTGTACTTGCTCTGCAAATTATGCAGTTGGTTCTATGTACCAAGAGGGAAGTTAGAAGTAAATGGAGTATTCCAGGAGCAGAAGACATTTTGACATAGTAAGAGACCACATGATTTGGAGTCTATAGAAATGGGATAAAATTCTAACTTTGCCATTAACTTGCTTTGTGATATTGGGACTTTTCTTTCATTCTTCATTGGCTAAATTTCTCAGTTTTGACAATGGGAATTTCATTAGATAATGTCACATCTCTGACAGGCCAGAAATCATTCAATTACTCTGGGAAAAACTCCCTGCCCTACAGGCAGAGACTAAGGACAACCAGTCACTTTCTGCTTTCCCTTTCTACAGCATGGACAGCTATTGTCTGTTGGAGGTTGGCAGAGAGTAGGTGGGGCATGGCAGCAGGGACTATTGCTGCAGTAGCAAGCCCTTTCACAACAGCCCTGTTTTGTCATTTTGCATCCAGATTTCCGTTGGCTAACCTCAGCCTTATCTTCCTCATTTCTATTTCCTCTTCAAGGCACCAAGAGCCCTTCAAAACACATGACCTTCCTGCTCACAACATAAAGACCAGTTCCCTCTGGCCTCTACAGTTTGGCTCAGCACCAGGGAACCTGTGTCCTCTCTGAGACCAAGGCACCACTCCAGTGACAGGTATAGTATCCATTTGCTCCCTTCTTTAAATTCCCAAGTTGAGGCAGTGTTCATAGCAGGCAAAGGTAGCTTGGATATGCCCATCCCATTTTCCTTATTCCCATCAGGGATTTGGGTTGAAGGGTAAAACAGATAAAGTTTCTATTGATCATCTATCCTGAAGTTTCCAGTGGTCGAGAGAAGGGGGTGTATTTTCTACAGAAGGATATTTAGGAGACAGTCATATGAAAGGCAAAAGTTCTCTGGAAATCTGACAGTTCTGGTTTTTCATTTACCCAATATTTATCTTTGGGCAAGTCCTTTCTCCAGCCCATGTTTCTTTTGCAAAAAGAGGAGGCTGAGAAAGGTTAGATGGATGCATCTTAAGACTTAGTTTTTATATCCCTTTTTTTGATAATTGCCATTCCTCAGTTGATAAAAGAAATGGGAGAGATGCTTGAATATATACTACCAGGCAGGGTTAACACATCCAGGAGGAGAGCTGGTGGTGATCCATATAGTACTCTCTGAGAGTTATGACTCAAAGATGAAGGTCTCTTTCTCCTCTAGTCTTATATTTGATTACTAAAATTTTGGAATTAAACAGACCCATAGAGATTGGGTGTGTATAGAAGAAATTTAAATCCAGAGAGAGGAAGGAAGGAAGGGACTTTCCCAAGGTCACACAAAGAAACTGTAGCAGAGCTGAGACTGGATTCCCAAGCCAGGGCTCTTTCTGCTCTACCCTAGGAGAAATGAGACACCAAGAAGCAGGAGTTGCCTTGTAACTTACCCAGGTGGGCCTCCTTATACTGGATGCAGTTTGGATTTTTTTCCATAATTTTTATTGGTGCATTTTAGTTGTACATAAAGTGGGATTTGTTGTTACATATTTGGACATGCACACAATATAACAATAGAATTTGGCCATTGTCATTTCCAGTATTTCTCCTTTCCCTCCCGCCTTCCCCCTGCCCCCATGCCTTTGCTCTACTGATCTCCCTTCGATTTTCAAAAGATGTCCCCCAAATTTATTTTCATTTTTTTCTTTCTAGATTCCATGTATGAGAGAATACACAGGACCTTTGACTTTCTGAACTTTGCTTAATTCATTTAGGCAGGGTCCTGCAGACTTCTTTTACTCTACTCCTTTTACAAATTCTTGGTTCACTCTGGGAATTCAGAATTCCTCAGAACCTACCTACACTTTCTCTTTCAGGCTCATCTTTTCCAATCCCCTTCACCAAAATTGACCTCAATAATAGGGGATTTGTGGAGCTCTCTAATGGAAAATTTTGCATTTCAGTGGGGACAAATGATGACATTTCAGATAGTATAAATGTACCAACAGATGAACTTTCAGAGTCCCTCAGTATCACCCCATGTAGGTATCTGCTGGGAGCCATTAGCCAAGTAGGTATGACAATTTCCTTGCCAGCGTACCCCATGTTGCTGACATGTTGCAGCGACATTGAATGTAGGTGACCTTGCTCAAGGACCAAGGCAGATTAGGGTGTTCCCGGTTTTAAGATAAATCGTGTTTAGGGCGTTCCCAGTTTAGGTTCCAGGTTTAAGGTTTAAGATTATTCCTCCTGGGAATAGGGCGTATCCTGCTGCCTGAGTTTCCCTTGAGTTCTCACGTGATTCAGACAGTATATTTTGGAGATAGAAGCCCAGTGGAGGTGAATTTGGGCAGAGAACGTGGATTTGGGCAGAGAATGTGGACTTCCCCAGAACGTGATTGTAGACGGCTGGTGTGAGTTCGGGAATAAAGAGTTGCTGTTTGAATCTACAAGCTGTGTGGTGGCTCGTGATTGTGTGCCCAGCCAGACTGCGGCAGGTATCCATCTCTTCTTTCTATGAGTCTGGCCAGTCTTTCTCAAGTGAACCTGCTTTTCTTACGAAAACTCAATTGGAGAAGCATGGACTAGAGCAGCAAGAGTAGAAATGAAACCAGTCTAATTCTAGCTCAGCCTCTTAATTTCTTCCATCAATGCTGAGATAATATTGTCCACAAACTATTCAACTTCCTGTATACCAGGAATCATTAGCCCCTTTCACACTTTTCTTCCAGGTTTCCTGAGGTGAATGAAGTCAGAAGTGGCATTCATGAAGCTGTGAATATCTCCAGATTATCCAGGTGTTCTCACTGCAGCTGGAACAGAATGGAAGTGATGACAGAAGAAAGATACCAGTCCATTTCTCTCCCCCTGCCACCCCAACTCAAATTCTGGTAATTAGCTTCCTTTGCTAGCTTCCATCCACAGCTCCAGTGGCTGAGCCAAAGTCTGATCACATGTAAGAGGCTCTGAAAATCTCACCAAACACTTTCCAACAACCCTGTAAGGTAAGTTTTTTTTTTGGTTCCATTTCTAGAGAAGACAAATGAAGCCCAAAGAAAAACTTGCCCAAGCCACATTGGCTAATTGATGCTCAAGACATTAGAACCTAAGTTTGTCTGATTCTTTTCATATGCCATATACAGTTACCATGACTGTGGTTGGGCTGAGAGCCACACTTCTGATTGGTTTAGGTTGGATTGGGTAGGTAGAGAAGGAAGTGTGGAGGTAGAAAAGACTGTTTAGATCCTTAGCTTTGAGGTCCCACCCACATATCAGTCTGGAGGGATGTGTCACCCTCTTACATTCCACTAAAATAGTTGTGGAAATATCACTGAGTACTTTCTTGTAGAAAAACTTCTTGGGGCAGTTTTTTTTAATATTTATTTTTTAGTTGGACACAATAGTTTATTTTGTTTATTTTTATGTGGTGCTGAGGATTGAACCCAGGGCCTCAAACGTGCTAGGCAAGCGTTCTACCGCTGAGCCACAACCCCAGCCCTCTTGGGGCAGTTTTTCATTCCTGGTAATCTTTAGATGTTTGCCACTATTGATGCCAGTATTTAATATAGAACAGTTACTTTCTCATAGATCAACTGCCACTGCTGGGAAGGGCAAGAATTTGACACTGGTAATTTGGCATTTTTAGCAACAGGATCTTGGTTTTGCCAAGGGGATGCTCCAAGAGGTTCCAGGCCTGACTCTGCTCCTGGAAGCTTTCTTTCTTCCCTGGTAGTTCTGCGTTCAAGATCTCAGTGCCATATGGTGATCTCTACTGCCTTTTTTTGCTCTGTTGATGTGGCTCACCTCTTATCCAGAGGGATATATAAAGCAGGGAGGTAAAAGGACCAAGCAGGAAAGTTTGAGGGCACAAGAGTGTGATATAGGACATAACCCCTAACTGCAAGTAACTTATTGTATGACCTTTAGCAAGTCTCTTCCCCAAGATATCCCCGTTCTGTTAAAGCAATTGCTAATAGTTCTTGCTCTAATTCTGGTAGCAGAGCCACGGTTTGAACATTATACACACACACACACACACACACACACACACACACACTAAGGACTTTACATGCATTATCTTAGGCCGTTCTTAAAGTTACTTTATGAGGTAGGTACTATACTTATACATACTTTGTGACTGTGGAAAACAAGAGCTCAGATAGGAAAAATAATGTATCCATGATTGTTGAGCTAGTTAACATTAGAGAGGATTTGAGCCCATTTTTTGTTACTTTAAAAACTTTAATTTCCAATCTTAGAATAACTAATTCATACTTAACATAGCAACTTTTACCAATAGAAACATTTTTCCTCACATTACTTGTGTTTGTAACCATTTTTAACCTCAAAGTCTGTGTGCATAAGCAAAACACTGTGAGAATACAGCTTGGGAGTATTGGGAAGAAGTGGGAGCAAGGACACTGACTAGGGGACCTGATCTTTTCCTCTAGTCAAGAAGGCAGAATGATGACCAAATTGTCTCCTTTCTGCTGTGTAGAGGAGCTCACTAAAGCTGGGGACACATAGAAATGTCAGATCTATAGTACTTAGACCAGAGGATCTCCCAGCTAAGCACTCAGGATCTCTTTTCTCCTTAGGAGTCTTCTACCTGTTTTGCTCACTTCTCTATTCTGATGTTGCAGCTGTTCCCTGAAGAGGGACCTCTGCAGTTTTCCTGAGGCTAAAGATGTGACTTCACTAGTGCTTTCTCTCTCTTTCCTTCCAGGGCCACATCCTCCAGGAAGATCTCTGTCCCGTGGAAGCCCCTGGCCTGGCCTCCCGCAGTGCCACGCTCCGTGTATTTGACAAGCTGAGTTGGACACTCCGTGTGGTAGAGTGTCAGTTTGTCAAATACCCCAAGTGCGGCACATGCTTAGCAGCTCCATACCAGGGCAGATGGAATACAACATATTTGCTGCCAAGTGGATGTAAGAATGCTCATTAAACAACAAGGTCTCCTAATTTATTTTTTTGTAACTTTGAGGGAACCCAAGCAATGCATCTGAGGGTTTCAGGGGGAAAGTGCAGCATCTCTGGTAATTACAGCCCTGGTCTTCGTCTACACACATCATGAGAATGCCTAGGAGCACACAATAGTCTTGAAAAGACATAAGGGATACAGGGATAGACGTGCTCTTTGATTTGTTATTCTCTTCTTTCTTCACATTCCCCTTCCAGAGTGTCACAGTCAGGACACCAGAATCAAATACTACAGGTTATATGAGAAAGCTGGGCATGGAAATCCACTCTTTTTATGTTCATTCTTGTCTTCTAAACACAGACTGGCTTTTCTACCTCTTCCTTTTTTCCTCAAACCTCTTCTTGAAACAACTTCTCCATTTCTCTTGGCCTAATTCTTTCCCATACTTCCTGGCCCCACCACAGTATAGTCTCCCCAGGGACTTTTGAAAGTCATCCCATGCTTACCCTTCTTCACTTGCACAGCACTCCTTGCCTGAGTCCTGTTATATGCCCCAATATCTCATTCCACCCAATATAATCTTTTGGATCATGAGTGAACTTTTCCAAGGCTTACTCTTGAATTCCCCACTATATTTTGAGCTTCTAGAAGACAAGAATATATCTCCTTGATTGCTATCTCCCCTACCATAACCCCATATTTTGGTTATGGAAAATATTCAATAAATGTTTGCTGATTGATTGACTTTCTACTTAGTTGATTAGTTTTGGATATTTGTGCCAAGTGTCACCCAGGGTTCTATGAAAAAAACAAACAAACTATGGAAACCACAATTTTATACAGTATATGAGGGAATAGCCAACATGGAGAGCTTTTTCTTCCTGAGAAATGAAGCCAAAGACTGGAGGAAGGGGGAAAACAAAAGGGCAAATAAATTGTAGAATTACTTGAATATACAGATATGTGGTACTTTATTGAAGGATTTTTAAGAGTCCTTAATATTCTAATTTTGCTTTGGGAATCTCCAAGACAGAGATATGGAATGAGGGCTGGGGATATAGCTCAGTTGGTAGAGTGCTTGCCTTGCATGCATAAGGCCCTGGGTTCAATCCCCAGCACCGAGAGAGAGAGAGAGAGAGAGAGAGAGAGAGAGAGAGAGAGAGAATGAAGCCTTCCCTATGCCTACCTATCCACTGAAATTTTCTTGTTTTTTTTTTTTTTTTTTTTGTGGTCTTGGGGATTAAACCTAGGGTTTCATATATACTAGGCAAACATAGGCAAATATCCTGCTACTGAGCTACATCCCCAGTCTTCTTCTTCTTATTATTATTATTATTATTATTATCATTATCATTATTATTATTTTAAATATTGAGACAAGATCTCACTGAGTTGCTGAGATTGGCCTAGAACTTGTGATCCTCCTGCCTCAGCCCCCCAAGTAGCTGGGATTACAGGTATTTGCCACCAAACCCAGTTGTCCAGGGGAACTTTTATTCCCCATGGGATATCTCATGATATTCCATGATATTCTCCTGATACTACATGTAACAAAAATTGAGGGGGCTGGGGTTATGGCTCAGTGTTAGTGCGCTTGCCTAGCATACATGAGGCACTGGGTTTGATTCTCAGCACCACATACAAATATAAAATAAAGGTCCATAAACAACTAAAAAAAATTTAAAAATTGAGAAACTTCCCTAGACAAACTTCATACCTTCCTTCCCTTCTAGAGAGCCTTCTTTTCACTCTTCTACTTTCCCTGACCAGACAGTTACCTAAGATAGATCCCATATTGTAATACCTAGGAATCACTTAGTGGCTTGTCATATATGGAAAAAGTTTTTAGTATGGGGGCAAATATGAACTCCAGAAGGTGCCTGCTGCAATAAATATATACTTCTAGAAATTTACCGGCCTAACTTGTGGTCTCTGTTCTACCACTGATGTATATGTGTAACTTTAGACAAGTCCCTTTTTTTCTCTGGCCCTCATTTCCTCATCTTTAATATGGGATTATTAGGATCAGTAATCTCCAAGTTCTTTAAGATGAAACTCTGATATATTCCTGAAGTTTCAAAATTCCTATGGGGTTGGGGAGGGGTTCCTGAATTTGTGATTCATTTTACCAGTGGAAATAGAACAAAGATTGTCTTCTCAACCCCAGCAATTCCTTTCTCTTTAAGGTAGTAGAAAAAGATAATGGGTGTTTTCAAAGGCTGTGGGATCTGTACACTGAGCTGTTTCATGAAGGAAGCTGAGGTTTCCACTGGGTGGGGAGCCCTGTTTCAGAGGCTTATAAGTGTGATGGGGAAGAAGAATTTGCTCCTTTCACCAGCTATGTGAATCAAGTATCTAGGGATGAGGAAAACACTGAGGTTTTGACCATGGACTTGGCAGGTTGCATGGTGGTAAATGGGAGGCCACCTCCTTGTTCACTTTTGTGTACTATTTTGACTTCTGTAATCACCCCACAGGGGAAGCAGCTCTTGCTAAACCTGACCTGACCCTGGAACGAGAAGTAGCAATGTGACAGTTTCAAGAAGAGTAAAATGATTTTGACTTCACATGAAATTACATGGGGAAAAAGAAGCAGTGTAGATATGGCCCAGGACATGCTCTTACAGGAGAGCTTGATTTAAAGGTGCATACACCACACACACACACACACACACACACACACACACACACATACACACACACACTTAGTCCCATTCCTGCTTGAGAAAGACTTCAATGCTTTTACCTCCACTCCACATTATAAGAAGGGGCCAGGAGCTACTGAAAATGACCCATGCAAAATATAAAAAACCCCAAATTTTAGGATTTAAAGAAGTAGAAATCCTTAGGGATGATATAAACATACTTTGGAAAGAAGGCAATCCTTTTATCTCTCCATCCATAGTTCCCTGATAAAGAAGTAGAGCTCTTTCTTTGTCAAAATTTCAGTTGACTCAGGAAAAGTCATTCAGGTAGAGCTGACAGGATGACAAGAATGGGAATGGAAACCAGTAGAGTCCTGTTTAACCAAAGATTCACTGTGCCCCAGCTGGGGCTATCTGTGGAGTAAAATAGGAGTGGCATGATGGGAGGGAAGATCAAAAATACAAAGTTGTAACCTGTAATCCCAGAGGCCAGGCCCCAACCATTTTGATCACTCTTGTTAGTTAGTACCATACCTTGAGAGAACAACACAACTGAGGTCGCTATCATGATTATATTTATTGAGCACCAAAGGAATACCAAAGCACTAGACTCACAGGGCAAGAGCAGAACTGAACCCCAGCCTGTGACATGACAATCTCAATTAAAAGCTGTCTATCCCTGGAGAAAGGGCAGTGATCCTGGATGCAACTCCTTCTCCGAGCTGTCAGTGTTGGGCCTCCTTTGGTCTTCTGGTGGTATCTGGAGACATGATGACCAAGTCCTAGTGCTGGCATTTCACTGGTGTTTGGAGAAGAGCAATGGAAAACCCAGGCAGAGATACTAGAAGGGCTCAGGGCCAAACTCAACAGCTAGCATTCTTGAGATGCATATGGCTAATTCTTAGGCAAACCAGTCACTCTCAGGAGCCGCAACATTGGCAGGAAAGACACTTTGGACTATCCAGGAAGAGAGGTAGCAGAGAAGGGGGGCATGCAGAAGGCAGGGACTGAATACTGAATAGTTAATTATGTCAACAGAATTTGACCTAGTAGGGGATTGTTAGCAGACACTCTTAACCTCAGTGCCCAGAATCTCATAATCCAGGGGAACTGTGTGCAGCAAGCGGGCATAGTCACCATTGATCTGGGCGATGATCTGGTACTCCTGGCCCAGGCAGGGATCGTCAGAGTAGTTGTTGTCCAGAGCCCGGGGAGCTGGCTCATCACTGGAACAGCCACTGGTGTAGATGGCCACTCTCATGGTTTCTCCAGAGTCACTGGCCTCACTGGAAGGCATCCTAAAGTCCAAGAGTCCACCTTCTATGAGAAGTGACTTGGAGCTTACACCCTGGTTTCTCACCCATCTGCCTAAGTTCTTACCAACTGACTCTGAGGCTCTTGCCACCTAAGAATTCTAGGGGCAGAAGGCTGGTAGGTCTAAATCATCTTGTGCTTTCAGTGAGCTAGGGCAGAACCTCAGAAGGTGCCTCAGAGAGGATATAAAGGTGTGTCCTGTCACTGAAGGACATTGGTGTTAAGACTAGCTCTATCTTTGGCACACATCCCACCTTCCTCCATATTGCCTGTCAATGACCAACAGAACTGAGGACAGGGAAGAGGTTATAGGATGTAAAAGGAGATGCTATCTTACCTGCTCACTTCATAGACATGCTCTAGAAAAGAAGGAGGAATCAGGTCAGAAATTTCTATGGACAAGTAACAAGAGTCAAGCATGGACTCTGGATACCAGTCAAAAAATGAGGGAAGGGAACAGAGGGGGATTTCTATGTTTCAGATTTCCAACTAGGGGAGGTATTGGGGAGATACATTGAAGCACAAGGATGCAGATTTGTCAGATAAAGGAAGGGGAAGCATGCTTGATCACTGTTCTATTTGGCATCTCTGACTCAGGATATTGGACTGGAGTTGTTGCTTGGTGTGGGTGGGGGAAGATCATTGGGACTCGACAGGCTCTCCACCCAAGAATCTCAGAGTCCTTGTGGGAAACTTGACTTCTGGGCCACAGCCCAGGAAGAAGGGGCTGGATTAGTTTGATGTCAGGGACTATGACCCAAGCCACTCCCAAGTGCACTCACCCCCATCCCATACCCTAGAAAGGCCCTAGAATAGGTAACCATTGCCCCCTAGTGTCTGTGGAGGGAAATTTCCCTATATTCCCACAGGCTCAAAGGCTTAGCTTGGTACAAAGATGGATATCTCTTGATACTACCCTCTACGTGCTTATAATTTTCAGGGGAACAACTGGGAATGCATGCATTCAAAAACAACAAATAAGTAAACAAACAGGGTAAGACTAGAGCCTTCTGCCTTTCAGTAAAGCCTTAACATTTCCATGTCCTACTTCCCCCATTGGCATGGGCACTCAGCACCATAGGGGTTGTGTCTTTTTTTATTTTATACTCCCAGAATCTGGCACACAGTAGGTGTCAGTAACTATATTTTAAATTGAATTGATACATTGAGGATGTCTCCCTTATAGAGAGGTAGAAAACAGGCATTCTGGGAAGGTAAACAAAGAAGGGGAAAAAGCATAAAGGTATGAAGATTACGGCCTATTTGTTTGACTTCAGTGCCTGGTCATGAGGTAGGTAAAAGGGAATGGTGCATGTTGAAAAGACAGGCTAGAGGCATATCACAGAGGGTCTTGAATATAATTTTACATTTTGACTTCTATCCCCTTAGCACTGAAGAGCCATGCAACATTTTGAGAAAGAAACAGGCTAATGTGGTTACTATTTATGCCCAGCCTCATCAAGACTATGATGAATACTTTCCTTTTAGTGCTCCTTGGGTTGTGGCTCTTGGGATTTGAGGTATCTCCACTCCCATGTTTATCCTCAAGGGTCACAGCCATGCTTACTGGCCAAGACCAGTACACTTGAGATCCAGAGAATGAGATATTCAGGTCTCCCTTCTTTTTGTTTAAAGAGATGCAGGATAGAAAGCAGGCTGTTTGTAAGTACAGGATAATGCAGAGAAAGAGAGAAACTAATCCTAATGAATATTGGGTCAGGTCCATAATACAGCAGGCATTAAGTTCTACCTAGGTTTTTCTTATAAACAAATATTGTAATTCTCTTTGTCCTTCTCAGCTGGCCCATTGTTGTGAAATGACTCTGACAACTGTACTTTCTCATGCCACTTCTCTGCTCAAAAACTTAGACGACTTTTAGTACTTCTAAAAAGCTTTTAGTAAAGAAAGTCCAAATCATTTAGACTGGCATTCAAAGCCTTCTTTAATTAGACTTTGAACTTTTATTTTTCCTTGTTTCCCTATTGCTCCAATTCTCTTTATTGATGACCTCACACTCAGTTGTCTTTTTGAGTTTTACATTTGAACTCCTTACATGATATTTGCATTCTCCGAGGACTGGTCCAAGTTTTGCTATCTGAAAGACCTTGCTAATTACTCGAGCCCTAAATGACTCTCCTCTTCTCAAGACCATTGTACTATTGTCTTTTCCAGGTTTTGAGTCCATAATTTTTATTTCTATGTTTTATTATTGGTAAATTTAATGTTTCAACCTTGAATTTCCTATATAAATTATAAGCAACTTGAGGGAAATTCCTTTGCATCCTTATGAGGTGACATATTACAAGGAGATGACAAATATTTCTGCATTAATTTCCTTAATTCTTATGTTATTGTTTGCATGAACATATGTCTATCTGCACCTCTACCCTCATTCCAATAGTATGAAATGCCTGACACAGTGTCTGACACAGAGGTTGAGTATATTACCAGAAAGAAAGAATAAGTAAAAACCACCCAAAAATCAAGTCATTCACCTTGTTGGGATGTCTTCCGGCAAAGCATGATATAAACCATGGTGATAACCACCACACAGCACAAGGAGATGATGAGGATGATGGCAAAGATAGGAAGACCCCTTCCTAGGATGCAAGACAAGACCAAGTGATATAAGGTTGAAAAATAAGGCAAAAAACTGTAAGGAATAGGTCTAGATTAAACCAGGATTTTTTTTTCTTTTCCACTTTCCTTCTTCTCTTTACTTTCTTAGTTAGTCAAGGAGACAAAACTCCAGTGCCATGAGAAAGATTTGGGAAAGGTCTTATACACCAGGTATAAACAAATTCTTCCAGACCCACTGGTTGATGGCTGATTAGCCTGGGCATTTGAGCCAGACCCCCCATACTTACCATGGGATCAAGGAAAGAAGTGTTTATCTTCTCTTAGAAGGAAACAAAAAGTAGTACCTGGACTTCCTAGCTTCATCAAAATGCTACCTTAATGAGATTCTGATTAGTTACTTCTAGTCACAAATGCTCTTTCCCTCATAATACTCTTTTCTAAATTCTCTTCTTCCTTCTTTCTCAAAACATATATCCCCTGTGCCACCTGGGGTACATATCCAATATGCTGAAAGAATCCACTGTACTAAGCTTCTAGTCCTGGTTCTGTTACATACTTGCAGTGGTAAGGTAGAATAATGGTTCTCTGAAGATGTTTATATCTGAATTCCCAGAACCTGTGGGTATATTAGTTTATATTACAAAGAGGAATTAAGGTTACAGAAAGAATTAAGGTTGATAAATAGCTGGTGTTAAGAAGGGGACATTATCCTTGATTCTCTGGGTGGGCTCAATGTAATCATAAGGATCATTTAAAAGTGGAGGGAGGAAACATAAGATGTCAGAGTCAGAGGAAGAGTTGAGGATGCTACACTGATAGTTTTGAAAATGGAGAAAGGGAGAGATGAGCCATGTGGGCAGCTTCCATAAAGTGGAATGAATAAGGAAATAAATTATTTCCCAAAGTTTTCAGAAGAAATGCAATCCTACTGAGTCCTTGATTATAACTCACTAATAACAGTGTCAGACTTCTTATCTCTAGAATTGTAAGATAATACATTTATATTGTTTTAAGATACTAGGTTTGGGATACGTTTTACAGCAGCAATAAAAAATGAAAACAGTGACCTTGGTCAAATCCTTGACTGTTACTAGACCTTAGTTTCCCCATAAGTTAAGTGAAATATTTGGATGATGTCTAATGCACTTTTGGTTATAATATTCTTAATCTAGGGACTAGATCAAGAGATAGAAAGGGGTATGGAAAGGAATTCCTTCCTTTGAGATTTGTTGCTGTTACTGGCTTTCTTTTTCCTAGATTCCATGATATTCTGTCCTAGAAATCTTTTATATGTGGTTTTCCAAAGTTCTGGTTAGGAGTGAGAGTGCCCAAGCTATAAGCTGGTGCAGATCAAAGAAATACACCTCCTTGATGAGAATCAAGCAATAAAAACCTTAATAGATGATGTAGAGTATGGATCCAATATCTGAGAACTTGTACTTCTCCCAGAGTTAACTTCTCATCATCCCAAACAAAGAGGCATATTCTAATTTCCCTTCTTCCAATTGATGTTTCTGTGGAAGAACCATCGAAGTATGGAAACCTTTGAAGCAAAGTTAGCAATACAAAGGTAGCACACAAATCAACTATGTATTATGCTCAGAGACAGTTAGGGAGCTCTGCAAACAGGGTGAGGTAGAAAAGACATTCAGAAGTCTATCCTCAATGAAACAGAGCTAAAGGAAAAGACTAGGAGTGAGTGTCATCAAACTATTTCACACCAACTAATTAAAATAGCTATCTGATACAGATCAGGAGTCTTAGAGGTCCCTTGGTATACCAGGAATTGACAATTTTGTTGCAGGACCATGAGGTGGTCTAGAGAGTTCAAGAGGGTGGGATATGGTAGTCCAAATTATAATGGGGAGCTCATGGTTTAAGGGAAGCTGCTAACTATCAAGTGATGTGAAAGCAATTCATTATTTTAAAAGTAAGCACAGTCGTATCAGTGCATACCAGCTGACTATCAGTTAAAGGTGCAACAAAAATCTTCTCTTTGGGATTTCAATCTCTGAGACCCTGACCTGGGAATCCTTGAGACTACAGAGGAAAAAATTAGCTGCAAGCTGCCGGGGAAAGGTCTGGTTGATAGCTCAAATAACAGGGTATGGGGTACTGCTATTATCCTTACCTGACCCAATGTCCATTTCCCTAGGAAGGCTACCTGAGGTTGTGGCCATATTCCTATTTTTGTTCAGAGTGTTTGGGAAGTTTATTGCTATGGAAATAAGAAACTAGCTAAGAATACATTTGTCACTTCCCCCTTTCACCTCAGTTTGACTTTGCTCATCCCTGCACATATCTCTTCCTCTCTATGAAAACTACCCTACTCATCTACAGGATATTTAATGGTTTATAGAGTTAAATGCCACAGGACAGTTACATAGTAAAAAGTCTTGGAAACAAAGCTTAGCATCAAGAAGGAAGGATAGAAGTCTTGACATTGCTCTTACCTGGCCCAGCAATTGTGTCCCCCAAATAGTCACTCGCTTCAGTGGTCCAGTTCCTGGGTGAGTTCATTATAGATGTCTCTATGACAATAGGGAATCAGAGTCAGGGGGCCTCTCTTGCAGCCAGTAGCTGTGAGGTAAGAGACCTCTGAAAATGTTGAGGTTAGTCTAGGGGAATTTTTACTAGGTTTTCAAGAGTGGCTGGCCATGAACCACTAGTACCACTAGTACTATTGGTAAGGCATCTTTGTTTCTTACTCTTAGGGGTGGTCAGTTGAAAGAAGGTACATATAGGGGATGTAATATACACAGAGTAAGTCAAACTAGGAGCAAAACACAAATCACAGTATTCTCTTTTGCTTCGAAGTCTTCACAAAAAAAAGATTATTCATTCATGATTCTACTTCTTCACCATCCTTAACTCCTTGTTACCTTTCTTTTGGTTCTAATAGTTTTCTATTATGCTCTCATTGAATAACCTAATGGCCTCTTGTTCCTCATTCAATGGCATTGGGGTTTCTGTCTTGATTTCCAAGATACCATTTTGGAACTCTCCTACTCCCATAGAACTCTACTAAAACTTACCTTCCAAGGGAATTTGAATGGTTGTAGGTGCCTCAGTCTTGGTCTTGAGTAGCTTGGAGGAGTCTGAAAGGAAAAGGGAGCTCAATCAAGGGCCTGATACCCTTTAAGTAAATAGCTGAATGCCCTAGGAAAATTAGGAAGTAATCAAGGCCAGTTGGGTCTATACTTGAACCTCTCAATGCTTCCGTCATGATCCTGATAAGTCCTGTGTTGTGTTTATCCTTCGCATATCAGTCTAGGGCAGGGTTCTTAAATCAAAGTTCATAGACCTTGAAGGAGTCTGGGAGTAAAGTTCAGAGGGTCTGTAAACTTGGATAAGAAAATATATTCTATCTTATACTTTATATACAGAGATACAAAAAAATTGGGCTATATATGTGTAATAAAGATTGTAATGCATTCCACTGTTGTCATGTATTTAAAAAAAATAAATTTTAAAACAAGAAAATATATTCTATCTTTTGGTAATTTTTAACTGAAATTTTGTGATTTGTCCTCGAGAGGAACTTTGGAAATCTCACAAAGGTGGTATTGGATGATTTCAGTGAAAATGGTGGACAAATTATCTTCCAAAATTCACCTCTTCATCAAAACAATAAGATAATTGGAAATTTTTGACATATCATTTTTTCCTGAAATTTTGAAATTATCCAAATTTGTAGTAACTCAGAAAGCATCTAAGAAAGAAAAACATGACCATTTTTGTAAGAGCGGTAACTTTTGTGGCATTTTCACTTACTGTGGTCCCATCACCCCTTTCCCAGCTTGGAGGTAGTCAGAAACTAAAAATCATTGGGACTGGAGATTTGGCTCAGTAGTAGAATGTTCATCTACCATGCTGAAGGTCCTGGGTTCAATCCCCAGCACCACCAAAACAAAAACAAAACAGAAAATAAAACTTTAGCTGGGCGTGGTGGTGTATGCCTGTAATCTCAGCGGCTCAGGAGGCTGAGGCAGGAGGATTGCAAGTTCAAAGCGAGGCCCTAAGTAACTAAGCAAGACCCTGTCTCAAAATAAAATATAAAAAGGGCTGGGAATGTTGCTCAGTGGTTAAGCATCCCTGGGTTCAATATCCCCAGTACCCAAACAAACAAAAAAACTCATTCCAGGTGCCTCAGTGAGTAAGACAGAGTTCATTCACAACACTCATCATCATTTGACCTCTCTGGTGGTTCCCTGAAAGACCAGATTCAAAAAGTGTATTTTATTGATCACCCAAAGCTAAAAGCCTCTCCCAAAGATGGGAAAATATATGTTATGAAGAAGTCTGAGGCAATGGGTAACAGTTTGGGGAAACAAGAGACTAACTAAGAATCTTAAAAGGAAAAGCTGAAGAATTAGATATCCATAGAGAGTTTGAAAAGCTTTGACACATTCCTAGGAGTCTGGAAGGCTGTACAGATTGATAAGGCTGTGTGTCCCCTCAGGAAATAGGCCATGAACTCCCGCCTCTGGCTAGCCTTGAGGCTTTATATAAACAAAAAAGTAAAGATTATGGCACAGTTGTAAACTGGCTGAGTGTTGAAGATATAGCTTCATAGGCACCAGAGTTATTTGGTAAAGATTAGGAGATTTATTGGTTTCACACACTTAAGAAAATCTATAGCTAATCATTAGCTGAAAGTTAAGCTAACTAACTATATATTTCGGTGGCCATTGGTGGCAAAGAATACAGAGTTTAATTCAAGAAAGTCACTAAACAAACAAAACAAAATAATATCACAACAAGCACTGTCACCAACAAGCTCTAGGGAAAAAGAGAATTGGATTCTAATGTTGCCATGATTTATTATTCTAAAATCTAGTTCTCAACCACAAAAAGTATGAGACATAAAGAAACTGGAAAATGTATCACATAAATATGTGAAGAGAAATCAATCAATAGAAATATCCTTAAAGAAGCACAGATACTGAAATTATTAGATAAAACAATTTTTTTTTGGTACTAGGTATTGAACCCAGTGGTGCCTTAGCACTGAACTACATTCCCAGTCCTTTTTATTCTTATTTTTAAACAAGGTCTATACTAAGTTGCTGAGGGTCTTGCTAAGTAGCCAAGACCACGGCCTTGAATTTATTACCCTCCTGCCTCAGCCTCTGAAGTTTCTGGGAATACTAGCATGTGCCAATGCACCCAGGTGACAAAACAATTCAAATATGTCTAAAGTTGAAGGAAAATCTAAATAACTAAAAGAATGAATGATAATAATTCAAACTTAATGCAGAAGATCAATAAAGGGACTAATGTTATAAAGAGGAACCAATAGAAATCCTGGAGTTGAAAAGCACAATAATTAAAAGAAAAACTTCACTATAGGGGAGAAAAATTCAATAGAGCCAATTTAGCAAGCAGAATAAAGCATCAGGAAACTTTAATATATGGAAATTTAAATTATCCAGTTAGTAGCATAGAGAGGAAAATGAATTTAAAAATGAACAAAACCTCAGAGTCATGTGGGACACCATATAGTATATCAACATATATGCAATGGGAGTCCTAGAAAGGGAAGGAAATGAGGGCAGAGATAATATTTGAAGAAATATGTCAGATGTATTTCAATTTGATGAAAAAGAATAATCAATCAATCCAATAAGCTCAATGAACTTCAAATAAGATTCATAAAAAAACATATAACCTAGGCACATCATAATAAAAAGTCAAAGAGAGACTATTGAGAGCAGTAAGATCAAAACAATAGGGGATTATGAATAAAATTAATGGCTCATTTCTCATCGCAAACAATGGAGGCCAGAAGACAGAGGAATTATATATTCAAAGTGCTGAAACAAAAATTCTATGTTCAGTAAAATTACTCTTTAAAAAATAAGGAGAAAGCTGGACACAGTGGTACACACTTGTAGTCCCAAATATTCTAGAGGCTGTGGCAGGAATTTTGCTTCAGCCCGTGAGCTTACGGTCAACCTGGGCAACATAGTGAGACCCCCAACTCAAAGAAAACAAAACAAAAATAAAATATGAAACAAAAATGAAGCAGAAATTAAGACATTTCTTAGATAAACAATAACTGAGAGTTTATTGCTGGAGATCTGGCTGATAAGAAATATTAATGGCATTCTTCAAACTTAAATATAAGGACATTAGATAGTAAATTAAACCAACCCAAAGACATATAAAAGAACCAGTACCTAGGTAAATATGGATTGTAAATATGTTTTTATCTGATTTAAAAGATACTGTATAGGGCTGTGGTTATGGTTCAGTGGTAGAGCACTCACTTTGCATGTGTGAGGCACTAAGTCCAATTCTCAACACCACACAAAAAATAAACAAATAAACAAACAAATAAATAAAATAAAGGTATTGTGTCCATCTACAACTAAATTTTTTTAAAAAGATAATTCAATTGTAAACATATGCTTCTATTAACAGAGCCTCAAAATTCATGAGGCAAAACCTGACTCTATTGAAGGAAGAAAAAGGTAATTCAACAATAATAGTTTGAGTATTCAATGCCCCACTTTCAATTATGGATAGAACAAATAGCAGAAGATCAGCAAGGAAGTTAAAACATGAACAACAGTATTAACAAATTAGACCTAACAGAAGTATACAGAATATTCCATACTATAATAGCAGAATACACATTATTCTTAAGTACACATGGAATATTATCCAGAGTGGACTGGTACATTACGATGTAAAAGACATCTCAGTAAATATGAAATAAGAAGAAGCATGTTCTCCAACCATCATGATGGTAAATTAGAAATGAATAAGAGAAAGTAATTTCTAAAGAAGGAAGAAAACCTCAAATGACACAACTAACAAGTGAAGATGTTGGATTGCTAATCAAAAAACTACCCACAAAGAAAATGTCAGGCATAAGTGGCTTCACTAGTGAATCCTACCAAATGTTTTTAAAATGAATGCCATTTCTTGACTTTTTTTTAAATTGGTGAGGTAATACAGTCTCAACTCATTATATGAGGTAGGTGTTACTCTTACACAAAAACAAATATAACAAAAGAAAAAAAGCACTAGGACCCAAATATTCAAATATATGTATAGAAATCCTCAAAAGTAGTAGCAGATCAAATCCAGTAGTATATCAAAGGTATTATACACCATGACCATTTAGGATTTATTTTATTGCTTGTCTCAATATACAAAACTGAGTATTACGAGAATAAAAGGGGACAATGTGCACAATAATTTCAATAGACACAGAAAAAAAGCATTTGAGATAAATTAGGAATGAAGGGAAATTCCTTGTTATGATACAGGTTATCTACAAAAAGCCACATAATTAATGGTGATAAGGATATAAGTCAGTGGTATAGTTCAGTTCCCAGCACAATTTTTAATTTTTTTATAGTTGTAGATGAACAGCATATCTTTCTTTGTTTTGTTTTTTATGCGGTGCTAAGGATTGAGCCCAGTGCCTCACACATGCTAGGCAAGTGCTCTGTCACTGAGCTACATCCCCAGCCCAGTCCCAATCACAATTGTTTTCCTCTTGCTTTTCATTTTTCCCTTTTATTTTTATTTGTTCTTTTCAGATATACATGGCAGTAGAGTGTATTTTAATGTATTATACATACATGGAATATAACTTATTCTAATTAGGATCCCATTCCTGTTCTTGTACATTATGTGCAATTTCACTTGTGGTGTATTCATATATGAACATAGGAAAGCTATGTCCAATTCATGCTATCTTTCCTATTCCTATTCCTGCTCCCTTCCCTTTATTCCCCTTTGTTTAATACACTGAACTTCTACTCCCCTGCCTCCCATAGGCACAAAATAATTTTTTAATTACCTTTTCAGCTGGTTGTCGTGGCACATTCCTATAATCCCAGTGACTCAGGATACTGAGGATTGAAAGTTCAAAGCCAGTCTCAGTAACTTAGCAAGGCCCTAAACACCTTAGTGAGACCCTGTCTCAAAATCAAAATAAAAAGGGCTGGGGAAGTGGCTCAGTGGTGTGTTACATGCCCCTGGGTTCAATCACAGTATCAAAAAGAAAAAAGAAAGAAAATAAATAAGCTGAATGATTTTCCTGTAAGTTTAGGAACATGACAAGTGTGTCCATTCATGCCATGTTTATTCAAAATTGTGAATTGGAGACACAACCAGGGACATTATACAATTTAAAAAAGTTATTTAGGGCCATCTCAATGGTAGAGCACTTGCCTAAAATGCTTGAGACCCTGGGTTTGATCCCTAGAGAAAAAAATGTTTTCTAGAGTGGGAAGGAAGAAATAAACTATCTGTGTTCTCAGATAAGAATACATAGGAAATGCTTTAAAATCCACAAAACCATGATTAAAGACAATAAATAAATTTAGTACATTTGCAGAATAAAAGATCAATGTGCAATAATCAGTTGTATTTCTATACATGAACAATGAGCAATCCATAATTTACAGTAAGAAATCTATTCTAGTACACTAGAATGAAAATAATACAAAACTTCAGGTTCACACATGTTGCATATGACAGGATTTCATGCTTTTTCATGGTTGAAAATTATTGTATTGTGTATCCATATCACATTTTCTTTGTCCATTCAAATGTATAAACAAATAATACAATACTTAGAAAGAAATTTAGACAACAGAGTCTGAAAATAAATCCATGTATCATTAGTCAATGATTTTCAACAAGGCTACAAAAACCATTAATGGGAAACTATGGTCTCTTTAGCTTACAGGTGTGGGACAAGTGGACAGGAACATTTAAAAGAAAGAAAGTGGGCCTCAACCTCACTCTATACACCAAAATTAACTCAAAGTGGATCAAAGGTCTAAACATGAGGGCTAAAAGTATAAAAAATTTATAAGAGAACATAGGCAAAAATCTTCATAAACTGAGATTAGGCAATAGCCTCATGTATTACATACAAAACATAAATATCAACATAAAAATAGAAGAGTTGGTGTACACCCATAATCCCAGGGATTCCGGAGGCTGAGACAGGAGGATTGTTGAGTTCAAAGCCAGCCTCAGCAAAAGTGAGGTGTTAAGCAATTCAGTGAGACCCTGTCTCTAAATAAAATAAAAAATAGGCTGGGAGGCTGAGGCAGGATCACAAGTTCAAAGCCAGCCTCAGAAAAAGCAAGGTGCCAAAGACAAAGAAAGCACAAAAGACAAAGAAAATGTGGTATATATGCAATCAATGTCTAACTTTAACTCATACTCTAAGCTACAGTAATCAAAAAAGCATGGGACCAGCACAAAAATAGAAACACAGTCCAATGGAACATAATAGATATCTTAGTACCAAACCCACACATCTACAACCAACCGGAGAAAGGACAGCCCCTTCAATAATGGTGCTGGGAAAACTGGATATCCATATGTGAAAGTCTAAAACAAGACCCACATCTCTCACCCTGTACAAAAATCAACTAAATAATTGGATCGAACACCTAAATGTAAGACATGAAACTCTGAAATGACTGGAAACAAACCTAGAGGAAAAACTTCAAGACATCCATGTGAGCCATGATTTTCTGGATAGGAGCGCAAAAACACAGGAATCAAAAGAAAAAATGATAAATGGGAATACATCAAACTAAAAAGCTTCTGCATAACAAAGGAAAAATATTTGACAGAGTGGAGACACAATCTACAGAAAATATTTTCCAAGTATTAATTTGATACAGGGTTAATACCCAGAATATATTAAGGACTCAAAAAATAACAAAAATCTAAATAACCCAATTAAAAATAGGCAAATGATCTGAACAAACATTCCTCAAAAAGAAATACAAGCCAGGTGCCATGGTGCACTCCTGTAATCCTAGCCACTTGGGAGGCTGAGGCAGGATCACGAGTTCAAAGCCAGCCTCAGCAAAAGTGAGGTGCCAAGCAACTCAGTGAGACCCAGTCTTAAAATAAAATACAAAATAGGGTTAGGGATGTGGCTCAGTGGTCGAGTGCCCCTGAGTTCAATCCCTAGTACCCCCAAAAAAAGAAATACAAATGGCCAACAAATATATGAGAAATGCAAGTACCTTAACAATAAAGAAAATGCTAATCAAAACTACAATGAGATTCTATCTCAGCCAGTTAGAATGGCCATTATCAGCAAACAAATTGTTTGCAAGAATGTGGAGAAAAAGGAACTTTCATACACTATTGGTGGGAATGTCAACTAGTACAGCCATTACTAAGAACAGTATGGAGGTCCCTCAAAAACTGAAAATGGCTCTACCATATGATCCAGTCTTCCCATTTATGGGTATATGTCCAAAAGAAGTGTGATCAACATAAAAAGACTTGCATGTCCATGTTTATTGTGGTACTATTTACAACAGCTACAATATGGAGGAGGGCAAATCATATCTCTGATCCAAAAGAAAATGAGTAGGGAAATGTCAAGGCAGAGAGGAGTGGGTAGGTGATAGAATTCACAAGTGAAGAGGATGTAGATATTCTCCAAGAAGAATAAGGAGAATAAGGTGGCCTCATTTTCTTGAAGCAGGACTGGAGAACTGAAATAAGGTAGAAATGTTCAGAATTGATGTTATAAGAAATAAGACAGCACATGAATTGACAAACAGTATCGGTAAAGGCAATGGATGTTACACAGCATATAACTCAAGTATGGTCAATGCATATCTGTACTTTGTTTTATCAGCTGAGCTCAGCAGTCTAAGAGCAAAGGCATGAACCTACAGGGCCATTCAAGAACTGTGGATTAACACAGAGAGTGAGGTGGAAGTGTGAAATGTTGGGAGATCTGTGAGAGTAGCTTAGCTCAGAAGGCAGGGAAGTGTGGAAAGCTGAGAGGAACTTCTCAGACCCTCAATTTCCTTATCTGTCAATAGGGGGGCAATGGCAAGCACTGCCGAACAGCATTGTTATGAAAAGCTTTGACTGTGATAAGGAATAAACAGGGTGGTTGGCAGTGAGCAAGTTCTTGCCCAGATGGTCTAGGAACTAACAGACCACACAAAGGCAATATTTTTTTTAAAATATTTTTCTCTTAGTTGTTGATATATCTTTAATTTATTTATTTATATGTGGTGCTGAGAATCGAACCCAGTGCCTCACACATGCAAGGCAAGTGTGCTACCACTGAGCCACAGTCCTAGCCCAAGCCAAGAATATTTAATTTGTCTCTTTGTGAAGTTCACAAAACTAGACTTTATGGTCATAACCTACCTATCCTCTTTCCTTGACCAGACTGTCGTTTTTCAGAGAACTGAGTCACTATCTATGGATTGTTCTCAGAATGAGACCAATCTTGTTCCCCACAAATCCAACAGACCAGGATTATATCAGCACAGATATTCTCACTACAATTCAACTTTGGTTAGGGGAAATCCCTCCATGAAAACACAGGAGTCTCAAAACAACATCAGTGGGCTGGGGTTGTGGCTCAGAGGTGGAGCGCTTGCCTAGCATGTGTGAGGCACTGGGTTCGATTCGCAGGACCACATATAAATAAACAAAGTCTACTGACAACTAAAAAAAATTTAAAAATAAACAACATCAGTTTCACAACTTCAGTGGTGATGGAGAATTCACTCATTCTCCTTATACAGAGCTATCCTCAAAGTTCAATAATTTTCAGTGGCTTTGAGGGTGATTTTCTGAAAACCCCTAGTTCCAAATACATTTTGGGGCATTAAAGCCTTGTTGTCTTCCCCTTTCAAGGTTTGTTGGAAGCCAAACAAAAAAAAATTCATTTAACATGTATTTTTTCAGCTCTTCATTTAACTCCAGCCTGTAGTCTTTTTTAATGTTTTTTTTTTGTTTGTTTTTTTGCATTACTGGGGATTGAACCCAGGAGTGCTTTGCCAAAGAGCTACATCCCAGCTGTTTTTATTTTATCTTGAAACAGTATCTTGCTAAATTGCGGAGGCTTTCTTGAATTTATGATCCTCCTGCCTCAAACTCCCGAGTCACTGGGATTACAGGTGTGGCCACAACACCCAGCTTAAGTCTGTAGTCTTTATATGCATAATCTATATATGACAGTGCTATAAGGAATAGCCAAATCTTGATTAACTAGAGTCCATCTTCAAGAAAACCTCAAACAGAGGTTGCATTTGGCTTTGCATTTGGCTTTAGGAAGAAGGGGTAAAATTAAACGAAAATACATACAAATCTGGGCTTTATCTCATAATGCAAAAAGAAACATAAAGTAAGCTGGGTATGGTGATGCATGTCTGTAATTCTAGCGACTTGGGAGTTTGAGGCAGAAGGATTGCAAGTTTAAGGTGGCCTTGGCAATCAGGAAGACTCTCTCTCAAGATAAAATAAAAATGACTTGGGAATGTAGCTCATTGACAAAGTACCCCTAGGTTCAATCCCCAGTACTGAAAAGGAAGGAAAAAAAGGAATGAAGAAAGGAAGGAAGGCAAACAAACAGAACAACAATAAAGAATTCCAACGAAACCACAATTAAAAAAACAGAACAACAACAACAACAAAAATACAGCCAAAGGTTTGATCCTCAGCACCACATAACAATAAATAAATAAAATAAAGGTATTGTGTCCATATAAAGCTAAAAATATATTTAATATTATATATATTAATATTATATATATATATATATATATATATATATATATATATATATATATATATAGCCAATGGGTGCCCAGAATCTGATATAGATGCAACCGTGGGAAACAATCAGATGTAGTGGAAAGATCATGAAATCTGAGCACAAATCCAGATTTGCACTTCCTTGCTATATGCTCAGGAGCAAGTAGATTCCTTTTTTTTGGTTCTCAGTTTCTTCTTATGTAAAGTAAGAGTAATGAGGGCTGGGAATGTAGCTTAGTGGTGAATACCCCTGGATTCCCAGTACTGTAGTCAATTAATCAACAGGGCTGGGGTATAGCTATTTGGTGGAGTGCTTGCCTAACATGCTTGAGACCCTGGGTTTGATCCCTAGAACCACCAAAGAGAGAGAGAGAGAGAGTAATGAGAGTAACGATAGGTACCTCATGGGACACTTGTGAGGACTCATTGAGAAAATGTGTATTGAGTTCTTGAACTTAGACAAATATGATGTACCTGGTAAATGTCAGTTTTCCTTTCTTATCTTAAATGACAGGCATTATCTCTAGCTCTAATGTCTCCAGTACCAAATATGTGTGATACGTGTGTGTGTGTGTAATTGTACAGCCATTGCCTATCCAGAACCCCACTCCCCCAACTGTCCTCTGGCATAAGGAACAATCCAGAGGTATCTTTGGTTCAAGGTTGTCTGTTAAGATTCTCACCAGGAGAGAGGGCTGCTCACCTTTGACCACAAACTTCACAATGTCACTGCGCTGCTCAGAGCCTACCCGGCCCTTAGCGGTACAAAAGTAGGAGCCTGAGTTAGCCACCACCGCAGGCTTGAAGAGTAAGGTACTCAAGTTTGCTACTCGGATGGGTTCCAGGTTATTAGTCTGTTCCTTGTACCAAATATAACTGATGGGGGGAGAACCCCGAGCCTGGCATTGAAGGCTAATCCTCATTCCCTGAGGCACCGTGAAACCGTAACCGCTGCCAGTTGTCACCGTAGGCTTGGAGACAGGAACTGCAAAGGAAAGACAAGAAAGGAAGCTCTAGGAAATCTTATGGATATGGGGACACAAGGCTAAATTATCCTTGCTGGTCACAAGGACATGGGTATAACTTCAAATGGAACTAACGGGGGCTCCTGGCTTAGAAAAGAAGAAGGAAAAAGAGAAATGAAGATAAAAAATATTTTCCTTTGGAAGATTAAATATATATTATCTGTAGAATTATCTGCAGTTTAAATTCAACTGACTTAAGAAAATAATGTTATTTTTATTTTTGAGCTCAAGTAGTTTTGGGATTATCTATAGTTTTGGATTACTGGGGTCAGATTTTTACAAAACTGTCAAGCCAGGAAAATTTACGTTGGCTGACCCTTGCTTTCTTTTCTCGAAAACTTCTGGGCTTGCATCTCTCTAGTCTCCAAATCCTATAAGATATATTCAGTTTTATGAGTTTTTTATTCATTCACAAAAATGAATATATCTTATAGGATTTGGAGATTTGCTTAAGGAGAGCAACCAACTTATGGATGCTAGAATTTCTGGGACACTTGAAGAGGTAGAGATTTGAAAGTCAGGAGCCCTTCCAATATTTTCATGAATTCTACCATGGAATTGATGATCCTGAGGATCCTGTGCCTGTCACTTTTCTCTCATTAGCACATATAACTTAATAGAACCTATGCACAGATAAACCAAGGTCTTTCAATTTCTCAGAGGTTTCTGTGAATATAATACTCTATTGGATCTTTGCTGATCAATACTTTCCTACTCACACAGTAACACAGAAACTCACATTTCTGGACACGGACTTCAATGATCTTCTCTCGTGCCACTTGGGTGCCATCAGGGGTGTTCCAGGTGACTTCACAAATGTAGTGGCCTCGGTCATCCATCTCTAGGGTATTCAGTTGGAGGGACACATCCCCTGGATCCTCATAGCTCACATTCAGGCGGCGCCGGTACTTGGCCTGCTGAATATGGTCTCCAGAGGAGTCACGTAGAAAGATGGTGACTGGGTTTGAGCCACGTTGTACCAGCCACTTCACCAAGACTTGAGTGTAGCCTTTCAGGGGACCATAGGTACAGGGAATATTCACATCCCCTTTCCATGGCCCTATCACACTCTCTGGTCCTTCCAGTATGGGATGGCCTGAAGAAAGGGAACAGAGGAAGGAAACAAACAACATAGATGATGTAACCACCTGGGAGCTATGATGGCAGTAGTAAGCCTCAAGGTGTTTCTAAGAAACATTCCTTAAGTTTCCTTCCATCACACTTTTTTTGTTTCCTGTGCCCTTTTGTTCTCTGCCAGCTTCCCTATCAATCAGAATCAGTCTTCAGAAGAAAATCCTTAACATTGTTGTTAGCTTTTAAGAGTTTCAAGTCCTTTTCATGTCACTGCTTTGCTAGTGACCCTTAGTATCTGACCCTGAGTAAGTAACTCTCACCATAAAGGACTAATTTTCTTCATCTATAATGTGGAGAGTTTGGATAGTGCTGGGAGCCATTAGCCAAGTAGGTATGACAATTTCCTTGCCAGCGTACCCCATGTTGCTGACATGTTGCAGCGACATTGAATGTAGGTGACCTTGCTCAAGGACCAAGGCAGATTAGGGTGTTCCCGGTTTTAAGATAATCGTGTTTAGGGCGTTCCCAGTTTAGGTTCCAGGTTTAAGGTTTAAGATTATTCCTGCTGGGAATAGGGCGTATCCTGCTGCCTGAGTTCCCCTTGAGTTCTCACGGGATTCAGACAGTATATTTTGGAGATAGAAGCCCAGTGGAGGTGGATTTGGGCAGAGAACGTGGATTTGGGCAGAGAACGTGGATTTCCCCAGAACGTGATTGTAGACGGCTGGTGTGAGTTCGGGAATAAAGAGTTGCTGTTTGAATCTACAAGCTGTGTGGTGGCTCGTGATTTGTGCCCAGCCAGACTGCGGCATTTGGCGGCCCGTGCGGGGAACTTCTGAAGCTTGGAGGTAAGTGAAATTGCTCGCCCCTGAGGAAGAGCGAAAGAATGGGTGACCAATTCAAAAAACAATGTGTTATTGTTTTGATTTATCTTGTTTTTGTTTCAAGCTGCCTATCTCTAGAAATTTCTCAGGCAAACTGGGGAAAATGGTTGACTCAAGGTTTGAAGTTGTTCGCCTCCGAGCAAGAGAAATTGTTAGAGGAAGGAGGCACCCCAGTGAGACCAAGAACAATTAGGGCATATGTTGATACAATACAAAAATGTAGCCCATGGCTTTTTAAAGACGAGTTATTAAGTATATCAATGGGACCATCATGGTATCCTGTAGAAGGATTTTTCTTCAAGAAAGAGATGGCTAGTTCTGTTTACTACAATTGTCTAAGATCTTGGTTTTTACAGACATCTGATGAATTTACAAAGGTAAAGTGTTAAAATATCAACCACTAAATATAAAATCAAGTACTCTTACTTATTAAGTTCCATAAGGTAATATATTTAAACATTATGTGTGTTTTCATAAATTGATAAATGGAAAAATGTTTAATATTGCTTTGGTCTGTGTCTTTGCTAAAACAAGGTTACTAAGTGTTAAGATTCTATCATGTGTAATTTATATACAAAGAGTAGAAAAATTTTCAGTTGGGTTTCAATTATAGTATTATAGTATCATAAAAAACATGAAAGTCTTTCATCTTATTAAAGTGGAGTAATTTGTCTAAATCAGAAATTTTATAAGAGTTGTTTCAAAATGTGAATTTATAAAAAGGGTTAACGGTTAAAAAAGAGATAGAAAAAGATTCAAGATGTGGAAATATATTTTAATATGAAAGGTTAAAGGAGAAAGAAATGTTTCTAGATGAGATAATCTCTGTGTGGTAAAGTAAAAAGTTGTAAAATAACCATTTAAAAAAGATTTTGAGGAAACTAGACTTACTTTAAAAGCTTGAGAAAGGAAGAAAAAAGAAAAAGGCATTTGTACATGGCAGATTGAGACAAAGCTTCTCAATGGAGTTTAAAAAAAAAAAAAGCCTTTGGTTGAAGGGCAGCCATGTAAACTAACATTGAAGCGATTTAAACAAAATCTAAGCCTCGTTTAAAAGAGTGAAGTTGTAGGTGGTGAAAAAGTACATTTAAAAGTACAGTATAGATGATAATTAAAAGGCTTTAAAAGGTTAAATTGAAGGTGGTCGAGATACCTTCATGGCGGAAAAAAGATTGCTTTATTGCATGATTCGAAGCCTAGTTAATCTTAAAGGCATTACTTAAAAAAAATGGGAAGACAATAGGATAAAAGATATTTAGATAAAGAAGATTAAAAATTTAAAGTGAAAAACTTTAAAGACAGAAGTACAGAAAGGTAAAAAAAGAGAGAAGATGTAGAAAGATAAAAAAGATATAGGAAGATAGAAAAGATGTAGGAAGACAATAATTTTAAACCCACAAAATAGGAAACAAGAAAACTAAGAGGAAAAAAAAGCAACTAAGGGTAAATATACAAACCTTAAAAAAAAAAACTAAAAGATAGAAATAAGATAGAAAATGGTTGAAAATGTCACGTAAAGGTATTTCAGATAGAAAATGCAAAAGGCTAAGACAACTATTAGATACAGACATGTACTTATTAAAGCAAAAAGAGGGAATTGGAAGGGGGTATATATCCTTCAAAGATAAACTTAAAATAACCCTTTTTACTCTAAACTTTTTAAATTTGGATTCATAAGGACTTAGTGCTGCGGAAAGGCATATGTATCCAAAAAATGTACATAAGCCTAAAGTACTTTGGAAAGATATTCTAACAGGGCAATGGAAAGGTCCTGACCCAGTGATTGTCTGGAGTCGGGGCTCTGTTTGTGTGTTTCCACAGGGAGAACAGCACCCGATTTGGATTCCAGAGAGATTAACTAAAACAATTTCTACAGATCGAAAAGAAGATGATTTGACTCAAATCCATAACAGCTGATATCCAGAGTTCCAGCTTGGCCATTCTTACATCTGCGACAGTGATTAACCAGTGATGTAATTTTTATTTCCTTGCCAGCGCACCCCATGTTAATTGTGGTAATGCTGGCATATCTTTGCTGATGGTGTCACCAGTGATGCAAATTTTTCCCAAGGAGCCATCAATTGGCTTGGTGTCATGGCATTTCTGTATCCTCCTCCCTTCTGCTAGTGATGGTCTAAAATTTGGGGGCCAATGGCTTATGCTGGACCGGTAGTCAGTGACGGGTATGATCCAATTGCAGTGGTATCAACCTAAGACAGGAGGCTGACGCCTAAAGGTCAGTTTTCCGATGACGGGTAAGAACCATATGTTGAATTGGACAACCTACCAGGCACGGTCCTTAAGCCACATTAACCTCACTCCCCCACTGGCACCAAGGCCAAATTTGGGGGCCAACAGAGGTGAGGCAAAGAACCTCACCCCCCCACTGGTGCATAGACCTATCCACAAGTATGGCTGTATGCTGGACCGGTAGTCAGTGACGGGTATGATTCAATTGCAGTGGTATCAACCTAAGACAGGAGGCTGACGCCTAAAGGTCAGTTTTCCGATGACGGGTAAGAACCATATGTTGAATTGGACAACCTACCAGGCACGGTCCTTAAGCCACATTGCTTGTTGTTTAATTAATCAGAAGGGGGGAGATGCTGGGAGCCATTAGCCAAGTAGGTATGACAATTTCCTTGCCAGCGTACCCCATGTTGCTGACATGTTGCAGCGACATTGAATGTAGGTGACCTTGCTCAAGGACCAAGACAGATTAGGGTGTTCCCGGTTTTAAGATAATCGTGTTTAGGGCGTTCCCAGTTTAGGTTCCAGGTTTAAGGTTTAAGATTATTCCTGCTGGGAATAGGGCGTATCCTGCTGCCTGAGTTCCCCTTGAGTTCTCACGGGATTCAGACAGTATATTTTGGAGATAGAAGCCCAGTGGAGGTGGATTTGGGCAGAGAACGTGGATTTGGGCAGAGAACGTGGATTTCCCCAGAACGTGATTGTAGACGGCTGGTGTGAGTTCGGGAATAAAGAGTTGCTGTTTGAATCTACAAGCTGTGTGGTGGCTCGTGATTTGTGCCCAGCCAGACTGCGGCAGGATAGAATGATCTCTATGGATTCTACCAACTCTGATAGTCTGCATATCCATGAAAACAATTTTTTTCTTGTAACATTTTCCAAGAGATGTTGGAGCAAAAATGAGCAGTTGGGTCTGGACTATTTCATTTTGTGTAAATATGTGCCTGGAGAAATGTGGGGGTTTCAGGTCTTGGCAAGGAAAGGCCCCCTTGCTTCCTCAGAAGAAAGACTCACTGATTGGGGTCCCAACCCTGAGTTCTTCTCTGGATAGGAGGAAGAAAGTAAGCTACAGGGAATTCTGAGGGTGGAATTAGTATATGGAACAGGCCTGGATGTGCATTCCTGTTTAACAAAATCATCAGTTATTGTTAAGTTTGAAACCTGTACTTTGTAAGTCTGACTTATTTTTTTTCCTGAATTCTCTCTTTTTTTTTTCTTTGTTTATTTCCTTTTTGGTTTCTCTTAGTTATAATCAAGATTCACTGGAAATTTCCATCCTGAGGGGGCAAAGATTTGTCCATACTTGGTCTGGAGAGAAAAAGGGTCTGAGTAAAATCCTGGCACTGACTGTGCTAGGAATGGTGGTAGGAACAAAGGGGTAATGTTCCATAGTGGACTAAGGAGGGAAACCAGAGGGAAAAGGATGGGGACATTGAAATAGGCATTGTCTTCCCATTAGAATTTTCCATCCATAAGCTCACATTTTGAGGATTTTGTGTTCTATTCAACTGAGGCCAGCAGAAAAGAGTTATATTTAGACAATATTTTTATATCTCTCCTAGGACATGTGGTTTCTGAGTGTGAGCTATTATTAAACAATATTCTTTTATTTAGCCCAGGATCCCCAAGTTCTAGTCAAGCAGACAGAATATTATACCTTTTGGATAGGGTGGGGTTATGATTTCCAGCTTCTAAAATTTTACTGTCAAGCACCAGGGTTTCTATCAATGGGAATACTAAAGTTAAGCCTTTGGCCTGTGCCCCCACCAGGGACTCTTAGAAGAATAGAATATTTTGGCCAAGATAAAGGCCTTGAGTAGAAAAGATAAACAAACATTAATTCCATGTTGCTAGATCCACCACTAACTCCCTGGAGAGTTTCAGACATGGCAGGGTGCAGAACTGACCCTTACAGATGAAAATACAAAAGGGACAGATTTTAGTTTGCCCTAGCAATGAACTTTAAAATCAGAGCTTTCTATGGATGAATTAAGCTATCTGAGGAAGTTCTAAGCTCTGTTTGTGTCTTGGACAGAATTATTCTTTAAGATTTCTTTCTACCCTACTCAAGTGCTAAAAGACAGTAATGGGAACAGAAATTAAATAGATACATGTGCTAGCTGGTGGTGAACTTTCACCAGGTGGTGACTTTCACTGTGCTATTGATGGTTCATGCTTCCATGTGCATAAAGATACAGCTTATGATCACCTTGGACACACTTTCCCACACATATTTTTAGCCACATGCAAAAAACATTTGAGCTTCTTGGTTTAATGAACTCTTACCCATTAATCTTCCTTTAACCCTCCCCAATCTCTCTCTCTCTCTCTTTTTTCCCATTGAAAAGCATTCTCACACTTCCCTCCTGGGCAGCAGTGCAGAATTCTTCTGTGAGGATATCTGGAGCTGCTGAAAATGCCTTTGTCTATGCATATACATGTATTTCCTCTGACCTTAAGGGAGATGCAATGCCTGGCTTGCATTTCTCGCTGAGAATTTGTTAGAGATACTCACATAGCCCACTCTGGTTTGTCAAGAACACAGCCACCCAGTCCCAATCTTACAATGTTGAAATTAACTTCCGAAAGTAGGTCAGGCTTGAATCCTCCATGCCAGAATGGGGGTGAGGGACAGTTGGTAATTACGCTTTCCAAAATGGCACAGTTATTTCCCCCTGTATTTAACTTTTTCTTCCACTCTCCCTCCTTCCTTCTTTCCTCCTTCCATTCACTACTCCACCTTACTTCTGTTCCTTCTTTTCTTGTTTCTTCTCCTCCGTGTTCTTATGTCCTTTACTTCCTCCTGCTTTCATTAGTAGCATAGTGAGTGGATAGTATATAGAGAGCATCACAAGAAAGAGGACATTCTACTATTCTCCATGTTCCCTTTTGTCCAGAGTGAAGATAACCACAATAACATTGAGTTACACCTTCCAACTATCTATATGGTGCCCAGAGATCCTAGAAAAACACCTAGCAGGAGACCCTAGTGAGATCAGGAAGATAGAAAGACTGCATAAGGTAGACAACATCTAGATACAAGGTCTGTCTTACCTTTTCTCTGTGTGACCTTGGATAAATGACTAAATCTGTCTGAACTTTAGGCAATTATCAATAAAATGAATATCATAACATATATTACATGGAAGGTTATTGTTACAATTATATGAGCTCATACACGTGAAAGCACCTATCATAGCTCACGTTTAGTAGGTGCTGGATGAATACAGTCTTCTCCTATGCCCCAAGTGAAATTTATCATATTTGCTTTGATTTTATTTGCCCCATAACAGTTCTCAACAATGTCTTCCCCTACATAAACAAATTCATTTGATTAGATTACTAGCATCTTTAATATGGTCCTGAAAGAGAAGTTATCATATGACAAGGTAAGGAGCCACTCTCCCTAGCCTGATAGGCTCCACTGAGCTATGGACCAGTATGAGGCCATCTGTGGGTTGGTTTTAAGGCAGCCAGACAGAACACAGTAGCATGTGCCTCTAATAACAGGACTGGCTTGGCAACCAATGTGAAATGTTGGCCAAATTAAGCAATACTTCTAACATTCCTGGAATATTGAATAGGAAAAATCCATTTCAGGAAAGTTCCACCTCCTGGTGAAATGTTCTGCCCCTATGGATACCTTAAAACCACCAAATGGTGAGCTACTTGGTATAAAAGGGATTGAGGTATCAGGCAGGATGAAATTTGGAGACTTCTGGAATTTTAGAAATCACTTAATCACATTTCTTCAAGGGTA
This sequence comes from Marmota flaviventris, assembly GCF_047511675.1. NCBI lineage: Eukaryota > Metazoa > Chordata > Mammalia > Rodentia > Sciuridae > Marmota > Marmota flaviventris. The sequence goes on along the minus strand of NC_092518.1, from coordinate 61,430,890 downwards.
CCTATGGGCATGGGGAGAGAGAGAGAGGGAGGTGCAATTTCACATAGATAGCAAGACACAGATGGGATTGGAGGCCTAGAATATAGGCTTTCACATGGTACATTTCTTGCTTGCTTTCTTAACTTATTAAAGCACCACCACAACTGAAAGCAATGATACCTTACCTGGATCTACCTAACATGCTTTCAAGGATGTTATCCTACTGCTAGATAGAATCCCTCCAACTGCCTGAAAAAAATGCCCCCATGTGTTAGCTGCTTTCTAAAAAACCTTTCCCATAATCACAGCGCCTGTTCTCCTCTCTCAGGGAAATTGTATTTCCTTTAAATGTTTGTTTCCTTCAGGAGAAAGACCAGGGCTGGACACATTTTTTGAAGGAGATTTTATCTTAAGAAAGCGGGGACACTGGACTTGGAAAAGCAGAGTGCAATGGTCTTGAAGAAAGGAAAGGTTTGATTTGTTGGGTGTAGGCCCCCTTTTCAGGCACATTCTGGGTCCCTTTCAGAATCCTCTTCCTCCCATCATCACAGAGAGTGAGATTTCCCATTCCTGTGTGTCCCAACACCTCCTGTGCCTGGCCTGTCTCCCTCTCCTGAGCTACATTCTGGATAGTGGATTAGCGTCGATAACAGATGTTTATAAAATGTTTATAAAGTGTTTATGAAGTGTTTAAAATGTTTATAAAATGTGAAAACATCATTTTATTATGATTGTTTCAACATGTGTCTTAGCCTGGAGGAAGAGACTGAAAGTTAATTAAGGCCCCTAGAGGTTTTATAGCATTGAAGTCACAATCCCACAGAACTATCCAGCTGGCAGCCCCTTTTGAGACCAACCAAGTCAATCTGCTCACTGTACAGATGGGCTACGGTCACTGAGGTCCAAGGAGGTGGTGTGTGTGCTTTATTGGCTATGTGGTGTATCCTGAACCACAGCTCTAGTGTAAGAACTTATACACATAATGGAAGGCTTGCTGCCAGAGCTGGAGATGTTTACAGACTAGGGAACAAACAAGACACATAGGAATGCTCACATGCTTACTCTCTCTCTCTGCTTCCCTCACCCAAGAATTCACAAACACACACACACACACGATTTAAATTTAACATTTATACAATGTTTCTCCATGTTGCCACCCTACCTCAATAAATCTTAGCTTAAACCAGCAAATTAAGAGGAGGCAGAGAGGTATACTCTAAAATTTACTTCAGAATAAAAATATTTTAGTTATAGAAAGAACTCAGGAGCAGGAGCACTAACTTTATCACTAATGATCTGTGGCCTAGGGAAAATTCTTTTCCCTCAGAGCTGACTTAATTCAGGGTCTTTTAAAACTTTTAGATTTTAGAGGTTGATGAGTCCCAGAGTCCCAAGACATGGTAACCTAATCTAATTTAGTTAAAGAAAGCTGGGTTTCTGACTGCACATATGACATCAAACTAACACACATCTAGCCTCTCCCTCTAGGGAGATGAAACAAGCAGGGGTTCAGCAAGAACCCCTTTACCCTATCTTGAATCTTACTTAGCTATTACCCAGGCTTAGTTTCCTGAAAATTCATCTCACTTTTCAGGTTGTAAAGGAGCGCAGAGAAAGATCCACAGAAAGAATGCCACTATGGGATAGTTCAGCTTCTTTTGCAAAAGTCCAGACAAACTGGGCCATGTCTACAGGGAAGTTAGTTAGCCTAAGAGGTAGTAAGAAACCAAGTCCTATAAAGACTAGGTGAAGAAGCTAAGGCTGTTTAACTTGGAGAAAAAAAAAGAGTTAAGAGGACATAGTATATTTCTTAAGACCTTTAAAGAGATTTCACAGGGAAAAGGAAGCATACATGTTTTATGTGATTTCCAGAAGGGGATTTTGGAGGGAAGCCACAGGGAGGCAGATTTAGTTCCACACAAGTAACATTTGGAGTAGCTCCTGGATAGACAAGATGGTCTGGAGAAGTAATAAACTCCCAGGCAACAGAAGTATGTCAACAGACAATGCTGAGCACTTGTTTCCAACGATGAATAGTGATATAGCCTACTTCAAAGGTCTCACCTACTTTTTAGACATCATTCCTTCTTCAGAGGCTGCATAGCAAACAAGGAGTAAAGCCTAGAAGCATAGAGATTAGGTCTAATTGATGAATTATAGGTGAAAGAGAGCAGATGGGGGATTTGGGCCATATTGGGAGTCTTTTGATGGATGTCTGGATATACAAGCATTAGAAAATCATGCAGGTGTTTTCCAAGAGGGAATCCTTATCAAATTGTACCAAAACTTGGCTTCTGGCTTTTTCACCAGGCTTCTACTCTCTCCCTTCCTTTGCCCAAAATTGGGAAACTTGCAGCATTAGCTGAGAACACTCACCTGTCCCAGCAGGAATAGGCTTTCTTCAGTAAGCATTCAACACCAACCCCCCAGTCGTTTGCCTGGGCCCATGGTGGCACCAGGCACCCACTTGCTGCCTTACCATAGGTGACCACCGTTAGGTGGCCCAGAAGCAGCAGACCCAGCAAGATCCCCATCACAGTCAGAGCCACTTCTATCCTTTCTTCCAGCCTCCAACTGCCAAGGAGACTTGAACTCCTGGTGGCTGCCAGTGTCTGTGTCTGCTCACTTCCCTTCCTTATCTATATCTCTGACTTGAACTCCTAGTCCCACTGCACATTTCCCTTCCTTCCCTATTTCTGCCCAAGTCACGTGGGATTCCCCCTTCCCCCTGCCTGAGTTTGGAGATTCGAGGGTGAGTGAAGCAATTCCTCCCCCTGCTATGGTATTGACTTGAATTTCCCTGGAGCCAGTGGGGCTCTCTGGTCTTTGATCTCCCAGGCTGTGTTTATTTTGGGTCCCCTCCACAAGACTCAGAGGTTGGGGGTGACCTTTAGGGTGAGTCTGCTCACTCCAGTATGGGGGTGTTTTCCTTTCTGGTGGGCCCAGGGAGAAGAAATCAACTTTGCTGGCCTATGCAATCTTCATCAATTGTACTGTTAACTCCTGGCTGCTCAGCCTATGTAAATGGACAGTGTTAGAGTTGGGGCACCTGTGAGCTTCCGATTACAAGAGCTTAGTGTGTGAAAGGGCTTTCTATACAACAAAGCTTAAATAATTAGCAAACCCATGGATAATGCTGTGATAAGAGGAAATGCCCCATATCTCATAATGGGAAAGCACTTTCAATCACTTTCTCCAATAACTCCACCTCCCTGGTGGTAAAGGAGAATCCATTTTCATTAATATCCTCATGGTTTTTCACAAGACATTTATTATTCACTTCTTCTAAGAGAAGGATAAACTTTGCTTTCAATGCAATAGACCATGGACTTGATAGTGATATGCTCTATTAGACTGAATTAATTTGTTGACTTCTAATTTGTAGAGACTCTGACCTACAAGAGAATGAGTGAAGTCCCTTAGCAAAGTTCAATTGCTCCAAAAATCACTCCTGTTCACAGGCCCCAGAGTGACTGAAATTTCATCATTAGTCTAATTCTATGTGTGGCACTGCTTGCAGTCAACTAAACTTTGAAATCCTAAGTGATTTGAAAATGAAAAATACATCCAACAAATTCATACTGCACTATAAGTAATGTCTAAGATTTGTTTTCTATTTGATTGGAGGTATATGAGAGGGTTTAGTTAAGGAGGGAGATCTTATTCAGGGAAATGGGATTGGACAGAAATACCAGTTCCAAGAGATGGCTACATACAAATGATTTGGGTTTGTGTGCAAGTGGTAAGAGGAGACCCCAGAATTTCAGGTCCAATTATCACATGGAATTCTGTCAAATCCCTCTGCCTCCTGAACCCAGTAACCCTTGGCTGGCTGTCTTTTTTTAATATTTATTTTTTTAGTTGTAGTTGGACACAATACCTTTATTTCACTTATTTATTTTTATGTGGTGCTGAGGATCGAACCTAAGGTCTCGCACGTGCGAGGTGAGCGCTCTGCCCCTGAGCCACAACCCCAGCTCCTGTCCTTTGTTTTTTGGCTACTTCTTTCAGTTCACCTCACTGTAACTTTTAGGCTTTCTTTCCCCGTTATGTCTTCATTCAGGGAAACCTGCACTTCAGAGAAACTTCCTTTTGTATTTTCCAACCAACATCCTACCACCACTACTAATACACACACACACACACACACACACACATTGACCCTCCCCTCTACAGCTTTTCTTGGGGAGGAGGTGGAAACCCAATTAAACTGGTGTCAATTTCTGCCTAGCCCTGTGTATCTTTTAAGCTCTCTTGCATCTTATTAGGAGCTCCTGTATCTAAAGATAAGTAAATGTGCCGGGAAGCATGCACAGAATTTCTCTGGGGAAGACTTCCAGTCTTGCAGTGGACTCAGCAGCCCAGTAGATCATAAGAAAATTGGATAGGAAGTCAGTTAACTTGGAGACAGGCAGGGCTCTGCATCTATTTCATCCTGAGGCTTTGGACAAATCAAATCTCTATGAACCTCAGCTTCCCCAATTATCACCTCATTAGACTTGATGCTGTATCTTCTAAGATTTTTTAATTTTTTTTTTTAGGTGTAGATGGACACAACACAATACCTTTATTTTTATGTGGTGCTGAGGATCAAACCCGGGCCCCGCCCATGCTATGTGAGCGCTCTACTGCTGAGCCACAATCCCAGCCCCTCTTCTAAGATTTTTAAAAATGAAACTATACTATACTAGGCACTTTACTAAGCATTTTTCATGGATGACTTAATTTGTTTCTTACAATCCCTCAGGTGGTATTATTCTAATTATGTTTCTATCTTTCTTCATTACTCTTTACTCCTCTGCACTGCTTTTCTTTTTCTTTGTAGGACTTACCACTGCTTAATATATTGCATATTCATTGACTTCATTGTTTGTTGTCTGTCTCACTCTCTGGAATGGAGACCTTATGAAGGCTGCAGTTTTTGTATGTTATGTTCACTGTTGTATCTCCAGTGCCAAAAACAGTACCCAGCATATAATAAAGATTTAATAAATACTTGTGGAGTATGAATTAAATGTCTTCATTTTACAAATAAGACTAAGACCTAGAATAATGAATTGACTTACCTGTATAGAGGTATCTAGACAAGATTCAAGCTCATAGCTCAAGAAATGATGTTGTTAAGTACCACACTATTTGTTTTCTTCATACCTTTAATGACCACTTAGATAATATTTCCAGACCTTCTTTGGATGTTGTAAGAAAGACAGAAGAAATGTTAGACATGGTCCCTGGCTAAGTAAGATTTTAGATAAAGTCAAGACTTACAGGTATGGACATACCAATGGGCACACACATTTTCACACTAACACAAACTGGATTATTGAGATTTAAAATGTGTGGTTTAAACAATATCTATTGAAGTTATAATAGTATGGAAAGGGTTCCCAGAGGAATTGATACCAAAATGATCTTTTATAGAGCTCTTGCTGTTAACTCCAGGTGTTAACCTGTAGAAAAGACATTATGAACACCCCTTTTTTTGTGGTGCTGGGAATCAAACCCAGGCCCTTGTCCATGATAAGCACATACTCTACACTGAGCAACATCCTCAGCATCAAGAACAACATTTTTTGGTTGGAGAAACTGAGGTCCAGATGTACCATGGAACCTGCCCTGCCCATGGTCACACAACTGGTAAGTGGCAGAAATGAGATTTCCCACCCAAATAGGCCCATTTCCAAGAATGTATATTTTCCCCCCTCAATACCCCACGGTGATACTTGAACTGAAACATAAAGGAAGTAGTTGAAGAGGAGAGGATAAAGAGATGGACAGGTAATCTAGGGAGTTTACCTCTTCCTTATCTTCAAACCCAGTACTTCCTGGACAATGGCATGTGATAACAGTTCACAGATTGTGAATGAGCAGCCTTTTGAGGTCTGGTATTCAGAAGTCACTGTGGCTTGGTGCCTACTTTCACCCCCATAGCCTACCTTCTTAGGAAAAGGATGGAGCAGTATATCAGTGTGAATATATTAGCTGAAAACTCCCTGTGCACCTTGGGCTTGGCTGTGATAGAGGGAAACAGAGATATGAAGAGGAAATCCTCACAAGTCCTACTCTAAGACACATACACACATATAAACACACAAGTACCACTTTGAAACACAGATGTAGATACATGAGGTCAAACATAAACATAGATATGTGTATGTGCATAAAATGCCTCCAGGGATAATATGTGAGCACAGTGACACACAATACACAAAATTTACACAGAAACACAAGAACATAGAACACAGACATGCAATACACATAGGACACAGACATGCTGTACACAAAGACATACATGCACAGGTATAGAAAAAGAAATACTGAAACAAATTCATAAACTCAAGCAGAACATAGCACATGCATATAAGTGCATGAACACTAATATAAACACAGATACAACATACATGTGCATAGAAACATACATGAACATCGACCCCAAAATACATGAAAAGTATGTGAACTTAAATGCAAACTAATAATAAGAGGTCTCACATTCTAAGTGGCAAGAGAATAGCAGAAACTCATTTGTACAATGAGAGTTTAAGGGTGGTAGCAAATCCCATGGACTTCAGTGGTCGAGAAAATCTTCCAAAAAGACATGTGGTATGAACCAAGGTATGAAATTTGGTTAGAACTGGACAGGTAAAGGTGATAGTGATGGTATTCCAAGTAAGTGGTAAAGCAATAGCTAATGCCCAGAGGCAATCATGAATAAGAAAAGTTTTGTAGAAGAAAAATTTAGCTGGACTAATTTTGGTGCATGTATGTGAAGGTAGGGGACGAAAAGGCCTCATCAGATTATGGAGGAGTTTGCAAATCAGGCCAAAATGCCTACACTTGATCTTATAGGCTTCTAGGGTAGCCATAGAAAGTTTTAAAGCAAAACAGCGGCCTGCTGTTGCTAAAAGCAGGTAGTTTTAGTACCAAATCTATTGACGAAATACAAGTGAAATTGGGTGGGAAAAATTGGAGGCAGGAAAATGGCATATTAACTAGGTGATTGGAAGCTTAATGCAATGGAAAGAACATTGAATGGACATTAGGAAGCCTGGGTTTATCTCTGTACCCTAAAGGTGTCATATTCACCCATGGATTCCCAAGTTATGTTCTGGGGGATCTTTAGGAATGCTTTAGGTGAGAAAAGGGCTAGAATGGGGAGAAGGGGTTTAGGTGACTGAATTTCAACCAATAGTATGCTGGAGCCAACTTGAATTCTGAGATGATTGTGTGAATTTCTTTCCAATTCCATGTATAGTGACATCATGTTAGTATCTTGAAATAGGCCATGGTAGGAGTATTTACATCATGAAAATCAGCAAATGGCACAATCCAGGGATTTTTTTTCCTTTGGAGAGTTGACAGATATTCACCAGCACACTCCTGGTTTCAATTCTCCATACCCACTTTAATCAGAGTAAATGACTTTATGTGCTTCAATTATTGGGATCTTAATGGGTCATTTACCTAAAAGGAGGCTATGGTTTACATGGTTTAAATGGTTTGAAATCACAGAGATAGCTAACCCTTAAAGATTTATTTGGTCTGGCTTTTAAGGGTTCAGTGGAAAAGCCCAGGCATGAGACCAGGCACATAATCAGTATTTAACAAATGTATACTTCAATGGTTTTGACACTATTCTAAGTATAGGATCTATAATAATTAATGAAACAATCATAGAGTTTACATTCTAGTATAACAGAAAATAAGCAAACAACAAAACATATATGAAAAGGAAAATAGTGCATTTATTTATTTATTTATTTATTATTTTTTTAAATTTTTTTATTTTTGGTTGTTCAAAACATTACATAGTTCTTGATATATCATATTTCACACTTTGATTCAAGTGGGTTATGAACTCCCATTTTTACCCCGTATACAAATTGCAGAATCACATCAGTTACACATCCATTGATTTACATATTGCCATACTAGTGTCTGTTGTATTCTGCTGCCTTTCCTATCCTCTACTATCCCCCCTCCCCTCCTCTCCCCTCCCCTCTTCTCTCTCTACCCCCTCTACTATAATTCATTTCTCCCCCTTGTATTATTTTTCCCTTTCCCCTCACTTCCTCTTGTATGAAATTTTGTATAACCCTGAGGGTCTCCTTCCATTTCCATGCAATTTCCCTTCTCTCTCCCTTTCCCTCCCACCTCTCATCCCAGTTTAATGTTAATCTTCTTCTCATGCTCTTCGTCCTTACTCTGTTCTTAGTTACTCTCCTTATATCAAAGAAGACATTTGGCATTTGTTTTTAGGGATTGGCTAGCTTCACTTAGCATAATCTGCTCTAATGCCATCCATTTCCCTGCAAATTCTATGATTTTGTCATTTTTTAATGCAGAGTAATACTCCATTGTGTATAAATGCCACATTTTTTTTTTATCCATTCGTCTATTGAAGGGCATCTAGGTTGGTTCCACAGTCTTGCTATTGTGAATTGTGCTGCTATGAACATCGATGTAGCAGTGTCCCTGTAGCATGCTCTTTTTAGGTCTTTAGGGAATAGACCGAGAAGGGGAATAGCTGGGTCAAATGGTGGCTCCATTCCCAGCTTTCCAAGAAATCTCCATACTGCTTTCCAAATTGGCTGCACCAATTTGCAGTCCCACCAGCAATGTACAAGTGTACCCTTTTCCCCACATCCTCGCCAGCACTTGTTGTTGTTTGACTTCATAATGGCTGCCAATCTTACTGGAGTGAGATGGTATCTTAGGGTGGTTTTGATTTGCATTTCTCTGACTGCTAGAGATGGTGAGCATTTTTTCATGTACTTGTTGATTGATTGTATGTCCTCCTCTGATAAGTGTCTGTTCAGGTCCATGGCCCATTTGTTGATTGGGTTATTTGTTATCTTATTGTCTAATTTTTTGAGTTCTTTGTATACTCTGGATATTAGGGCTCTATCTGAAGTGTGAGGAGTAAAGATTTGTTCCCAGGATGTAGGCTCCCTATTTACCTCTCTTATTGTTTCTTTTGCTGAGAAAAAAACTTTTTAGTTTAAGTAAGTCCCATTTGTTGATTCTAGTTATTAACTTTTGTGCTATGGGTGTCCTATTGAGGAATTTGGAGCCCGACACCACAGTATGTAGATCGTAGCCAACTTTTTCTTCTATCAGACGCCATGTCTCTGATTTGATATCAAGCTCCTTGATCCATTTTGAGTTAACTTTTGTGCATGGCGAGAGAAAGGGATTCAGTTTCATTTTGTTGCATATGGATTTCCAGTTTTCCCAGCACCATTTGTTGAAGATGCTATCCTTCCTCCATTGCATGCTTTTAGCCCCTTTATCAAATATAAGATAGTTGTAGTTTTGTGGATTGGTTTCTGTGTCCTCTATTCTGTACCATTGGTCCACCCGCCTGTTTTGGTACCAGTACCATGCTGTTTTTGTTACTATTGCTCTGTAGTATAGTTTGAAGTCTGGTATCGCTATACCGCCTGATTCACACTTCCTGCTTAGCATTGTTTTTGCTATTCTGGGTCTTTTATTTTTCCATATGAATTTCATGATTGCTTTCTCTATTTCTACAAGAAATGCCGTTGGGATTTTGATTGGCATTGCATTAAACCTATAGAGAACTTTTGGTAATATCGCCATTTTGATGATGTTAGTTCTGCCTATCCATGAACAGGGTATATTTTTCCATCTTCTAAGATCTTCTTCTATTTCTCTCTTTAGGGTTCTGTAGTTTTCATTGTATAAGTCTTTCACCTCTTTTGTTAGGTTGATTCCCAAGTATTTTATTTTTTTTGAGGATATTGTGAATGGAGTGGTTGTCCTCATTTCCATTTCAGAGGATTTGTCGCTGATATACAGGAATGCCTTTGATTTATGCGTGTTGATTTTATATCCTGCCACTTTGCTGAATTCATTTATTAGCTCTAATAGTTTCTTTGTAGAGCCTTTTGGGTCTGCTAGGTATAGAATCATATCATCTGCAAATAGTGATAATTTAAGTTCTTCCTTTCCTATTTTCATGCCTTTAATTTCTTTCGTCTGTCTAATTGCTCTGGCCAGTGTTTCGAGAACTATGTTGAACAGAAGTGGAGAAAGAGGGCATCCCTGTCTTGTTCCAGATTTTAGAGGGAATGCCTTCAATTTTTCTCCATTCAGAATGATGCTAGCCTGAGGCTTAGCATAGATTGCTTTTACAATATTGAGGTATGTTCCTGTTATCCCTAGTTTTTCTAGAGTTTTGAACATAAAGGGATGCTGTACTTTGTCGAATGCTTTTTCTGCATCTATCGAGATGATCATATGGTTCTTATTTTTAAGTCTATTGATGTGGTGAATAACATTTATTGATTTCCGTATATTGAACCAGCCTTGCATCCCAGGGATGAATCCTACTTGATCATGGTGCACAATTTTTTTGAAATGCTTTTGTATCCGATTCGCCAGAATTTTATTGAGGATTTTTGCATCTAGGTTCATTAGAGATATTGGTCTGTAGTTTTCTTTCTTTGAAGTGTCTTTGTCTGGTTTAGGAATCAGGGTGATGTTGGCCTCGTAGAATGAATTTGGAAGTTCTCCCTCTTTTTCTATTTCCTGAAGTAGCTTGAAAAGTATTGGTATTAGTTCCTCTTTAAAGGTTTTGTAAAACTCTGCTGTATACACATCCGGTCCTGGGCTTTTCTTAGTTGGTAGTCTTTTGATGGTTTCTTCTATTTCCTCAATTGATATTGGTCTGTTTAGGTTGTCTATATCCTCCTGACTCAATCTGGGCAGATCATATGACTTAAGAAATTTATCGATGCCTTCACTATCTTCTAATTTATTGGAGTATAAGGATTCAAAATAGTTTTTGATTATCTTCTGTATTTCTGAATTGTCTGTTGTGATATTGCCTTTTTCATCCCATATGCTAGTAATTTGAGTTCTCTCTCTTCTTCTCTTCGCTAGCATCGCTAAGGGTCTGTCGATTTTGTTTATTTTTTCAAAGAACCAACTTTTAGTTTTGTCAATTTTTTCAATTGTTTCTTTTGTTTCAATTTTATTAATTTCAGCTCTGATTTTCATTATTTCTTGCCTTCTACTTCTTTTGCTGTTGTTTTGCTCTTCTTTTTCAAGGATTTTGAGATGAAGTATGAGATCATTTATTTGTTGGTTTTTTCTTATTTTAAGGAATGAACTCCAAGCAATGAATTTTCCTCTTAGAACTGCTTTCAATGTGTCCCATAGATTCCGATATGTTGTGTCTGTGTTTTCATTTATCTCTAAGAATTTTTTAATTTCCTCCTTGATGTCTTCTATAACCCATTGATCATTCAGTAACCTATTGTTCATTCTCCAAGTGATGTATGCTTTTTCCTTCCTTCTTTTATCGTTGATTTTCAGTTTCATTCCATTATGATCAGATAAGATGCATGGTATTATCTCTACTCCTTTATATTGTCTAAGAGTTGCCCTGTGACATAATATATGATCTATTTTTGAGAAGGATCCATGTGCTGCTGAGAAAAAAGTATAACTGCTTGATGTTGGGTGGTATACTCTATATATGTCAATTAAGTCTAGGTTATTAATTGTGTTATTGAGTTCTATAGTTTCCTTATTCAACTTTTGTTTGGAAGATCTGTCCAGTGGCGAGAGAGGTGTGTTGAAGTCTCCCATGATTATGGTATGGTGGTCTATTAGACTGTTGAACTTGAGAAGAGTTTGTTTGACGAACATAGCTGCACCATTGTTTGGGGCATAAATATTTATGATTGTTATGTCTTGTTGGTGTATGGTTCCCTTAAGCAGTATGTAGTGTCCCTCTTTATCCCTTTTGATTAACTTGGGCTTGAAATCTATTTTATTTGATATGAGTATGGACACTCCTGCTTGTTTCCGAAGTCCATATGAGTGATATGATTTTTCCCAACCTTTCACCTTCAGCCTATGTATGTCTTTTCCTATCAATTGCGTCTCCTGTAGGCAGCATATTGTTGGGTCTTGTTTTGTGATCCATTCTACTAGCCTGTGTCTCTTAATTGGTGAGTTTAAGCCATTAACATTTAGGGTTATTATTGAGATATGAGTTGTTCTTCCAGCCATATTTGTTTATTTCTGTTACTCAACATGGTTTGTTTTCCTCTTTGATTATTTTCCCCCCCTTTACTGTCCTACCTCCCACTGTTGGTTTTCATTGTTATTTTCCATTTCCTCTTCCTGAAATGTTTTGCCGAGGATGTTTTGAAGAGATGGTTTTCTAGCTGCGAATTCTTTAAACTTTTGTTTATCGTGGAAGGTTTTAATTTCATCTTCCATCCTGAAGCTTAATTTCGCTGGATATACAATTCTTGGTTGGAACCCATTTTCTTTCAGTGTTTGAAATATGTTATTCCAGGATCTTCTAGCTTTCAGAGTCTGTGTTGAAAGATCAGCTGTTATCCTGATTGGCTTACCCCTAAATGTAATCTGCTTCCTTTCTCTTGTAGCTTTTAAAATTCTCTCCTTATTCTGTCTGTTGGGCATCTTCATTATAATGTGTCTAGGTGTGGATCTCTTATGATTTTGCACATTCGGCGTCCTGTAGGCTTCTAGGATTTGGGATTCTGTCTCATTCTTCAAGTCTGGGAAGTTTTCTTGTATTATTTCATTGAATAGACTGCTCATTCCTTTGGTTTGGAGCTCTGTACCTTCCTGTATCCCAATGACTCTTAAGTTTGGTCTCTTAATGTTATCCCATATTTCTTGGATGTTCTGCTCATGGTTTCTTAACAGTCTTGCTGAGCTGTCTATGTTCTTTTCCAGTTGAAATACTTTGTCTTCATTGTCTGATGTTCTTCTTCTAAGTGTTCTACTCTGCTGGTAGTATTCTCCATTGAGTTTTTAAGTTGGTTTATTGCTTCCTGCATTTCTAGGATTTCTGTTTGTTTATTTTTTATAACCTCTATCTCCCTGTATAGTTGATCCTTTGCTTCCTGGATTTGTTTGCGTAATTCATTGTCGAAGTGATCTTTCATTGTCTGATTTTGCTGTCTAATGTCTTCCTTGATACTCCAGATCATCTGAAGCATGTATATCCTGAATTCTTTATCTGACATTCCATCTGCTGCAGCTGTTACCTCTTCTAAAGTTGCGTTGACCTGCATTGCTTGTGGTCCTTTCTTTCCTTGTCTTTTCATACTCCTTGCATATCTTTCCTGCAGGTGCAGGTGGCGGCTCTGCTCTCTCCTTATTCCAATTGGGGTGTCGTGGCTACCACGCCGGCAGGTCACTGGGCCTGTTCTGGGCGCTGGCGGCGGCTCTGTTCTGCCCCTACTCCAATTGGGGTGACGAGTGTACCACGCCGGCAGGCCACCAGGCCTGATCCGCCGGTCAGTTGCAGGGTTGCCTACCCTGCAGGCGCGGGCGGCGGCTCTACTCTGCCCCTACTCCAAATGGGGTGACGTGTCTGTCGTACCGGCAGGCCACTGGGCCTGTCCCGCTGGTCGGTCTCAGATCTGCCCACCTTTCGGGCACGGGTGGCGGCTCTGCTCTGCCCCTACTCCAATTGGGGTGTCGTGACTACCCCGCCTGCAGGTCGTTGGGCCTGTTCCTGGCACAGGCGTCGGCTCTGCTCTGCCCCTACTCCAATTAGGGTGGTGTGTGTACCACGCCGGCAGGCTCCTGGGCCTGATCCGCCGGTCTGTCGCAGGTCTGCCTACCTTGGAGGCGCGGGCGGCGGATCTGCCCTGCCCCTCCTCCAATTGGTGTGACTTGTGTACCACACCCGCGGACCACTGGGCCTGTTCCGGGCGCAGGCGAAGGCTCTGCTCTGCTCCTACTCCAATTGGGGTGATGTGCCTACCACCCCGGCTGGCCGCTGGGCCTGATCCGCCGGTCTGTCGCAGGTCTGCCTACCTTGCAGGCTCGGGTGGCGGCTCTGCCCTGCCCCTCCTACCATGCCCGCGGACCGCTGGGCCTGATCCGCCGCTCTATCGCAGGTCTCTGTATTTATGATTATATATTATATGACTTATGAGGTATCAGTAACATAAACACTGAATATTGCTGTTACCACCAAAATTACGCATAAATAAATTATGAACAATAAATTGGGAGAATGGTAAAATAGGGAATGTGCATGAGTGTGTATTTGCAAGGTTGTGATTAATAGATGAGAGGGAGTACCTGAGAGTTAGATGCTCATCTTCTACAGAATAACAATATAAGCATGCTATTTAGAGATATGTAGTCAATCAAATATATATATATATATATATATATATATATATATATTATGTATTCTATATATAATATACATAATATATATAATATACATAATATATATAATATACATAATATATATTATAATATATACTATATATTATAATATATACTACATATTATAATATATAATATAACTATAATACATATGGTGTATAATGTGTAAAGTAGTGATGGGTACCATGAAGTAAAATAAAATAAGACTATGGGGTAGAGTGTGATAGAAAGAATGTTGGTTCCTTAAAGATGTCTGCATGCTCATCTCTAGAAACTGTGAATGTTAAGTTACATGGTGTTTTAGTTAGATTTTGCAATGCTTTGACCAGAGTACTTGACAAAAACAATTTAGAAGAAGAAAAGTGTATTCTGGTTCATGGTTCCAGAGGTTTAGTCCATGGTCAGCCAAGTCCATTGCTCTGGGGTAAAGGCAAGGCAGAACATCATGGCAGAAGTGTGTGGTGCAGGAATGCTGCAACATTCATGGCAACCAGGAAGCAGAGAGAGGCTAGGGGCCAGTAGGAAGAAGTACCCTTCCAGGGCATGACCCCAGTGTCCTGCCTTCTCCAGCCACACCCCATCTGCCTACAGTTACCATTCAGTAGTCCATTCAACATAGGATGAACTAATTAGGTTATAGCTCTCACAGCCCAATCAATTAGCCTCTGAGTATTCCTGCACTAATAGGAGATTTTGAGGGATACTTCATATCCAACCATAACACATGTCAAAGGGCAATAAAATTTGCAAATTTGCTTACTAATCAACTGAATTTAACATAGGAAGATTTTCTAGAATTTTCCAGGTGGGTCCAATATCATCACAAGGGTTCTTAAAAGTGGAAGAGAGAAGCAGAAGGGTCAGAGCTAGAGGAAGATGTGACTATGTACAGAAGAAAGGCAGAGATGTGTACAGATTGCTGTATTGCTGGGCACAGTGGCACATGCCTGTAATCCCAGTGGCTCAGGAGGCTAAGGCAGGAGGATCTCAAGTTCAAAGCCAGCCTCAGCTACTTAGTGAGGCCCTCAGAAACTCAGTGGTTAAGTACCCCTGGATTCAATCCCTGGTATGAAAAAAAAAAGACTGCTATCTTTGAAGGTGGAGAAAGAGGAATGAACATATGCCAATAATGTGGATGACATCTAGAAGATAGGAAGGGCAAGGAATCTGACTCCCCCTCCCTCACTAAAACAACACCTCCAGAAGGGAACATAATCCTGCTGCATCCGAATTTTAGCTCCATTGCATTAATGGCAAAATTCTAACTTTTGGATCTGTAAGGGGACAACATGTTGGGTATTTTATTCAATGTTTTTGAGATGGTGTCTTATTATGTGGTCAAGGCTGGCCTTTGACTACTGGGCTTGACTGATTCTCCTACCTCAGCCTCCCAAGTAGCTGGGACAATAGGCATGTGCCACATGGCCTGATTCAAATTGTGTCCTTTTTAGCCACTAAATTTGTGTTAATCTCCTATGACAGTAACATAAAACTAATACATAGAGTAATAAAGTAGAATGTATTCTTTGAGGATCTGATATTTTAGCAGACCAGAATGAAGTAAGGGAGCAAGGTTGACAGATACTTGGGCAAATATAATTTCAGGTATGGAGGATTACAAGTGTAGAAGCATATGTGGCATGTTCAAGATGTGATCAGAACAGAGTGAGTGAAGGGGAAATTTGATAGATTAGATGGGAAAAGATATGAGTGAGAGGTAGTGTATAATGTGGGGACTTGTAGGCCATTTAAAGGATTTTAGCTTTTATAGTGTGATATGAAATGATTAGAAGCACCTGGACAGGGGGATGGAGTGATCTTATTTGTATTTTGAAACCATTGCTCTGGTATCTAGAGACTTCTATAGGCTATAGAGGGGAAAGGAAGCAGGGAGACCAGTCTGGATGATTTTATGACAAATAAGTGCAGATGCTCCCAAACTTACTATGATTTTACTTATAATTCTCAACTTTAGGGTGATGTGAAAGTGGTAAGCATTCAATAGAAATGATACTTTGAATTTTTATCTTTCCTGGGCTAGTGATTTAAGATATGTACTACAAAACTCTCTTGTGATGCTGGGCAGAGGAAGTGAGACACAGTTCCCAGTCAGCTATTTCAACACAGGAGAAAAAAGCCAATACACAATGTACTGTGTTGCAAACTGTGATGTTAGTTGTAGAAATTGCATTGTTACTTACATTATTTTCAACTCATGACAGGTTTATCAGAATGTCACTTTATGGTAAGTCAAGGAGCGGATAACCTTCAATATACAGTAGTTGGGGCGGGAGTTGTAGCTCAGTAGTAGAGAACTTGCCTAGCATGTGTGAGGCACTGGGTTTGATTCTCAGCACCAAATAAAAAAAATAAATACAATAAAAGTATTATGTCCATCTACAACTAAAAGAAGTTTGAAAAAATAAATAAATGTACAGTAGTGGCAGTGAAATTAGCCATAGATGAAGAAATGAGTTCTTATGGCATACGCCACCACCACCAATTCCAAACTCATATATTGAAAATCAGAACATAGAGGACTCTTTGACCAATGAGTCCTACTTGGCCTCAATAGTAAAAAAGGAAAAACTGAAGCCTAGAGAGAGAGAGAGTAAAATTTGTTCAAAAATACACAGTAGGGATGGGGATATGGCTCAGTTGGTAGAGTGCTTGCTTTGCATGCATAAGGCCCTGGGTTCAATTCCCACCAACGCATACACAAAAAAGAATACAAAATGGAGACAGATCTACAACCCGACTACTTTTAAGCACATTCATACTGCCATTCATGCTGCTATAGCCCTTAATTGGGCAGGTTCTATTGAATCACCTTCAGAAATGTTCATGGAAGAGGCTGATTCTAGACTGGGCTGTGGAACTGCTTTGCCCTTTCTAGGTCCCAGTTTTCCTCCCTGAAGAGTAATACTACTAGAATTGAACAGTCTACTGAAACATCTAAGAATATGCCTGAAAATGAAGAGAGGATCCATTGGTTACATGCATGCAGGCAAAATGGGTAATAAACACAAAATGAAACAAGTGTATGCAGCCAGCCCTTCTTTTTGACTGAACAACAAAAACCAATGCTTCTTGAGCTCTGGTTCTTAAGGTGACAGAAAAAGGGGAAGTGGAACAGTGATGGTAATTGTGAGTGGGTGGATATGAACATACACCACCCAAGTTTCATCAGTTTCCTATTTCCACCCAGTCTGGCCACTGACTCAAAGAGTTGAACAAAGGGCATTGATGTCCCAAAGCCTAGGAAGATTTCTAGCAGGCCAGGCCTGCCAGCCTTTTCCCTGGTTCCTCCTGAATGAATTTTCAATTTCTGGTAATTTCACCAACAGGATTGAGTCCTTACTGTATGCCAGGTTTATGTTAGGTTGCTCACAGGAATTGGCTCCTTCATACCTTCCTATGAAGAAGGTACTAATTTTATTCTCATTTTTAAAAGAGTGCAAGGCTTAAGGACTATAGATAACTTCTCATGGCTCCAGAGCTAATTTAAAGCAGAGCTGGAAATGTAACTTATGCAGTTTGTATTTCATGTTCTGACTACTATCACCATATAATATTGTCTCTTATACAATAAGTTTCATCTCTGCAATTCTGAGCCCAGCCAGGAGCCTGACATGTGCCAGGTATTTGGTATATCTGTTATGTTTCCTCAAATTGAATGTAGACATTACAATGTGAGGAGATTAAAGTAGTATAAAACAATACAAGAGTGAAGTACTAAATTCCCCATAGGGTCAGGAAAAGCTTTCAGTATGAGATAGCGGCGTTTGAAATACACTTTGAGAATTGGGTAGTCTTCTACAGGAAGCATTAGGGACAATAAGGGGGCTACTCCAAGCTGAAGCTCAGGGTGAAGTAGCCAACTTTTTGGGGGGAGGGGTATAGGGGGTTAAACTCAGGAGCACTCAACCTCTGAGCCACCTCCCTAGCCCTATTTTTTATTTTATTTAGAGATAGGGTCTCACTGAGTTGTTTACCACCTTGATTTTGCTGAGATTGGCTTTGAACTTGCGATCCTCCTGTCTCAGCCTCCTGAGCCACTGGGATTACAAGCATGTGCCACTGTGCCTGGAAGCAGCCAACTTTTGTGTGGACAAATAATTTTTTTAGTACCTCTAGTCTTCTTTTCTATTTTTATTTTTTGGCACTATGGATTGAACCCAGGGGCACTTAACCACTGCACCACATCTCAGCCCTTTTTACTTTTTATTTTGAGACAGGTTCTTGCTAAATTGCTTAGGGCCTCACTAAATTGTTTAGGCTGGCCTCAAATTGTTGATCCTTCTGCCTCAGCCTCCCAAACCACTGGGATTACAGGTGTGTGTACTACCACACCAGGCTACCACATCTGCCATACTTCAGTCCCACATGTGAGCTGCCATTTTGGCTCCAGACAGGATTTCACCTGTACTATGCCCAAAGCCATGTAATTGCAAATGATATAATAAACATTCTACTATATTAGTTATAAAGTTATATTCCATCAGCACATAAAATTTGAAGTATTTTATGAAGCTGTCTGTGTCCATATTGGTAGGCAGAAACAAGTCAATATTAAAAGTTCTTTAAAAAACAGACAAGTTACTATAGGATTACAAAGAGTGGACAAGTTGTTTCTCAGGATTAGGAGACGGGAGGAAAACGGGCACTCAGTGCTAATGTGCATAAGGTTTCTTTTTTGGGTTGTGAAGTATTTTAAAATTAACTATGGTGATGGTTGCACAGCTCTTTGAATATACAAGAAAACCACTGAATTGTACACTTCAAACAGGTGAACATTATGTTCTGTAAATTATATCTCAACAAAGCTGTTAAAAATAGTTTGGGAAGAATTTTAATGTCCTATAAAAAGTTTATGTTAAGTAATAAAGCAGAATATGAAATTATATCTAAGATATAACCTTAAGCAGGTTAAAATATAATGAACATGCAGATAATGTTTCATTGTTTTAAGTTTTCCATATTTTTCCAAGTGTTTTCCAATAATTATGTATTTCCTATAATATATTTTTGTACTTTTCTCTATATGTGGAAAATGTGTATTAAATATTAATACTGTATTTAACTGGTAGGTCCAATATAATTTTTCTATTGTTACTTCTTATCATTTAGTGGATTTTCTACAACTAAAATATGTTATTTTAATAATCAACAAATCTAAAAAAAGGGAGAGAAAAAAACGATCAACAAAACTAAAGCAGTTGAAAATATTATAAAATATCCATTATACATTATAACATCTATAAATAAGTGAAGATAATTGAAGTGAACTTGTACAAAGTGAGCAATCACCAGAAGACAACTTGCATAAGAAATAATACATTTGGCTAGTAAACACATGACAATTTGCTAAACTTATAATAGACAAAAGATTAAAACTGGTGCCATACTTTGGGAACATGTTGATAATATCTATCAAGATAAAAATCATATGTGTCCAACTATAACTAAAAAATAGATATTTAAAAAATCATATTTACTAAGCAACTGAAGTTATGTTATCAACAGAAAGATTTACACAAACATAAAATGAAATACAAAAATGTTTGTTGTATGATTGATTTTAGTAGGGGAAATTAAAGGAAAGTTAAATGTCTATCTGTAAAGAAGAGATTGTTTAAACAAATTCTACTTCATCGATGTACTAAAGAATACTAGGGAGCTACTAAAAAGAATGGGGGTAAATGTATATGTACATCTGGGCATGGTGGCATACTCCTGCAATCTCAGTGACTCAGGAAGCTGAGGCAGAAGAATTGCATGTTCAAAGCCAGCCTTATCAACTAAGGAGATTCTCAGCAGGTTAGCGAGACCCTGTCTCAAAGTAAAAAAAAAATAAAAAGGGCTGGGGATGAGGCTCCATAGTAGAGCACCCCAGTGAAGAAAGCAAATTTTAAAAGAGAATATATAATTAGTTATTTTTTTACAATATAGGTTAATGTGTGTATAGGTATTATGTGAAGGGCATAAGACAAATTGTTATCTATGGGGGACTAGCAGTTTCTATAGATGATGATTTTTTTTTCTTTCTTTCTTTATGGTACTAGGGATTGAACCCAGGGGATGTTTACCACTGAGTTACATTCCCATTTCTTTTTTCCCCATATTTTTATTGGTTCCTTATAGTGGTACATAACAGTGGGATTTGTTGTTACACATTCGTATGTGCACACAATATAACAATATCATTTGGCCAATTTAATTCCCCATTATTTCCCCTTTCCTTCTTCTCCTCTCTCTCACTGGTCCCTTTCCTGTACTCTAATGATCTCCTTTCAAATTTCATTAGATCCCCCTAACTTTATTTTCCTTTTTCCTCTCTAGTTTCCACATATGAGATAAAATATAATTTTTATTTTAATTTTGAGAAAGAGTCTTGCTAAGTTTTCCAGGCTAGTCTTGAACTTGTGATCCTCCTGCCTCAGTGTCATGGGTCTCTGGGATTATAGGTGTGCACCACCACACCTGACAAGGATTGAGTTTTGATACTAAATCTGTTGTATATTAAGGTGTGAGACGAAAGTACATACAAGAGGAAGTGAGGGGAAGGGGAAAAATAATACAAGGGGGACAAACGAATGTCAGTAGAGGGGGCAGAGAGAGAAGAGGGGAGGGGAGGGGAGGGGAGGGGGGATAGTAGAGGATAGGAAAGGCAGCAGAATACAACAGACACTAGTATGGCAATATGTAAATCAATGGATGTGTAACTGATGTGATTCTGCAATCTGTATATGGGGTAAAAATGGGAGCTCATAACCCACTTGAATCAAATTGTGAAATATGATATATCAAGAACTATGTAATGTTTTGAACAGCCAACAATAAAAAATTAAAAAAAAAAAAAGTTTCATGGACCAAGGAGAATATGCACATCAAGAGCAGAAAACATTTTTAATAGCAAAAATGAATAAGAAAAATTAGAAGACAAGTGCATAAAAAAGGTAAATTAATATTGCCATATAGGTGGAAAACTTAAAGAGAAAATGAAATGACCTCAAATGAAATCTTAAGAAGACAGAAGCACATACTAACTGTAAACAAATGATTAATGTTCAGAATTGAGTATGATCATTAACAAGCAGTGCAGTATGATCTTATCTTTAAAAATGTGCTAGGAAGAAAAGAATAAAACTCAAAATGCTCAGCATTTTTCTTAATAGTAGGGGTAATTGACTTTTAGAATCTTAACGTGTATATATTTTATAAACACAATACTTTTGTGATCAGAAAATCATGAAAGACTTTAAAGGGAAGGTTAAATTAATCCAAGTAATTATTAGGAAAAAATCAATATGGGACTACATTCCTGCTCTTTTTTAAAAAAAAATTATTGTTTTTATTTATATATGACAGCAGAATGCATTACAATTCTTTTAATAATTGTTAAAAAAAAAAAAGGTGTGAGACGTATAAATTAATTTCAGTTTTCTCATTTGTAACAGGATGTTACATATATATATAAATTATATATATAAATATATTTCTGTTACATATAAATCATATATATTTCTTAAAGTTTTCTTGAAAGTAAATGGAAAATGCACAAAGATGCTCAATATTATTCTGCCTTGCATTTTTCTTTTTTAAAAAAATTTTTTTAGTTGTAATTGGTCACAATACCTTTATTTATTTATTTTTATGTGGTGCTGAGGATCAAACCTAGTGCCTTACATGTGCTAGGCGAGCTCCTTACTGCTGAGCCACAGCCCCAGACCGCATTTTTCTAACTAATTATTTTCATGCAGTATCTGATATCAGAAGAAAATAGTAAAGAAGAAATTTGACAATCCACTTTCAGGTAATGGTGTAGTGACTTTGCCTTAAGAGCAAACAAGGTCAGTAGAAAATGCCTAAAACCTCCCTTTGAAGAGCAGAATATCTGGTAAACTGCAAAGGAATGGGAAAAGCCTTAGATGTTTGTTCTTATGTGCTATTGAAAATGAAAGCATTTTTACCTGCATTATCCTAAACCTGACATTATCATTATTCTACTGTATAGATAAAATAGAGGCTCAGAAGTTGGGTAACTTGCCCAAGATCACATATAATAGAACCAGGAATCTCGCCCATTTCTGTATGATTCCAAGTTCATGCTCTTTCATATTGCCCAACCATGTCCAGATTTAAGTGGAGAGTAAGTCAACTTTCCCTGGTGCAGCCCCTTGGTGTCTTGCATAGCTGTTGCTTTTTACACATGCTAACTGCTTTTTACTTTAGAGATGGGAAAGTGGAAGTGAAATCCCATTTCCGGGCTGGGCTAAAGTTATAAGTCCTCCTAGGTCACTGACCACAGAGGATGAAAACTCTTGAGTAAACTAAATTATTCTATCTCACTGGTTTGGGAGAAAAGCAGAAGTGGCAATAGCTGACAAAGCCTAGCTGGAACAGGATGTTGAAATGTACACAAATAACATGTTTTTATGGATGAGAGCAATATAAATATTCTAAACTTATTCCTGCTCTTATGCTTGTACATTTTGCTATCTCATACCTAACCTTGGAAGTAACAGATACTCTTCTTTTGCTACCTCTTTCAGGTGCCTTATTATGCTGCTCTTCATCTTTATCATCAAATTTCTCACTGGGGTTCTGTGTAGCTCACAACTGAACTTACTTGTTCTCATGGACTTAGATATCTCCAATTTGGGTTTAAATTTATACTGAGCTCTATTCTGGTATCTTTTCTCAGTTTTCAAAATCCTTCACCGACTCTTCCTCATCATCTGGCTTTATTATCCAAGACTAAATTATCCAACCTGTACTAAATTATCCAACCTGTACTAAATTATCCCAGATATTCTGGCAAGACAGTATTTAGAATTGGAAAACATAATTTCCTCCTAATTCTTACTGACTTTTAGACTGCAAGCTTCAATGGAGTGGTATCGTGCTTGTTTTTTTTTTTTTTTTTTTTTAACTGATATGTCACTAGTGTGCCTGGAAATTTGCCTGCTTGAAACCTATATAAAATTCAATAAATAACAACATGGGATAATGAATCTACATTCCCTAGAATCTTCTAGTTCATTTTCTACCTTTTTAGTGCTCAAGTAGGAATCAAGTCAGTCCTATGAAAGTCAGAGGTTATATAGTCCAACGAATAAAACTCTACAATTTTTCTTGACAATCTTTTGTATTTTCCAAAATAGCTCAATGCTAGCAAGTGTGCTCTATAATTCATATTCTTATTCATTCTGCTTCTGAGTGTTTGACCCTGAGCCGATATAAAATAAGTCTAAAATATTTTTGCTTTTAGGAGACACAGAATCTAGAGTACACATAGCAACTAACTAGACTTGTAGGCTGCATATTAATGTCATACTAGTAGTTCAGAAGTATCAAGTAGAGAGATATTATTTTTAGTTTTGTTATTAGATCTGGGTGCAGTGGTGCACACCTATAATCCCAGTGATTCCAAAGTCTGAGGCAGTAGGATCATAAGTTCAAGGACTTATGTGAGTAACTTAGTAAGGTTCTAAGCAACTTAGAGATCTCTTGTCTCAAAATAAAAAAGGGGGGGGCTGGGTTTGTAGATCGGTGGTAAAACATCCCTGGGTTCAATCCCTAGCACCAAAAATAATCTGTTACTAGAAAATAATTCTAGTATTGGATATATTTTCTGTAGCACCTTAAGCCCATTAAAGTCCTAGCAGAGAATAGTTAGGTGGTGTTTGGCCTAGCTTCCAAAATTTATAGACTGTTAGCAAAGATGCTCACTTCATTTAATATCCCCTCCCCATTCTTTCTTCTCTAATATATAGTCCCAATTCCATTAATCTTACTTCACAAATCATGTGTCATGGTCTTAAGAACTTCTTGAGAGTACTTCTTAGGTTTTCTCCCTAATTACTGTATTCTAATAAGCTGTGATAGTCAATCCCATGACTGAGGAATTGGGAAATTCAACCACTCCCAGAGGGTATGCTGACTGAGATGAAAAAATGGCTTCAATGACTTAACAACAAAAGCAGCCCTCCACTCCCATGGAACATGGAGCAACTAGGGTGGTGTAGTAACAGGGTGAAATTGGGGGTCAGAGAGGGCAGGCAGAAAGAAAAAAAATAAGATAAACTTAAAAGGAAACATCATTTGTCTCCATTATTTGTTTGGTTACTGTCATCTATATGAAGAGTGGTGATATTAAATTTATTACTTTTATTATTTGTAAGGCTGCTCCTAGTTGGTACTACTGAGGATGAGACATAAATATGCAGACATAAAGGCTCAGCTATCTGTGGCAAACTGGCTCAATGAACTGCATTGATGCTGAGCTATATGAGGAGGTACAAACTGTGCAACAGGAGATGAGGCTTTCTTCAATAAACATGGATTAGGGACTGAAGTTGTAGCTCAGTGGTAGAGAGTTTGCCTCGTATGTGTGAGGCACTGGGTTTGATTCCCAGCACCACATATAAATAAGCAAATAAAATAAAGGTCCACCAACAACTAAAAATAGTTTTAAAAAATACATGGATTACACAACTCAAATGCAGTTAGCTCTTCTCCAGCATCACTTTGGATGCATTGCAAGGAAAAATCTTCTCAAAGCCTAGAGTTAATGATACTTCCATCTGGCTATCTCTCTTTAATTGCTATAATCTCTCAAAGTGAGAGTTAGACATTACTGAAAAGTAAAAAAAAAATTAATAGCTTTTTCCAGAACACTTCATTTTTTTAAAAAGGTTTGAGAAACACCTTATATCTTTTAGACACTAGGAAGAAACATCTATTTCTTTTTTTTTTTTTTTTTTTTTTTTTTTAAATATGCATTCATACTCTTATTGAACAAATTTATTTATTTATTTATTTATTTTTTTGAGAATTTCAATATTTATTTTTCAGTTTTTCGGCGGACACAACATCTTTGTTTGTATGTGGTGCTGAGGATCGAACCCGGGCCGCACACATGCCAGACGAGCGTGCTACCGCTTGAGCCACATCCCCAGCCCAGAAACATCTATTTCTCATGCTATGTTGGGGCACATGTCCGTGCTATTCCTGGATGAAAGAGCTTCAAGGGTTGGTTTGGTTCCAAACACTTCAGCAGAGGTTCTCAACTTTATAGATCCAAACAATCACTATTATCAACTCTGATGGATAGTGTCAAATTAGTCATAGACATAAAGCAGTGTCTCTCCGTGTTGGATACATTTAGAATTATCTGGAGAACTTTTAAAAGTCCTGATGTCCAAATATTACCTCAGACAGATTAAACTGAAATCTTTAAAAGGTCCCAGACATCAGTATTTTTGTAAAGTTCTCCAGCTGATTCCAATGTGCAGCCAAGATCGAGAATCACTGCATTTATCATTGCATATATCTAAATGTCATTTGAAGTACTATAATGAGATATATCCCCAGCAAGATTTCCAGAGATTACTATATCTCTTTCCTTTCCTTTTTTTGGTATGGGCATACGTAAGAAGTGAAAGTAAGTACTATCTTTGATTAGGATGTGATCAAATTGAAATGTAGTAGTGTCAGGGACTCATGAGCCATGGGAAGAATTCTTGTAATTTGAGAAAGTGCCTAAGTGAGATAAAGCATAAGGGAAGCAAATGCTCTCCCACCATGGCAGGCCCTATTATTAATATCCAGTCAGAAAAGGCATAATAACACCATATTGATTCTTTGGTATTTTTACTATTTTCTTCTGTGATTTATTATTTTATGGTAGCCAATGTTATGTAATTTGGAGGGGGGTACTAGGGCTTGAACCCAGAGTGCTTAATCACTGAGCCACATTCCCAGCCCTTTTTAATATTTTATTTAGAGACAGGGTCTTGCTGAGTCGCATAGCCTCGGCAAGTTGTTGAGGCTGGCTTTGAACTCATGATCCTCCTGCCTCAGCCTCTGAGCTGCTGAGACTTAAAATTTTTAAGAAATTCATTTTGTAGTTAAATTTGCTGGAATGTGTATGTTATAAATCAAACAATAAGTATTTATTAGGCTAAGATTAAAAAACCATTAGACTAGCAAACTTCTGGCAATATTCAGATTTGAGTTCTAATTTTGTAGGTCAGCACAGCAGTATGAGAGAAATATAAACAGATATTTAAGGAAATAAATGATTAATAGAATGCAGAAAAAAAAGAACATGAAATGACAAGTAGCAGTATTTTTTTTCTTTATTGGCACTAGAGGTTGAACAACCAGGGCCTCCGACTGCTAGGCAAGCTCTCACCAACTGAGTTACCTCCCCAGCCCTTTCTGAGACAAGATCTCCCAAGTCACTAGGATTACAAGTGTGTGCCACCCCAATATCCAATAGTTGATAGTATTTTTTGAGGGAGTACTGGGGATTGAACCTAGGGGTGCTTAACCATTGAGCCATATCCCCAGCCCTTTTTATTTTTTATTTACAGACAGGGTTTCACTGACTTGCTTAGGCCCTTGCTAAGTTGCTCAGGCTGGCTTTGAACTTGCAATTCTCCTGCCTTAGTCTCCAGAGCCTGAGGATTACAGGTGTTCACCACTATGCCTGGCTTACTTAATAGCATTTTGACAATTAAAAAACAAAGGTGGATGCTGGGGTTGTGGCTCAGCGGTAGAGCGCTCACTTAGCACGTGTGAGGCCCTGGGTTTGATCCTCAGCACCACATAAAAACAAATAAATAAAATAAAGATATTGTGCCCAACTAAAAAAATAAATATAAAAAAAGGTGGCTTCTGAATGACTTCCAAAATGAAATAGGATAAGTTCAGGCTCTCCAAAAGCAGAATGGCCTCTAGCTTTAATTCTAGAACTTGCATATTTCTTGGTTTCTAAGTGGAACATTCCAAACTGGGCATCCCCCTTAGAAATTTCATTGTATGTTAAGGTAATTATTTGTTCTGAGATTTTATAGTTCTGCCCAAGCACTATGAAATAGCTCTTTCTATTCAGGGGACAGCCTAACTGACCATCTTTTAATCTGTCATTCAACATACTGTGGCACTTACATTCTAGAAATCAATGACATAGGGCAAATAAGACAACAAAATCCTTGATCTTGCAATTTGGAGTTTAGATAACGAGGAATGGACTGTAAACAAGTAAAAAAAAAAGACTCCTTTTCCATTTTGTCTCTTAGAATGTAATGGAATTACCTATTTGAGTGATGATTATAACTTCCCAGAGAGACTAAGATCCATGGGGGCTGGGACTCTATCATGTCCACTGTCATACCTCTAGATCTTGGCACAAAATAGGCACTTAATAAATATTAAAAGGATTCACAGCAATAGAAAAGCAAGTGCTTATTCACCACCTTTTTAATTGATGAGTTTTACTACTTTGTTCATTCTTCTTAGTGTCTTTGGCACAAGAATCAACTAGTCAGGAAAGATTTATCTTTGCCCAAGATCTTATCTCAAGAAAGATATTTGAGAAAATAGAAGAGAGCTTCCTTCATTTTTCTAAAATCAGAACTACCAATACTCATTTTTGATGGACAATTGCCCTGAGCA